>NC_081358.1:12104016-12735578 GCF_030684315.1 Stegostoma tigrinum
GTTTGAATTGGTGTCTCCTGCCCCAGAAGTGGCCCAAAGAACCTGAACCTCTCCCTCCTGGTCCTCTGTTTTTCTTATTTCTTCCCTCAATTGTTACAAGTGACTAGGAATAATGCAGAGATCATCTTGGAAGTGCGTTTTGTTAATTTGCTCCCTAAATCTTGAAAATCCAACCATAGGACCTCAATACCTATCTGCGTGTTAGCTTGCTCCCTTCATTTGACGGAATAATCGACATTCATTTGTGTGATATTCTTTATCCTGGCACTAGGGAGGCAACACACCATGAAGGACTCACAGTGATTGTGATCCCAGCTGTTGGTAACTCTGGACAAGTCAGATCCCAGAGTGAGAGCTTGCTGGATAGACCATATGTTTATTTTTGCTATCTGTTTACCATGGCGGTCGGTCGCTGTAGATATTCAAAGGCTGCTGGTGTAAGTACAACAGAACATCAAAGTTTATTACACACAAAGGGAAAAAAAAGTCCATCACCATATTATACTCTACAAGAACTGTTTAAAATGAACTGATTACAAACCTTTTAAATAAAGATTCAACCCGCTCATTCTCAACAACATTATGGACATTCAAACCTCAGTGAAGTCTCATTCCCATCTTCACTTTAAAGTTCCTCTTAAAGGACCTGCCTGGTCTCACTCTGTCTTCACGCTTGGTGCTGCCATCCTGTGCTTTTTTATCCTTCCGCTGATCCCACTGCCTGCTGCTACTGTCTGTCTTTGACCTCACATCAGTCTCTGTGCACTCACTCTGTTGCTGCTATCTCTGTTGTCTTCCTATTGTTTTTGTTGTGCTGTTGCTAACATGGTAGCTGAAGGTTCTCAGACTTGTGTTGCCCTGGAGATTTGAATGTTTTTCTCAATGTTTTGACATTTCAAATTGAGGAGGTATAATTTCATCCTCATTAACTGATGTTTATAAAGCATTCAGTGTGTTACATTTTTGCTTTCAGCTTGACTATTCGAGGTGATGTGGATGAACATGCTGTGCTGTGTAGTGAAGATAAAACGTATGATCTGAAGGTTGCTGATACGTCAAATATGTTGCTCATCATACCTGACCTCAAAACCCCTGATCAACTTGGATCTGAGTCAAGCGCAGACAGTTTGATACACTGTCAGGTGAAGTATTTATGTTCACACGGACTTCTTTAAGGGATAATTATCTTTCTGCACATATTTATTGAGATACAGATTGTTTAAAACAAAATCTCCAAATGGGAGTCCTGCTGGGGAGTAGTAGGGGAGGTGATGGCCTAGTGGTATTATCACTAGACTGTTAATCCAGAGACCCAGATAATGTTCTAGGGACCCGGGTTCGAATACCGCCACAGCAGGTAGTGGAATTTGTATTCAATAAATGTCTGGAATTAACAATCTAATGGTGACCATGAACCCATTGTCAATTGTTGGGCAAAAACACATCTGGTTCACTAATGTCTTTTAGGAAAGGAAACTGCCATTCTTCCAAGTGAGGTTAAAATTGTCTGAGGCATCTGCAGTTCCTATTATCTCTGATACAATTTTAACCTCACTGCCAAGTCTCTTCTAAGGATGCCTACCCTGAAGAAGTTACCCTCCTCCCTCCAGACAAACCTCAGGGGATCTCTGTCCCACTGCAACTCTTTCGTAATCTCTTCGGCCTTGAAACTGCTCACACATTGTCCTGAAGCAAACCAGGTGCTACAGCCACATCACCTTTACCGGTCTCGTTTGGACATTGAGCAGTTTTTCTGCCGCCTACTTGCCTGCCTCCTCTCCACCTATCTTCTCCTCTATCCACCTTCTGTCCACCTCCCCCTCTTTCCCTATTTATTTCAGAACCCCCTTCCCCTCCCCCATTTCTGATGAAGGGTCTAGGCCCGAAACGTCAGTTTTCCTGCTCCTATAATGCTACTTGGCCTGCTGTATTCATCCAGCTCCACACCTTGTTATCACTGCTGTGTGAATGCTGGAAATCTGAAATAAAAGAACATTGAAACAGTCAATGAGTGAAGTAGTATCTATAAAGAGGGAAAGAGATAGAACATTTAGGCTGCTGGCCTTTCATCAGAACTGGAAACTGTTAGGTATGATCAGGTTTGAAGCAGGAAAAGGGACAGGGAAAAATACCAAGGATGAAATTTGTGATTGGATGGAGGACAGGGATGGCGGGCAAACAGTGATAGCAGTGTAAGATTTAAAGGAGAGGTGTGGAAACAAAAGATTGGTTCAGACTATGTCTAAGTGGTTGAGCAGAATAGTTGGGGGAAAAGAAGCATGGAAATTTGACCGAGAATAAAGTTCATGGGGCTTGGGAATAAGGCTGTGGAATCAGTTTTGAGTAAATAAGAGTTTAACATGCAGGCTATGTGCAAAGGATAAGATAATTATTTGGAACTGAATGACAAGTATCAGCAGATATATTAGGAGCTGCAGATGCTGGAGAACCCGAGATAACAACGTGTGGAGCTGGATGAACACAGCAGGCCAAGCAGCATCTCAGGAGCAGAAAAGCTGATGTTTCGGGCCTAGACCCTTCGTCAGAAATTGGGAAAGGGAAGGGGAATCTGAAATAAATAGGGAGAGAGGGGGAGGCAGATAGAAGATGGATAGAGGAGAAGATAGGTGGAGAGGAGACAGACAGGTCAAAGAGGTGGGGATGGAACCAGTAAAGGTGAGTGTAGGTAGGGAGGGGATATGTCAGTCCAGGGAGGACGGACAGGTCAAGGGGGCGGGATGAGGTTAGTAGGTGGGAAATGGCGGTGTGGCTTGAGGTGGGAGGAGGGGATAGGTGAGAGGAAGAACAGGTTAGGGAGGTGGGGACGGGATGGGCTGGTTTTGTGATGCGGTGGGGGGAGGGGAGATTTGAAGCTTGTGAAATCCACATTGACACCATTGGGCTGCAGGGTTCCCAAGTGGAATATTCCTTGTTATCAATGTGAATATAAGATGCAGAAATAACATAAATCGTCCTCAAATCGAACTGAGATTGCATATCTTCGTAATTCACCTTTTAGAACAGTTATTTAGATTTCCAATAATATTGTAGTTTTGGTTTTAATTCAAAAATGCTGTGATTTGTACAGATTTATGGTTTTGCTAAAAGCTACTGGGAATTGAAAAGAACTCGACCCAAATTGAAGAAGTTGAAGAAACTTCTAATGGAAAACCAATATGAGGGGCCATCGAGTGAGAAAGAAAGAAATTCAACTTATTCAAAGGTATTGTCAGTGTATATTTATCCTTTCAGACTATTATATCCAAAATATGGAACAATAGTCCCAGACCTTACCCTACAGAGACCCCATTTTGAGCTCTGAAAATTACCTTGACACATCAGTGAGAAAATCCAGTGTTGGGATGGTGAGCTGTGGGTGCCAGTGGCATGGTGTTTAACCTTCAGAAATTTTTAACGACCTACTTTTCCAGTGCCCCTTTTGGAGCAGGGCTCCAGTTTGAAAGATCAGTTGATAAGGTCACGCCCAACATTTTTGGAAAAAGCACCTTTTGGCAGTGAAATAATAAAATGTGAGGCTGGACGAACACAGCAGGCCAAGCAGCATCTCAGGAGCACAAAAGCTGACGTTTCGGGCCTAGACCCTTCATCAGAGAGGGGGATGGGGGGAGGGAACTGGAATAAATAGGGAGAGAGGGGGAGGCGGACCGAAGATGGAGAGTAAAGAAGATAGGTGGAGAGAGTGTAGGTGGGGAGGTAGGGAGGGGATAGGTCAGTCCAGGGAAGACGGACAGGTCAAGGAGGTGGGATGAGGTTAGTAGGTAGCTGGGGGTGCGGCTTGGGGTGGGAGGAAGGGATGGGTGAGAGGAAGAACCGGTTAGGGAGGCAGAGACAGGTTGGACTGGTTTTGGGATGCAATGGGTGAGGGGGAAGAGCTGGGCTGGTTGTGTGGTGCAGTGGGGGGAGGGGACGAACTGGGCTGGTTGAGGGATGCAGTCGGGGAAGGGGAGATTTTGAAGCTGGTGAAGTCCACATTGATACCATATGGCTGCAGGGTTCCCAGGCGGAATATGAGTTGCTGTTCCTGCAACCTTCGGGTGGCATCATTGTGGCAGTGCAGGAGGCCCATGATGGACATGTCATCAAGAGAATGGGAGGGGGAGTGGAAATGGTTTGCGACTGAGAGGTGCAGTTGTTTTTTGCGAACTGAGCGGAGGTGTTCTGCAAAGCGGTCCCCAAGCCTCCGCTTGGTTTCCCCAATGTAGAGGAAGCCGCACCGGGTACAGTGGATGCAGTATACCACATTGGCAGATGTGCAGGTGAACCTCTGCTTGATGTGGAATGACATCCCAGATGTCCAAGTTCTTTAAGGACCGCAACTTTCCCCCCACGGTGATCGAGAACGCCCTTGACCGCGTCTCCCGCATTTCCCGCGACACATCCCTCACACCCCGCCCCCGCCACAACCGCCCCAAGAGGATCCCCCTCGTTCTCACACACCACCCTACCAACCTCCGGATACAACGCATTATCCTCCGACACTTCCGCCATTTACAATCCGACCCCACCACCCAAGACATTTTTCCATCCCCTCCCCTGTCTGCTTTCCGGAGAGACCACTCTCTCCGTGACTCCCTTGTTCGCTCCACACTGCCCTCCAACCCCACCACACCCGGCACCTTCCCCTGCAACCGCAGGAAATGCTACACTTGTCCCCACACCTCCTCCCTCACCCTCATCCCAGGCCCCAAGATGACATTCCACATCAAGCAGAGGTTCACCTGCACATCTGCCAATGTGGTATACTGCATCCACTGTACCCGGTGCGGCTTCCTCTACATTGGGGAAACCAAGCGGAGGCTTGGGGACCGCTTTGCAGAACACCTCCGCTCAGTTCGCAAAAAACAACTGCACCTCCCAGTCGCAAACCATTTCCACTCCCCCTCCCATTCTCTTGATGACATGTCCATCATGGGCCTCCTGCACTGCCACAATGATGCCACCCGAAGGTTGCAGGAACAGCAACTCATATTCCGCCTGGGAACCCTGCAGCCATATGGTATCAATGTGGACTTCACCAGCTTCAAAATCTCCCCTTCCCCGACTGCATCCCTCAACCAGCCCAGTTCGTCCCCTCCCCCCACTGCACCACACAACCAGCCCAGCTCTTCCCCCCCACCCATTGCATCCCAAAACCAGTCCAACCTGTCTCTGCCTCCCTAACCGGTTCTTCCTCTCACCCATCCCTTCCTCCCACCCCAAGCCGCACCCCCCGCTACCTACTAACCTCATCCCACCTCCTTGACCTGTCCGTCTTCCCTGGACTGACCTATCCCCTCCCTACCTCCCCACCTACACTCTCTCCACCTATCTTCTTTACTCTCCATCTTCGGTCCGCCTCCCCCTCTCTCCCTATTTATTCCAGTTCCCTCCCCCCATCCCCCTCTCTGATGAAGGGTCTAGGCCCGAAACGTCAGCTTTTGTGCTCCTGAGATGCTGCTTGGCCTGCTGTGTTCGTCCAGCCTCACATTTTACTATCTTGGAATCTCCAGCATCTGCAGTTCCCATCATCTCTGATACTATTTTGGCAGTGAAACCTCAGTCTGTGTTCCATGGTACCCAGTGCTGACCTGTACCGCCCACTGGGTTATGATCCACAGGTCAGGAAGTCCTGAGATAAAAATATGTTTTAACTTTGAACAAGATCTTATTGCTGATTTTATGAATTCCTCAAACTAGTGATACTGAGGATGATTGTAACAGCCATCAGCCTGTCTAGCTTGAAATCAGTTTTCTCAGCACACGCCATTGAATTAAATCTGAAATTGTTCCGGTTTTCTGGTAAAATTTGCGAAGCTACGAAGACCAACTTTTGGCTCAGCTGGTAGTATTCCTGTCCTCGAGTTTGAATGCTGTGTGTTTACGCACACTCTAGAGACTTGGCTGAAGAATTTAGGCTGACACTACCATTGTAATCCTGAAGGAACATTGTACTACCTGAGTTTCTGTCTTCTATATTCAACATTTACATACAGCAATTGCTTTCTGAGGTGCTTGGGTGGATATAAATGATCCTGTGACTTTATTTCAAAGAAATTCAGAGTAATTTTCCCAGGTATCTGGGCCAGTAATTATCCCTTGATCAATGTAATTAACACATATCACTGTTTGTGATTTCCTGCTCAAGTTGATTACAAGTTTGCTATATTGCAACAGTGACCACAAATCAAAAGCACTGAATTGGCAATGTTTTGTGTCATCGTGAGAGGCACTGTGCAAATGCAATATATTCTTCTTTCTGTCTTGTGTGCCAAGCTGCATAATTTGAAGAATAATTGGAAATTGGGAAAGAGTATCTGCAATGCAGAAAATAATAATTACGTTTCCAGAATTCATAAAATCAGCAATAAGTTCATATGATCGTATGAGGGACCATTTTATTGAAGATGTCAATCTTCATTCCAAACCCCTCGTTCGTCAGGAAGTTCATCTGGGACCAACACCACAGTTGATTTGCCGGGTGGGCAGGTAATTAACTGTCAGGATTTATACTGGAATTTTAGGTGACAACTGAGTGAAGAGTGAAGGCCAACCATAAGATGATTCTTTCTTTGATTGTTAAACTACACATAGTGTCAGTTCACAGCTTCATCCCACCCCTGAGTTTATTAACCCTGCAACTTGCTACCTTGTGAAGCATCATGGTTCCAACATGCCTTTCATTCCATCTGTTACTTCACCAAAATTTATTAAAGTTAATTTCTGATATGTTTGTCTTTTGACTGATATTGCTGTTGCATTGCAGTATACAAAGGAAGATTTAATGGAAAGGATTCAGGCCAGTGAACAGGAAATAATGCAGCAATTGCAGCAAATACATGCATGCAGGATTGAAGGTAAATTGTAAGTGTAGTGTATAACTCATGCTGTTGAATTTCCACAGCAGATTCTCTAAATCATTTCATGTCACTTTGCTGTAGAATAGCAAAAACAGCACAGATGCCATTTATAATAACAAAGTGTGAAGCTGGATGAACACAGCAGGCCAAGCAGCATCTCAGGAGCACAAAGTCTGACGTTTCGGGCCTAGACCCTTCATCAGGGTTCTCCAGCATCTGCAGTTCACATTATCTTAGATGCCATTTATGCTGTTTTTCTGTATTTACACAACCTTCTATTTGAGATTATTGTGGATGATTAGAAGAAACATCTGCAGAAATTCAATCTTGGAGCTTCAGTTCAGCAGATGAGATTATATATCTTTTGCTAGACTGTTAGGTTAACACAGAATATTGCGAAGATATAAATAGCAGAAGGCTCCTGGTTCCCACGGCCAACAATTGTTTATTTCAGTCCAAGTGACATGAAGCAGCAGCTGATTGGGCTAATCACAGTAAAGACTGTGGGACTGGACAACATCCAAGCTGTAAGATCTCGTATCAAGAGCAGCATTGCATCTTACAACACTGAGCCATCTAAATTGTAAAGGCCCCAGATACAAGCCATTGTCATGTCAGCCGACAGTAAGGATAAGGGTGAAATGTTAACTAACTCTGCTTGTGGTCCAGTGATTCCTGCTGGAAAATGTGGTGTGTGGATGACAACCAGAACATGATGGACTCTGTTCTTTTTGTTCCCCACAGTAGAATAAACAAATTATTTATGGCACAGTGCTCATCAGGGTAAGTGGCTGGAAAATGGACATATACCTATGAGTTCTTAATGTTTAGATTGGACCAATTCGGGCACCTAACTGAGAAACCGAAAGCATCTTCAAATCAGAGATAGTAGGAACTGCTGATGCTGGAGAATCTGAGATGACAAGGTGTGGAGCTGGATGAACACAGCAGGCCAAGCAGCACCGGAGGAGCAGGAAAGCTGACGTTTCGGGTCTGGACTTCAGGAGGGCCCAGACCTGAAATGTCAGCTTTCCTGCTCTTCTGATGCTGCTTTGCCTGCTATGTTCATCCAGCTCTACACCTTGTCATCTCCAAATCAGATGGTGTTGTTAGACTGAGCTTTGTGGATATATAGAACATTACAGCACAGTACAGGCTCTTCGGCCCTCGATGTTGTGCCGACCTGTCATACCGATCTCAAGCCCATCTAACCTACACTATTCCATGTACGTCCATATGCTTATCCAATGACGACTTAAATGTACCTAAAGTTGGCAAATCTACTACCGTTGCAGGCAAAGCGTTCCATTCCCTTACTACTCTCTGAGTAAAAAAACTACCTCCGACATCTGTCCTATATCTTTCACCCCTCAATTTAAAGCTATACCCCCTCGTGCTTGCCGTCACAATCCTAGGAAAAAGGCTCCCCCTATCCACCCTATCTAACCCTCTGATTATTTTCTATGTTTCAATTAAGTCACCTCTCAACCTTCTTCTCTCTAATGAAAACAGCCTCAAGTCCCTCAGCCTTTCCTCGTAAGACCTTCCCTCCATACCAGGCAACATCCTAGTAAATCTCCTCTGCACCCTTTCCAAAGTTTCCACATCCTTCTTATAATGCGGTGACCAGAACTGTACACAATACTCCAAGTGTGGCCGCACCAGAGTTTTGTACAGTTTCACCATAACCTCTTGGTTCCGGAACTCGATCCCTCTATTAATAAAAGCTAAAACACTGTATGCCTTCTTAACAGCCCTGTCAACCTGGGTGGCAACTTTCAAGGATCTATGTACATGGACACCGAGATCTCTCTGCTCATCTACACTACTAAGAATCTTACCATTAGCCCTGTACTTTGCCTTCTGGTTACTCGTCCGTCAGTGCATCACCTCACACTTGTCTGCATTAAACTCCATTTGCCACCTCTCAGCCCAGCTCTGCAGCTTATCTATGTCTCTCTGCAACCTACAGCATCCTTTGTCACTGTCCACAACTCCACCAACCTTAGTGTCGTCTGCAAATTTACTAACCCATCCTTCTACGCCGTCATCCTGGTCATGTATAAAAATGACAAACAGCAGTGGACCCAACACCGACCCTTGCGGTACACCACTAGTATCATTCATAACTGGTCACTAGTCCTCAGTAAAAGCTACATCAGTCAACCCTCTTGGCTCCAATTTGTCACCGAAGTGTTCAAACAGCTAGTTATCTCCACGATGCAATGTGTGTCAGGTTACTTTCTTTCAAAACTGTAGCCTCTATTTCAACTACTGGCTTTTAATACAGCTCTTTTTCGGCTGAGTCCCCAGTTTTTTTTAAAGAAAACACTAAATAAAAAGACATGGTCGTTAGAGATTTTACCATACCCGTTTATTTTCCTTTTGCTAATTAGGGTATTGGAGAATCTTAGAATTTGATTATGAAATGAAGCTGTTGAGCCATGTGACCCAGTTGGTTGATTCCGAGTCGTGGTCTTTCAGTAAGATTCCTCTCACTATTTGTCTACAAGAACTGGAACTTCTTGAACCAAGGTGAGTGACAGAGTGTAAAGAAACCAGTGGTACTGATGACTGAAATGTGCTTTGCTACTTGCCGTAAGGTGATGTGCTTTTGTTTCTGGTATGGTCATGAACTTTGGCACAGAATAAAACTGTGCCTCACATCATGTTGTAAATAGCTTTGTATTTCATGCAACATTCTAAAAAGTGCCTTGCCCTCCTGTTGGTCCTTTATTTTAATTCGACAGTGGCAAACTTGATAATGCCTAATTGATTGTTGGTAAGTGTTCATATTTTGTGCATGTCTTTGACGATGTACAGAGGGGAGTTTTGATGGTTTAAAAACAGAGAAATCTAACTTCTCGCAACATATCACAGTTCACAGAATAGTTTTCAAACTTTCCCAAAGCCAGTAACACAAATTTCAGTTTTAATTGATCATTAAAGTCAGCTTTAATCTTGGAAGAGTTCACAGAATCATAGAGTAGATACCATACACGGGGAGGCCAGTTAACATACCTCAAAAACAGTAAACCAGTCTGATTCCCTCCCACTTTCTGCATAGATGTGGAAATTTCCTTCAACTGCTTATCTAATTCTCGTTCAAAATCTACAATTGACTCTACTTTCACTACACTCCCAGCAAGTCCATTCCAGATCCTAATCACTCATGCTATAAAAAGGTTTACTTCATGTCTCCAAAGATTTTTTTAATGTCAATCTTCTTAAATCTATGTCCTCTGGTTCTTGAACTTCAGCCACTGGGAACAGCTTTTTTCTGTTTTCACTGTCTAGATCCTCATTATGTAAAACTTCTCTGTAAAATCTCTCACCCTTCCCACACCCCAGCTTCTCCAATCCATCCATGTTACTGAACTCACCACAGAACAATTCTCTTTATAGAATTACAGGTTTGTTAAGGTACAGAAGGAATTTATTCAGTGCATTATGTCAGCTTTGTAAACATTTTGACTAAGAGTGAAACTCTTGCCTTTTCCCCATAACCCTTCGTATTAATATTTTGTTTAAATAATCATCCAGACCTTATCTGAATGCCTCAATGGAACCTGTCTGTGCCTCACTTTCAGGCAGTGCATTCCAAATGAACAACCTGTTGCGTTAGGAAGTTTTTTTTCTTGTTTTACATTTGTTTCTTTTGCAAAACACTTTTAAAACTGTGCCTTGGTTCTTGATCCTTTTACGAGTGGGAACAGTTTCTCTCTGTCTACTCTGCCCAGACTCCTCGTGATTTTGAAAATTTCCATCAGATTTCCTGCTTCTCTCCAAATCTCAACTTCACCAATCTATCCTCATAATTGAAGTTTCTCTAGATCCCTGGATCCGTTCTCATAAATCTCTTCTGCAGTCTCTGGCTGAAAATTCTCATCCGTCCTAAAGTATGGCACCAAGTATTGTACCCAATACGCTAGTTGGGATTTAACAAGTATCCAGTGTACGTTCAACATCTCTTTCCCTGTTAATGAAGCTGAGAATACTATATACCTTTATTACCAGCTCTCTCTACCTTTAGTGACTTATGCACCAAAGCATTCAGGTCTCTCTGCTACTGTACAACCTTTATAAGAGTATCTTTTATTTTGTTCTGTCTCTCCATGTTCTTTATATCAAAGTGCATTTTATTTTGCACTTCTCTGCATTGAACTTATCTGCGACCTAGTTCCCTGTTTCACCAGATTGTCAGTGTTCCAAAGGAGCTGCGCACTGTCCTGCATACAATTCTTCCACACAATTGGATATACGATTGGCTGAGTGGCAGAAAACAGAGAATCAGGATAAAATGGTCTTTTTCAGGATGCCAGCCTGTGACTGATGGAGTTCTGCAGAAGTCAGCGTTGGGACTACAACCTTTCATGATAGGTATTAACGATCTGGATGAAGGAATTGACAGTTTTATTGCCAGGTTTACAGATGGCACAGAAAGGTGGAGGGGCAGGTAGTGTTGAGGAGGTGGGCAGTCTGCCAGATGACTTGTAGAGGCTAGGAGAGTGTGCTGAGAAGTGTCAGGTGGAGTACAATGTGGGAAAATGTGAGGTTATGTACATTGGTAGAAAATATAGAGGTATAGACTATTTTCTAAATGGAAAAAGGCTTCTTAAATCTGCATCACAGAGGAATTTGGGAGCCCTAGTTCAGGATTCTCTTAAAGTTAACATACAAGTTCAGTTGGTAGTTAGAAAGGCAAATGCAATGTTAGCATTCATTTCAAGCAGGTTATAATACAAGAGTAGAGATGTACTGCTGAGGTTCTGGTCCGATTGCATTTGGAATATTATGAGTAATTTTGGGCCTTGTCTAAGGAAGAATGTGCTGGCATTGGAGGAGATTGACAAGAATCAATCCTGGGAATGAACGTCTTGATGTATGAGGAGTGGTTGGGGACTCTGGGTCTGTACTCGATGGAATTTAGAAGGATGACAGGGGAATCTCATTTGAATGTACAGAATACTGAGAGGCCTGGATAGAGTGGACAAGGTGAAGATGTGTCCACTAGTAGAAGAGACTAGGGCCCGAAGGCACAACATCAGAATAAAGGAACGACTCTTTAGAATTGAGATGAAGGGGAATTTCTTCAGGCAGATGGAGGTGAATCTGTGGAAATCATTAGCAAAAGGTTGTGGAGGCCAAGTCATTGACTTTGTTGAGTATAAATAGGTTCTTGATTAGCAATGGGATCAAGGGTTACAGGGAGAACGCAGGAGAATGGGATTGAGAAACATATGTCATGATTGAAAGGTAGAGGAAACTTGATGGTCCAAATGGCCTAATTCTGCTCCTTAATCTTATTGGCTTGTAGTATTCTTCTTTCAGCCTCCTTAAAAAGCAGAGTGATTTGCAATGTTCTAATCCAGACGGATGACTCCTGTATCTTGGGAACTTGGACAGATTTGGGAAAGTAGTTTGGGAAACTACTATATGCTCGCCTACATCCTTTAACACCCTGGGGATTTGTCGCTCATTAATTCAGTTTTATACTTAATTTCTGATTGCTGTTTCATCAAAGACGTGAACAATATCGAAACTTCTCATCTCAGACATAAAACTCACCCAATTTAAGTACGGTTGGATCTTTCTTAGTGTTTTCTTCACAGAGACTCTAACAGAATCATGACCCTGAGTCTGAAAAAGGCTAACTATATTCCCATCCTCCCATGCCATTCCTCTCATACCATTCCCATCCCACTGCATTTCACAGAGTGACTCTGTCAAACTATACCCCCTTCCCGCTGCCACATATAGCGGTTGCTCAGCTCACATTTTAAAACCCATCAGATTAACATTCAATGGGATTGTTTGTGTGCAATGTGAATGTAATGACGCTGCCCACAAGGTTGAAGCAAATTCTAGCTCTTCTGAGCACAGTGTGCTGGGCACCTTTCCACTAACACCCTGATTGCTGACCATAGCCAGTGCGCAGTTGCTGATTCAGCGAGCAGTGGTTGCTGGGGCGACAGTAAGTAGCACTTATATACGCTCATCTCCCAGCTCTAGCGTGTTTACACAACTGGAGGAAGGTGAGTTGAAGGAATAAATCCTGGCACTTCAACACTCATTTGTCTCCCTTTTTTTTAAGAAAAGCTGACTTTCATAGAAGTCAGGGAGATACTACACTGTTTCTCCCTCTCTTAACCACTGTCAATTCTGCTTCAAGAGGATTGAAATGTTCCTCATCAATAATCCGAATGGAATATATTTCCACCAGTCCTATAAAATCAGTGGCACCCTTCCTCTGACTGTATGAACCTAATGTCTCAGGGCAACATGGCTAATCACAGTAGATTCTTTATTGTTTAGGTTCCATCATTAGTCTAGGAAGCCCAGTGAAATCTTCTATTGATTGCTGTTTGCTAGTTGGTCAACAACAGTTTGTATCAGGACCAGTTTCTTTTGGGAACTGGTTGAACTCCTACTATCTTAAGGGTGTTAAGGACAAGATGTGCAGGCTCAAAAGTGAGGAGTATTTATTGTGAATCGTGTAAACACTTTCAACTCTATAATGTTTTATGTTTTGCCATGCTACCTATAAGATGCCTATGCTCTTAAGAGTTATTCCATCTCCACCATGTAACCTCATTTATGTTAACTGTGGCTTCTATTTGTTTAAGCTATGGTATTTAGTTTAATAGGACATTGGCACTTACTCTGTATCAAGCTTAAATTTAGTGGGATGTCCATTAACAAAACCAAGTTTTGTGAAATCCTAATCAATTAGATCACCAGTTTCCATTATGTTTTGGGCAACTTCTCTAATGGTGGTATATTGTCTAACATAGATACCTTTTCCAATGGATGTAGTCTGATAGCATTCATGGTACGAGCAAGCATCTGGCTTCTTTGCTGCTATGAAACTGTGACCTACGTCACCTCTTTTACAAGTGACTGACAGTCTTTGTCTTGTCTGTAGTGACCATGCCTCGTTGAACTTGCTCACGATGGTGGTGATGCTTATTTTGAAGTGTAAATGCTATCTTCCCATTGTATTACTTGTAGCCTTATCTTTTGTGCTGTTAGTACAAAGGTATTTCCCTTGCTCTCAAACTTTAGTCTTGGCACTCAGCAATTGCTCCTACAGAACTGCCTTCTCCAAAACTTTTGTCTCTTCCCAGTGTGGTTGCTCTTCACTGTCTTATTAACCCCATTGCTTATCCTGCACCTCTTACCAGCTCCAAGGTGAAGATTTCCGTTTGGAGTCAGAGATAATGGGAACTGCAGATGCTGGAGGATCTGAGATAACAAAGTGTGGAGCTGGAAGAACACAGCAGGCCAAGCAGCATCTTAGGACCACAAAAGCTGACGTTTCGGGCCTAGACCCTTCATCAGAAAAGCTTTTCATGCTTTATGTTTTGCCATGCTACTTATAAGATGCCTATGCTCTTAAGAGTTATTCCATCTCCACCATATAACCTCATTTATGTTAATTGTGACTTCTATTTGTTTAAGCTATGGTATTTAGTTTAATAGGACATTGGCACTTACTCTGTATCAAGCTTAAATTTAGTGGGATGTCCATTAACAAAACTAAGTTTTGTGAAATCCTAATCAATTAGATCACCAGTTTCCATTATGTTTTGGGTAACTTCTCTAATGGTGGTATATTGTCTAACATAGATACCTTTTCCAATGGATGAACACAGCAGGCCCAGCAGCATCTTAGGACCACAAAAGCTGACGTTTCAGGCCTAGACCCTTCATCAGAAAAGCTTTTCAGATGCTTTATGTTTTGCCATGCTTATGCTCTTAAGAGTTATTCCATCACCACACTTTGTTATCTTTCTTCTGGAGTGCTGGTTTTGCTCTGTGCACCTATCTGCTCATCAATTTCTGCATTTTGGATATAGACTGACTTCCTTCGTGTTCTTACAGTGATAATAGATTTAAAGTGGTGAATTTACTGCATTCAGAATTTTTTTAACCTTTCTTGAATAGATTTAATCCACTATTGTTACCTTGAGAATTTTCAGCAATATTTCCGTGGCTGATCACCATGTTGTATAGGACGGGGTGTTTGAAATTGTCTTCACTTTCTATTGTCATTAAATCAACAGTAAATATCCCCTGGAAGTGGGTGAGAAGAAAATAAACTCCCCCTCTAGATATTTTCTAATCAACCTGTTCTGAGACACTGTTTCACACTCTGGAGCGGGTAGGTCATGAACCCAAGCCTCCTGCTTCTGATGCTGGGACACAGCCATTGCACTAGGAGAGCCCTTAGAAATTGAGTTCTTTGACATCCTTGTGAGATAAACAAAAGTTGTTTTTCCCCTCAAATTAACTTCTTTAAAGATGTTGTTACACACCTCAGGAACAGGTGAGACTTGAACCTAGGTATCCTGTCTCAAAGGTAGGGACATCACCACTATGCCACCAGACCCCTTGCATTCCCCCTTCTGTGTTGAGTCTAATGGCCTGTCCTGGTTTTTAGTGGCAGGGGACAGACCACCAAGTCTTAACAAGAGGGCCTCCTGCTGCATAAGCACACCTAGATTATTGCATGACAGCAATATGCTCAAGTTATATTGACAAGTTATGCATAATCGCAAAGATTATTGGGAGCTAAAGATAACATGTTTCTCTTTATCATATCCTATGCTCGACTGGTGATTCTGCACCCAGGGACTCTGACATCATCAAATTGGGTGGAGCTTAATGCAACTTCAACATTAACTCTTTCTGAGTAATTACATTTTATAATAATGCTATGGGGGACAGGGACAGGCAGGAGAGTGAAGTTAAGGATTCTTTCAGATCAGCCACTATCTTATTTCAATGTGCAGCACGAGAGGCCAGATAGCTTTATTCCTGCTTTTGAATCTTGCATTCCTAATTTAAATTACCAGCTGGTTGCATCACCAAAGTATGCTGACATTGCAAGTTTTAAACTTTTCGATAACTAATAAATATGAAATGTTTTTGTTTTCAGCAACAAAAACTTAATGAGTAATCAAAGAGTATACACAAAGGGTTAAGCTTAATTATTGTGAGCTGCTTCTGTAATTTGTATGTCAGTTATATTGCGGTTTTGCCAATGTTTGAAAGGCAGAATAAATACTTTTCAGGGAGATTTTTTTCAGTTGTTCATCTACCGCTGCAGAAATTAGCAATTCAATGCGTTTGGCACAGATAACCAAACAATTCAATTCCAAACATCCTGTGTGCTGGATGTTGCAGGGTAAATGCTGCATTTTGAATGAAAAAGCAGCAGGGCCACAGATTCCTTGCATTGCCTTTCAGTTTTGTCAATGATAGGACACTTGGGTACAGCTGATCAATCGGTCTTAATGTAATCGGGAACTGGACTAAATTGTTGACTCTTTAAATTTTTTATCATATACCATCTTTTAAAAGTTACCATAAAATGTCAGTGGTTCTGATTCTTCAAGGAGAACAGTGCAGATTGTAGTTGCTGTAAATAAATTGTGTGCTGAATGCCGTAATTTGCCTAATTAAGCTAGTTATAGAGTCGTAGAGTAATACAGCATGGAAACAGGCCCTTCTGCCCAAACTGGTCCCAGTGGACCATGATGCCCACTCAGCTAGTTCCAATAGGCTACATTTGGTCTATATCCCACTAAACACTTCCCACCCACATACCTATCCAAATGTCTTCGAAATGTTGCCTTAACCACTTTCTCTGGCAGCCCATCCCATATACACACCACTCTCTGAGTGAAGAAGTTGCCCCTCAGGTCCTTCTTAAATCTTTGCTCTCTCACCTTAAACTTATGTCCTCTAGTTTCCAACTCCCTATCCCTGGGAAAAAGCCTACACACATTCATCCTGTCTATGCCCCTCATGGTTTTATACACCTCGATAAGGTTGCCCCTCATTCTCCTACGTTCCAAGGAATAAAGTCCTAACCTGGCCAACCTCTCCCTGTTACTCAGGTCTACTATTCCAAGCAACATCTTTGTAAATCTTCTCTGCACACTTCCCAGTTTAACTGTGTCTTTCCAATAACAAGGTGACTGAAACTGTACACAATTCTCGTAAGTGTGGCCTCACCAACGACTTATACAACTGTAACATAATGTCCCAACTCCAATACTCAGTGCCACGACCGATGAAAGCCAGCATGCCAAATACCTTCTTCACCACCCTGCCTGCCTGTAACACCACTTTCAACAAACTTGTACTCCTAGGTCCCTCTGTTCCACAACACTCCTCAGGATCTTACCATTTACTGTACAAGTCCTACCTTGGTTTGACTTTCCAAAATGCAATGCCTGACACTTTTCTGTATTGAATTGCATTTGTCAATTCTCAGCTCACTTTCCCATCTGATCAAGATCCCTCTGTAAACATACACTATCAAAGGCAACGAATCATGTATGTGAGTCAGTGACAGAATTCTCTGACCTGAAAACTGGCACATAAAGGAATTGTAGTACATAGTAGCTATGAAGTTAATTGTGCGAGTGGCCGTAATACTGAATCCACTTTCTAAGTCATAATTGTCTACGTTTGTAGCAAGGAAGAGTGGTCTCATCAGGCTTCTGTGAGATAACTTCTAGCTTCTCTAGCTTCAGGATCATCCTTCTTCTTGATCCTTAGATTTTAGCCAAACAACTATCTATCTCTGCAATTGGTATCTTTGTCAGATGTTTGGTATATGATATCTTATGAAATGCCTTTAAAATTATGTGCACCATATACTGTGCATTGTCTTTATCAACTGTTTTGTTAATTCCTCAGGGAATTCTATAAATTTTGACAACATAGTCAGTCTTTCAGAGATGCATGCTTACTGGCCCTGAATAACTTGTATTTCTCCAAGTGCTCAGCAGTGTCTTCTTGTAATATTGAACAACAGCCGACCGATAAACTCATGACTTATTTTTGTTTCATAAGAGTGGTGTTACAATTACCACTCTCCTGTCTTCTTGAACACATCTAAAAAGATTTTGGAAAATTACAGTTACACTATCTGTTATTTCTTCCATAACTTCCCTTATAGGTCCCTAGGGTAGAATTCGTATTATAGTCATTTATCCACCTTTAAGTTTGAGTAATTGTTTTCTTTGTAAATAATAAGCTGCATTCACCCCGCAATTTTATTTGCTACATAATCCCACTTAACCAGCCCAGATTTCCTTTGCGCAGCTTTCCTGTATTCTTTGCACTTGTGCTAGTTTCCTCTTTTATGATTCAACCGGAAACCGTCAAGTATTGCTTTACTTCAAGTTTGATCTCAACTCCCTCAACTTTGAAAACCCAGCATTAAATTTAGCCCCTTTCTTCCTTAACTTGATTTAATCCATTTTATTTCGTTTTAAATGTTTCCCAATTGTAGATACACTGTTCTTCAGTCAGTTTGTTTCACATATTAAACTATGTGCTTGTGCCTTTTGCCTTTAGGGAGATGATAGAACATTGCCTTAATTGTTATGGCAAAAGATACACAAATGAAGGTAAGTGAGATATACAAATCATTGATTAATTAATTGAATTTCAACTATTAAAATGGAAATTTACAGTTAGGTATATGTTTGCCATGTTGTATGCATTATTGATTGCTATGGCAGAGTTGTGGAGCAGCGATGTGATCCAGTGATAGTCGGATCATTGATCTTTATTTATAGCATGTTGCTTTTGCTGTTTAGTACATACATTGTCAATCTTCTAGCTTTGGCAGGTAAGCACCTGAATTTCAGGTACATTTGGTGCTATTGCTGGCATGAAAGTTGCTTCACATTGAATTATATTTGGTCATTTGGCTCGATGTTGGTGGAGTATTGAAGAATATGGTAGGGTAATGAGGGTGCAGATTGCTGGTGATTTATAATTCTGCCATTGCTAACAGCCTGCAGGGTTTCAATTTTGAGGTGCTGAACCCGTTCTTAATCTACCCCATTTGCCGTGGTATTAATGTCACAAAATGATGGAAGGTAGCATAAGCGTGAGGTTGGGAATTAGTCTCCAAAATGATTGTGGGATGGACACTCCTCCTGATGCTGTCATGGACAGACACACCATCAGAGAAGTTTGATAATTATTGGGGCAAGCAGGTTCTCTTAATATTAGGTGATGTACGGGTAAGGTGGATTGGCCAGGTGACAGGTACACACTTCAGAGCTCTGTCGATAGTCATGCTACTTGGTGATGGTTACTAAAGGCAATTGGTTAGAGTGCATTCTGTGTCCTCGTTCCCCTCAGTGCTTCCTCTGAATTTTGTTTGTAGTGGAATAGCATTGATTCACCAGTTGAAGGATGGCAATAGGGAGTATTCAGCAGGAAGTTTTCTCTCTCAACTTTCTTTGACCTTGGACTATAAGAATACATGGAATCCAGAATCAATGTTGTAAACTTCCAAGACCATTCCCTCCTGACTGTGTATCATTATGCCACCACCTCTGGTGGGGGCAGAAATTCTCAGGCAAATGTCCTAAATAGTATTTAACATTATGGCATCATCAGCTAGCATGCCCACTTCTGACCTAATGATGGACGGAAGGTCATTGATGAAGTGGTTCAAAATGTTTGGAATGAGGACGGTATCCTGAGGAATGCCTACAATATTGTCCTAGTCTGAGCTGGTTGATCCCCAACAACTATAACCACCTTCCCATCTGTTAGATAGGCCTTTAAAGAGCAGAGAGTCCTCCACTAATTGCCATTGAATCCAGTTTTGCTAGGGCTGCTTTTTGCCAAACTTGGTGACATGTGGCATCATTGTCAAGGACAATCACTGTCTCCTCACCTGTGGGGTTCACCTCTGTTTTGTGGCTAAAGTGAGGAAAGCGAACATTTCATGGAGACGAAATTAGTCTTGAGGGAGGAGATGGGCAGAAGCAACTAAAGGAATTGTTCCCATTTTCAAGCAAGAGCGTAATTTAAAATCTCTTGAGTTAGATTGAAATCAGTTAGATGCTGTGCTAAGAACTGTATGTTTCTACAAAGAACAAACTAGGGCCAGATGGCAACTGCTTTGTCGCTTGGGTCGTTTGATAGTTTGGGTTCCAACTGCGAGACTTGGTCGTTCCAATGTATGATTGAAAAACAAATTCCCATTTTAGATGAATGTTGGATTTGTTTTGGTTTATTTACTATTGTGTCATCTAAACCGTTACATTTCATGGATAGTCATGATTGTGAACCCACCTGTCTGTTCTGTATGTGGTTGTGGACTCTGTCTGAGCATATGTTTATAACTTATCAAAATGCTACACTCCATTTTCAGCAGGAGAAGTGTTTTATGCATTAAATGAGGATGAAGTTTGTAAGTCCATCGCACTGATGCTGTTAAGGAATGCTGTAAAATTCAACCTGTCTGAGTTTGAGGAGGTGTGGCAGCAGAGCGTACCTGAGGGCATGACAACAAGGCTCGATCAACTCAAGGTACACATTTCTTGAATAATTGACATTCTGCTTGCGTTCTGATAGTTTCTTTGTGCTTCCCAGTACTAATACCGAATAAGACAATCTTCTGTCTTATTTATAATACTTTAAGGCACCTTACCCCCGTACCACTTCTTCTCCCCTCCCACCTCCAACCACCATATCATTCACCTACACCCGAGTACATAATGAGAACACCACCTTCTCCCATGTTTTTGCTAGTACCATTTGGTGATTGTGCTGAAAGATTGAGAAATTAAATTATTCATTCCTTATTACTCCTCTGAAGCTATGGCTACTTCCTGCTCTGTACTTCCTGTGATGAACAGACCCACATCAATATCTGACAACAGGTATATTTTTAAAAAAACCTTAGGCCAACATGATAATGGGAACTGCAGGTGCTGGAGAATCCAAGATGATAAAGTGTGAAGCTGGATGAACACAGCAGGCCAAGCAGCATCTCAGGAGCACAAAAGCTGACGTTTCGGGTCTAGACCAGTCTAGGCCCGAAACATCAGCGTTTGTGCTCCTGAGGTGCTGCTTGGCCTGCTGTGTTCATCCAGCTTCACACTTTATTACCTTAGGCCGACATGATGATATTTTTTAAATTGGCACAAGAATTTGTGTCAGTGCAGATAAAATTCACTGGCACTTGACAATCATGCTGATTATTCTGTTTTGAAAACAAGAAGGGAAAGAAGTCATAGATTTAATTAACAGAAAGTACAATTAAATATTTAAAAGACAAAAAAAGAGAATCGCCAACATTTTGGAAAAACAACCGTGCCGCATTCCTCTGGCCTATACTTCACTCCTTGTCAGAGCTGCTGTTTTCATTCTCAGCACTCTTCTTTATTGGGATTCAACATCTTTGTTCTCATATATTTCACAGTAGTTCTGTAGGCTTGTTTCGATTCCTGGTTTCCGTCAACAGCTGATGCAAACCACCATAATACTTTATACATTTCTGTCTCAGTCATTTGTTCCCTGTGCCTCCTTATTATCAGAAATTAGACCTTCTTTCACAAAATTAAAATATTGCAGATGCTGGAAATCTGAAGTATCAACAAAGTGTTGGAGGAACTTGGCAGGTCTGACAGCATCTGTGGAGAGAGAGCGAGATAGAGAGAGAAAAAAAAACCGATGCTGTCAGACCTGCTGAGTTTTTCCAGTACTTTCTGTTTTTATTTCACTTTTTTCTTTGTCTACCCCATCCCTTTCACATCTTCTTCCCAGACTCTGTGTCCAATCTTGCTCCTTAACTCTGTAGCAAATTTTTGTACCAGTGAAAGGTACATACGGCATGCTTTCCTTCCCGGTTCACCGGGATGTTGCCTGCTATGGAGGGTGCTAGCTATGAAGAAAGGTTGAGTAGATTAGGGTTATTTTCATTAGAAAGATGGAGATTGAGGGGGGACCTGATTCAGGTCTACAAAATCATGAGGGGTATAGACAAGGTGGATTGCAAGAAGCTTTTTCCCAGAGTGGGGGACTCAATTACTAGCGGTCATGAGTTCAAAGTGAGAGGAGGAAAGTTCATGGGAGATATGTGTGGAAAGTTCTTTACACAGAGGGTGGTTGGTGCCTGGAACGTGTGGCCAGCGGAGGTGGTAGATGCAGACACAATAGTGTCTTTTAAGATGTAACTGGACAGGTACATGGATGGGCGGGGAGCAAAGGGATACAGACCCTTAGAAAATAGGCGACAGGTTTAGACAGAGGATCTCAATCAGCGCAGGCTTGGAGGGCCGAAGGGCCTGTTCCTGTGCTGTAATTTTCTTTGTTCTTTGAATGCACAATTGTGAAGGTTGATTCATATATGGAACATTTCCAGGAACTGATGAGAATTTACTCAGTTTTTTTTATGCCAAGTTAGTTGCATTTGGCTGAGTAATTGCCTCATTCTTCTCTCATGATGTTATGTGGTACGCCAGCCAGTTAACATTTGAAGTTGCTGTTGAACTACCACATAGCTAAAAGCATTAGGTCCACCCAGAATAAAATTATGGTTCATGACTTAAATCCCTTTCTCAGGTGATTTGGAAAGTAACAGATATAAAATAACTCTTGGTAATCCTTGATTCCATGATAATTTGGCATGAATGTTTTAAGTGGCCTTGAATTTCTGGATCCAGAAAGATGCTTTGCTTCAGTTATAGTAAGTTCCCTGCCCACCTTCGATGCTGCTTCATTTTCCTCATTTGTTGCTGTTCCATTTAGGGAATATTATTTATGGCACATTCATCGGTCAATGCACTGTCAAATTATTCCTTCTACCATTCAAAGTAAAAGGTAAGGTCACCACAGTGCTTCTCTATCATGAGAGAAAGATGGCTGGTGGCGTTTAACCACAGGATCACCAAGCCTCAGGTGAGGGGAAAGGTTGAGAAGGCAGGATCTTCATGGTAACCTCAGTTGGTGCAGGACCTGAACTCACACTGTTGGCATCACTCTGCATCCCAACCCACCCTCCAGCCAACTGAACTAACCAATCCCCTATGACTTGCAGCACTAGTTTGCAGAATGGATGTGTATATGTGTAGCTCTCAGACAAAGTAACAAATAATTAAGCAAAGAGAGAAGGTGTTCATTGTTTTGAACCTTAGAAAGCACAATGCTAGCTATCTTCGCAG
Organism: Stegostoma tigrinum; assembly: GCF_030684315.1. Taxonomy (NCBI): domain Eukaryota; kingdom Metazoa; phylum Chordata; class Chondrichthyes; order Orectolobiformes; family Stegostomatidae; genus Stegostoma; species Stegostoma tigrinum. The sequence goes on from NC_081358.1 coordinate 12,126,866, forward strand.
ACATCATGGAAATTACTGGATCACAGCAAAACCAACAACTCCTCAACAGAGACAGTACCTGCTCCTGTTTTAGATTGAGTCCTCTGGGTTGACATATTTGTTTAAAAACCAAAAGAACTGTGAATGCTGTAAATCAGAAACAAAAGCAAAGTTGCTGGAAAATCTCAGCAGGTCTGGCAGCATCTGTGGAGGAGAAAACAGAGTTAACGTTTCGGGTCCAGTGACCCTCAGACATATTTGTGACATATTTGTTTGTTTGCGATTGCTGTGTTTACTCCATAAGAGAAAGACCAGGTGAACGTGATGGCAGGTTAGAAATTGGAGGCGAAATTGATGAAGTTTTCCAATTCCAGACGAGAGAGGGAAGCAACACTGATGATATCATCACCCTCCTCTTCCTCAACAACTTCTCTTTTAACTCCTCTCATTTTCTTCAGGTAAGAGGGGTTGCCATGGGTACCCGCATGGGCCCCAGTTATGCCTGTCCCTTCACGGGGTATGTGGAACATTGCTTGTCCCAGTCCTATTCTGGCCCTTACCCACAACTCTTTCTTTGATACATCGATTATATCGTCGGTGCTGCTTCCGTCTCTCGTCTGGAATTGGAAAGGTTCATCACTTTCCCCTCCAATTTCCACCCTGCCTTCACATTCACCTGGTCTACCTCTGACTCCTCCCTCCCTTCCTCGACATTTCTGTTTCCATTTCTGGGGATAGACTGACCACTAATATCCATGACCAACCCACCGACTCCCACAGCTACCTGGACTATACATCCTCACACCCCACTTCCTGTAAAGACTCCATCCCATTCTCTCAGTTCCTTCGCCTCCATCGCATATGTTCAGATGAGGCCAACGTCGACAAGGGGGACTCCGAAATGCTCACCTTCTTCTTCAGCTGAGGATTCCCCAGCTCCGTTGTTGACAGGGCCCTCAATCAGGTCCGACCCATCTCCCGCACTTCTGCCCTCACCCTTTCTCTTCACTCCCGCCAACAGTGATAGGGTTCCCCTTATCCTCACCAACCATCCCACCAGCATCCAAATCCAGAAGATCATCAGACACCATTTCCATCACCTCCGCCAGGATGCCACCACCAGACACATGTTCCCCTCCCCTCCCTGTCTGCCTTCTGCAGGGACCGTTCTCTCCGGGACATCCTGGTCCATACTTCCTTCACCCTCAATACCCCAAGCAGCCCTATGGCATCTTGCCCTGTAACCAGCGAAGGTGCAACACCTGCCCATTTACCTCCTCCCTCCCCAGTGTCCAAAGGCCCAAAAATACCTTCCAGGTGAAACAACACTTCACCTGCACTTCCCAGAATCTAGTCCACTGCATTCGCTGCTCACAATGTGGTCTCCTGTACATTGGGGAAATGAAGCGTAGACTTGGTGACCATTTTACAGAACGTTCTGCTCGCAAAAAAGACCCTGAACTACCTGTTGCCTGTCACTTCAATGCACGACCCTGCTCCCTGGCAAACATCTCTGTCTCTGGCTTGCTACAGTGTTCCGGTGAAGCCCAGCGTAAGCTGGAGGAACAACACCTCATTTTCCGCTTGGGGACCCTACAGCCCTCCGGACTCAATGTTGAACTCAATAATGTTAGGGCCTAAACTCTCCCGTGGCCCAGCCCCCCACCCCACACAACAGGCCTTGTTACCACATAGCCTGCCATTACACACCCCCTGTTGTTAGTCACTAACAGTCCCCATTAACAACTTTTCACCCTTTCAGCCTGATCGTTAGCAACTCCTTTGTCTGTCCAACTGTCTTTCTCTCTCTTTGGGCTCCATCCTATCATTTACTCCCTACCCCATCCACCTCCCTGTTTTCTGCATATAAATTGACGTTTTCCCAGCCACTATCAGTTCTGAGGAAGGGTCACTGGACCCAAAACGTTAACTCTGCTTTCTCCTTCACAGATGCTGCCAGACCTGCTGAGCTTTTCCAGCAGCTTTGTTTTTGTTCCTGATTGACAGCATCTGCAGTTCTTTTGGTTTTAATTCCGAAGTTATTTGTGCTTTGTAACTAGATATTTATCATTCACTTGATAATTAAGCAGTTGTATTTTTCAGATTTCCTTTCAAAATTTTGCGCTTTAATCCATGTTTTCTGTAATTTTCTATTGTACAGGGTGTTGCTCTTGTAGATAGAAATTCAAGACCACAAGTGATTTTTCAATTAAATGTCGAGGATCTGCCAGAGAACACACAGGAACGTTTCAGCAGCCTATTTAGCATCAGAGCAAAATGGACTGAGGAAGATATTGCTCCATACATCCAGTGGGTATCTTTAGAAATGAGTTTGTGCAGCCTGTTGATATTCGCTGTGAGTTGCTGAATTCTGTGTATTAAACACATAAAAAAGGTGGATACAACAAACTTATCTGTCACAGTCATAGCGCCATTGAGGTTTAAAGCATGGAAACCACCCCTTTGGCCCAACTTGTACATGCTTCCGAGTTCTAAAAAGCAAAGAATAGTACAGTGCAGGAACAGGCCCTTTGGCCCTCCAAGCCTGCCCCGACACCTTTTGCCCTTCCATACTAAAACAGTCTTCGCTTTCAGGATCAATATCCCTCTATTCCCTTCCTATTCCTGTATTTGCCTAAGTGTTTCTTGAATGCTGCTATTGTGCCTGCTTCCACCACCTCCTCTGGCAACATGTTTCAGGCTCTCACCACCCAAAACCTGTCTTGCAGATCTCTTAAACTTTGCCCCCTCGCACCTTGAACCTATGTCCTCCAGTAATTTACCCCTCTACCATTTGAAAAATCCTCATACTTTCCACTCTATCCATGCCATTCACAATCTGATAAACTTCTATTGGGTTGTCCCTTAACCTCCTGCATTCCGGTGAAAACAAACCCATTTTATCTGACCTTTCTTCATTGCTAAAATTCCCCCATTCCTGGCAACATCTTGGTAAACCTTTTCTATACCATCTGCAAAGCATCCACATCCTTCTGGTCATGTGGTGACCAGAACTGTATGCAATGTTCCAAGTGTGGCCTAACCTATGTTCTGAATACCTGCAGCATAACTTGCCTATCCTTATATACAGTGTTCCTTACAATGAAAGGCAAGCATGCTGTAAGCCATTCTTACTACCTTAGCTACCTGCGCTGCCACCTTCAGTGATCTGTGGACCTGCATACCCAGATCCCTCTGCATTTCAGTATTCCTAAGGGTTCTGCCATTCAGTGTATAATCGCCACCTGTACTTGACCTTCCAAAATGCATCACCTCATATTTGTCTGGATTAAACTCAATCTGCCATTTTTCTACCCATGTCTCCAACAAATCTATATCCTGCTGTATCCTCTGACAATCCTCCTCACTATCCACAACTCCAGCAATCTTTGTATCCTCCTCAAACCTACTAATTAGACCAGCTCTGTTTTCCTCCAAATCATTTATGTAGATCACAAACAGCAGAAGTCCCAGCACTAATCCTTGTGGAACACCATTAGTCACAGCCCTCCATTCTGAAAAGCATCCGTCTACCACTACCCTCTGTCTCCTACGACCAAGCTAGTTCTGTGCCCATATTGCCAGCTCACCACAATACCATGTGACTTCACTTTTTGTACCAGTTTGCCATTCACAATTAATCTGTCTGCATCTGGTCCAAATCCGTCCATGTCTATCCCATCCATGTACCTGACCATATGTTTCTTAAATGACAAAATTTTACACTCCTCCACCTTTACTTCTGGCAGCCTGTTCCAAATACTCACCACCCTCTGGGTGAAAAAAATTGCTCCACTGGACCCTTTTGTATCTCTCCTGTCTCACCTTAAACCTATGCCCTCTTGTTTTAGACTCCCCAGTTATGGGAACAGCTCTCAGCTATCTGCCTTATCAATGCCTCTCTTGATTTTATAAACCTCTGTAAGGTCACCCTTCAGTTTCCTATGCTCCAGGGAAAGAAATCCCAGCCTATGCAACCTCTCCTTATAAGTCAAACCTTCCAGTCCATTCTAGTAAATCTTTTCTGCGTTGGGGTGACCAGAAATGCATCCAAAACCCCAAATGTTGCCTTACCGACATCTTGTCTAGCTGCAACAAGATGTCCCAACTACTGTGCTCAATGGCTTGGAGACAGTAAGGACTACAAATGCTGGAAGCCAGAGTCAGTAGATGTGAAGCTGGAAAAGCACAGCAGGTCACACAGCATCCGAGGAGCAAGAAAGTCAATGTTTTGGGCCGAAACCCTTTGACAGAAGTAAATAGAGGGAGGGGTTGGGGCTGGGGAATGGTAGGTGGAATGTCTGCTTTCCACATGGACCATTCATTCCATGACTCCCTTATCAGCTCTATGCTCCCCACCACCTTCTCCCCCACACCCGGAAACCATAGGAGGTGCTACACCTGCCCCTACACCTCTCCTCTCACCTCCATCCAAGGCCCCCATCAATCTTCCAGATCCAGCAGAGATTCATCTGCACTTTATCCAACCTGATATATAGCATCCATTGATCCCGATGTGGTCTCCTCTATGTTGGGGATAACAAATGCAGACTTGGGGACCGGTTCACGGAACATCTATCTGCATGCACCAACTAACCTGACCTTCTGGTTGCCATCCATTTTAATTTGCCCTCCCACTCCCCTGGTGACATGTCCATCCTTGGTGTCCTCCACTGCCAGAGTGAGGCCAAATGTAAACTGGAGGAACAACACCTGGTATTTCACCTTGGGAGCTGACAGCCTAACAACCCTAATATTGACTTCATCAGCTTCAAAATCCCTCTACCCCCACCCTTATCCCATGTCCATCCCTTCCCCCTCCTCCTCTCCTCCCGGACCTGAATTAACCTGCCCATCTTCATACTCACTCTATCTGCACCATCCTTCCCACTGACCGATCACATTAACCCCCTACCTGCATCCACCTATCACTATCTCTCCTACCCTTTCCCCAGCACCCCCCTCTGCTGTATTTACATCTGGCCTCTCCTCCCCAGTCCTCGCAAAAGGTTTCAGCCCGAAATGTTTACTTTCCTGCTCCTGAAATGTTGTCTGACCTGCTGTGCTTTTCCAACTTTACTCCTATACTCAGTGCTCTGACTGATGATAGCAAGCATGCTGAGAGCTTTCTTCACCACCCTGTCTATCTTAACTCCACTTTCAAGGATTTATAAACCTGTACCCCTAGATCTCTTTGTTCTAATACACTCCCTGGTCATTGACTCTGCCATTGACTCTGTAAGTCCTGCCCTGGTTTGACCCACTGAAATGCAACACATTGCATTTACCTAAATTAAACTCCATCTGTCAATTCTCAGCCCACTGACCCAGTTGATCAAGATCTTGCTGTTTTCCAGATAACTTTCTTCACTGTCTACTCTACCACCAATCTTTGTGTCATCTGCAAAAGTTATTGGAACAATTTGATGAGTGATCTGATTTCACAGATTTCTTCTGCGAATAATAATTGCTTCACACTCTGCCTATTTTCACTGCTCCTGTCTTGGGTTACCGCTATTTCCCTGGGAATCATGATGTGCTAATTCTGGATCATTTTTGCGTTTGCTGCCCTCTAACATTTTTTAAATCAAAGTTTAACTCTTTGCTCCAATGTTCTGAGGTCCAGTGAAAGAGAAACTTGGCCCATCTGTTATTCACTTCTCAACATTTGACTCTAAGCCCAGTTTCTCATTTTAACACTCCGTGCCAACAGTAACTTCAGACCCAAAGTGCTGCTCTTCTGCCCTGCCAACACCAGTTTTCACACCCAGGAGCAGCACCAGCTGTACCTGCATATGAGGTGCCAACCTGAAAGCTCAATACTGGATTACATGCACGCTAAAATCAGTTGAATCTATGTCTATGGATAGACCTAAGCAATTCTATCGGAGATCAGAGCTCTACAGCCCTGCTATATTCAGTCATAAATGGTCGTGGCCAATTCAGTAATTAATAAGAAGGTGTGAATTTAGTTCACTTTGTAGGATCTCAATAAACTGCTGACATCACTCAATACAGCATTGACATTTCACCAAGCTCTCACTCCCAGTCATCCTAATCTTACTGTATTCTTGCTGGACTGACAGTTGATTGAGGTCAAGCCTAGAATGAGTAGGAAATGAACCAGGAACTCTGAAACCATGTAAATTGTGAGATGAAATTTCTTTAATATGTTTTGAATTCGCCTAACACTAGAAAGCAGGCTTTACTGTTGTAGATATGTCATGCGTAGTTTACATGTAGGTTTCATGGTGCAGTTGCAGTGTTCCTATCTCTGTGCCAGAAACTCTGGGTTCAGGATTTGATGGCCAAGGAAGGAGTTTTGTAACATGGCCAAAATGTTGGATATCAATCTGTGCAGCCTCGTGATACGCCTGTGGCAGATAGTAAGAGTGGAAGTCTCCTGCTCAACCAGAATCAAGTGGTAACTGCAGTGCAATAGTCCCCGACATTAAAACACTTCACATGCATGTTGTCGTCCCACAAGCATCAACCTCATTCCAAGGGACTGTCAAACGTGTTTATATGCTTTAGAATATAACCTTTACTTTGGAAGTAAAGTCTCAGTTGTAGAAAATAGGCTGTCTGGTTGAGAAAATAATAAGTGCAGAACTCAAGTTAGTGCAATTTTTAAAAAGGCTTAGAGTTAATCACACTTGAAAGGGTAGAGCCATGTTGACTTAAGAAGTTAACAGCTATAAAAGCAAGAGCATAAAACTTGTTTTGCGTAAAAAGTGGGCTTACTTAGATAAAGAACTAGGAATCAGCCATTTGCCATCTTTTGTAAACTGTTAAGAGGAAATTACAGCTTGGGCATGGCGTTTGCAGGTAGCAGCTCACTGGGAGGAGGTCGTCAAAGTAGCTGACAGTTAGTAGGCCTGTGCTGTAAGTGGGGGGAAATAAAGCAAACTTCATAATTTGCTGCGTGGAATGCAATTTGTGCCTATTCTCCGTTTGGTTCACTTGAAGGAAGAGAAGCTGAAAGATTGCCTAGACTGAAGCTAGTGGAAAAATCTGCAGCGAACTTCACTGAGTCTAGTAGCAAAACAAAGCATCCACAGGTGAGCTTGGAACTATTGAGTTGAACAACGAGAACAAGCGACTGAGGCATCCACAGTCATGGGGGGTTTGGGGGATGGTTGGCTGGTGGGTCATGAAAGTCTTACCTCAGAATAGCGGGAACTGAGGAGAATCAACATAGTTTCCAGGGGATTCTGGCACACATGTGGATGGTTCTGATAGAAATAAATCTTAAGATTTGAGAAGTCATTAACAATTCTTTGGGCAAGTAAGAAATAAGTCTGAATGCAAAGCGTCCACAGGTACAGACCACATTGTAAGTTAATTATACTTACTTTGTTTAAGACTTTATTAAGTTTGATTTTATTTAGAAATGTGAAATCTTGTGCAGTTCCATTGACTGAAATAAGGTGTTTGGATTTTTCTTTAGGTATGAATGATTCTTAACAGGGCTGTAATTATATATACTTGAAATGTGAAGGAAGTAAGCTGAGGGAGATAATCAATACTGTTTGAGATCTATGAGATGCTACTTGATATATACAATGCTGATGGTTTTGTTCTTGCTACAAAACACAATGGACACTGCCCTCCTCAGGCTGAGAATTAGAGAATTCCCCTGAAATTTTAGTTCTGGAATGAAGAAGTTATTCAAGGTAGAATTAAACGTTTGTTAGTTCTTGGCATATACTTTAGTTCCCTCGAAGGAACGATGGGGAAGCATTAAAAGGATTAGCCTACTGGCTAACCGACTAAACTGCAATCATAATACTTCTCCTAAGGCCAACATATTCTGGAGTAGGACTTGAACCTTCAGCCTCAGATCTGGGAATGCTGCCCACTGAGTAACAAAACCTCTTGGAATTAAATATTTTGCCTACAGAAAGAGGCACTTAACATTTTGTTTCTTGAAAAGATTTTACATCCCCTGGCAATTAGTTGAATATAAACAATATACACTTAAAGCTAAGTTCCTGGGAAGACGGACAGGGTTTCAAAATCTCCCCTTCCCCCACCGCATCCCAAAACCAGCCCAGTTCGTCCTCTCCCCCCACTGCACCACACAACCAGCCCAGCTCTTCCCCTCCACCCACTGCATCCCAAAACCAGTCCAACCTGTCTCTGCCTCCCTAACCTGTTCTTCCTCTCAACCATCCCTTCCTCCCACCCCAAGCCGCACCTCCATCTCCTACCTACTAACCTCACCCCACCTCCTTGACCTGTCCGTCTTCCCTGGACTGACCTATCCCCTCCCTACCTCCCCACCTATACTCTCCTTTCTACCTATCTTCTTTTCTCTCCATCTTCGGTCTGCCTCCCCCTCTCTCCCTATTTATTCCAGTTCCCTCTCCCCATCCCCCTCTCTGATGAAGGGTCTAGGCCCGAAACGTCAGCTTTTGTGCTCCTGAGATGCTGCTGGGCCTGCTGTGTTCATCCAGCCTCACATTTCATTACCTATTTTCTATGTTGTGTTTCTGCATACCATCAGTCATCAGTAGCATCTTTGAATTATTGTTGATGTTCATTGTGGGCAGCATTTCATGTATCCACTTACCCAGAAAATCCCATTCTCAAAAGACTTCTCTTTCCACATTGAGATTTGCATTGACTGAAACAAACTAAGAATGAATTACCCTCTTCAATTCAGTTTGGAGGAAAGATACAAATGATAAATGAGTCATGAGATGAATACAGTCGCTCAATAGCATCAGATTTTGGTTATGATTGAAGTGAAGTCATGCCAAGAACGATGACCAAATCCTGACCACTCTCATGGCTTTATTGAACAATAAGAATAGCTTCACTATTGTTGCAAAAACTTCCCACTGATGCCATCAGATTTCCAAACTATCAATGAAGCTGACTCTTAAGTACCAAATTTGCCAATTGCGCAGAATACCAAAAACATGAAAAATTAGCAATATCTCTTTGGTAGATTTGTAAACAGTATTTTATTCAGAGAAGAAATGTTGGAATGAGCATTTCACCTAAATTTGCCCTTCATTTTGGATGCTTTTAAAGCTCCATGTGTATTTGTTTCCATCCCCGGAAGGATAAATAGAGTTCTTTTTAGATTTACTTTATCAGAAAAAGCTTGTTATTGAGAAACCTGTCAATATTATTTCACATTTCTGACCTTGTATTTAAACAACTTACAAGCTATTTGATTAATCTCCCATTTTAACAGGAGTTTATGTGGAGAAAAGCAGACTGTTGGAACTTTACTGACAAAATATGCTCGTTCATCGATGCAGAATGGCACGAAAGTGTTTAGCTCCAGAAGACCAATATAATGATGGATTTGAAAGCTTGAAATGCATTGAAGAATGTTTGCCCAAAAAAATGGACATTGCATGTTTGCCTCTCATTCCATCTCCCATTTTTGTGGATTTGAAATTGTTATGAAATTATTTTTCAGAATGCAAGTGGTATATTTTTGGTTTGTTAATAAAAATAAAGGATATATTTTCTGGAATGACACTGCTGTTAATTCTGTCAAAGAGTAGGCTGTTACTTTAAACTTTTGTAGTAAAATGTTATATCTAGATGCAGTAGCTCTACTTTTCCTTTTAAAGTCTCAATGGATTTGTAGTCATGTTATTTGTGATGAAAAAAATCTCAGCCTTTCTTGCACTCTGCAGTCTTGCACAATCATGTGCTTCGCTCTGTACAGACTTCATGTTGATTGTGAGGTGAATACAACATTTGACATATGCTGATCACCATGTTGATTGTGAAGTGAATACAACATTTGACATATGCTGATCACTTATGCTGTTGCATTGTGTTGAATGGTGATTTGAGAGAAGCACTGATTACACCAGACCTTGGACTTACGTATTAAAAGGAAAATATGTAACTGCTCTGGTGTGGTTCGACTGATTTGATGTTTTTTGATGTCACTGAGTCTTTTCAAAAAGTGATGGTCAGCCAAATTATTGTTGGATTTAGGCTTGGGAAAACTGAAAAATATGCAGTAAGTTGAGGTCTCCCTGGCAAATGCACATGTATTTTTCTAGTTCACATGCGCACATATTATGCAGCTGTTTTTCTCAAATTGTAGCCGCATCACAATCATTTGAAGCAAAAAAGCAGTGACAGTGAATCAGAAAAGATGACCAGTTCAATGGCTTTGTGAGTGAATTCACCAACAGCCCTCACTGCATAGTTACCATTTGTGTGCCATGTGATTGCAGGATAAAGACAATTACTAAAGGAAAGTCCTCCTGTCCCCGAGTCTGACATTGATAGGAAGCTTAACTGGACCAACCACTATCAACACTGTCAGTACAATAACATAGCAAGGGTCAGGTATTCTACGAAAAAAATTCTGCCATCTCACTGAGAAGGTTCAAGTTAGCAGTGTTATGTAATATGTCATTCACTGCATATCAACACTTGAGCTTAACACCATACAAATGAAACATTAGATGGGCACATCTGTACTGGACGACATCTACCACTGTAGAGTGACGGCTTCAGTTTATACAATTTAGCTGATACTGCCATTCCTTCTTTGTGTTGATGCCCTGGAAAACTCTACCTAAGATCATTTGTGAGAGATTCGTATTACAGGAACTGCAGTAGGCCTGCACCCCTGGAGTTCAGAAGAGTTAGAGGTGACGTAATTGAAACACGATTCTGAGGAGATACAACCAGATGGATGTTGAAGGATGTCTCCTCTTGTGGGAGAATCTAGACCTAAGGGTCATAGATTAAAAATAAAGGTGTGCACATTTAAAAATGAGATGTCAAAACCTCTTTTTCTCTCAGCGACTTGAATGTCCTTGGAACTCCCTTCCTCAAAAGGCAATGGATGCAAAATCTTTGAATACTATTGATGCAGAGGTAGACAGATTCTTGATTGCCAAGGAGATGAAAGCTTATTGGGGATTTGTGGGAGTGTAAAGTTGAGGCTGAAATCAGATCAGCCATGAAACTGCGGAGTAGGATCGAAGGGCTGAATAGCCTACGCTTGTTCTTTGTTTGTAGTTTGGATAGAAGGCCTACTTTGTTAGGCCACAAAGCGTGGGCATTAAATGCTGATCCTGAGAACAATTCTGTTTTAACAATCGTTGGGTGAATTATCACATGGTTACATGTAAAGATTCTTCTTTAACAATATGCTCCATTCTTTTCCTCAGTTCATCACCATTACATCAATATAAAACCTTTCCATCACCTACAATAGTTAATATGTCCTCTCGAGTTTTACCAAATGACTGAATTTTAAAGCATGGAACCAAGTATTTTTTAAATGCAAAAGACCATAAGACATAGGAGTCGAAGTAAAGCCATTCGGCCCATCAAGTCAACTCCGCCATTTAAATCATGGCTGATGGGCATTTTAACTCCACTTCCCTGCACTCTCCCTGGAGCCCTTGATCCCTTGTGAGATCAAGAATTTGTTGATCTTTGCCTTGAAGGCATCTAGCATCTCAGCCTCCACTGCACTCCGTGGCAATGAATTCCACAGGCCCACCACTCTGGCTGAAGAAATGTCTCCTCATTTCCATTTTAAATTTACCCCCTTTAATTCTAAGGCTGTGCCCACGGTCTCCCCGCCTAACGGAAACAACTTCCTAGCGTCCACCCCTTCTAAACCATAGATTATCTTGTAAGTTTCTATTAGATCTCCCCTCAACCTTCTAAACTCTAATGAATACAATCCCAGGATCCTTAGACGTTCATCATATGTTAAACCTACCATTCCAGGGATCATCCATGTGAATCTCTGCTGGACATGCTCCCGGGCCAGTATGTCCATCCTGAGGTGTGGGGCCCAAAATTGGATACAGTATTTTAAATGGGGCCTAACTAGAGCTTTATAAAATCTCAGAAGCATATCACTGCTTTTATATTCCAACCCTCTTGAGATAAACGACAACATTACATTTGCTTTCTCAATCACAGACTCTACCTATAAGTTAACTTTTAGAGAATCCTGGACAAACACTCCCAGATCCCTTTGTACTTCTGTTTTCCGAATTTTCTCACCGTTTAGAAAACAGTCCATGCCTGTATTCTTTTTTCCAAAGTGCAAAACGTCGCATTTGCTCACATTGGATTTCATCAGCCATTTCCAGTTTTAGACCGTTCATTTGATTTAGTTCCTTCAGGCAGAAAGCAGAGAAATTGGGGTGACATGGTGGTTCAGTGGTTAGCACTGCAGCCTCACAGCACCAGGGATCTGGGTTCAATTCCACCCTCAGGTGACTGTGTGGAGTTTGCACATTCTCCGTTTGTCTGTGTGCGTTTCTTCCAGGGGCTCCAGTTTCCTCCCACAGTCCAAAGGTATGCAAGTTGTGTGAATGGATGTGTAGATTAGGTGGGTTATAGAGGGATGGGTCTGGGTGGGATGCTCTAAGGGTCAGTGTAGACTTGTTGGGCCAAAGGGTCTGTTTTCAAACTGTAGGGATTCTACAATTCAAGTTCTATCCATTGAAACTTTAAGCCCCAAGAGTGAGTAGTAGAATATGCAGAAACCACAGGGTCAACCCATATATTCAAAGGACAATCTTTCCCTTCATTTTTCTTTTCTCCCATTTCAAATTCTCTCCTATGGCTCGAGCTGGAATCCTATTCCTTGGTGTCTTACACAAATGTACTTGTGCATTTGTGAGATTTTATGGTGCATGAAGGCAGGTTATTTGAATCTGGGAAGGAGCACAATAAGACTTGATCCTGTTCTGGTTCAGAGCCAATCTGTTTACCTACTCACAAGTTTGATGCATGGTGATTAGGAATATGAATACCTGCGAGTTCCCCTCGCGATAGTAAGGGTTATTGTCGGGCAACTGACTGAGAATAGTCCAGAAATTGGATCAAGAATCTTCCTGTTCAATCATTAGCTACTTAATGTATTCTAGTTATTTTTTGACAATAAAATTGGTACATCTTCAGTGTAAGATCGACTGAAGCTTTTGTTTAATAGGTTGTACTTTAAAATTTGTATTATTCTCATTATTACATAGCAATGTTCAGCCTTAATAAGTCTAACCAGCTCTGACATTGGTAAACAATGGAACGCCAACATAAAAGTTTTACTATAAATTATGGCTTTTAAAGTCTTTCAAATGAATACTTTTCATAAATAGATGGAAACTTAGCTAATGGCTGCCAGACGTCTCCTAAAAAAGCTGGCAAATTGTGTGTAGAATTCAGATGGCTGAAAATAGAACAGTAACTTATAAATTGGTGAAGCATCCACTTTTTTTCTCCTGTGAGTCAGGGCTGTCTGACATCTGACTAAAGAAGGCACATTTCCTGTAGATTAAAGTAGGATGTAAATCACTGAATCACATTAGGTGCTGACATTTTCCAAACCTAACCAAGTGATTTCTTGCTAATTATACTTGTGTAAGCTTAGTGGTTAGCACTGCTGCCTTACAGCACCAAGGACCCAGGTCCACTGTCTTTGTGGAAAACTGTCTGTGTGGAGTTTGCACGTTCTCCCTGTGTCTGTGTGGGCTTGCTCTGAATTCCGCCCTCAATGCAAAGATTTATGGGTGACATGGATTACCCATGCTAAATCGCCCTGTAGTGTCCGGGGATGTGTAGGTTGATGTGGGAAATGCAGGGATATGTGGTGGGTCTGGGTGACATGCCCTTCAAAGGGTCAGTGTGGAGCTGAATGGCTTGCTTCCTCATTGTGGGGATTCTGTTACCTTATTACAAAGAGACTCTGAGCACCAGGCAAGTTAAGTAGAATGATGCATTGCTTGCACTTTTGTCTTTTGATAGATGAGTTGAATTGTATTAGTATCATCAGCACGTTATGTTTATTAATCATTCATCATCAGACGTCATTGTTCTCATCAGTGAAATTTCATTAAGGAACATGGTGTCCCAAATTTTACAAGACTGCTTACAAGCTAACAGTAAAACAGTATTTAAAGGGACAAACACTAAATTTGGGATAGGCAGAGAGAAGCACAAGGATCACATCAGGCAGCAAGAAGAATAACAGTCTATATGAGCATATAGAAGGTTAATAATCAATATGGCAAATGAACAAGAAGAAGAAGGGAAATAAAAAGATTAATTTCTCCCCTGGATTCAGTTACATTAACTTTCTGATGCCTCATTTTGAACACATGACTGTGATGTGAACACCCTTAAAATCTGTTAACTTAGTTTTGATTTTCAGCAGATATTAGACATTCAGTTGGTGATTGACAAGCCATGCCATCTGGCACTTTAATAGTTGTGCCCCAGTTACAACCTGATTGGAAAGTTAGAAATCTGATGGCTCCTTTGTAGAGTTCAGCTGGCAGTTGCCACTTGAAGGAAAGAGGATCACGAAAAGAGAGCCAATGTAATTTTTCTTAGGCTATGAGAAATGAATTATCATGACTATTTCCAAAATAGCCTACAGTGGTCTTTTTAAGCACCACTTGTTGTTACTCAGTATCTCATCCTGATGGATGGAGGATGTGTGGAACACATTGTGCACTATGGAATTTGAAGTTGTATTAGGATCATTTTCATGTCATAGCCTGATGTGCATGCTGGAATGACATATCCTCCTGTTTCAATTGTTGCTGTGGAGTTCTATTTCCAGAACCTGTTGGTAATAACAGCAGGCAGATTTGAAACTAAGCATTAAGTTCCAAATGTATTTTTCACCAGATTTATGCATACGAGCTTTGAATTTATTAATATCTGATTTACTAGCATAATGAACAATAATCGAGAGGCTTGATCTAATGATCTAGACACAATTAGTAGCAAAGCAGTTGAGGAATATAAATTCAAATAAATAAATAAATCTGGAATTGAAAAGCTAATGTCTATGACGTTGATCATGAAACTATACTGTTAGCGCAAAAGACGTATTTTGTCCTTATCCAGTCTGATATATGTGACTCCAGACTTGCCACAGTGTGTCATAGAGTCATAGATTCATACAACACAGAAACAGACCCTTTGGTTCAACCAGTCCATGTTGAACAAAATCCCCAGAGTAAACTAGTCCCACCTGCCTGCTCCTGGCCCGTATCCCTCCAAACCCTTCCTATTCATGTTTCTATCCAAATATCTTTTAAACATTGTAATTATACCCACATCCACCAGTTCCTCAGGAAGTTCATTCCACATGTGAACCACACTCTGCGTAAAAAAATTGCCTCTTTTTTAAACCATTCTCCTCTCACCTTAAAAATCTGACTCCTAGTGTTGAAACTCCCCCGTCTTAGGGGGAACAAAACCAACTACCATTAATTCTATATATACCTCTCATGAAGAGGCCTCACCAATGTCCTGTAGAATCACAACATGACTTCCCAACTCCTGTACTCAAAGAACTAAGCAATAAAGGCAAAGATGCCAAATGACTTTTTAACCATCCTTAACTGACCCTCTGAGGGTCAGTGTGGACTTGTTGGGCTGAAGGTCCTGTTCCCACACTGTAGGGATTCTATGATAAATGACAAACAAAAGAGGACCCAGAACCGATCCTTGTGGAACACCACTGATCACAGGCCTCCACTTGAAAAGTAACCCTCCACCATTACTCTCTGTCTCCTGCTATTAAGCTAATTCTGTATCCAATTGGCAAGCACACCCTGAATCCAACATGAATAGTTCACCCTATTAGCTGAATTAAACTGAAATAGAAAAATATAAAAAGAAGACAGACTGACTTAGGCACTGCACATGACACAGACAGTCCAAGCCCAGTCAAGTATTGAAAACCCTCCTCACTAACATCTGGTAACTTGTGTGATATAGGGTGTGAGATTCATATATATTTTAACATTATTTATTTTCTGAGTTTAGATATTTGACTTTTGAATGAGTGACGTGGAGTTTTGGGGCTCTGCAAATGTTTCTCAAGCCAGGATCATATCTTTGAAAACAATTTAGTTGAGAGGTAGTTTTCAGAATTAATTTTTTTCATGTACCTCAGGATAATGTACCTCAGGATAATGTACAAGCAAGCAAGAGAAACAATTATGGATCAGGGTTTCTGTCAGAAATTTCTGTATTTTTTAAAAGTTAAGCACCCATAACTTGTTTTGTTTAGATTCAGTTAGGGACATTTCTGCAGAAGTCCTTGTATGTTTATAGCAATGGTCCTGAAAAAAGGGGAAGATAGAAAATAGGTTACCTTGGAGGTTACATTATAGTTACATTATAGGTTACATTATAAATGACCTGGATGAGGGCGTAGAAGGATGGGTTAGTAAATTTGCAGACGACACTAAGTTCGGTGGAGTTGTGAATAGTGATGAAGGATGTTGTAGGTTGCAGAGAGACATAGCTAAGCTGCAGAGTTACTAGTGGTGTACCGCAAGGGTCGGTGTTGAGTCCACTGCTGTTTGTCATTTTTATAAATGACCTGGATGAGGGTGTAGAAGGATGGGTTAGTAAATTTGCAGACGACACTAAGGTTGGTGGAGTTGTGGATAGTGATGAATGATGCTGTAGGTTGCAGAGAGACATAGCTAAGCTGCAGAGCTAGGCTGAGAGGTGGCAAATGGAGTTTAATGCAGACAAGTGTGAGGTGATGCACTTTGGTAGGAGTAACCAGAAGGCAAAGTACAGGGCTAATGGTAAGATTCTTAGTAGTGTAGATGAGCAGAGAGATCTCGGTGTCCATGTACACAGATCCTTGAAAGTTGCCACCCAGGTTGACAGAGCTGTTAAGAAGGCATACAGTGTTTTAGCTTTTATTAATAGAGGGATCGAGTTCCGGAACCAAGAGGTTATGGTGAAGCTGTACAAAACTCTGGTGCGGCCGCACTTGGAGTATTGTGTACAGTTCTGGACATCGCATTATAAGAAGGATGTGGAAGCTTTGGAAAGGGTGCAGAGCAGATTTACTTGGATGTTGCCTGGTCTGGAGGGAAGGTCTTACGAGGAAAGGCTGAGGGACTTGAGGCTGTTTTCATTAGAGAGAAGAAGGTTGAGAGGTGACTTAATTGAAACATATAAAATAATCAGAATGTTAGATAGGGTGGATAGGGAGAGCCTTTTTCCTAGGATGGTGACGGCAAGCACGAGGGGGCATAGGTTTAAATTGAGGGGTGAAAGATATAGGACAGATGTTAGAGATAGTTTTTTTACTCAGAGAGTAGTAAGGGAATGGAACGCTTTGCCTGCAACGGTAGTAGATTCGCCAACTTTAGGTACATTTAAGTCATCAATGGATAAGCATATGGACATACATGGAATAGTGTAGGTTAGATGGGCTTGAGATCAGTATGACAGGTCGGCACAACATCGAGGGCCGAAGGGCCTGTACTGTGCTGTAATGTTCTATGTTCTATGGAGTAAGGGGTTTAGTATTAATCCTAGACTAGAAATGTTTGAATAAAACCCTGAAGAGGTTATTGGCAGCTGAGTATGTTTAAACTGGGTGGATGAAAGCACTCAAAAGAGGCCAGCAGATTTTCCAGCCTGTGAGTTGAAACCACAGTTAAATTAATCTGATTGAGGTATTAGAGAAAGAGGTTAATTCCTGTACTGTATGTAATGTATAAGAGTTACTTTTGGGTATTGTTTATGGGATAGTGTTTTGGGCATCTGTAAAGGAGTGTTTTTGGGGTTAATAGGATTACAGTTTACTGTGCCTTCAACATCTCTAAAGTTGTGTTATCAGAAAATAATCTGATTTATTCTATTTTATCTTCATTTCTTTTGCTTTACAAACTTCTGGTTTATTGTTCAAACCAAATACGCAACATTGCGTGCTTGTGTTTCAGAGTTGTTTTGACAGTTGTACCATACTTAGATGCTTTAAAAGAAATAGGGAGGGTGGAAAAAGAGGTGGGGGAGTGGCATTGCTAGTCAGGGCAAGTACAGCAGTTACTGAAAGGCAGTTTGAGAATGATATGTCTACAGAGTCAGTTTGGGTTGAGGTCAGGAACAAGAAAGGAGCAGTCACTATTTTGGGGTTTTTTTACAGACCCCCGAATAGTTGCAGAGAAGTAGAGGAGTGGATTCGGAGGCAGATACTGAAAAGGTGCAGAAGTCGCAGGTTGTAGTCATGGGTAACGTCAACTTTCCAAATATTGATTGGAAACATTTTAGTTGTAATAGTTCGGATGGAGCAGATTTTGTCCAGTGTGTTCAGGAAGGATTCCTGACACAGTATGTAGATAGACCAACATGAGGAGAGGCCACTTTGGATTTGGTGCTTGGCAATGAATCGGGCCAAGTGTTAGGCCTGTTGGTAGGAGATCATTTTGGCGATAGCGATCATAACTCTGTTTCTTTCACAATAGTCATGGATATGTATAGGTACATACGGCAGGGTAAAGTTTACAATTGGGGGAAGGGTAATTATAATTCAGTTAGGCAACAACTGGGTAACATTAATTGGCAACAGATGTTGTCAGGGAAGAGCACTATTGAAACGTGGAGATTATTTAAGGAATGCATACTGCATGTGCTCGATATGTTTGTGCCTAGCTGGCAGAGAAGATGCGATTGACTGAGGGAGCCATGGTTTTCGAGAGAGATCGAACAACTGGTTAAGAGGAAGAAGGAGGCTTATGTAGGGTTTAGGAAAAGAGGAACGGAAAAGGCTCTGGAGGGATGCAAGTTAGCCAGGAAGGAGCTGAAGAAAGGGCTTAGGAAAGCTATAAGGGGGCACGAGAAAACTTTGTCAGATAGGATGAAGGAAAACCCCAAGGCTTTTTACACGTACATGAGGAATAATAGAATGACCAGAGAAAGGGTAGGGCCGATCAAGGATTACAAAGGGAATTTGTGCACATAGCCTAAAGAGATAGGAGTGGTCCTTAATGAATACTTTTCTTCAGTATTCACAACTGAAAGGGACCTAGTTGTAGAGGAGGACGTTGCGAAACAGGCAGGTAGGCTAGAGGAGGTTGATGTTAGTAAAGAAGATGTGCTAGGAATTCTGAGAAAGTTAAGATAGATTAGTCCCACGGGCCTGATGGGGTTTATCCAAAGACTCTATGGGAAGTGAGGGACGAGATCGCAGAGCCTTTGGCAATGATCTTTTTGTCTTCATTGTCCATGGGTATAGTGCCGAAAGATTGGAAAGAGGCAAATGTCATTCCCTTGTTCAAAAAAGGGAACAGGGATAACCCCGGAAATTACAGATCAGTTATTCTTACATCAGTGGTGGGAAAAATATTGGAAAGGGCTCTGAGAGACAGGATTTATGATCACTTGGAAAGGCACAGTTTGATTTGTGACAGTTAGCATGGATTTGTGAGGGGTAGATCATGCCTCACAAAGCTTATTGAATTCTTTGAAGAGGTGACCAAACACGTGGATGAAGGTGGAGCAGTGGATGCGATATACATGGATTTAAGTAAGGCGTTTGATAAAGTTCCCCATGCAGAAGGTGAGGAGCCACAGGATGGGGGAAATGTGGCAGATTGAATTCAGAATTGGCTGACCCTTAGAAGACAAAGGGTGGTAGTGGACAGAAAATATTCAACATGGTGCTCAGTTACGAGTGGCGTACCACAAGGATCTGTTCTGGATCCTCTTCTATTTGTGATTTTTGTAAATGATTTGGATGAAGGAGTGGAAGGGTGAATTAGCAAGTTCGTGGATGATACAAAGGTGGGTCACGTTGTGGACAGTGCGGAGAGCTGTTCTAGGCTACAAAGGGACATTGATAGAATGCAGAGCTGGGCTGAAAAGTGGCAGATGGAGTTTAACCCTGAAATGTGTGAGGTGATTCATTTTGGAAGGACAAACTTGAAAGCAGAATACAGGGTTAACGGAAAGATTCTTGGCAGTGTGGAGGAGCAGAGGGATCTTGGGGTTCACGTCCACAGTTCTCTGAGAGCTGCCACCCAGGTGGATAGAGTTGTTAAGAAGGCGTATGGTGTGTTTGCTTTCATTAATAGAGGGAGTGAGTTCAAGAGCCGTGAAGGTATGCTCCAGCTATACAAAAGCCTGGTTTGGCCACATCTGGAGTATTGTGTCCAGTTCTGGTCACCTCATTACAGGAAAGATGTGGAAGTGTTAGAAAAGGTGCAGAGGAGATTTACCAGGATGTTGCCTGGAATGGAGGGAAGGTCTTATGAGGAAATGTTGAGAGAGCTAGGGCTCTTCTCTTTAGAACGATGAAGGATGAGAGGTGACTTGATAGAGGTGTACAAAATGATCAGAGGTATAGAAACAGTGGACAGCCAGAGACTATTTCCTCGGGTAGAGGTAGCTTTAACGAGGGGACATAGTTTTAAAGTGAAAGGAGGTAGGTATTGGGGAGACATCAGAGGTAGATTCTTTACTCAGAGAATGGTAGTGGCATGGAATGTATTGCCAGAGAGGGTAGGGGAGTTGGTCTCATTCGGGGCATTTAAGCGGCTATTAGATAGGCATATGGATGATAGTATAAGGTAGCAGTGGAGGTTAGATAGACTTTAGGATTAGGGTAAAAATTCGGCACAACATCATGGGCTGAAGGGCCTGTATTGTGCTGTACTCTTCTATGTTCAGCCATGATTTAAATGGCGGAATGGACTTGATGGGCCGAATGGCCTTACTTCCACTCCTATGTCTTACGGTCTTATGGTCTTCTATGTACTCAATGCCTGGTCAATCAGTTTCATTGCCCCTGTTTCTCATAATGGTTTGACTAGATTATTTCACAGGGAAGTTGAGTCAATTAAATTTCTGTTGGCTTAGAGTCACCTCTAGGCAAGTAAGGTTGGCAGATTGTCTTCCCTGAAAGACATTAGTGAACTAAATGTGTTGTCTTATGGCAATCCATAAGTTTGGTTAGTATTACTGATACTTGTTCACAACAATCAGTGCCTACCCCTTGTGTACTGTGATTGTTATTTTCCATCTATCTGCAAATGTTTGCCTATTATCCAAATATTGTTGTAAATGGCAATAGACTATTTCATTATCTATGGAATTGTGTATACTGATGAACATGATGTTGTCATTACGATACAGCCTTATTTCCAACACTACCCTTTAAGAAAATATTATTGAATCCCTCTAGTGTGGGAACAGGCTATTCAGCCCAACTAGTCCATAAGCTCTTTGAAGAACACACCTGGACTCACACTCCTACCCAATCCCTGTAACACTGAATTTCCCATGAACGATCCACCTAATCCACACATCCCTGGACACTATGGGCAATTTAGGATGGTCAACCCACTTAACATGTACATCTTTGGACTATGGGAAGAAACTGGAGCTCCTGCAGGAAACCCACACTGACATGGGAGAATTTGCAGACTCCACACAGACAGTCGCCTGAGGGTGGAATTGAACTTGGGTCTGTGGTGCTGTGAGGCAGCACTGCTCACCACTGAACTACTGTGCCACCCCCAAGCAAATAACTGATGGAACAACTGAACATGATTGTTCTTAAATGTGCCCTGAGGAACTTCTTCAACAATGTTCTGAGTTCCGACAATGATTGGTATGCAAAAGCCACAATGATCTTCCATAGCACTAAGTATGACTCCAATCAATGGAAAGTTTTCCCTTAATCCCCACTGGCCTCGTGTTTGACTCGGACTGTTCAATAATACACTCAAACTTCACTTCCAGAATTGAGCTCCTGTCTGCGTTTGGGCTGATGGTGTTCCATAGGAGGCTTGGCTAGAACCTCTGAGGAAGGATCACCAGACCCAAAACGTTAACTCTGATTTTTTCTTCATAGATGCTTCCAGGCCTGCTGACCTTTTGCAGCAACTTCGGCTTTTGTGCCTGATTTACAGCAGCTGCAGTTCCTTCAGTTTTAACATGTTTTGTAAGAGTTCAGTAGCTTTAAGGTCATTTGATAATAGCAGTAATTTATTCTAAACTTTTGGTGTATTTTTGAAACAGAATTAAAATGCAAATTTTTAATCTGATATGTCTTCACAGAACTTAATTGGAAATTTAATAATACAATTTCAAGAAGGTCATATAAACATGACTGAGGGGGACCGCTTTGCAGAACACCTCTGCTCGGTTTGCAATAAACAACTGCACCTCCCAGTCATGAACCATTTTAACTCCCCCTCCCACTCCTCAGACAACATGTCCATCATGGGCTTCCTACAGTGCCACAATGATGCCACCCAAACGTTGCAGGAACAGTAACATAATCCTATAAACAAGATCCAAACAGTGATCAGGACCAGGGGCGCAAGATGCACCAAGAAATAAATAGGGCATGTCAGAAAGGCAAGGTCGTGGCGATCATGGGGGACTTCAATATGCAGGTGGACTGGGTGAATAAGGTTGCTGGTGGATCCAAAGAAAGAGAATTCATGGAATGTTTGCAGGATGGCTTTTTGGAACAGCTTGAGATGGAGCCCACAAGGGAGCAGGCCATTCTGGACTTAGTGCTATGTAATGAGCCAGACTTTATAAAAGACCTTAAAGTAAGGGAACACTTCAGAGTCAGCAATCATAATATGGTCGAGTTCAGTCTGCAGTTTGAAAGAGACAAGGCAAAATCAGATGTAATGGTGTTACAGTTAAATAAAGGGAATTACAGGGGCATGAGAGAGGAATTGACGAAAATCGACTGGAAGCAGAGCCTAGTGGGGAAGACAGTAGACCAACAATAGCAGGAGTTTCTGGGTGTAATTGAGGACACGGCACAGAGGTTCATCCCAAAGAAAAGAAAGATTATCTGGGGTGGGATTAGACAGCCATGGCTGATAAAAGAAGTCAGGAAATATATCAAAGAAAAAGATTCAGCCTATAAAGTGGCCAAGGGCACTGGGAAATCAGAAGATTGGGAAGGCTACAAAAACAGAGGATAACAAAGAGAGCAATTAGGGAGGAGAAGATCATATATGAAGGTAGGCGAGCTAGTAATATTAAAAATGATAGTAAAAGCTTCTTTCAATACATAAGAAACAAACGAGAGGCAAAAGTAGATATTGGGCTGCTCCAAATTGATGCTGGAAGCTAGTGATGAGAGATAAGGAAATAGCTGAAGAACTTAATAGGTACTTTGCGTCAGTCTTCACAGTGGAAGACATGAGTAGTATGCCAACAATTAGGGAGAGCCAGGGTGCAGAGTTGAGTACGGTAGGCATTACAAAAGAGAAAGTGCTAGAAAAGCTAAAGGGTCTAAAAATTGATAAATCTCCTGGCCCCGATGGGCGACATCCTAGAGTTCTGAGGGAGGTGGCTGAGGAAATAGCGGAGGTTTTGGTCGTGATCTTTCAAAAGTCACTGGAGTCAGGGAAAGTCCCAGATGATTGGAAAATTGCTGTTGTAACTCCCTTGTTTAAGAAAGGATCAAGGCAAAAGATGGAAAATTATAGGCCTATTAGCCTAACCTCGGTATTCGGTAAAATTCTAGTATCCATTGTCAAGTATGAGATTTCTAAATTCCTGGAAGTGCAGGGTCAGATTAAAACAAGTCAGCATGATTTTAGTAAAGGGAGGTCGTGCCTGACAAACCTGTTAGAATTCTTTGAAGAGATAACAAGTACATTAGACCAGGGAAACCCAGTAGATGTTATCTATCTAGACTTCCAAAAGGCCTTTGATACAGTGCCTCATGAGAGGCTGCTGAGCAAGGTGAGGGCCCATAGTGTTCAAGGTGAGCTACTGGCTTGGATTGAGGATTGGCTGTCTGACAGAAGGCAGAGAGTTGGGATAAAAGGCTCTTTTTTGGAATGGCAACTGGTGATGAGTGGTGACCCGCAGGGTTCAGTGTTGGGGCCACAGCTGTTCACCTTATATATTAATGATCTGGATGAAGGGACTGGGGACATTCTGGCGAAGTTTGCTGATGATACGAAGATAGGTGGACAGGCAGGTAGTACTGAGGAGGTGGGGAAGCTGCAGAAAGATTTAGACAGTTTAGGAGAGTGGTCCAGGAAATGGCTGATGAAATTCAATGTGAGTAAATGTGAGGTTTTGCACTTTGAAAAAAAGAATACAGGCATGGACTATTTTGTAAACGGCGAGAAAATTTGCAAATCAGAAGTGCAAAGGGATCTGGGAGTGTTGGTCCAGGATTCTCTAAAGGTTAATTTGCAGGTCAAGTCCGTAATTAAGAAAGCGAATGTAATGTTGTTGTTTATCACAAGAGGGTTGGAATATAAAAGCAGCGATGTGCTTCTGAGGCTTTATAAAGCTCTAGTTAGGCCCCATTTAGAATGCTGTGTCCAATTTTGGGCCCCACACCTCAGGAAGGACATACTAGCCCTGGAGCGTGTTCAGCAGAGATTCACACAGATGATCCCTGGAATGGTAGGTTTAATGTATGATGAACAGCTAAGGATCCTGGGATTGTACTCATTAGAGTTTAGAAGGTTGAGGGGAGATCTAATAGAAACGTACAAGATAATGTATGGTTTAGAAGGGGTGAACGCTAGGAAGTTGTTTCCGTTAGGCGGGGAGACTAGGACCCGTGGGCACAGCCTTAAAACTAGAGGGGGTAAATTTAAAACTGAAATGAGATGACATTTCTTCAACCAGAGAGTGGTGGGCTTGTGAAATTCATTGCCGCAGATTGCAGTGGAGGCCGGGACGTTGGATGCCTTCAAGGCAGAGATCGACAAATTCTTGAGCTCAAAAGGAATCAAGGGCTACGGGGAGAGTGCAGGGAAGTGGTGTTGAAATGCCCATCAGCCATGATTTAAATGGCGGAGTGGACTTGATGGGCCGAATGGCCTTACTTCCACTCCTATGTCTTATGGTCTAACTCATATTCCGCTTGGGAACCCTGCAGCCCAATGGTATCAATGTGGATTTCACAAGCTTCAAAATCTCCCCTCCCCCCACTGCATCCCAAAACCAGCCCAGCTTGTCCCCGCCTTCCTAACCTGTTCTTCCTCTCACCCATCCCTTCCTCCCACCTCAAGCCGCACTTCCATTTCCTACCTGCTCACCACATCCCGCCTCCTTGACCTGTCCGTCTTCCCTGGACTGACCTATCCCCTCCCTACCTCCACACCTATACTCTCCTCTCCACCTATCTTCTTTTCTTTCCATCTTTGGTCTGCCTCCCCCTCTCTCCCTATTTATTCCAGAACCCTCTCCCCATCTCCCTCTCTGATGAAGGGTCTAGGCCCGAAATGACAGTTTTTGTGCTCCTGAGATGGTGCTTGGCCTGCTGTGTTCATCCAGCTCCACACCTTGTTATCTTGGATTCTCCAGCATCTGCAGTTCCCATTATCTCTGATAAATTATTTGAAGTCTGATTCAGGATTCAATTGGAACACTGTGGGAGTGTTACTCCCTCTGGTGGCCGATATTAAGTAATGACCGTGTATGCAACTTGGTGGATCTCATTTTTGAAAATGTTGCATTGTATTTTAAGCTCAGGAAACAGTTTTGTGCCAAGGCATTGTTATTGTGACCAAAATGATCAATGCCAAAATTGAAGTCTGCCAAGATAGCTTAGCTGTTTAATGGTGAAATACTATAGCCGGTGCATTACTGAATGGTACAGACAAAACATTGTTGATGTGTGATATGAGCGGGCCTTGGCTCGGTTAAAGTTGTGACAACTACACTCATCATCACCACCATCATCATCATTGCCATCATCATCATCAAGCTGAAGGAATGCTGCTATAAATTCTCTGCAGAGATAATGGGAACTGCAGATGCTGGAGAATCCGAGATAATAAAATGTGAGGCTGGATGAACACAGCAGGCCAAGCAGCATCTCAGGAGTGCTCCTGAGATGCTGCTTGGCCTGCTGTGTTCATCCAGCCTCACATTTTATTATCTATAAATTCTCTGCAGTTCCCTTCGTAACTCATTTGCCTCTTTATCACCTTGTCTGTCTTTAAGAACTTCATTGAAATTTATACATCCAATTAGAGTTTTGCTCACTCTTCCAAATAGGGTCATGGAGTCACAGGGATACACAGCACAGAAACAGAGCCTTCAGTCCAACTCATCCATGCCGACCTGATATCCTCGGTAAATCTAGTCCCATTTAGTCCATATTCGTTGAAACCTCTCCTAATCATATACCCATACAGATGCCTTTTAAAAGTTGTAATCACACCAGCCTCCACCACTTCCTCTGGCAGCTCATTCCAAATATGCACCACCCGAGAGAGGGAGTGGCAGATTTGCCAGGATGCTGCCTGGACTGGAAGATGTGAGATACAAGGAAGTATTGGATAGATTGTGGTTATTTTCTTTGGAGCAGCAAATGTTGAGGGGGTACATGACAAAGGTGTATATCATTATAGGGGACATAGATAGGGCTATGGAAGCACAAGGAAAGGTAATATAAAGCAAAGGGCATAATTCTAAAGTTGTTCAAAAACAGAGATTGGGGATATCTGTATATAAAGTTTGGAAAGTGGCAATACATGATAGGTCAGTGGTTATAAAAGAATAAGGCTTTATAAACAGAGGGACAGAGTACAAAATTAAGGAAGTTGTGATGATCCTCTGAAACACTGATTTGACAGGAGGAGTATGTCCAATTCTACGCACAATTATTTTAGGAAGTATGTGAAGGATTCAGAGACAGTGCAGTAAAGGTTTACAAGAATGGTTCCAGGGCTGAGGGACTGTCATTATCTGGATACATTGGAGAAGCTTTGATTGCACTTTTTAGAGGAAATTTTAATAAAGGCTTTCAAGATCACGACAATTTTGGATTGAGTACATAGACAGGAACAGTTCCCATTCTCATCCCTTCAATGATTTCTATTTGATTATATTCTGGGGACAGTTCAAGAGCAAAACCTTTGGGGAACTGCAGAATCACTGAGTGACACTTCTGAATTTCTGTTTTTAACTGTATATGTGCACTCCTCAGGTGGTTTCTGGTTTCAGAGATGTATAAACAGTGAATGCTACCAGTTTTGTTGCTGGCACAACAGCTAGATCGATAAGGATTAATAAAAAACTTGCTGGGAGCAAAGGAATCTGGAAGTCCCTCCTTAAAGTTATTGCTTTTTTTTCTTTTATAACTTGACCTGTAAAATCTCCTTTAACCACCCCTTCCAATCTCTATGTGGGCTGGATTCAAATTTTGTTTGATAACTTTCCTATGAAATGCTTTAGGACTTTTCCTACATTAAAGGTGTCATAAAATGCATTTGGGTATTGTCACCTGCCAAATTCATGCCCATCTTTCCCACATCTCCATTCTCAAATCTCTCCAAACAAGTCAAAAAAGACATTTTCCACAACTTACCACAACTGTGCATTATCTTTCCTTGTTCTTCATCTCTGCGTTTTTGATACAGTTGACAACACCATTCTGGTCCTAAACTTCTTCATTGTTAGGCTCAAGAGAACTGCATTGTTTGGTTGTATTTGTCAGCAGACCATCTCCATCAATGGTTATTCTTTCTGAGTTGCAATTTTGTTAACTTTAGAGTTTCCGGAAGATTTAATTTTGGATCTTTTCTTTACTCTAACTAAATGAAATCTGACCAGTGTTATTGAATATTCTAGAACATCGTTTTCTGTTTCTAGCACTGTAATATTGTCGTCAATCAATACTTTCTTTCCTTCCCCATCTTTCCTGAACAATTCGTATCAAGAGTATTTGATACCCAGCCCTGTACTCCTTTAGCTAGGTCTCCATCTGCAGCACAACATATTTCATGTAGTTACCTGTGCCTGAAGCTCACGGACCATACCTATCAAGCTTCAAGCATACCGGCATTACAAACATAATTTAGACCTTACTGTGTAGACCTTATTGCAATCCCTCTTACTCTTATCGCATCTAATACCTTACCATTTCTTACTCTGGTGCCATCTGTCTCTATAAATTCTTAGTGCACCTTATTTCTCCTTTTTAATTCTACGCCTTGTCAATTTAATTTAAATTGTTACCAACAGTTAGCAAAACATTTCACTAGGGCATTAATCTCAGTTCTGCTTAGGTGTAACCTGTCTGGCCTATATGGGTACCACCTCCAATAGAATGGGTCAGAATACCAGGAATCTAATGCCTTCTCCTCATGAAGCATCTCTCCAGTCATGCATTTGACTGCTGTATCATTGTAATTATTTCTTCACTCCTCTGTGTTGTTTGTAAGTAATCTGGGGATGACTACTTTGAAGGATCTGCATGCTAGTCTCCTTTCTGACTCCCTATAATCTCTCCATTCCTGCCACTATGTATGTTGTTAATATTAATGTAGACGTTGATCTCTTACTGTTCACTGTTTAGAGTGCTGTGCAATTGTTCCCTCCTTGACTTTAACATCATGGACACAACATAGCATACTGTGGACAAATCCATTGCTGCAGAAATGGCTGTCCATTTCCCTTACCAGAGAATCCCTATTGCTTTGCTTATTGCAGTGAGTGTATGAGCCTTTCTCAATTTAATTGGTTTTTGGCTATTAGCTTTTTTTGGGTCCGTATCAAGGTTTGCAAGTTTTATCCATTGGCTGCGCATACCAAATCCAAAGTTAGAATGATATTTATAGTTTCTATGAAATTCGAAGTTGCTTTCTACTAAGCTTCAACTGAATTTAATATTTCTTTTGTACTTCAAGAGTGTTCAATTTCACGATATGAGTAAGTCGAGAAGTATATTAAATTACTTATTAAATAACATCAGAGATAATGGGAACTGCAGATGCTGGAGAATTCCAAGATAATAAAATGTGAGGCTGGATGAACACAGCAGGCCAAGCAGCATCTCAGGAGCACAAAAGCTGACGTTTCGGGCCTAGACCCTTCATCAGAAAAGGGGGATGGGGAGAGGGAACTGGAATAAATAGGGAGAGAGGGGGAGGCGGACCGAAGATGGAGACTAAAGAAGATAGGTGGAGAGAGTATAGGTGGGGAGGTAGGGAGGGGATAGGTCAGTCCAGGGAAGACGGACAGGTCAAGGAGGTGGGATGAGGTTAGTAGGTAGATGGAGGTGTGGCTTGAGGTGGGAAGAAGGGATGGTTGAGAGGAAGAACCGGTTAGGGAGGCAGGGACAGGTTGGACTGGTTTTGGGATGCATTGGGTGGGGGGGGATGAGCTGGGCTGGTTGTGTGGTGCAGTGGGGGGAGGGGACGAACTGGGCTGGTTTAGGGATGCAGTAGGGGAAGGGGAGATTTTGAAACTGGTGAAGTCCACATTGATACCATTAGGCTGCAGGGTTCCCAGGCGGAATATGAGTTGCTGTTCCTGCAACCTTCGGGTGGCATCATTGTGGCACTGCAGGAGGCCCATGACGGACATGTCATCTAGAGAATGGGAGGGGGAGTGGAAATGTTTCGCGACTGGGAGGTGCAGTTGTTTGTTGCGAACTGAGCGAGGTGTTCTGCAAAGCGGTCTCCAAGCCTCCGCTTGGTTTCCCCAATGTAGAGGAAGCCACACCGGGTACAGTGGATGCAGTATACCACATTGGCAGATGTGCAGGTGAACCTCTGCTTAATGTGGAATGTCATCTTGGGGCCTGGGATAGGGGTGAGGGAGGAGGTGTGGGGGCAAGTGTAGCATTTCCTGCGGTTGCAGGGGAAGGTGCCGGGTGTGGTGGGGTTGGAGGGCAGTGTGGAGCGAACAAGGGAGTCATGGAGAGAGTGGTCTCTCCGGAAAGCAGACACGGGTGGGGATGGAAAAATGTCTTGGGTGGTGGGGTCAGATTGTAAATGGCGGAAGTGTAGGAGGATGATGCGTTGTATCCGGAGGTTGGTAGGGTGGTGTGTGAGAACGAGGGGGATCCTCTTTGGGCGGTTGTGGGGGGGGCGGGGTGTGAGGGATGTGTTGCGGGAAATACGGGAGACGCGGTCAAGGGCGTTCTCGATCACTGTGGGGGGAAAGTTGCGGTCCTTGAAGAACTTGGACATCTGGGATGTGCGGGAGTGGAATGTCTTATCGTGGGAGCAGATGCGGCGGAGGCGGAGGAATTGGGAATAGGGGATGGAATTTTTGCAGGAGGGTGGGTGGGAGGAGGTGTATTCTAGGTAGTTGTGGGAGTCGGTGGGCTTGAAATGGACATCAGTTACAAGCTGGTTGCCTGAGATGGAGACTGAGAGGTCCAGGAAGGTGAGGGATGTGCTGGAGATGGCCCAGGTGAACTGAAGGTTGGGGTGGAAGGTGTTGGTGAAGTGGATGAACTGTTCAAGCTCCTCTGGGGAGCAAGAGGCGGCGCCGATACAGTCATCAATGTACCGGAGGAAGAGGTGCAGTTAACATTAACCGCCTCAACCTCTCCACCCCTCTCACCCACTCCAACCTCTCGCCCGCAGAACGGGCAGCCCTCCGCTCCAACCCCCACCTCACCATCAAACCCGCAGACAAGGGTGGCGCAGTGGTTGTATGGCGCACTGATCTCTACATCGCCGAGGCCAGACGCCAACTCTCTGACACCACCTCCTACCGCCCCCTTGATCATGACCCCACACCCGAGCACCAAACCATCATCTCCAACACCATTCATGACCTCATCACCTCAGGGGACCTCCCACCCACAGCCTCCAACCTCATTGTTCCCCAACCCCGCACGGCCCGTTTCTATCTCCTTCCCAAAATCCACAAACCTGCCTGCCCTGGTCGACCCATCGTCTCAGCCTGCTCCTGCCCCACCGAACTCATCTCCACCTATCTGGACTCCATTTTCTCCCCTTTGGTCCAGGAACTCCCCACCTACGTCCGTGACACCACCCACGCCCTCCACCTCCTCCAGGACTTCCAATTCCCTGGCCCCCAACACTTCATCTTCACCATGGACGTCCAGTCCCTATACACCTGCATTCCGCATGCAGATGGCCTCAAGGCCCTCCGCTTCTTCCTGTCCCGCAGGCCCGACCAGTCCCCCTCCACCGACACCCTCATCCGCCTAGCTGAACTCGTCCTCACCCTCAACAACTTCTCTTTTGACACCTCCCACTTCCTACAGACTAAGGGGGTGGCCATGGGCACCCGCATGGGCCCCAGCTATGCCTGCCTCTTTGTAGGTTACGTGGAACAGTCCCTCTTCCGCACCTACACAGGCCCCAAACCCCACCTCTTCCTCGGTACATTGATGACTGTATCGGCGCCGCCTCTTGCTCCCCAGAGGAGCTTGAACAGTTCATCCACTTCACCAACACCTTCCACCCCAACCTTCAGTTCACCTGGGCCATCTCCAGCACATCCCTCACCTTCCTGGACCTCTCAGTCTCCATCTCAGGCAACCAGCTTGTAACTGATGTCCATTTCAAGCCCACCGACTCCCACAGCTACCTAGAATACACCTCCTCCCACCCACCCTCCTGCAAAAATTCCATCCCCTATTCCCAATTCCTCCGCCTCCGCCGCATCTGCTCCCACGATAAGACATTCCACTCCCGCACATCCCAGATGTCCAAGTTCTTCAAGGACCGCAACTTTCCCCCCACAGTGATCGAGAACGCCCTTGACCGCGTCTCCCGTATTTCCCGCAACACATCCCTCACACCCCGCCCCCCCACAACCGCCCAAAGAGGATCCCCCTCGTTCTCACACACCACCCTACCAACCTCCGGATACAACGCATCATCCTCCGACACTTCCGCCATTTACAATCTAACCCCACCACCCAAGACATTTTTCCATCCCCACCCGTGTCTGCTTTCCGGAGAGACCACTCTCTCCGTGACTCCCTTGTTCGCTCCACACTGCCCTCCAACCCCACCACACCCGGCACCTTCCCCTGCAACCGCAGGAAATGCTACACTTGCCCCCACACCTCCTCCCTCACCCCTATCCCAGGCCCCAAGATGACATACCACATTAAGCAGAGGTTCACCTGCACATCTGCCAATGTGGTATACTGCATCCACTGTACCCGGTGTGGCTTCCTCTACATTGGGGAAACCAAGCGGAGGCTTGGAGACCGCTTTGCAGAACACCTCCGCTCAGTTCGCAACAAACAACTGCACCTCCCAGTCGCAAACCATTTCCACTCCCCCTCCCATTCTCTAGATGACATGTCCGTCATGGGCCTCCTGCAGTGCCACAATGATGCCACCCGAAGGTTGCAGGAACAGCAACTCATATTCCGCCTGGGAACCCTGCAGCCTAATGGTATCAATGTGGACTTCACCAGTTTCAAAATCTCCCCTTCCCCTACTGCATCCCTAAACCAGCCCAGTTCGTCCCCTCCCCCCACTGCAACACACAACCAGCCCAGCTCATCCCCCCCCCACCCAATGCATCCCAAAACCAGTCCAACCTGTCCCTGCCTCCCTAACCGGTTCTTCCTCTCAACCATCCCTTCTTCCCACCTCAAGCCACACCTCCATCTACCTACTAACCTCATCCCACCTCCTTGACCTGTCCGTCTTCCCTGGACTGACCTATCCCCTCCCTACCTCCCCACCTATACTCTCTCCACCTATCTTCTTTAGTCTCCATCTTCGGTCCGCCTCCCCCTCTCTCCCTATTTATTCCAGTTCCCTCTCCCCATCCCCCTTTTCTGATGAAGGATCTAGGCCCGAAACGTCAGCTTTTGTGCTCCTGAGATGCTGCTTGGCCTGCTGTGTTCATCCAGCCTCACATTTTATTATCTATTAAATAACATGACAGGTTTCTGTTTTTCTATCGACCCCTATCAAGGAGGACAACGTAGATGTAAGAATTGGTGGGGTGGTTTTCTCTTCACAGATGTTGCCAGGCTTACTGAGTTTCTCCAACAATTTGTTTTTAAGAATGAGTAAATATAACATGTTGTGCAGGGAGCCTGCCAATTACCTTCTATGGTTGGGCATTTCCTTAGAAGATACATCAGAGAATCTCCCCACTTTAACCAAGCCTGCTCAGCTCAACAGACCCCATTCCCACGTCCAGCAGGATAACCCTCAAAAAGAAACTTGCATGAAATCCAGTTCATATGGGACTCAGGATGTTAACTGTGCTTCTCTACCCACAGAGGCTACCTGACCCTCTGAGTTTCTCCAGCACCTTTCAGTTTTATTTCAAACATCCTGTGTCTTAGCCTCGAGGAATCGCCTTCTCACTGTAAAAGGAGACCATTCGGCCCATCCTGCCCGTGCCGGCTGATTGAAGCCCAAAGCCCAGCCTCCCATTGGACCGACTCTCCGCTCAGCTTTGGTGATCCGTGACAACCCATCCAATCACCGAACTCGCCCTGTAACCCGTAGCAACGGCCGCACGCTCTCCTGACGTGCGCGCGCAGCTTCGCTCCCCATCTCCAGGCACGCGTGCTATTTCTTCGTTTGGTTTTCGCGGAGTGAGCGGGCCGGCGTAGGGAAATCTGTATCGTTCAAATAAAAAAAAGTGGCGTTTTGTTTTTTTTTTCCCCTGCATGGCGGGGAAGCGCGGTGTTGGAAACTTCCCTTTGTAATTTCGGCAAAAGGGAAAACAACGGAAGTTTTGGTAGACTTTTGAATTCGGGCGGGGGAGGTCAAAGGTCGGCATCAAGATGGCCGCCCTGGCGGACGGCGGTTTGAGACGGCGCGAGGGGGTTGCGGAGGGGCGGTGACGACAGAGAGCGAGAGCGGGCCCAGGCGCAAGCTCGAACAACCGCCGCCTCCCACCTGGCCCCAACCTCTCCCCCCCCGCGACTCGGAGCAATGGCGGCGACGCCGAGCTTTGCCTCGTTTAACCCAGAGTGAGAGCGATGAGCGCGGCCTAGCTAGACATGAACAGGAAGAAGGGAGACAAGGGGTTCGAGAGCCCGAGGCCCTATAAATTATAAGTATCTTCCGTCTCTTCTCGCTCGCTGTATTAGTGCGTTTTTCTCTTACCTCAGCGTGACTTTATCTCTTCCAACATCACCCCGCCCCCAACCTCTGGCTCCCTCATAATCTCCATTTCTCACTAACACTTTTGCCGAAGTTGGCGTTCGACATTAAGGCTGCAAGAAGCGTCTTAAGTCACCCGCAGGCGCAAGTCATTCACTTGGAACTGAAGATGTGGGCTCTTGGACAGAAAAGAGGTTGGGGATGTAACTGAGCAAAGGCATAATCTTGCCCCTTAGACCATTGCCCAGGGAGGTCTTGGAGGAATTTGAGTGATAACTGCAGTTGGCCATTATACACATAGCGCCTTCAATTTAACAACGCGTCCCAAAGCGTTTTATTTTTAATAAAAATGACACGAGCTACTAAGAACGTAATGCTGTTTTTTTTAAAAGAGTGCCATGAAAGAAAGCAGAGAAAGAGACTTAGAGCTTTGAGTGAGTTCAACTTTACAAGATGCTGCAAGTTATGAAGCTTTCGTTTTGTTTGGAGATATTTAAAGCAAGGATAGGGCGAGAACTGGTTGTGTAGAGGTGGAAGTCATTAATGAGCGTGGATCTTGATTCAGGTATTTATGATGTAATACTTTGTGCTGTGAAATTCTAGAAAAGCTCAAGTTTTTGAAGGACTGGTGAGGTGACTTGCTTAAAATTGATACCTCAGGTAGTGAGATGTTATGGATATTCATCTGTGCTGGTGGAGAAATTAAAATTTTTTTTTAAAAAATGGGCATTATAGTTGTGTACCTTTAGATTCAACCTGAGTGAAAAACTAGGCTATATTCATATTTAATAGTTGTTGCTTGGGCCAGAATGTTGCAGCGGAACATTGATAGGTTGAGTGACAGAACTTTGGCAGACGGACTTTTAATGCAGAGGATTGAGACTTTGGGCTTAATAAAGAAGATCAGGGTATTTTCTGGATCCCAAGAAGCTAGGATCTGAAGAAGCAGGGAAAATTCCACGAGGAATGATGGGAGATGGTTTTCGAGTAGAATATAAATGTTGGCATGCATTCGTTGAACTGTGACTTGCTTCTGTTATGTATTCTGAGTGATGTTGATGCCATGTATAGAAATCAAAGAAGCTCATGGTGAGATGTGAGAAGTGTAAACAGATAAAGTAGAATAGTAACCTTTATCTGAAGGAGTTACATGTAAGTGGGTGAAAGCTCACGTTCAGTTACGTCTGAAGTACTATGCAAGTTAATGTATAGTATATTAAAATTGTTTATATTGCTTCAAAATCAGAAGAACGGACATGTTTTTTTGAGGTGTGTAGGAAGCAATCTCAATTAGATCTGAATCCTTCAAGGGAGGTGTTCTGACCACAAGGGCAGTGAAAAATTTTGAGGTTGTAACGAGTAGAATGGATGAGCGCAAACCAGTAGATGTGCTGTATTTGGATTTCAAGAAGGCTTTTGATAACATCCCCCATAAGATTATTGTGGGAAAAGTTAAAACAGATGGGTTTGGGGATAATATAGTGAATTGAAAATTGATTGACAGACCAGAGCAGAAAGTGGGAATAAATGGGTTTTTTTTTCCTTGGTGACAGGAGGTAAGTAGTGATGTACTGCTGTAATAGATCCCAGCTATTCACAACAATTGTGAGGGCGATGCAAGGAGGCTTCTTGACACTTATAGAGATATTGAATGAGTAGATAAATATATGACAGATACAGTACATCATAGCTATTACTGATATGTTGGTAAATGTGGATGTGGCCTTGTAAATCATTCAATAGAAGTAAAGAGGCAGGGACAGCAATCATTTAAGAAGGCAGATGGTATGTCGGCCTTGCAAGAGTATTTGAGTTTAGAAGTAAGGTGCCTCACTGCAGTTAGTTGTATGGTCCTTGATGAGATCGTTCCTGGAATATTGTATGCAGTTTTGGTCTCCCTACATAAGAAATGATATACTTGCCATTGTGGGAGTGCAGCAAAGGTTCACTTGGTTGATACTGGGATCGCAGAAAGTGGCGAATTAGGAGGGATTGTTTTGACTGGAGTTGTATTCACTATATTTTTGAAGAATGAGAGGGGATGTAATTGAAACATATAAAAATTCTAATAGGGCAAGACTAGATGCTTGCTAGGCCCTTTAGTACTGAGATGAGGAAACATTCATCATTCAGAAGATGGTCACCCTGTGAAATTTACTACCATAGAATGCCGTGAGGTCAGAGTATGTTTAGGAAAGTAATTGGTAATGTTTTAGACAGTAAAGAAGAGAAAGCAGGAACGTGGCATTGAGATAAAGGATCATCCATGATCTTGAATGGCAGAGCAAGGACAAAGGGCCGAATGGCCTACTCCTGGCTTCTATATTTCTAAGTGGATATCTGCTTACACTGTAATCAAGGTATGTCCAATCACACAATGGCCAAATCTCTGTAAAACATTACATTGAGATTTAGGTCAGAGTTTGAACTAAAGGAACGAGGGTGTATTCTGTGTTGCTTTATAGATGCTCATAATCAACGTGTTCAGATATTTTATGTCATGCCTTTGGACCAGGTGAGGCTTGAACTTGAGCTTTTGGGCCTTGAGGTATGGACACTCCGTTGCATCACAAGGCATTAGTGCTGCTATTATAACCCCCACTCTGTAAATCTAACTGTTTGAACTGTGCCAAATAATTAATTTATTTAGTTGTCTGAGCACTCATTACACTGAACTGTGATTTACTTTTGATTTGTCTTTATACAACTCACCAGGTGGTCTGCATAAATAATATAAATTTCCAGAGGAAGTCTGTTATAGTAAGTACTCACAATATATTTTTCACGCTTTTAACAAAAGATGATTTCAGATATGCTAAACAAGAATTTTGTATAATCATGTTTGCAGGGATTTGTGGAGTTGACCATATTTCCATCGCTTGCTAACCTCAATAGAATAAAACTGAACAGCAAGCAGTGCCGGATTTACAGAGTAAGAGTAAATGATTTGGAAGCTGCATTTATTTACAATGATCCAACTTTAGAAGTCTGCCACCATGAATCAAAGCAGTAAGTATGGCACCAGCAATCGTTTAAGTGCTGAAACTGCATGATGGAATGAAAGGATATATCTGAAAGAAAAGGGAGAAATCTCAAGATTTTAGTCAAAAGTGATTCGCTGTTCATCAGATTTAGACCACAGAGTTTTTACACCTTTGAATGTTAACAATGTTGAATTTGCTGTTTTCTTTTAAGAATACCCCAAAAATATTAAGTGCTGTAATTTCAAAACAGCATTAAGATGTAGCATTTTAACATACCAATTCACCGGGTGCATATTAAATATAAAATGCATTATTATTTTGTTTCTCAGTACTGATTTGTACTGGAATATTGTTGCTCAGAGCTGGCAGCTCAAGTGGCTTCCTTCTTGTGAGTCAAGATAGTAATTTCTTGGCGGGCTGTTTTGTTTCAGATGTCAGGCCATTGTAGCCAACCAATATGCTGTTGTCACAGAGGTTATGGATGTATACTTCCAGCAAGGACCTGCCTAATTATGTTAAAAGTAGAACAACTGTAAAATAACAGGGTACTATGGTGAAGTACTGCTGATTAGATTGAGATCAAACAGCTAAGCTTTCTTGGATGTGAAATAGCTTTAGTTTACTTTATAATATGATCTTGACCTTAATATGGTACCATACCATCAGATCCATCTCAGGTGGCAAAGTAACTTCTGTGAATGGGAGCAGGAATTTACTAAGGGACTTTGACAGCCTAAGGGGACAGGCATAATTATGGTATGTCAGAATATATGGAAGTTTGGATTTGATAAAATAATTCAGATATTTACTAGGTGCAATGCAGGGGCCAGGATACTGACGTACACAAGTTAGTGAAAGTTAGTATTTATGTACAGAAAGGCGCACACACAGTATTCACTTTTATATTTTGGGTTTTGGAATTCAAAAGTGATGCAAGATTCTACAGATCTGCAGAGTCTTGTACAGATTCCATCTAAAGTATTGGGTTAAGACTTGGGCACTAAACATGAGGCTATATATTGGGTTTCAGAATGGGTGCTTGTGGATTCAGCAGAACTATATTAGCCCTAAAGAATTAATTATAACTGATTTCAATGGACATGGCTTGCTTAGATTAAAACAAATTATTTTCACCAGTGAAGGAATTTAGAACAAGGGGATGTGACCATAAAATTTGCATGAGGTTATTTAGAAGTTAAGTCTGCTTATGCATTTTCTCTCTGATGGAAATCCAGAAACTGTTTCCTCCAGGGACAGTTTCTCCATGCAGCACTGACTACCAGATAAACTAAAAGTTGGGGAGTAAGATTAATACTAGGTAAGTTAGAGTTATTGGAACATAGAGTTGGCGTACAGATCTACCATAAGCTAACAAAATATTGGCACATGTTTGATGGGCAAAAAACACATTGGTTTATCCTCTTGAAAGAAATAAGTTAGATAGAAAAAGTGACCTGATAAAATGATTTGTGGTAAAGCTATCAATGAGTGTAATGTTTTTTTCTATCACTTGTGTTTTTCTTGTAGTGTGAATAGATAAGAAAAAAAACTTGCATTTATGCATTTTTTCATAACCATTCAATATTTCAAAGTGCTCTACTGCCAATGAAATATTTTTGAAAGTACTGTTACAGATACAGCAGCCAATATGTACTTGATGAAGTCCTGCAAATAGCAATGGGATAATTTTAAGATAATCATTTTTGTGATGTTGAGTGGGGGATCAATATTGATTCGGACACAAGGGGTGACGCCCTTGCTCTTTTACAACAGAATGCAATGGGACATTTTACATCTATCAAAATAGCCGCAGATGGACTTTGGGTTAATGTCTTGTCTGAAAGATGCCACCGCAGAGAGTGTACTGCTTCCTTAATACAGTACTTGAATGTTATTCTTGATTTTTGTACTCAAAATAATTGGAATGGGGCTTGAACCTGGAATCTGTGACTCGGAAGCAGCAATGTTGTAACTACTGGATTCGCCAACTTTAGGTACATTTAAGTCGTCATTGGATAAGCATATGGACGTACATGGAATAGTGTAGGTTAGATGGGCTTGAGATCGATATGATAGGTTGGCACAACATCGAGGGCCGAAGGGCCTGTGCTGTAATGTTCTATGTTCTATGTTAAACAGCACTGACTCTTAAAAATACAAGTTGTGCCCTTTGCTTCCCAAAATCAGCAAAACATGATTAATAATGAGATTAATTAGTAATTGCTGTGAATAAAATTGATGCTCCATCATTTGATCATAAGATAGGAGCAGAAGTAAACAATTTAGCCGATTGGGACTGTTAAAATATGGAATACATCAATTTTCTTTCTTCCCTTGGATTTTAGGCGGAATCTTAATTATTTTTCCAATGCCTACGCGGCAGCAGTCAGCGCAGTTGACCCAGACACAGGAAATGGAGAGCTGTGCATCAAAGTCCCATCTGAACTATGGAAACATGTTGATGGTAATTATAAACGCACACTGCAGAGCATAAGTGTTCAGGATACAGTCACCTAATGTTTCAGGCAATCAGTTAGAACGTCTGAGATTGCCGCACGAGGATTTGAATTCAAAATTATGAAATTGATTTTAGTGAAACGAACAACTTATGGACTAGTAAACAAGTTGTAGAGCCATGCAGCACGGAAATAGACCCTTTGGCCCAACTTGTCTGTGTCAACCAGGCCTACCGATCTGACGTAGTCCCATTTGCTGGTGTTTCGCCCATATCCTCCTAAACCATTCCTATTCATACACTCGTCCAGATGCCTCCACCACTTTCTCTGACAGCTCGTTCCATACATGCGCCACCCTCTGCCTGAAAAAGTTATCCCTAGGGCCTGTTTTAAATCTTTCCCCTCTCACCTTAAACCTGTGACCTCTAGGTTTGGATTCTACCACCCTAGTTAAAAGACACTGGCTATTCACCTTATCCACGTCCCTAATGATTTTATAAACCTCTATAAAGTCACCCTCGGCCTCCAGTGCCTTAGGGAAAAAGCCTCTGCCTATTCATCCCCTCCCTGTAGCTTAAACCTTCCAGTGCTGTCTACGTGCTTGTAAATCTTTTCTGAACACTTAAAAGTTTCACAGTAGAGGATTGGCAATAGCCTAGTGGTATTATTACTGAGCTATTAATCCAGAGACCCAGGTAATGTTCCGGGGACCCTGGTTCAAATCCTGCCACATTTGAATTCACTAAAAGTCTGGAATTAGTAATGGTCATGAATCGATTGTCGAGAAAAACCCATCCGGTTCCTTTCGGAAAGGAAATGTATCATCCTTACCTGGTCTGGCTTATATGTGAATTCAGACCCACAGTAATGTGGCTGACTCTGAACTGCTCTCTGGGCAGTTAGGAGTGGGCAATAAATGCTCCCTAGCTGGAGATACCCTCGTCCCATGAATGAATTAAAAAAACTCACGAAAGAAGGGCGACCAGAATTGAATGCAGTATTCTACTCTGAGTGGTAGGCGTGTGGAATGCATTGCTGGAGAGGGGAGAGGTTAGATAGACCTTAGGTTTAGGGTAAAAGTTTGGCCCAACATCATGGGCCGTAGGGCCTGTACTATGCTGTGCAGTTCTACATTCAGTTCTAAAAGTGGCCTCACCAATGTTTTATACAGCCGCAACATGACATCGTAATCCTATACTTAATGTTCTGACCAGTGAAGGGGAGCATGCCAAATTCTGCCTTCATCACCCTGTCTACCTGTGACTCTATTTTCAAGGAACTATGCACCTGAACCCCTCGGCCTCTTTGCACGGCAGCACCCTTCAGGGCCCTACCATTAACTATATAAATCCTGCTCTTGTTTGCCTTACAAAAATGCAGCACCTCTCATTCATCTAAATTAAACTGTCACTCCTCAGCCCGTTAGCACGATCAAGGTCCTGTTGTACTCTGAGTTAGCCTTCTTCACCGTTGACAACACCACTTATTTTGATGCCATCTGCAAGCTTACTAATCATGCCTTTTTACTCACATACAAATCATTTATATAACATGATGAAAAGCAGTGGACCCAGCACGTGCCCATGTTGCACTCTGCTGGTCACAGGTCTTCAGTCTGAAAAGTAACCTTTCACCACCACCCTCTGCCTTCAAGCCAGTTTGTACTATTAAAAATAAAACAACTTTTCTGAGAAGAGCCTCCCACTTCATCTAGTCTACCCTGTTCATGGCTGCAATCCAAACTGTACAGTTGACTCCTAATTCCTTCAGAGCAACTAGGGATGTTCACTGTACTTTGCCTTACCAGTATTGTCCAAGTATCAGGAAAAAGTACTTTTAAAATTAATCCAAGAGCAAAAGTGTTAATTTTTCTGTATGTATACGCATGAATCATTGGTGAAAATTGTTTGTGTAGTATTAATTCTGACATTTTAAAGTGACAGACTAGAAAATGTTTTTTTTGTTCCAGGTCTGGTCTTAATGCTCATTCATGTTATATGATTGTATGCCCCTCTTAATCTGTAAAGTGAGAAACTGCA
The DNA here is from genome assembly GCF_030684315.1 of Stegostoma tigrinum. Classification (NCBI taxonomy): domain Eukaryota; kingdom Metazoa; phylum Chordata; class Chondrichthyes; order Orectolobiformes; family Stegostomatidae; genus Stegostoma; species Stegostoma tigrinum. The sequence continues at coordinate 12,167,914 of NC_081358.1, forward strand.
TTGCAATAATGCATATTTATGAAGAAAATAGCATGGTGTTAAGTGGGTGCATGTTGACTTAGCTATCTTAATCTTGTGTCCTAATTCTCATAGAAGCCATACAACATAGAAATAGGTTCTTCAGCTCATCATGCTGACCAACAGACACCAAACTATATTAATCTTATTTATGTGGTCTTTGTCCATCACCTATTATGTCCAATTTGAAGTGGATGGCCAGATGCTTCTTAAATGTTGCAAGAGTACCTTCCTCAACCACAAACCCGGGTTGCCCGCCCCATTATTTCTGCCATCCTCTGGGCAAAATTTTTTTTTCCCAATCTCCTCTAAACCACATAAGCTTACGCCCTCTGACTCCAGATACGTCTACTACGGGGAAAAGATCCTCACATTCTACCCTGTCTATCCCTCTCACAATTTGATATGTCTCCCCTCCTCTGCTCCAAGGGAAACAAACCCAGCCTCCCCAGTCTCTGTTCATAACTGAGACTTTCCACTGCTGGCAACATTCTGCTGAATCTCCAGTGCACAGTCTCCAGCACAATCACATCCTTCCGATACTGTAGCAACTAAAACTGCTCACAATATTCCATCTGTGACCTAACCAATGCTATAGAATGTCGCAAAGGACTTCCCTACTATTTTTCTTGTGTCCAGGTTAATTAAGGCAAGTCACCTTCACCATCCTGTCTGCCTGTGCTGGCATCTTCAGAGATATATGGACGTGTACACCAAAGCCCATTTGTTTCTCAGTACCCTTGCAGGACCTACCATGCAATGTGCAAATCCTCTTATTTGACCTCCCAAAATGCATCTGCAATCGCTTATCAGGCTTAAATTCCATTTGCTGTTGTGGTGCCCAGTTCATGAGCTAATCAATATCCAGCTGTAGCAAGACACCATCCTCCTCACTGCCAACAATACCACCAATGTTCATGTCACATCCAAGTGGTTAAAGTACGAAACAAACAGCAGTAATCCCTGTGGTGCACTGCTGGTCCAATCTCAAAAACAAGCTGCATCATCGCACTCTTCTCCTATGTGCAGTCCAGATTTGAATCCAGTTTGCCAACTCTGATCCCGCGGGGCCTTATCTTTTTAGACCGGTCTTATCTTTTTGGACCAGCTTTCCATGTGAGACCTTGTCAAAGGCCTCACTGAAGCCCGTATATATCACGTGAACAGTAGGACTGCCAAATTTCTAATGATGCTAATATACTACCTCCAACATCGTGGGCTCTTATTAAGTAGCCTAACGCAAATGTCCTCTGGAAATCCAAATATATTACATCAGTTGCTGCCCTTTTAAATATCTGTTTTATTGCTTCATCAAAGAATTCTAATACATTTACCAGGCATGCTTTCCATTTCATGAAGCCTTGCTGACCCTGCTTGATTGTATTACATTGTTAAAGATTGTGCTATTAGAACCTTTGTAATTCGCTCCAAAAATTGCCCAATACCTGACGTTAAGTTAACTGCCCTGAAGTTACCTTTGTTTTGTCCTTTACGTTTTGAATAAAGATGTTAATTAGCACATCCAATCCTGTAGCACCTTTCCAAGATGTAAATAATTAACAAAATATTCGGTGGGGGTGGACTGAAACTGGAGGAAAATGTTTCAACTGAGTTTTTTTGATCTGGACTACACTGCCTGAATATACATTAGAATAAAACTTGTTAGTGACCATGAAAGAGGCCATGGAATGGAGAATTTTGTAGTACTGTAATACAGGAGCAGGAGATTGGAGTTGAAAAGTATTCTCAATGGGTTGACACTAACATGTTTGGTAGAATGCCATCTGTCCATGCGGTATGATACTGTGTCAGCTTGGCTCAAATAGTGCAACCCACAGATTTGAGTGAAACACTTCTGGCTTTGATGGCACTCACAGGAATTGATTTCCTAATTGGCACATTATTGAAAGTAGCATTTGCCAGCTTTAAGAACATTTAAGTGGTCATTGGATAAACATATGGATGATAATGAAATACTGTAGGTTAGCTGGGCTTCAGTTTGGTTTCACAGGTTGGTGCGACATCGAGGGCTGAAGGGCCTGTACTGCGCTGTAATGTTCTGTGTTTCTGAAGATAAGTTAAACTCAGGGCTAAAATGCTTAAATTGGTTAATGTGAAAGAAAATGTGGTGCTGCTACCTTGGTTACTATGTATCCCACGAACAGCATTACTATGTTTAGATGACCGCATGATTTATCTAATTTGCGTGACCTTGTGTGCACGTTGATTGTTACATTGCCTGTATAACTTCATGGTTGAACTTCAAAAGTAATCGATTGGCTGTGAAAGCAAAGGATCAGTCAGAATGTTTGCAGTCACCTAACTGATCTTGCCAAATATAAAATAAAAACACAGCCAGCGTTCTTACATCTCGGCCGAAAAACATTTTACTTTGGATTTAGTCCACTTTTGCTTATTGGCAGTTGAAATGATCTTTCAGTAAAGGGGCTTAATTTCACTAAGAATAGATTAATACATATTGCTTCCATATATGATGGTCTGGAGTCACAGTGGTTCGCACTATAGCCTCACAGTGCATGAAACCCAGATACCTCTCTCACGGCACACGCACACTCCAAAGATCCCATGTGGTTGGCCATGTTCAAGTACCCCATAGTGAGTCAGACTTACAATGGTAAATGTGGGGCTATGGGGATAGGATGCTATTCAGTGGGATGGTACCATCCCAGTGGGCCAAAAGGCCTCTATCTGCACTGTAGGGATTCTGTGGTTCTATAAATTAAAGAAAAGAATTTTCATTTCATCTACTGTGACCAGTACCATTAGACGTAATTTTATATTCAAAGTAGTATCTTTAGCATGCATTTCTTATCAATTACATTTTGCACTTTAAAGGCAGCCCAGTTGCATTATCTACAGCCTGATACCCAATTAATCTTTTAAAAACAAAAACAAGGTTTTTTGACTTGGTCACTACTAATAGAAATGGTGAGCAATTGCTTTTTATTTTGTTCTTTTGACTCGATTGATGGCCTTTCCTTCAAGGAAAGGAGTCACAGTATAATGAATGTAGAATATCGTCCAAATAATAATTGTTTTCTGTTTGATCCTGGACGTATATTGATTATCGTGCAACATGAAGTGTCCAAACTGTGATGTGAAGGCAAGTTCAGGTGGACAGTGCTTTAGTACAGTTACCACTTAAGGTGCAATCTTTTTTCTTTGTGTATTAATGTGTTATGTAAAAATGTTTGTTAATTATACTGAATGTTGTAATCCGCAGCTGTTTAGTCATGCACTGTCAACTTTGTGTTTGGCATCATTAGAGATGAAAGTTTTGAAGGTACATATCGAATTTTCCTTGGACCAGCCAAAAGGAGGGCTTCATTTTGTTGTGCCTAATATGGAAGGTAGCATGGCTGAGCGAGGTGCACATGTCTTCTCCTTTGGTTATGAAAACTCTACAAGGTGAGTAAGTAACATTTTCAGAATAGATTATTCTAATACTTTTATGCAAGGGTATTTTTAAAGCTTGTCTAATGATTATAGAATTACAGAATAATACAATAAAGAAGGATGTTGTTTGGTTCATCGTGCCTGTGCAGTCTCTTTGAAAGAGCTAAATAGTTCGTCCCACTCCTTTGAACTTCTATCATACCTCCAAAGTTTTCCAATTCAAGTATTTAGGCAACTCCTTTCTGAAAGTTACTTAATCTGTTTCTACTGCCCTTTCGGATCATAATACATTCTCCTCATCTTGTCTTGCAAATAGATCAAATTTGTGTCTTCTGGTTACTGACCTTTCTATCACTGGATATGCCTATTTCATTATTATCAATGCCCTTTAGAAATTTTAATGCCTGTATTAAATCTTCCTTTGTTTTTTTATTTAAAATGCCAATTAAATGGTTATACTTCAATAAATCGCAAAATATGGTTTTAAGATCTGAAAAATCTTTTGCTGTGGGGGGGGAGGAGACCACAATACTTGGGGGAAGACGATGTGGAACTACTTGATTTGCAGGCTTGAGACTTTAGAGCTTGTGATCCATCAATATTGGGTTGCAATCCACAACTTGGGGTTTCCTGGAAAAGATGCTACAGTTTTGGAAAGGAGGGCATTGCAGCTGATGCAATGAATTCTGTGCTGAGTAAATTTTAGTCTTTGAAATAGATGAAGGGAAGAGGATCTTGACTTCTGACAGCTTATGCTTTTTGCTTGTCATTTGTAGATTTTGGTTTCCTTGCGTTGATTCTTATTCTGAGCTTTGCACTTGGAAATTGGAGTTCACGGTCGATGCTGCCATGGTGGCAGTTTCCAATGGAGATTTGGTGGAATCTGTTTATACCAATGACATGAGAAAAAAAACTTTTCATTACATGTTGACGATTCCAACGGCAGCACCAAACATTTCTCTTGCTGTCGGTCCTTTTGAAATACTGGTTGATCCTTACATGCATGAGGTAAGTTGGGCAAAACTCTATTTGGTTTGACTGTTTTGTACTCCATTTTTATTCCTGTATTTTATGCTCAAAAGCACAGCAATCACTTGCATTTTAATTATATTTACTGCTAAAGGTTTTCATTGTTAATAATTGGAATTTAATGAATAATTTAAATTGCTTCATTTAACACATGTAATGTGCACAAATTATGCGTTAGTTAAGGTTGTGCAAATGTTTTTAATTCACTCCTAAAAGTTACTGACTGGACAAACATGAACTTTTGTAAATCAATGCAATTAGCAGGAAAATTTTAATAAAAATTACTTTCCCAGCTCAGTGATTTCATCTTCAGTTGATATGATTGATTGATTGAATTGGTGACTTCAAAGAGATAAGTGGATAACATCAGATAAGAAATTTTCTAGGCCATGCCCAGGCCTGGCAGAGTGAAGTGGTATTTTATAAATTTGCCTTTGAAATAAGGAGCACTTAAAAGTTACTACACCTTAATCCTACCTAATGATACCCATGGACTCCTAAAAGTGTGTAATCAAGGTCACCATTTATGAAATAAGCTCCGAGTGTTGAGTTTTTGGATGTTTGTCATATGACAATAAATTCAATTATTATAGCTAAGAGTAAGTCTGAAATTTTAGCTTAAAAATAATGTACCTGTATTGGTGAAGAAAAATACTCAGATTTTCAGACAGTGCCGTATGAAACACATTTTCAGTTTGTGAGCAAAATGTGTTTGAATTGTAATGACACGTGTTTTTTGGGACAGTAAACTTTATCTGCATGACTGCTGAAGTTTGTCAGTCTAGTGGTATGGGTGGTTATGGCTGTTTTTGTGGCGACTGCTGTTGTATTGATTTATAGTCTAAAGTCACCATTGAATGAGTTTATATGATACTGTTTGTTTAATTCAAAAATACTGTCACATGCTGCTGTGTAATTTTTTTTCTTACCAGCGTGCATTATGTTTGAAGTGCTGCTGTAAGATAATGGTTTCCTTCAGGTTCATGTCATCATTGATTGCTAGTAAAGTACAGAAGAATAGTGAAATACTGACTTAATGTGAAAGATTTGGATCTCCTACAGGAACTTTGTGAAGATTGTTTTATGACCTTTGATTTATGCAGCCTCTCCTATTAAGGAAATCATTATTAGTTTCAAGTATTAATGACCTAATCGTTGCCCCAGTCCCCCCTCATTCTCGGATTAAATCATTACATTTAAAGAAAACATTAATGTTGTGCTATCTGTAGAACAAACAGTTTTAGCCTCCTGTTCAAGAAAGACAAACTTAACTTTTTAAAATTCTGGTGATAATCGTGTATGATAATTAGCATGCTATATTGTTGTACAGTGTGTTCATTTTGTTTATTGATGTTTTTATTCAATAACTTTAAGTCGAGTTAGTTTGTTCTTTTTAATGCTGTTTGCTTATTAAAAGCTACAAATTGCCTTCCTTCATAAAACGTTATCTACTGTTATTTTAATTTACATGTTTTTAAGGCTTAAAATGTTGCTACTCGTGACTTTGAAACTGGTCTAGACGTTAAGTTGTTTGGCAAAAACATTTTAATTCAAAGAATTCTTTGTGATAACAACAGTGCAATGCGAAATGTCATCTGTTTTTACCACTGTTAGATCAGGCTGTGTTGATTGTAGTGTCAGTTTTAGGAAAATGTGTGTGCTTCTATTGAGTTTGATTTGGTTACTTGCTGAGAGCAGATTAGTTTCAAGACAGGCCAAGAAATGTCCTATCTCTTTTGCGTTCTTTTGCTTCCAAATAGAAATATCTAAGTTTTTGCATGTTGCAAATTGCTTCTTTAAAAGTGCTATAATGGGAAAAATACACATGGGGGCAGCAACGTGTGATATGGATGATTTAAACCGAACAATGCTGTTCTGCAAGCACTTTAGAGCAGTGTGTGCTTGATGGTCATGATATGACATGAAAACTTAATACCTTTCTGTTTTAAAAGTAGCCATTTATCATGTGATCTGTTGTTAAGACTGAACAGAAATATTTGGAAATGATTGCCCAGATTACAGACATCAAAAATATTTAGAAATGACACTAGTGCATATTTATTCATCAAACATTTAAAGTTTTGCAAAGCCTTATAAATACTAATGTTCAAAAAGACTTGGTGTCCTTAGCTAGAGATGTCCACATCCCATGAGTGAATATTAAAAAAAACAGACACCAAGCACTAGCATGCAAGTACATCAAGCAATTAGGGTGACACATGGCATATTGACCTTTGTTGCAAATGGATCAGTACAGAAATAAGTCCTTGTACAGTTGTACAGGGCTTTGATCAGATCACATCTAGATACTGTAGTCTCCATGTTTAGGAAATATTATACTTGGCAATGAAGAGAGTAGTTTGAAGGTTCACTTGACTATTCTCTCTGGAATGACAGAGTTGTCCCTTGTTGAGAAGTTGAGTAAATTGGGCCTTTATTCTCGAGTTTAGAAGAATGAGCGGTTATCGAATTGATTCCGAACTTGCTTGGTAGGGCAGATGCTAAAATGTTGTTTTGGCTGGCTGGCTGGCCAGCAAATTTACTACACTCGGATATGAGTGAAAATGAGGGTGATTGCTTAGGATTAAGATGAGAAATTTCTTCACTCGCAAGATTGTAATACTTCAACTTGGAAGGTTTAGGATGCTCCTTTTATATTTAAGACTGAGATTTTGGTCTTTTGGACATCAAGGAATATGAAGACTGGATGGCATTTTGCCAATGGTGCTGTACTGACCTAAATGGAGGAGCTGGCTTGATGGCCTGAATGGTTTACTCAGATCACTTGTGCACCCAAACACACACGACGTGTTTTACAATGCTGTACTTTAACCTATTTAAGTTGAATATTGTTTACCAGAAATCCACACAAAATTTATTATACATTAAACAAAGTGAAATCTGATGCTGTCTCTGGCTTAGTACAAAATTTGTTTGACTAAAATTGAGTCATATGAAATTAATTCCTTGCAATGGAAGTTATATGCAGGACAAAACTTGATATATTAATGATTTTAACCTCAAATGTTGATTTATTGAAATGAGGTAGTGTTTCATATTCTGATGCCTCCTTTTCCAGGTGACACATTTCTGCTTACCTCAACTATTGCCTCTCCTAAAACACACCACCTCCTTTCTGCATGAAATTTTTGAATTTTATGAAGAGATTCTAACCTGCCGATACCCCTACGCCTATTACAAAACTGTATTTGTTGATGAAGCTTATGTAGAAGTAGCTTCATATGCGTCTATGAGTATTTTAAGGTGAGTCTCCATTTGGAAAATCCTTTTGTTCAGAGGCGTTAAATGATCTTTTCCCACAGTGGGCTGCTTTCAAACATGTGTTAGCTGCAAGTTCACATAGAAAAGCCAGAAGCTTTTAAGCAAAGCGTTTGCCTACTTTGACTAGGTTTTGATGCAGGTGGCTGGGAGAGTTGTAAAATAAAAAGGCATAAATATTTTAAGACTACCGTTTGACAGTTCAAGAAGCAGTTTAAATTTTTAAATGAGCACCCGAGTCACCTTGTGCATTTATTGGTAAAGAGACATTTCCCCAAAAGAAATGTCATTTGTGTCCAAGGATCACAGGCTTAAGTCTCCCTTTATTGAATAAGCTGATCTTGAAGAGTGCAGTAATAGACGGCTCAAAAGCCCAGGTTAAGGGCTTTAGATTGAGAGCTGGAAAAATTGGCAGAGGGTGAGGGGCATCGGAATATGTCCAGGTCCTTTCCTGATGATGACAGAGACACTGAGTAGTAACTAGAAGCAGAAATCATGGATTTTCCTGACTGAGGTATACTGAAACAATTGCAGTCCTGTACCACTGTCGCAATTATCATTAGCTAACTGGGCACCTCTCACAGACTGAACCAATGATTTTCTTCTCTGTGGAGTGGGAGAGGGTGTTTAATGAATTGGACCATCAGTGTAAGCCTGCTTGTAAAGCTTTTGAGAGAGTTAAATGTGAATGAGACCCAAGTTTCTGGTTAGTTTTTTTTAGGCCCTTTGAATGGTAGTCAAAAACTACTGTTCTACCTCCCAACCAGCAATTAAAATTATGCTCAAATTTCTTAAAGTAGAAACTTAAGGTCAAGCCATCTAAGTAAACGTAGAAAGATGAAGAGAAAATGTAGTCTGACTACAGGTGAATTTGTCCCTGGAGAGGACTGAAGTCATGGTTAGTATTTAAATGTTATCAAACTAAAGTTTCACGTTTTCTTAGTAATCTCAGGGGGAAAAAAAAACAAGTTAAATGCTGAGCTCCAATTTGAGTTTGTTTAAGAAATTAATTCCTCAATTTGTAATTCAGCCAAATGGTTGACAGTTTCTTTTAAAAATAATGGCTTAATTTTATTTCTTTTTAAACCAAAATCGGAATGTTATGCCAATTCACTTGATACCTGAGGTCAGATATATCTGGGGCACTTACTGTGCAGCATAATGTACTGTAAGCCCTGTTTCAGAGTTTTTTTTTAAAAAAGCCATTTGTTTCTTGATTGTTGAGGGAGACATTTTCCAGGAGTGCTTCTTGCCTTGCTTACCTCATCCAAGTGGTCACTATTTCACAAGCATAGATCCTAACTTCAGTCATGTCACACATCAGTCCAAAGGTTGAGCTGTAGATGATTTTTCCATTTGTCGCTGTGGCTAGATACACTGAAATCAGTAAATTTATCACAAACTAAAGACAGAAATAGAGGCCTTTATATCCTTAAAGACTCACTGCCACAATCTAAAGTTTTGGAATAGATCTGTAGCTTGGGTTGTGGGTGTTGAGGTTGGTTGGCTCGCCGAGTTGCTTTGTTGTTCTGCAGACATTTCGCTTCTGTGCTTGTTAACATCCTCGGTGCATCCTCTGATGAAGTGTCGGTGTGTTTTCCCACCTGGTTTTTAAACTTTGGGGTCCATTGTGATGGATTGCCTCACTTCGGGTTTCCTCCATAGTGGAATGTATATGGGGTCAAGTTCAGTGTGTTTATTAATAGCACGCTTCGGGGACTGCCATGCTTCCAGGAATTCTCGTGCTTGTCTCTGCCTAGCCTGTCCCAGGATCTTGGTGTTGTCCCAAGTTGGTGTTGTGATTCTCCTTGTCCATGTGGATTGAGATGAGTGAGTATTGGTCATGTTTTCAGTAGCCAGTTGGTGTTCATGTACTGTTGTTGTTAGCTTCCTTCCTGTTTGTCCGATGTAGTGTTTCTCGCAGTCTCTGCAGAGGATCTTGTGGACGACATTGGTCCTGTCCATGGTGGGGAGTGGGTCTTCAGTTCAGGTGAGCGCTTGTCGTAGGGTTGATGTGGGCGTGTGTGCCACACTGATGCCCACCCGTTGTAGAAGTCTTGGGGTGAGTTCTGATGTGTTCCTTATGCACGAGTACGCCAAGAAGAAGAGGAGTACCTCTTCCAAGTGTTCAAGGATAATGAATATCCAGAGTATTGGGTCAGGAGATGCCTATAGGAACAGCACCAGAAAGATTCTACATGCCCCGACACACTCATCACACTACCCTACATCAAGAAGATGACAGAACTCACCACAAGACTTCTACGACTGCTGGGCATCAGAGTGGTACACATGCCCCACATCAACCCTACGACAGGTGCTCACCCGAACTCAAGACCCACTCCCCGCCATGGACAGGACCAATGTCATCTGCAGGATCCTCTGCAGAGACTGCGAGAAACACTACATCGAACAAATAGGAAGGAAACTAACAATGAGTACATGAACACCAACTGGCTACAAACAGACACAAACAATGCTCACCCATCTCAATCCACATGGACAAGGAGAACCATGACTTCAACTGGGACAACACCAAGATCCTGGAACAGGCTAGGCAGAGACAAGCATGAGAATTCCTGAAGCATGGCGCTCCCGTAAGCATGCTATTAATAAACACATTGAACTCGACCCCATGTACATTCCACTATGGAGGAAACCTGGAAGTGAGGCAATCCATCGCAACAGACCACAGAGTTCAAAAGCCAGGTGGGAAAACACACCAACGCTTCATCAGAGGCTGCGCTGAGGATGTTACCAAGCACGGTAACAGAACCTCTGTGGAACAACACACCAGTTCGGCGAGCCAACCAACCTCGTCACTGCCACAATCACTGAATAACCTCAGCGAACACACAAAAATAGGTGGAGGAACAGGTAGTGTTCAGGAAGCGGGGAGGCTGCAGAAGCACTTTAGACTGTGTGGGAAAGGAGGAAAACAAGTGGCTGTGGGAACAAGTGAAATTATGCACTTGGATGGGAAGAATAGAGCTGCAGACTATTTTCTAAATGGGGAATGGCTTGTGAAATCTTAAACACAAAGATGCTTGGAAGTTGTACTTTAGTATTCTCTTAAGGGTAACATGCAGGTTTGCTTGGTAGTTTGGATTGGAAATGCAATGTTAGCATTCGTTGCAAGAGGACTAGAACAGAAAGTGGAGATGTACAGGCTCAGCAGTACAAGGCTCTGGTCAGACTGCAAATAGAGTATTGTGAGTGGTTTTGGGCCCTGTGTCAAGGGAAGGATGTGCTGGTGTTGGAGGGGGTCCAGAGGAACTTTACAAAAATAATACTGGAGATGAAGGGCTTGTCATTTGGAGCAGTTGAGGATTCTGGGTCTGTACTCAGTGGAGTTTTGAAGGATAGAACATAGAACGTAGAACAGTACAGCATAGAACAGGCCCTTCAGCCCACAATGTTGTGCTGACCATTGATCCTCATGTATGCACCCTCAAATTTCTGTGACCATATGCATGTCCAGCAGTCTCTTAAATGACCCCAATGACCTTGCTTCCACAACTGCTGCTGGCAACGCATTCCATGCGTTGAGGGGTGATCTCATTGAAACTTACAGAATACTGAAAGACCTGGATCAGTGGATGTGGAGAAGATGTTTCCACTAGTAGGAGAGCCTTAGGGCACAGCATCAATGTGAGGGGACACCCTTTAGAACTGAAATGAGGAATTTGTTGAGCCAGAGGATGGTTAATCTCTAGAACTGTATGCTGCAGAAAGCTATGGAGGCCAAGTCATTGAATGTTTTCAAGACAGGGATAGATATGTTCTTGAATAATAAGACGATTGAGGGCTCAGGGAAGAAGGCTGGAATTGGAGTTGAGAAAATATCAGCCATGATTGAATAGCAGAGCAGACTGGATGGGCTGAATGTCCTAATTCTGCATCTATATCACATGGTTTTCTTGACTTGGCTCAAATCTTTGTGCAGTTGTATGATATACTAGTCTCCAGCTTTTTACTAGGAAGGAAATTGAGCCGTAAAATAGACCTATGCTGGGTGCTTTCGTTTTGGAAAAAACAATTTATATAGAATGAACAAATGCAATCGATCAATTTGATAAGTAGGTTGGGAGAACATGAATTTGTTTTACTTTTTGCCTAGGGAATAATGTATGCAATTAATTAAACACAGCAGAAAATGATTATTACATTTCAGCTGATTAATGACATCACTGCATAATGAAGCATCAAACATATTATTTGTGCTGTTTCATCTGTAACTCGCAGAAAGATCATTTTGACAACTGATTAGTATTATTCTTATAAATTCATAGTAGTTGATATACTGATTCCAGATTTTGAGTGTTTTTAAAATAGCTTGTGCTCATTGCCAGTCCTTGTTGTTTGTGGTCTCTAATAGCTGAAAAGCCCTCGTACATTTGTTCTTAACTAACATACGGTTGATTAATGAACTTTTCCAAACATTGAATTTGCAGCAGCTAAACAACTGCCAATTATTATGTGATTATTGTACAGTGTAAGTTTAAAGAATGAATATGAAAGGGCTGGCAGGCTTCACGCTTTCAGTTAACAAAGTACAGAGCCAGCCTTGTTAACATTTGAGCTGAATTTCTGTCACCTTTTTAAAACACTATTTGTTTTGACTAAATAAAATCTAGTGCTTGCCTGAAAATGTGGTCTATTTTCTCGTCTTTCATTTAGCACAAACCTTCTGCACAGTGCCATGATTATAGATCAGACGCCACTTACCAGACGATGTTTAGCACAAGCTTTGGCTCAGCAGTTCTTTGGCTGTTTCATTTCCAGAATGTCATGGTGAGTATATAAAATGGTGAGAGACAAGGGCATGCCCCTTCGTAAGTATACTACACTGAAAATTTTATGTAGACTTTTCTAGCACAACAGAAACTTTAGAAACAAAACTTTACATTCTGAAGAAGGGTCACTGGACCTGAAAAGTTAACTCTGGTTCTTTCTTCACAGATGCTGCCAGAGCTGTTGAACTTTTCCAGCAACTTCTGTTTTTGTTCTTAAAAACTTCATAAAGTTTTTAGTAGAAAAATCATAATGGACAAGGTGTCTGAAATTAGGATCAATATCAGCTTGATTGAGTTGATGACATACCTGCCTCAGAGACCAAATGTTCTTTTGTAGCCCTTCTCCCATCTCACCGACTCCCCCAATCCTGTGCATCACAGTAGCAGCAAGGAGGTACTAGAATTCAAGTCTTGCCTGCCTGCTCAAGTGAATGTAACAATGGCAAAGCAATTTTCAAAGTAGTTCTGGAAATACTCCTGTTGTAGTGTTGTGAGCCTCTTGGAAACGAATAATGTTTGAAAAGGGATATGAAATTTCCAGGGACCCATACAAAGACTTTTACTGTAACAAGAAGACTAAAATCAACACTGACTAAATATTATTTAATGGATATCTAAGATGCTAAACTACAGAAAGGATGTTTGTCCTTACAGTGAATGTTGTACCTTAATACATGTAAAAACTTATGCCACGTTTCAATAATACATCAAAATTTAGTCTTTTTCATGTCCCAAGGCCCTCCTGGTTCAACATGATCTCTTCTCCATGTTAACCAGGGCATTATGTTACCAACCAACCCAAAGGATTTCAAAAATAATTGGATGTTGTGCACTTAAGGATATTTTAGAATTGTGAAAGGCACTTTACGGTTATAAGCTCCTTTTTTAAATTAAATATTAAGATTGAGCTTTGAATAAACAACATTTGAAGATAATAATGAGCATGTATTCAAAATGTGGCTCTAAATTCTACAGTATTTGAGGTGACTGTATTTAGTGTGGTAAAATATTACAGTGTTACTGAGTATTAGCCCAATTTTAAAATAAAGTCAAAGTACTGGAAATACTTGAGATTGGACAGTGCCTGCGCTGAGAGAAAGAGATATCGGGTAAATGACCTGAAGGTTCTGAAGCTTTACTTGTGACACATTATTGCAAACGCTTTCAGATGATTTTGCATCTCACACTTCCACAGTCTTTGAAGTCTTCAAACTGGGTTTAAACATTTACATGCATGGTGATATCTCACATACTGCTTGTTGGCCTATCCTTTTTTCCTGTATAATTTGTTTTCCTGATATTGATTGCCATTGCTAACAAAAATTGACGACTCAACTGTTTTCAGGCAACTGCCAGTAGTGCAGTTTAGCTGTATGAAAGTGATTTGATGATTTACCCTGCTTTTATTCATTATTGGAAAACTTTGTTTCTGTATTGTGCCTTCCCATAGCAACAACTAAAATGAAAAACTTGTCACTTGTGATTCACAGGAGCATGTTTGGATCCCTATTCTGTGGTGGTACATATGTTCAAGTTTTAGTATGTAAAATGGCTGTCATCCCTGCAAGTACTAAAGCTCTGTGTTGACCTTGTCCATGACTGGACAAAGTGGTGAACTCACTGCTGCAGTTGATTTGTTTGCTAGCAACCCTGTTTGTATCTACTGAATGTGTATACAGTTTACAGATGTAACATGGTAAATAATCATTCTGAATGTATGAAATCACCCAAAACTGACAAAAATATTTTCATCCAAGACTATATAAGGAAAGAATATGGGATACAATGCCTGCTATTATTTCCCTTAAGTTTACAATAATTTGTATCTTCAACAAAGAAGGATTCTGTTGAAACAGACTGTGCTTTGTCACCAGGCATTTTAAAGAAAATTTAGATGGATTATATGTTCAGTGGATAATTGAAGAAATTAGGACTTCTAATCTAAGATGATTGCCTATGATTAATTTTGGTTGAATGTTTGCATGGAGGGTAACAGAAGAATTTTTCAGTAAGCATGTGTCTAAATACAGATGCGCTCAGCCAGCAAACATACATTTGGAAAACTGCAAAGGAAATTCAATACTGAATGGGTTAATTGACATGAAATAAAGGCTATTTGTGATAGAGCGTGTGTTATGTGTTGAGGATAAAAATGACATGAAGAAATAATTTGCAGATTATAATTATGTAACCAGTCTTGGCTTGGAATAATTTGTGGTTCACAGAACTCCAACTAAAATCAAGTATTACAGCCAATGAGTTTTGCCTTTAAAGTCAGTTATCTTTTCAGTCTTATGCCACCTGGAATCCACATGTGCTAAATGTGTAATACATGAAGTAAAATGGTTACTTAATAGCTTTCGCCTTGTATAAAATGCAAAGGCTGCATGGGAAAGTGAGTTTCCACTAATCATTGCATTTGATACATTTGTAAACCTGGCATCTGATAGTTTTCTTCTCAAATTCATGTTAAGTATTCAATTGAAACTTTTTTAACTCAGTTTTTTTTTGCACCACATCTGAAGGTTGGGGAGGGCAGCAATATTTTTGAAAATTGGTGTCTTTTGTTAGACTAATTTTAAATTTCTTCATCTGTTAGTGTACGATCTTTCCAACTTTGTTTCTACAGGTCAGATGAATGGGTGTTGAAAGGCATCTCTGGATACATTTATGGCCTTTGGATGAAAAAGACATTTGGTGTTAATGAATACAGACACTGGATTAAAGAGGTAGCGTGAACAAAGCTGGTAATCCAATTCAAGAGAACAAGGTTTACTGTAAAAGTAGTGCCAACTTTATTGTGAGCAAAGTGAATATTGACGTGATGGTGAGCTGATGACCTAGAAGTCAAGTAACATTTGTGGCAGAACGTAGAAGTTAATTTTAAAGCAAACCTGGTCAGTCTGAAGTGTTTGTATGAATTACAGCAATAATTAATGGCCAAATCTACAGCAAACTTTCATGACATGGGTATTTTGCCACAAAATGCAGTGCAAAAAGGATAGCCACATAATAAAAATCTTGCATGCAGAATTAATCTAAATCTTCCATGGTTTGTTTCCGGGCATGCAGTATATCCAATTAGTTCCTTTCTGATCAGGTCTTCTGGTATATCTGTGTGTGGCCAATTATGCATGAGAATCAGGTTATTTAACTCAATAGGAACTAGTTTAAAAAATAGCCATATTTTTTATGTTTAAGCGCATATGAAATAAGTGCAGGAGTAGATCAGATTGTAACTAACCTTCTGACCTATCTGCCTATGCATTGATGCTTTCACTGTCCAAAAATCTGTGTAATTTCAGTAGTGTAAATAATTTTTCATGTGATCTGGCAAGACCAGCATTTGTTGTCCATCACTGATTGCCTTGAAGAGATAGTGGTGAGCTATCTTCTTGAACTGCTGCATGTCAAGTGGTGTAGGTACACCCACAATGCTGTCAGGAATCAATAAAATGCAAACTGTAAAATTAAAAATTAGCAGTGGCTGTCTCAGGTGTAGTAGTTATGTCACTGAGCTTAAAAATTAGGAGTCATGAGTTCAAATATAACCATGGTAAATTTTAACTTGAATTCAGTAAATATTGTAATTTATGGACTAGCTTATTTTCATGTCAGTGGCCAGTATGGTGGTATTCCTTTCCTCTCCATACCCATGATAACTCCTCAAAAAGTACTTGTTAAAAAAAAAATTTGACGTTGGTATACTATTAATTCCTCGAGTTGAAAAAGTTAGGGAGAATGTGGATTGTGTTAATCTTAAAATTCCAGTGCATGGTGGTAAAGATGTATACCATTTACAAGATGCACTATGGCAACTTAGCAGGCTTTCTTTGACAGCAACTTGTAAACCTGTGACCTGTACCAACTAGAAAGGTAAGAATAGTATACATGGGTTCAATAAGGACTAGTGGACAGGACACTTAGAGAGGACATTTCAAAACTCTGAACCCAGCCACTTAAAAGTACTGCATTGAATGCTGGACGATTCAAAACTGGTATGCAAGAGGCCAGGTTTGGAGAATACAGAAATATTGAACACTAATGGTTATGAAGTTAATTATGTGAAGGGATGAGGCCAGGATGAGGATTGAAAAGGATGAAAGATTTCAAAGCTGAGGACAAAAGAGTCAGTGTAGCCCAGTGAGCACAGGGATGCTGGATGGATGACTTAGTTTTAATGACTGACAGCAGAGTTTTGGATGAATCAATATTTTAAGAGGGTGGAAAATGAGATAACAGCCAAGAAATGTTTGTTACCGCCAGACTTAATTACTCCAACGGAAAGAGCTGAATATATTTAAATGGAGAAAGATTGCAGAAAACTGCAGCACAATGTGAGTTTTTGGGCCCCAGTGCATGAATGATGAAAAGCTAGCATCCAAATTCTGAGGGTAATCGTGGAGTCATAACGAATGTTGGCCTTTATTTTAAACGGAATGGAGTATAAAAATAGACAAATCTTGCTAAAACTGTACAAGGCACGAGTCAGACCACATCCAGAATATTGTAAACACTTTTGGACCCTTCATCTTAAAGGTTTTGGAGGCAATCCAGGAAAGATTCACCTGATTGATAACAGGTATGGAAGAACTACCTTGTGAGGAGAGGTTGAGTAGGTTGAGCTTGTAAAATGGGAAGAGGCCTTATTGAAATACAGATTCTTAGGTAGCTTGACATGGCATTGTGGAAAATTGTTTTCCTTGTGTGATAGCCAGGGACCCAAGGACATATAATTTCAGAGTAAGGAGTCATTCATTTAAGATCAAAATGCGTTTTTCTTTTGTTTTGAGGATGCTGAAACTGAAATTCCTTATTGCAGAAGGCTGTCAAGGTTGCATCACGAAATATATTAAAAGCTGAGGCAGGCAAATTTTTAATCCCTAAGGGAATCAAGGGTCTGGGAATAAGTCACAAAAGTGGAGTTGAAAATGATCAGATCAGTCACGATCTCATTGAGTGATAGAATAGTCTCAATGGGCCAAATCATTACCTTCAGCTTCTATGCGTTATGGATAAGGGGCAAAGCAAACATGGATGTTTTAAATTTTTGTCAAATGACAAATTTAAATGTTGAAAGATCTAATAAATATGTTTGTAATTTATAGGAACTGGACAAAATAGTGGAATATGAATTAAGGACTGGTGGAGTTCTGCTGCATCCCATATTTACAGGAGTGAAAGAGAAAGAAACGTGAGTGCTGTCTTATTTGTAATTGCCTCGTCTCATAGTTCCTTCCTGCTTTTTTCTTTAAAGTCTGTGTTTGCTCCTTGAAATGTCTATATCAGTTCAATTTGGCCGTGCCTAATAGTTTACTTGACTACATAAAATTGACTGTTAAGTTCACAGGTCCAAGAAAAGCTTGCTTATTGTATGTAGATTTCTGTGAAGCATTTGTGACATGTGTAGTTGCTTTAGTCTGTTTTATCAGTTAGCAATGATCATTATGATAGAAAAACCATAAATCTCTGTGTTATTGATTTTAGTTTCACATTTTTGGAGCTTTATAACTAAAATCATTAACACAGCGTCTCTAAGCTATTATAATCTTAACAGTAGTAATCAAGAAACACTATCATGAGGAGGGACAGGGAAGGGGTAGGAGAAGGTGGGAGGGAGAAACATGAGGGGAAGAGTCATGGAGTCATGGGTTGATGAGTCGCCGAGGGGAGGGGGTGTTATGGGACGGTGGTGTCATGGGGTTGTAGGTTGCGGGTGGGAGACAGTGGAAAGAAGGTGCATCACAAGGCATGAAGAAGACAAAGTAGGGAAGTGTCATGGTATGGGACTTTGGATGTTCACAGTAAGAGGGATGATGAGGGTGACAAGGAGCAACAACGGTCACTTGATATGGGGTGGTGGGTTAGAGAAAGTCTCTGGGAGGATGGCTGTCAAAGGTCTCCATGTTGTGCAGGGTAGGAATTTGAGGGAAGATCGTCTGGCAGGAGAGGAGCAACTTGATGAGGCTTCTTAAAGTCTCTGAGGGTTGAGAGGTAGGGGAGAGATGATAACGTTCATAAGGTTCACTACGGTGGCAAGAGGTTCAAGGAGCAGAAGAGGGACAGCAAGTGCCATGAGGGTGGGATGGGCAGTTAGTAATGATTTATATTGCAAGAGTCCCAGGAGAGAAGAAGAGAGGCGGCGGCGGGATTATGGGACGTGCTGGAGGAGGGTCAGGGTTGGGGGTATCCTGAGGGAAGCAGGATGTCTGAGGAACATAGAGGAAGGGTGGCAAGAGTAACGAGATTGGTTGAAGAACAGCAAGGTTGTCTGAGAGAAGGTTGGTCAGGGTTGTTGCTGAAGAAGGGATCGCATCAAGGATTGCTTGGGAGAGAAGGGTGGAGAAGATGGGGTGGGAGGCAGATATTATGGGTTGCAGAGAAAGAGAATGGTGCTGTGTTGCAGATGGGAGGGGAAGGATTGTTGTGCAGCGAGAGGGCATTATGGCGTGATGGAGAGACTGTTGCAGGTTGTTTAAGGGCATTGTGGAAGGAATTGAGGAATAGAGTTTGGAAGAGGTAGTTTACTTCAGTTTAAAAGTTCAGTTTGTTTCATTAGAAAAATGAAGGCAATTAGAAGCTGTGAAAATACAAGCTTTCAGTATTGAGACCATTCATCCAAAAAATTCCGGAGTGCACAAGAAAGGAACTGGAGAGAATCTGTTAAGTCGCATCTTCGAGTTTGATATAAAGAGAATTTCTCTAGCCTAGAATCTCAGTAGCAGATGATGTCAGAAAATGGGATGAGACTTTCCAGTTGTACTCTGTATTTAAGTAGCTGCGTTTGTTTCATACAATTCACATTGTGTGTGTGTAGAAAAAGTCTGTACCCACGTGACTCTGCTTCAGTTACTGAACTACTGTAATTAAAATGAGAAAATCATTGAACCAGCCAGGTTTCATTCCAATTACAAATAAATAATATAAGCAGGGATTATATTGGTCTAGTACAATGTGATTGGTTGCTAATTTTGGGGCCAAAAGACCAGAATGTTGGAAACATTCTGATTCACCCTCTCGTTGAGGAACAATAGAGGGAACAGGCAAAGACTTTGGTCTTCCGAATGTTCAGCTGGTGGAAATTTCTGCTCAAATACTGGATGTCATGACTTACCAGTGGAGCAATCAAAAGTAGCAGAAGTACTGATGGGCTTCAACAATGTATATGTGATTTCTGCAAATGCCTCCAAGGAATGACCTAGATGGAAAATTTATGAGCCAAGGATAAGCCTCTGGATGGTGCAAGAGTTAATGATATGAGAGGGAGAAATTAATTCAGTAAAAGTGATAAAAACCAAAAGAATTGCAGATGCTAAATCAGAAAGAAGAACAGAAATTGTTGGAAAAGCTCAGCAGATCTAGCAGCATTGTGCAGAGAAATCAGTTAACGTTTCGGGTTGACTGACACTTCTTCAGAACTGATGGATTCCTCTTCTTCCCACCCTATCTTCTGCATATAAACTAATGTTTTCCTAGCTACCACCAGTTCTGAGGAAGAGTCACTGGACCTGAAACGTTAACTCTGACAGACCTGTTGAGATTTTCCATCAGTTTCAGTTTTTGTTTCATTACAACTGATAGTCTGGCTCCTAAATTCAGTTAGATACATGAAGATGCAGTGAAGTGTAAACAGCAACCCAATTCACCAACCTGACAAAATAGAAAAGCTTTGACATCAAGGATGTAGTCAACCACGCATATGAGTGCGGATATGAAGGGAGAAAGAGAATTTGCCTGTGTCACACAGGAGCTATTAAACGTTGTGCTCTTTATTGATTAGATCTGAGCTGTATCTCTCGCAATTTCTCCCAGCTGCCTTCCCATCCACCCTGCCTTCCTTTTCACTTATTGATTTTGCTCACAAACAAATTGTTACTCGGACGACTGTCCCTTGTGTTTTTTCTTGTTTGAGCATGCTGGTTTTGGTCTTTTTTATCATTGTTTCTCATTTTGTTCTTTTTTCCAAATTTATTATGACAACAGCACATGGGTTTATCAGAAAAACAAGGACTTCATTATAATCCTGCCATTAGACAAAGGTGGCATAATTATTGTTGTGCATAGTATTACTTTTAATTAAGTATTATATTTTCTTGTGTCCATTTATGAATGCATCATTTGTTTTTAATCTCAATATTTTCAGTTTGTCACTAATTTTGCAACTCCAACATTCAAGTGGCAATTCATGTGTGAGCTAAATCACTGAGTATGTTGGGGGTGCGGGGTAGGTTATCAATTTTGTTCTTACCTGATGTCTGTTTTTAAGCATTTTCAAACCAGATCATTTTCTTCTTATTGAGGAATGTGAGCTCATAATATTTCAACATAAGACTCTTGTGGCCATTGTGCTTCTAACCACTTTACTGCCTGAGATTTCACTTCATATGCAAAGTTTAGAAATTGAATTTGGATTTTTACCTTTACACCACAGCCACATGATACCACATTAGATACTTACATTATTTATACCACAACCACTCTCCCCTACATCAAAGACATTTCCAAAATGACTGCCAGACTACTCGGACTCCTTGGCATCAGGGTAGCCCACAAACCCACCAACACACTAAAACAGCAGCTAATGAACTTAAAAGATCCTACACAGACAACAAATAAAACGAACGTCATCTACAAAATACCTTGCAAGAACTGTGACAAACACTACATTGGACAAACTGGCAGAAAGCTAGCCACCAGGATACATGAACATCAACTAGCCACAAAACGACATGACCCACTATCACTCGTATCCTTACATACAGATAAGGAAGGACACCACTTTGATTGGGACAACACATCCATCCTAGGACAAGCCAAACAGAGACATGCACGAGAATTCCTAGAAGCATGGCATTCCAACCAGAACTCCATCAACAAACACATTGATTTGGAGCTAATCTACCATCCCCAGAGAAAAAGAACAGGAAATGACATCACCAACCCAAGGAAACCTAACCAGATAAATAGAAAGCGGGACATAACACCAGCGCTTCGTCGGAGGTTCACTGATGATGTTACCTGGAATGGTGATGAAACGTCTGAAAACTAACCTTCCAGCTCAGCGAGCAAACTCCCATCCAGAACCTCAACCTGAGCTACAAATCTTCTCAAAACTCACTATTTATATATTTAGATACATTAAAATTAATTTAATAGAGACAGTATTAAATGTAATGTATAGTTGAATTTAAATTGCAATAAACAATTAATACTTTAGTTCTCATAACAACTTGTGTGGAACTGGAACTGTTGCTGAAAACAGTAAGAGTGCTTTTATGTCTTTTTTTTTTAAAAACAACTTTACAGACCTGCTCCACACTTGCACTTTTCCATTCGTCATCCTCACACACTGTCCTGGAAGTATTACAAGATGTTTCAATGTAAAGCCCATCTGGTGATGCGACTCATTGAAAACAGGATCAGCATGGAGTTCATGCTTCAGGTTTGCAGTAAACATATTCTTTGAAAAGTTGTTTCCTTACATTTGAACTAGTTCACACTGATTTTTGACTTCAGATTTTGTTGCCTTCAGTTGTTTAGTTGGGACCGTGGAGGCCCACAGCAGGACATGGTCCACCTCATTTTGTTTGTGCTGGGTGAATAATGCCTGTCCAACATAGTATTTTCCAGCACCTCATATATAACCTTTCAGGTTATGACACTTCAAATATTTTTCCATGTACTTTTTCAGTATGAAGAGATTTTCTACTATACCGTCCATTCAGATGGTGAGTTCTAGAACCCTATGAGCAACTGGGTAAAAACGTTTCTCAACTATCCCAATTCGTCTACCAATGACCGTAAATCTGTGGTTTCTGATTATTGGCACCTTTTCTCGGGGAAATTGGTCCTTCTTATCTACACCAGGCCCTTATTAATTCGTACACCTAGTTCTTTCCTCAGTCTCCTTTGTTTGAAAGAAAATTGCCACAACCTATAATAACTAAAGTTCTCCATTCCATAGTGAAGACTCCCTGCTGTTATACTGTTTGATGCTGCAAATGAAGGAAAGTTTACACTTAATTTATTTTTCTACTTAAATCTTAAAGGATATAAGGATATTCATTCTAGGGTCTCTCTGTTCTACTCCTCTCAGTACCCCACCGTTTAGTATGTATTCCTTGTCTTTCTCTCCTTCTGAAATGGCATTACTCTACACTTCTCTGGATTGAATTCCATCTACCACTTATCTGCCCTCGTGGTCAGTCCGTCTGCAGTCTGTGCAGTTCTTCTTCACTATCAGCCAATTAGCCAGTTTTTGTGATCAGAGATAATGGGGACTGCAGATGCTGGAGAATCTAAGGGTCTAGGCCCGAAACGTCAGCTTTTGTGCTCCTGAGATGCTGCTTGGCCTGCTGTGTTCATCCAGCTTCACACTTTTAGCCAGTTTTTGTGTTGTCTAGAAATTTTGTAAAGATACCCAAAATTTGTGGTCTACATCTTGGATATAAATCACAAAAAACACAGGGCCTAGTCTGGAACTCTGGGTCCTCACTGGAAATGGACACAAAACCACCTGTAAACAATTGCCTTTTTCTTCCTGCCAATGAACTGATTTTGCATTCAGCTTGCCATTTTTCTTTGGATCCCGTGAGTTTTCTAACTACAAAGCCATAGGGACCTTGTCAAAAAGGCTATATGAGATGTGCTATCCTTATTGACTTGTTAGTTCAAAAGAAAGCAACTGAGTTAGTCCACGTCGCGTTTGACTGTCATCATGGCTGTTCTATAATCAAATCCTCCTTTAGTGATAATTTGAAACCTTTTATAGCGGTTCTTAATAAAACTGGTCCCTCATGCAAACTTGACTTTACCCAGCAATCTCACTGTTTTGATGGAAAGTGTCTACACCTGAACCGGACTGGAACCAATGTCTTTGGGGGTGCTTTTGCTAATGCTGTGTCCCCCTGCCACATTAAACTAATGTGGCAGGGGGATGGGAACCAAATATTGGACAGAAAAGAGGTAGAAACGAAAGCCTGTAGGGAACTAGATAATGGAGTCAGTGTGACTAAAGGGAATAGTAGTCGGGGAGCAGATGATGAACACAAAGGGACAGGTGTTCTGAGGTGCATTTGTGTTAATGCGAGAAGTGTAGTAGATAAGGCAGATGAGCTTAGGGCTTGGATCGGTACCTGGAGGTATGATGTTATTGCTGTTACTGAGACTTGGTTGAGGGAAGGGCATGATTGGCAACTAGTGTCCCAGGATATCGATGCTTCAGGCAGGATGGAGAAGGAGGGAAAAGGGGTGGAGGAGTTGCAGTAATGGTCAAAGACAATACCACAGCCGCACTGAAGGAGGGCCCCATGGAGGACTCAAGCAGTGAGGCAATATGGGTAGAACTCAGAAATAGGAAGGTTGCAGTAACAATGTTGGGGTGTACTACAGGCGTCCCAACAGCGAGCGTGAGATAGAGGTACAAATATGTAAACAGATAATGGAAAGGTGTAGGAGAAACAGGGTGGTGGTGATGGGAGATTTTAATTTTCCCAAAATTGCCTGGGATTCACGCAGCGTTAGGGGTCAAGACGGAGCAGAATTTGTAAGGTGTGTCCAGGAGGGTTTTCTAGAGCAGTATGTATGTAGTCCAACTCGGGAAGGGGCCATACTGGACCTGGTGCTGGGGAATGAACCCGGCCAGGTGGTTGATATTACAGTAGGGGATTACTTTGGAAATAGCGACCACAATTCTGTAAGTTTTGCAGTATTCAAGGACAAGGATAGGAGTGGTCCCAAAGGAAGAGTACTAAACTGGGGGAAGGCCAATTATACCAAGATTTGGCAGGATCTGAGGATGTAGATTGGGGGAAACCATTTGAAGGTAAATCCACGTTTGATATGTGGGAGGCTTTTAAGGAGAGGCTGATTAGCATACCGGAGAGACATTTTCCTGTGAAAATGAGGAATAGAAAAGGCAAGTTTAGGGAACCATGGATGACAGGTGAAATTGTGAGAGTAGCCAAGAGAAAAAAGCAGGCATACATGAGGTCTAGGTGACTGAAGACAGATGAAGCTTTGCAAGCATATCGGGAATGTAGAGTAAATCTGAAAAGAGGGATTAAGAGGGCTAAGAGAGGACATGAGATATTGCTGGCAAACATGGTTAAGGAAAATCCCAAAGCCTTTTACTCATATATAAAGAGCAAGAGGGTAACTAGAGGAAGGATTGGCCCACTTAAGGACAGAGAAGGAAAGTTATGCACTGATTCAGAGAAAATGGGTGATATTCTTAACGAGTACTTTGCATCGGTATTCACCAAGGAGAGGGACATGACAGATGTTGAGGTTAGGGATAGATGTTTGCTTACTCTCTAGGTCAAGTTGACAGAAGGAAGGAGGAGTGTTAGGTATCCTAAAAGACATGAGGGTGGACAAGTCCCCAGGTCCGGATGGGATTTATCCCAGGTTACTGAGAGAAGCGAGAGAAGAAATAGCCAGGGCCTTAACAGATATCTTTGCAGCGTCCTTAGACACGGATGAGGTCCCAGAGGACTGGAGACTTGCTAATGTTGTCCCCGAATTTAAAAGGGCAGCAAGGATAATCCAGGTAATTATCGAACAGTGAGCCTGACATCAGTGGTAGGGAAGGTACTCGAGAAGATACTGAGGGATAGGATCTATTCCCATTTGGAAGAAAAAGGGCTTATCAGTGATAGGCAGGGAAGTTCATGTCTTACCAACTTAATAGAATTCTTTTGAGGACGTGACAAAGTTGATTGAGGGAAAGGCTGTAGATGTCATATACATGGACTTCAGTAAGACGTTTGATAAGGTTCCCCATGGCAGGCTGATGGAGAAAGTGAAGTCACATGGGGTCCAGCGAGTGCCAGCTAGATGGATAAAAAACTGGCTGGGCAACAGGCGACAGAGAGTAGTAGTAGAAGGGAGTTTCTCAAATTGGAGACCTGTGACTAGTGGTGTTCCACAGGGATCTGTGCTGGGACTACTGTTGTTGGTGATATATGTAAATGATCTGGAGGAAGGTGTAGGTGGTCTGATCAGCAAGTTTGTAGATGACACTAAGATTTGTGGAGTAGGTGATAGTGAAGGGGACTGTCAGAGATTACAGCAGAATATAGATAGACTGGAGAGTTGGGCAGATAAATGGCAGATGGAGTTCAATCCCGGCAAATGTGAGGTGATGCATTTTGGAAGATCAAATTCAAGGGCGAACTATACAGTAAATGGAAAAGTCCTAGGGAAAATTGATGAACAGAGAGATCTGGGTGTTCAGGTCCATTGTTCCGTGTAGGTGGCAACGCAGGTCAATAGGGTGGTCAAGCAGGCATATGGCATGCTTTCCTTCATTGGATGGGGTATTGAGTGCAAGAGTTGGCAGGTCATGTTGCAGTTGTATAGGACTTTGGTTCAGCCACATTTGGAGTCCTGTGTACAGTTCTGGTCGCCACATTACCAAAAAGATGTGGATGCTTTGGAGAGGGTGCAGAGTAGGTTCACCAGAATGTTTCCTGGTATGGAGGGTGCTTGCTATGAAGAGAAGTTGAGTAGATTAGGATTATTTTCATTAGAAAGACTGAGATTGAGGGCAGACCTGATTGAGGTCTACAAAATCATGAGGGGTATAGACAGGGTGGATAGCAAAAAGCTTTTTCCCAGAGTGGGGGACTCAATTACTAGGGGTCAAAGTGAGAGGAGGAAAGTTTAGGGAGATATGCGTGGAAAGTTCTTTACACAGAGGGTGGTGGGCGGCTGGAATGCATTGCCAGCAGAGGTGGTAGACGCAGACACGTTAGCGTCTTTTAAGATATATTTGGACAGTTACATGGATGGGCAGGGAGCAAATGGACACAGACTGCTAGAAAATAGATGACAGGTTAGACAGAGGATCTTGATCGGCGCAAGCTTGGAGGGCTGAAGGGCCTGTTCCTTTGCTGTAGGCTTTTTTGATCTTTGTCCCAGATATTCTTCATTCGGAAAACGTGATTCTGCATTAAATTTCTAATTAGCAAACTGTAATGTAAGATCATGCCAACTTGTTCTGGATTCCCACAAAAGAGAAATGTTTCATGTGTTTACCCTCATTAATTTTTAAATCATTTCAAAATACCTTAACTTTAGATCATGCGGTCAAACCTCATAAATTTCTAGGGGTCACTAGGCAAGGTTTTAGAACCTGTTCTGATAAATGTGCCTGCACTGCACGTCCAAGGCCTGTAAGTATTTCCCAAGATTTCTGTGCATGGAAAATAAAGTTCTTCAGCTCCTCCATCGCTCCTAGTCCCCAAAATTAAGGAAATATTCTGATTTATTCTTTTTTGGATCCACTTCCCCAACTGATCTGTAATTGTTAATTGACATGAGATGAAACCATAGAAAATGGTAGCAATCTTCTCCCTATACCGCTGCAAGCAAATGTACCCACAAAACCTTTCTTTTAGAGATCAAAAGGCAGCAAATATGAATTCTTGGATTGTATTGGTTTTATCCAGCAAGTAATCACAACCTTTAAATTACATTTTGATGTATACAAATGCAAAAAGAAATCTTCAATCTTGAGGACATTTTACAACCTCAGGACTTAAGAAAGGGCTTTAGTTTGAAATATTTTTGAATGTTGTTTGAAATATTAGTAACAAGGCAACTCATTTTTACATAGAAAGATCTTCTAATTAGCAACATGGTAATGATCAGATCGTGTGTTTTTGTGATGTTGATTTGAGAGATTAATGTTGAACCAGGTGTTAGGGATACCTCATTGGTGGTGTGTTTGAGACAGTCGTAAGGATATTTTTGTCTGCCTTGGAAAGCAAGTTTTTAAGGTCTCGCCTAAAATACACCTCTGATAGTGCAGCACTCTCTCAGTACTGCACTGGAGTGACAACATAGGTTTTGTCTGCAAGTCACTGGCGTAGAAATTGACCTGCAGCCTTTGACTCAAGTCTGAGTGCAACTAACAGAAGCACAACTTGCAGCTGAAAAGTTCATTGTCTGATCTTGCTTCTCCACTGTGAAAGTTAACCCCTCCAGTAATCAGCAGAACAGCGTGTTCAGCATTTATCTGCTGATATTTCTTTGTGGTAATTGAGGGTCAGCTTTTTTTGTGGTAATTATAGAAACGTATTGAAGTAATGGTAGACATTTGAGAACTAAAACTTGAAGTTTACACATTTATAAATGTTAAATTTGCAAAGCAATGTAATGCTGTCCAAAAACATTTGTCTACTGCCTTAGGTCTTCAACAAACTTCTGAGTTTAGCCAGTACTGCTTCATCACAAAAATTTCAATCGCACATGTGGAGCCAGATGCTACTTTCAACAACTGGATTTTTAAAATCAATATCTAATGTGTCTGGAAAAGATATTCAACCTTTGATAAAACAGTGGGTGTATCCTTTGAGTCTTTGTATTACTTCTGCAAAATGTGAAACTAGTTTATAGTCAGAACTTTTGTTCTGTGTGGCGTGATTGCTCTTTAATGTTACCCTTTCGCATACAAATTATTTCACTTGCTCCTGATACTTCTACAAACTGCAAACCCACAGCTCTCCCCACAACTTTACTGAATTTTTAAAGTTGTGAACCTTGTGCCATCAGTTCAGAAATAGGTACTGTACACACTTGTGTAGATTTTCTTGTTCTCACTAAATTGTCAAATTGAATTGAAATTGCTTAATTCATGAAAAGAACCTTAATTATATGCACTAGTGACCAAAGTGGTGTAGTGAAGTTCTTTGGCAGCTTTGCATTTAATAGGAAACGAAACATCTTGGAGTTGGAACTGAAGCAAGATTGTACTTCTTTGGGAACACAGAAATATGTGGTAAGAATCACTTAAACTTAGTTTTAGAACAGTACAGCACAGAACAGGCCCTTCAGCCCACGATGTTTTGCTGACCATTGATCCTCATGTATGCACCCTCAAATTTCTGTGACCATATGCATGTCCAGCAGTCTCTTAAATGTCCCCAATGACCTTGCTTCCACAACTGCTGCTGGCAACGCATTCCATGCTCTCACAACTCTCTGCGTAAAGAACCCGCCTCTGACATCCCCTCTATACTTTCCTCCAACCAGCTTAAAACTATGACCCCTCGTGTTAGCCTTTTCTGCCCTGGGAAATAGTCTCTGGCTATCAACTCTATCTATGCCTCTCATTATCTTGTATACCTCAATTAGGTCCCCTCTCCTCCCCCTTTTCTCCACTGAAAAGAGTCCGAGCTCAGTCAACCTCTCTGCATAAGATAAGCCCTCCAGTCCAGGCAGCATCCTGGTAAACCTCCTCTGAACCCTCTCCAAAGCATCCACATCTTTCCTATAATAGGGCGACCAGAACTGGACGCAGTATTCCAAGTGCGGTCTAACCAAAGTTTTATAGAGCTGCAACAAGATCTCACAACTCTTAAACTCAATCCCCCTGTTAATGAAAGCCAAAACACCATATGCTTTCTTAACAACCCTGTCCACTTGGGTGGCCATTTTAAGGGATCTATGTATCTGCACGCCAAGATGCCTCTGTTCCTCCACACTGCCAAGAATCCTATCCTTAATCTTGTACTCAGCTTTCAAATTCGACCTTCCAAAATGCATCACCTCGCATTTATCCAGGTTGAACTCCATCTGCCACGTCTCAGCCCATCTCTGCATCCTGTCAATGTCCCGCTGCAGCCTACAACAGCCCTCTATACTGTCAACGACACCTCCAACCTTCGTGTCGTCTGCACACTTGCTGAACCATCCTTCAATCCCCTCATCCAAGTCATTAATAAAAATTACAAACAGTAGAGGCCCAAGGACAGAGCCCTGTGGAACCCCACTCACCACTGACTTCCAGGCAGAATATTTTCCTTCTACTACCACTTGCTGTCTTCTGTTGGCCAGCCAATTCTGTATCCAGACAGCTAAGTCCATTCCTCCTGACCTTCTGAATGAGCCTACCATGGGGAACCTTATCAAATGCCTTGCTGAAATCCATATACACCACATCCACAGCTCGACCCTCAACTTTTCTAGTCACATCCTCAAAGAACTCGATAAGGTATGAATGTAATGCTGATGTTTCAATTTATGTGGAGACCAGCTTAGGTTGCAGAATATTAATAATACATGGTTTCAATTAAAACTACCAGAGCTATAGACTGTTGGATCGATCATATGTGTGAAATTTGATGGATGAATTGTGAGTGAACCGATCATTGTGGATCTGGCAAGGCCTCTTGCAAAACTGCATTATTGGATCATCTTCATAAATGAGGGAAATGTTAGAACAACTCCCTCGTTTAATCTAATTCGGCTTTTTTCACTTTTAAAGTCTTATCTATTCATCTATCTACTATAATTGTTTAATTGTTTATTCTTAGATAAAATACAATTTGTCTACTAAAGTCCTTAATTTTTTTTTGCAGGGACCACTGAAAGTGACAGTCCAGGAATTAGATGGATCATTTAACCACACACTACAAATTGAAGAAAACAGCCTCAAGCATGATATTCCGTGCCATTCCAAGAGCAGACGGTAAGTGAATGTATCATAGGAAATAAGATTTCAAGGAGTTTGCCCTAACTGACAAGAGGTTAAATTGTTTGATATTTCCTAAACCATCTTTATTTTCATTTGAAGGTTAGAGCTCAATAGGATTTGTTCCCCCTTTTAGAAGTTGCATGTTTGCATGGGAAATGCATTATGAAAGTTCTTTCATGTGTGAGAATATTCATAACTAGAAAGACTAAGGCAGACTTTTACTTAAGTACAGAATATCATAAAATTGGTCAGTGTCGTTATTTCTGATTGTCCCACAAATCCAATTATTTTTGAAGAAAATCTTCAATCAGACTAATTCATTTCCAGATTTTCTCCAGTCAGTATAGAATGCCTGGAAAATTGTGCACTGATGGTTACTGGTCGACGTAAGCAGGTGATAAAGGAGCAAGGAAGGATGAAAGGCATATGGCATGTGGGTTTGAAAATGGGTTTGTACTGGAATGAAGGGGCAGTGGATTGGAGTGTGGGAGGTATTGAATGGAAGATGGAATGGCCTAGGAGGGATGGAATTGAAATAATATGAGGGATGAAAAAATGGGATGGAATGGCATTTAACATAGACTTTAGAGAAGTAGTATTGCAATAAAGATACTAATTCCACTGTAAGTGTTTGTAAGTCTACTTACAAATTTTAGAATTATTTATAAAATATTTTTGTTCTAATACCCCATTGTTGTAAGGTTGTTACAAATACAATAAAGATGTGAAGTTTTCTGAAGTAGGCTGGTAATCAAGATATTTAATAGTCACAGAGGTCTGAAGACTATACTCTTGCATGTATCTCCTTACCTTTGCATTACTGTGCAGCCATGTTGGATTCACATGTATTCCTTTGCCTCTTTCGGTCGATACATGAGTTGGTAATTTAAAAAATGCATACCATTTGTACTTAAAACTTAATGGAATTAAAATGAAAAATTTTAAAGATTTTGATCAAGTTACAACTTGGTGAGATCAGTGTCCAAGTTTTTTTTCTCAGTCCATGAATCCTACTTTGTTTGGAGCAACTCTTCCTCAATTCATTTAGAAATGGTGTTTTGTTTCAAAATTTCATATTTTGCTGAAAATTCTTTGTAATGGCAAATGAACACACAGGTATTTGCATTTTCTGTAAATGTTGCACATGAGAGCAATTCTACTCTGCTGATCTGTTCCTTAGATCCATTTACCTACCATCCACAGACCTTGTTTAGTGAGTTATCAATTGAAACCAAAAGAACTGTAGATGCAGTAAATCAGAAACAAAAATGGAAGTTGCTGAAAAACCTCAGTATGCCTGGCAGTATCTGTAAAGGGAACTCAGAGTTAGCGTTTTTGGTGATAGCTGGGAAAATGCTGGTTTATGTGCAGAAGATAGGGTTGAGAGAGGGGGCAAGGAGTAAATGCTAAGTGGGGATAGAGTCTAAAAAGACAGAAGAACAGCTGGACAGACAAAGGTATGAGTAATAATTTGGCTGCGAACGCTGTTAACGGAGACCGTTAGAGGCTAACAGTAGGTAGTATGTAATGACAGACTATGTGATAACAAGGCTTGGTGTGTGACATTGGGGGCACACACATAGGAGAGTTTAAGCCCTAAAATTATTGAACTTGATAATGAGTCCAGAGAGCTGCAGGGTTCCCAACTGGAAAATGAGGTGTTCCTCCAGCTTGTGCTGAGCTTTGCTGGAACACTGCAGCAAGCCTGTGTTAGAGATGTTGGCCAGGGAACAGGATGGTGTGTTAGAGTGGCAGGCAACTGAAAACACAGGATCTTTCTTGCAGCCAGGACTGTTCTGCGAAGCGATCACCCAATCTGCTCTTAGTTTACCCAGTGTAGAGGAGACCACGTTGAGAGCAGCAAATGCAACTCAGTAGATTGTAAGAAGTGCAGGTAAAGTGCTGCTTTGGAAGCCTGAGGATACTGAGGAGGGAGAAGGTTAATGGGCAGGTGTTACAACTTGTGCAGTTGTAGGTGAATATGCTGGGAGGGGATAGGGAGTGGGATGTTGGGAGTGAAGGACGAGTGAACTAGGGTGCCCCAGAGGAAACGGTCCTTGCGGAAAGCGGACAATGGTGGGACGGGCAATATGTGCTTTGTGACATCTCACTGGAGGTGATGGAAATAGTAGCTGATGGTCTTTTGGATGTGAATGCTGGTGAAATGGTAGATCAGGACAAAGGGAATCCTATTGCTGCTGCAGGGAGGAAGAGAGGGGGTGAGGGCAGAAATGTGGAAGATGGGTCAGACCTGGTTGATGGCCCAGTGGACAATTGTGCTTGGGAATCCTCGGTCGAGGAAGAAGGTGGAGATTTCGGAGGATCCCTTGTCAAAGGTGGCTGCATCATCACGTAAGTGATGAAAATGGGAGAATGGGATGAAGTCTTTACAGGAAGCAGTGTGCAAGGATTTATAGTCCAGGTAGCTGTGGGAGTCGGTGGATTTATAGTGGATATTAGTGGCTAGTCTATCCCCAGAAGTGGGAACAGGTGTTGAGGAGGGGGGAAGTCAGAGATAGACCAGATGAAAGTGAGGACAGGGTGGAAATTGGATGCGAAATTGATGAACTTTTTTTTCAATTCTGGATAAGAGAGGAAAGCAGCATCTGTGTGTGCGCCCCCAACGTCACACACCAGGCCTTGTTATCACATAGTCTGTCATTACATACTACGTACTGTTAGCTTCTAACGGTCTCCGTTAACAGCATAGATGGAGAACGAGTTGTGGATGAGTGTTCTGGAATTGCACTGGAACAAGGAATGTTCCATGTACACAGCAAAGAGACAGGGCATAACTGAGGCCTATGTGGGTAACTGTGGCCATCCAGTGACTTGAAGAAAATGAAGAGAGTTAACTGAGAAGTTGTTGAGGGTGAGGACGAGCTTGGCCAAACAGAAGTGGGTGGTAGTGTGTGGGGACGGTTCAGGCCTGTGGTCCAGAAAGAAGTGGATAGCCTTGAGACCATCCTGATGGGGGATGGGCATGTACAGGGATCGATTTGAAAGCTTGAATTGACCAGGAACCTAGATCATTTAGGAACAGAGTTACAGTTTCAATCCTAATCGTAACTCAAAATAAACCCTGTGTGTGGCCAAACTGCCTGTAGGACAGCATCCCAGTATTTGTCCTTGTTGTGTAATAGCAAATACAATATAAGATGTCATTTGAATTAGTTAAATGGTGAATATAAGAAATTGCAACTTTAATTATTTTACGTAAGTTAAATGCCATCAAGAAGTCCACATAGCTGCACCTGCAGTTCTGATTGATTATTAAAATAATCATTGATAGATATCGGCAACAAAAAATAATGAGATTTTTATGTCTGGGAATTGTTTGAATGTAGATTTTTTGTTTTAAAATGGCCTATTTGCATTGACCTGTTCATAATTTTGATTTGATGTCATTATTCCTATTTAGGAATAAGAAAAAGAAGATTCCACTATTGAATGGAGAAGAAGTGGATATGGATCTTTCTGCGATGGAGTAGGTCATTTTCATTCCTCTGAAGTCATTTTTAACCAGTCAAATTACTAACTTAAAGCATCCTTTGTTTTTTAGGGAAATCATAATTATTTATTAAATTGTTTTTTGTAGTGCTGATTCCCCTTTGCTGTGGATAAGAATAGATCCAGACATGTCTGTTTTGAGAAAAGTGGAATTTGAGCAGGCTGATTTCATGTGGCAGTACCAGCTCCGCTTTGAGAGGGATGTGGTTGCCCAGGAGGAATCAATTCATGCTTTAGAAAAATTTCCTACTCCAGCATCACGGCTAGCGCTAACAGATATCCTGGAACAAGAGCAGTGCTTTTACAAAGTCAGAATGCATGCTTGCTTCCGGCTGGCAAAGGTGAGCTACAATGCAATTCTGTAACTGAACAAGCAGTATGACTTATTGAGAGGCTTGGAAAGAAGCTTGTTTGGTGGAGCTTCCTAGGAAACTGTAACTGTATTTCAAAACTGCTCCTTTCCCTGTGATACCTTTTTAATATGTCCTCAGGCTGTGAAAAGCATTGTATACATGCAAGCTCTTTTTTGTGCGAAGGATTCTGTGCTAGCACTCGTATTTAATGCTATGATTCTTCCTGGTGATATTTCTGAAAACAGTCTTGTTGAATTCTCTGTTAACTTTGAAATCTCATAACCAAATCCCAAAACAAGCCGGTAATCAAATTAAATCCTTTTTTGCAAATTTCGAAAGAAAACAGAATATTTCTATCATTTGTAGATAACAGGAAATTAATACATTTTGGGAAAGTGATGTTACATGCACCTCTTTTGACAATTCATTTATAACAATCAGCCACTTGACCACTACCTGTTCTAAAATGTCACTTTTGGCTGCATGTTGACATGGTTTTATTCTGCATTGATTTTTGTCTGGTTGTATCACAGTCAAATATTTTTTAACCTTTGCTGCAGTGGTCTCCCTTCCAGTTCCTGTACTGTTTCACCTGGAGATCCCCAAAGATCTTGCCCATCAGGGACACCTGTAAAAGCAGTTTCCATCAATACACAATGCTTAACTCTACTTGATGACTAATCATGACTACCCTATTGCTGCTGCTTATTCAAAATCCAGTACTGCATGAGCAAGAATTTCCTCTAACTAATCATTGGAAGGACTTGGCAATTATTAAAGACAATGGCTTCATGAACTTCATTCCTTTCCAATGTCTCAGTACTTCTCCCTGACGATAAAGGTTGAATCAGGGCATTTGCAATATTGATGTCCTAACTAAACTCGATTTGAGTTTATGACCACATATCTAGCTTAGATCACCTCTATTATGTCAGCTATCTCATTCTGTATCAAAGTTTTTTTTTAATACCTTTAAATAGGCCTTTGTTAACTCTACTTCACGTAATCCAATGCACAATCTCGAAAGTTCAGTGCCCCTCGTTGCTTCCTGTTTCTAAACTCGCCGCAAGTCCTGCTCATCCAGAACCCTGAGCTTACTAACCAACATGGACCCCTTATTAAACAATACCTTGGTTTTAAATTCTCATTATTTTCTAATCTCTCCACTCTCTTGTCCCCTTTGGAATTTCCTCCAGCCCCAGAATCCTCTGAGGTATATATATATACTTGTCCTCAGTGCAATCTGACTTTAACTAACTGCTTCATGCTTCATCACTGTATTATCTGCCATCTGCTGCCAAGTCCCTAAGTTCTACAGTTTTCTCCCTGCAACTCTGCACCTCTCTTCCTCTTCTTCCTCCAAGATGTTCCTTAAAACCATACTCTTTGAACAAGTTTCTTGCTTTTGCCCAATTTCTCCTTATGTGATTTGCATTGAAATTTTGTTTGATAATACATCTGCAATATCTAATTTAATTTCATTTATATGCTTTATGGAGAGAGGTTTATATTAATCTGATTTTTTTTTCAGTATTTTACTGATTCTGTTAGGATTAATTTACCCACCTTGTGAGAATTTCTACCTGATGAGAAGTAGACCACACTGTACTTCACTGTTGAGCCTCTTTTTTATGATATTTGGTAAATTGTCTGAATCGGGCATCAAGCAGTATATCGGTAACTTTACTCTTTGTAGGCACAGGTGGCAGCACAGCTTAATGTGTGATTAATCTCCGATTTTGATCTTTAGTATCTTGCCGATCTGGAATGGTTAGATTAATCCACAGTTCTGCTCACCTAGTACATCAAAGCAGTGGCTGCCTAAAACATAGAATTCAGCCTCAAATACTGTGTTTGGTCAGTCGGTCTGGTGTCCAGCAGTGGAAATCATTGTTCATTTAGATATTGAAATTTGGGCATTCTCAATAGGCAGGAGTTTAAATCCTTGTGTGTTGTCTGAAATTTTTCCTTCAGATTGCAAATGCCATGGTGAATACTTGGACAGGTCCTCCAGCCATGAAATCACTCTTTACACGAATGTTCTGCTGCAAGAGTTGTTCAAATATTGTTAAGACGAACAATTTCATGAATTTTCAAAGTTATTTTCTACAGAAGGTAACATTTTCATGATACTACTGCTATTGTAGAAGAAATTAGTCTATTCGTATTAATGAAATGTTAGCGGAGATAATTTTCATTACATAAAACACCACTATTAACTTTTATTCGAAATTATTCTTTCTGTCTGCCAAATTCATCTTAAATTCGCAGTTATAATACCTTTTACAGTGGTGCTTGTTTCATTTGAATGCAACACTGATCCAGAAACTGAGCTCACCCAGTTGTATAGAATATTGTGCCTTCAAAAGTCTGAAATTCTGAACCAAGTATCACAACTCCTGATTTCCCAATGCCTGACCACCATCTATAATGTACAAGTCAGCAATATGACGTCAAACTCCACTTGCCTGGATGAATTTAGCTCCAACAATGCTCAAAAAGCTTGACATCATTCAGGAAAAAGCTGCCTGCTTGATGGGCACCTCAACCCCACCTTCAACCTTCACTGCCAATGCACAATGGCAGCAGAATGTACCATCTACAATACACTAAGAGTCTCCTCTTAGAACCTTTGTAGGTAGGAGGGGTCACAGGTTTTTAACAACGAACGATGCAGATGCATGGAAACGCCACCACCTGCAAGTTCACCTCCAAGCCGCACATGTTCACTATCACCTGGGCCAAAATTCTCGAACTCCCTTTCTAATAGTTCTGTGGTATTCCCTACTCTCCAAGGTCTACAGCGCTTCAAGAAGGTAGCTCACGGCAATCAAGAATTGACAAGAAATGATAGCCTATCCAGTGATGCCTGAACAAAGAACTTTGTATTGTGCTTGGAAACTGCACTTTTGAAATAATTAACTTCTTTGTCTGTCATGTATCATTCTGACAGTTATCTATTCTGCAAAGTCTGGACAAAATCAGCTGTAGAAGGAGTAGCATAATGATCTTCATAAAATAGAAAGTTTGCAGTGCGGAAATGCCAAACATGATCTACCATGTTTGTGCTCAATGAAAAACAAGCCTCTGAGCCGAGTCCCACCTTCCAACCCTGAGTCTGGAGCCTACAGGTTACAACACTTGTGCAAATGACTTAGGGGTTTCTACCTCTATTGCCCCCTCACCTTTTGGATGAAAACTTTTTCCTTCATCTCTTTTAATCTTTCCAGCAATCACTTTTTACACCTAAGCTCACTGGCCACTGCTAAGGAAGTAGAGCCTTCCCAGCCACCTTATCCAGATCCTTCGTAATATTGTAGATCTCAATAAATCCACCCCCTACAGCCCCCTGCAGATCCAAGCAGAACAATCCAGAGTATCCAATCTTTTTTTGCCATAGTTTTACTTGGCTACATCTTCATAAATCTGTGCACCCTCTATAGTGCTTTCTGTAATCCTTTCTGTATTGAGGTGACCACAACTCCACAAGTCTTTGGACTGTAGTTTAATGATTTATACAGTTCCAACATAACCTCCCTGCTTGTACAATCTACATTTCACCTAACTTCATGCAACTTCCTTAACACCTCATTGACCTAACCTGTTTTTTCAGGGATCTGCAGTCATTCACTTCATTTCTTCTGCACCACTCTGCATTCTGTTATTAATTATGTATTTCTTTTGCCTTTCTTGACCACCCCAAATGGATTTCCCCCTCACTTTTCTGGGTTGATTTCCATTTGTCCCTTAGCTGCCCATCTGATCTGCCCATTGATATTTTCCTGCAGTTTGCAGTCTCCCTCCTCAATAACCGTGCAGCCAATTTTTCCAAGCTTCTTAATTATGCATCCCATGTATACTTTCAACTCGTTAGCATATACCATAAATACAGGTGATATAAAGCATCCATGCAGACCATACATTACCCTCATCAATCCTCCTTGTTGCATCCTGAAAAATATTTAAAACAAGTTAGTCAGACTGGATCCTTCCTGAATAAATCTATGCTGATGACATTTGTTTAATCTATGGTTTTTGAACGTTAATCCTGTCTTTCAGAATTGCTTCCAAAACATGCCGACAGTGAAGTTAGCCCAACTTGCCCGTAATTGTTCAATCTATTTTTTTTGCTCCCTTTTTAAACAGAGGGGCAGCATTAGCAATCCTTCAATTTCCAGCACCACACCTGTGTACAGGTGAGGTTCGGAAACTGATAATCAGATTTTACAGCATTTACCCCCAGGCTCTTTTAACTGATTTTGATCTATTTGGTCCTGCTTTGTAATTTATCCGTTTTTTTTTAAGGATGCTAATCCCAGTAATACTTCCTCTCTCCTTTCATGCATTTCGCCCATTATTCTGCACTCTTCCTGAACTGCAACATCTGTGCATCCATCCTTGTAAAATCATGCAAAGTTTTCGTTAAGAACTATATCAACATCTTTACCCTCTACATATCGGTTATGCCTATCATCTGTTATTGGCGTTGCTGTCCTTAGCTATCCTCATTCCTAATGTATTGATAAGACTTCTTTAGGTTCATCTTGATTCTGCTTGCTAATGTTTTTGCTTTCTCTCTTTGCTTTCCTAATTTCCTTTTCAAATTCTGGCGTTAACTTCTAATGCTCTTGCTTCTGGTAGTGTTGATTTCTTGATGTTGGACTTGAGCTTTTCCTTCCTACCTTGTCTTGTAAGCTCCTTGACATCTAAGGGGTGCAAGATTTGATTATTATGCCATTTTCCTTTGTGAAAACATGTTTACACTGAACCTGCCCTGTGAATGCCTCCCATTGCTGTGCCTCTGATCTGTGTTCATAGTTGCTGTTCATGGTCCAATTTTGCTAAATCACTGTTCAACTTAATTTAATTGGCCTTCCCCCAGCTTAACACATTTAACACACTTTTTATAATTGACCACCAAAATGCCTTTCCTTCCACCCTTTTTGTTCATTACCATAATCCATCTGTCCTGATTTAATGAACTTTATAATATTATCATCCCTCCTCAGAGTTGTGATTGTTTCTTTGAAATTGCCACCCACTTAGTATTTTTAAAATCCCCTCGCCACATAATATGAAAGTTGAATTACTAGACCTTTTGTGCCACCATTCGTGGCCTTCCATTGTTTCAGCAATAGCATTATATCATACGAGCATGTTTGTATCTGCGCCTTCATCTTGTCTGCTTTATTTAGTCTTTGTCTCGAAGTAGATGGGTAGGTGATGGCCGAGTGGTATCGCTAGACTATTATTCCAGAAATCCACCTGATTTTCTGGGGACCCGGGTTCGGCAGATGGTGGAATTGGAATTTTTAAAAACAAAGTCTGGAATTAAGAATCTACTAATCACCATGCAATTGTTGCTGATTGTCAGAAAAACCCATCTAGTTCACTAATGTCCTTCAGGGGAGGAAATCTGCCACCCTCACCTGGTCTGGTCTACACATGACTCCAGACCCACAGCAATGTGGTTGACTCTCGACTGCCCTCTAAAATGGCCTAGCAAGCCACTCAAAGGTAGTAATCGCTACCAAGACTCAAAAAAATGAAACTGGACGGATCACCTGGCATCGACCTAGGCACCAGAAACAATCCAGTCAACCGTGCAAAGTCGTTCTCACTAACATGTGGGGGCTAGTGCCAAAATTGGGCAAGTTGTTTCTCAGACTAGTCAAACAACGACCTGACATAGGTATGATTCTATGAGTATGACTTACAACGTCCCAGTCATCACTGTCACCATCCCTGGATATGTCCTGTCTCACCGGCAGGACAGACCCAGCAGAGGGGGTGGCATAGTGGTAAACAGTCGGAAGGGTGTTGCTCTGGGAGTCCTCAACATTGACTCGGACCCCGTGAAGTCTCATGGCTTCAGGTTAAACGTGGTCAAGGAAACCTCCTGCTGATTACCACAAACTGTCCTCCCTCAGCTGGTGAATCAGTATTCCTCAATGTCCACCACCAAGAGTGGCTCAGCAGCAGTACCACCGATTGAGCTGGTTGTGTCCAAAAGGACATAGCTGCTAGACTGGGTCTGCGGCATGTGGTGAGGGAACCACCAAGAGGAGAAAACATACTTGACCTCGTCCTTACTAATCTGCCAGCTGCAGTTACATCTGTTAATGACAGTATCAGTAAGAGTGACAATTGCACAGTCCTTGTGGAGACGAAGTCCCACCTTTGCTTTGAGAGGAACCTTCATGTGTCGTGTGGCATTATTATTGTGCTAAGTGGGACAGACTTCGTACGGACCGAGCAAGTCAAGACTTGGCATTCATGAGGCACTGAGCCATCAACAGCAGAATTGTACTCTAGTGCAATCTGTAACGTCATGGCCTGATATACCCCCCACTTAGCCATTACCATCAAGCCAGGGGATCAATCCTGGTTCAATGTACAGTGCAGGAGGGCATGCCAGGAGCAGCACCACATATACCTGAAGATGAGGCAACAACCTGGTGAAGCCGGCAAACGCAGCTAATGATAGACAGAGCTAAGCGATCCCACAACCAAGGGTTCAGATCTAATGTGCAGTCCGGCCACATCCAGCTGTGAATGGTGATGGAAAATTAAACAACTCACTGGAGGAGGAGGCTCCATGAGTATCCGCATCTTCAAAGATGGAAGAGTGCACCACATCAGTGCAAAAGATAAGGCTGAAGCATTCGCAGCAATCTTCAGCCAGACATGCAGAGTGGATGATCTATTTCGGCCTCTTCCATTGGTCCCCAATATTACAGATAACAGCCTTCAGACAATTTGATTCACTCCAAGTGATAACAAGAAACGGTTGGAGACACTGGATACTGCAAAGGCTACAGGCCCTGACAACATTCTGGCAATAGCACTGAAGACTTGAGCTCCAGAACTTGCCACTTCCCTAGCCAAGCTGTTCCAGTACCAAGAATGCAGAAAATTGCCCAAGTATTTCCTGTACACACACAGCAGGACAAATCCAACCTGGCCATTTACCACCCCATCAGTTTACTCTTGAACAACGGTAAACTGATGGAAGGTGTCATCAACAGTGCTATCAAGCAGCACCTGCTCAGAAATAACCTGCTCAGTGACGCCCAGTTTGGATTCTGCCAGGGCCACTCAGCTCCTGACCTCATTACGGCCTTGGTTCAAACGTGGACAGAAGAGCTGAATTCCAGAGGTGAGATATGACAGTCCTTGATATCAAGGCTGCATTTGACCGAGTGTGGCATTAAGGAGCCCGAGCAAAACTAGAATCAGTGGGTATCAGGGGGCAAATATTCCGGAGGTTGGAGTCATACCTGACACATATGAAGATGGCCGTGGTTGTGGGAGGTCATTTCATCTCAGCACCAGGACATCGCTGCAAGAGTTCCTCAGAGTAGTGCCCTAGCCCAGTCATCTTCAGCTGCTTCATCAATGGCCTTCCCTCCATCATAAGGTGGGGGTGTTTGCCGATGATTGCGCAGTGTTCAGCACCAATTGTGACTCCTCAGATCCTGAAAAAGCCCATGTTCACATACAACAAGATCTGGACAATATCCAGGCTTGGGCTGACAAATGGCAAGTGACATTCAAGCACCACAAATGCCAGGCTATGACCATTACCAATAAGAAACAATCTGACCACCGTCCCTTAACTTTCAGTGGTGTTACCATCACTGAATCCCCCACTATCAACACTCTGGGGGTTACTATTGACCTGAAATTCATCTGGACTCACCACATTAACTCTGGCTGCAAGTGCAGGCCAGAAGCTGGGAATACTGCGGCAAGTAACTCACCACCTGACTCCTCAAAGCCTGACCACCATCCACAAGGCACAAGTCAGGAGTGTGATGGAATACACCCCACTTGCCTGGATGAGTGCAGCCCTAACAACACTTGAGCAGCCTGACACCATCCTGGACAAAGCAGCCTGCTTGATTGGCATTACACCTACGAGCATTCACTCCCTCCACCTCCGATGCTCAGTAGCAGCAATGTTTACTATCTATAAGATGCACTGCAGAAATTTACCAAAGATCCTCAGACATATGGGAACACCACCACCTCCAAGTCACTCACCATTCTGCTTTGTAAATATATCGCCATTCCTAAACTGTCGCTGGGTCAAAACCCTGGAATTTCAGCCCTAATAGCATTGTTGGTCAACCACAGCACGAGGACTGCAGTGGTTCTATCAGTTGGCTCACTACCACCTTTACAAGGGCAACTAGGGATGGGCAAAAAATGCTGGCTATCCAGCGACGCCCACATTCAACAAATGAATAGGGAAAAAAAAAGATATACTTCAGCACTGCCAAATTTACTTAATCTCAAGCATTTATTTCATTTGCCTTTCAGACTTGTCTACTAATTTTCTGCCTTACATTTTTTTTTGTCCCAACTGAATTTACTCTTTACTCTTATTACGCATCTCCCTGCCAAACTAGAAAAAAGTAATGTGTTAAGCACTTTCACATCCTTAGCTCTGCATCCATATAATTACTTTGGAAGTGTAGTTGCTTTTTTCAAGGCAAATAGGCATCCAAGTTGCTCAATCAGATTTCTTTCAAGACAGAATTAGATAACTTGCTTCGATGTTGCATAAGGAATTAGTGGTGATCAAAATCCATAGCGATCTGACACTTCAAATAGTGCCTTGGGATCTTCACCCTATTTGAATAGCAAAGTTGTGTCTTGATTTATCACATAATCCATGAACCAGCTTCCCTGATATCTCCATAGTCAATAAGCTTCCCTTTGATTAGAGCGAGACACAACTGCTAGTGAGTTTAACCTGGGGCTTACCACATGTCAGGCAAGGTGTCAAGTTGAGAAGGCAGGCTTTCTCAGTGATCTCAGCCATTATGGGAACTGAACCCAGGCAGTTGGATTCACTCGGTATGTGATGAACATTTTTTTTGTAATCGTTTGTGCTGTGTAGCCTGGCAGTATGTGAACATTGCAACACAGGATATTTGAATTGTCATGACATTTGGTTCTGCTTAGGTTGAGTAAGTTACTTGATGATT
The DNA here is from genome assembly GCF_030684315.1 of Stegostoma tigrinum. NCBI lineage: Eukaryota > Metazoa > Chordata > Chondrichthyes > Orectolobiformes > Stegostomatidae > Stegostoma > Stegostoma tigrinum. The sequence goes on from NC_081358.1 coordinate 12,210,794, forward strand.
CAAGAGTCACTGAACAGTTGGCTTTTGACCAATTAGTTAGAAGCAATTGAAGCAGCAAATGACTGATCTGTAATCTGAAGCAGTTAGGTGGAGAGGAGTACGGGAAGAGGTTCCATACTGTAAAGATGCTGCTGTAGCAGGTTCCCTGCAAAAGGTTCTCAGAAGTCCTGAGAATCAGAAGGTGCAACCTGGGGCGATGGTTACAGTCAGGAAAGGCTATGCCAGCAGTCCAGAACGTTTGAGAGGAAAAGCCCCTGGGATCCATTGATAGTCCAGTGTGTGTGAGGGTGAAAGGAACTCATAAGCAGCGTTGTTCAGTGCAGCTGAAAAGCGTTGGAGCTTGAAGAAATCCAGCAATAGTATCAATTAGTGAAGTTAGCTGTTTGTGAAAGGGTTAGAATTATGCCCATGAATGATGGCTGGAATACAGTTTTAGAAATCCAGTTTAAGGGAAGGGGTTGGAAGAACTAAGATCTCAGCAGTCATTGAGGCAGTCTGTGATGTAGTGATTTTTTGAGTGAATTTTAAAGTTTGATCTTTGGAAATGAAGAATTGCAATTGCAGTCAAAGGTGACAACATCTCAAAAACTTTGGTGACCCATAGTTTTACTGTTGTCTAAATGAGTTGCTAACAAATCTGTGGGATCTGGCCTGACTGCATTTGCTATTCTCTGGCGTGCTTGATCACTGTTAAACATATTTACTTTGTATTAATTCTGGATGTTAGAGTACAAGTTGTGTGTCTGTTATAGATTATTTTACTGTTCTAAATGTGTATAGTAGTTTAATTTGTTGGTTCAATCCTATGGAATCTTGAGACTTTCTTCTTTTTGTTAAGTATCCAGCATGTCAAACTTTGACTTTAAGCAAAAAGGAAATTTACTGGTCCCTATCCATACTGTAATGTAAATTTAGCAATCTTGGAACAAATGTTATATATGTTTTTCTAAGCATGCTAATTGTTCACTATATTAAAATATGAAATTGCTGTGAATTATTGATTACTAGAGCATTAAGGTGTTTCCAAAAAACTACTTGTTTGTCACATTTTAGAGAAATATACTCTTAAGGAAATTAACCAATGCGCATCACGTGTTCACAGACAATGCCTGTTGCTATGGCGTTGCTACGGGATATCCATAACCAGTGTCCCAAGGAAGTATTGGCCTTTATTTTGGACCTCATTAAATACAACGACAACAGAAAGAATAAGGTAATACATCTTTTGAGCTTCCATTTTGTATTCGTTCATGACCAGTAGATGCTCCTGACAAGGCTGGCCCAGCCTGAATTACTTTTTCCAAAGGCGGTGATATTCTTGAAACTCTGTAGTCCTTGTGATTCAGGCACAGACAAATTGCTGTTTGGTGGAGATGTTCAGAATTTTGATCAAATAAAGGTGAAGAATTGATAATATAGCTCCAGGTTGAGATGGTGTGTGACATGGGGAACTTTTGAGTTGTGGTGTTCAAATACGCTTACTGCTGTTGTTCATGTAGCTGGCAAAAGTGATGGGTTTGGAAGGTATTGTTGACAAACCCTTCCCGGATAGCGGTAAAGCATCTTGTAAATGGTAAGTCATGTAGCCATGGAGTGGCGTTGGTGGAAGTGTGACCAAGTTAGTGGATAGGATGCCAGTCAAGTGGGTTTCTTTACCCAGGGCAGTGTCAGACTGGAGTGTTGATGTAACTGCACTTATCCAGACAAATAGAAGTAATTCCATCATATGACTGACCTGTATCTTGCTTTCAGGAACTCAGTTAAATTCTTTGCAGAATATGAGCTGCTGGCCTGCTTTTGAAGCTATAGAATTTATGCAAGTAGTTTGGTTCATTTTCTGATCAAGATTGATTGAGATAATATGTAGAATTTGTTGGTAATTTTTAATGTTAAGAAAGTGGTTAGACTGTCATTTGGAAATTGTTATTGTCTGTGTGATGAAAATCTTACTCACCACTTACCAGCTCGTGAGAATATTGTGCATATTTTGGCAAGGACTGCTTCATATTATGGAGTGGCAAAAGAAATCCAGCGCTGCAATAATCAACTCTCATCCATACTTGAGGTTTTGGTGGAAGGAAGTTCATTGATGAGGAAGTTTAAGATGGTTGTATCTCGGGGGCAGTCCTGAAGAACACTGAGCAATGTACTGGGCAGAAATGATTTGTCTCTCACAACCACAACTGTTTTATGTTGTGCTATGTATGAGTATAGTGAGTATCATGTTTCCCTCTGATTCTTATTCACTTTAATTTAGCTGGGGTACTCTGATCCCATGCTGAGTCAAATGCTTTGATGTCTACTCATGTCAATCGCAGAATTCTAATCTTTTGATTAGTAGAATTATTATTAGAACCAGAGCTGAGTGGTTCTGGCTGAAGCTAAACTAGGTGTCAATGCGCAGGTTATTAAGTACCAGAATATAGCCCTGTCAGTACTACTTCCCATAACTTTGGTGATTGAGAGTGAAATGATAATTGACTGGAGAAAGATACGCCAACATTTTGTGGACAATATGTACCTGGATAAGTTTCCTCATTTAGTTTGATGTTAATATTGCACCTGTACTGGAACAGCTTGTTTAGAGACTTGTCTAGCTTTATTGTGCAAGTCTTCAACCCTACATCTGGGACATTATTAGTTTCTTTACTGAATACAGTACTGTCAGCCAGTTTGTGACAGCACTTGGAATGAATTGAATTGGTCAAGATTAGCAGTTGTGAAACTGAGGATCTTTGTACATGGCCAACATAGGCTCATCAATTAACATTTCTGCTGAGGACAGTTGCATATACCTGAGCTATATCTTTGCACTTCAGATCCTAAAGCTGAAAGATTTAGAAAGGAAAGGTGCATTTATGTTAATTGAGACTTGATTTCAAATCCCATCATGGCAGGTCAGGAATTTAAATGCAATTATTTAAGTAAATCTGGAATTAAAGAAAATAACAGCACTAACAGTGATCAGCTGCCAAATATTGCCGAACATCCACTCAGTTATATCATTCAGTGACGGAAATCTGACGCCGTTATCTGAACTCAACTTATGGGTAACTCCACATTCTTAGTAATATGGCTGACTTTTAACCATCCTCTGAAACTGCAAAAGCTAAAGTCAGCAAGAAACACAGGTCTGCATTCTTGATGAATGGGTGTGTTTAATGTCATTTTCTTAGTTGTTTCATTGTCCATCACCACACATCACTTAACTCCATGTGCCCATATCTTAGGCAGTGGACAAGTATATTCTGAGTGGTCTTAATAAAAACCAAAAGAACTGTGGATGCTGTAAATCAGGAACAAAAACAAAGTTGTTGGAAAAGCTCAGCAGGTCTGGCAGCATCTGTGGAGGAGAAAACAAGAGTTAACATTTCGGGTCCGGTGACCCTTCCTCAGAACAGACTTGCTGAGCTTTTCCAGCAACTTTGTTTTTGTTCCGAGTGGTCTTACTGGTTTTAGTCTTCAGAATTTTAAGGATGGTTTAGAAGTCAGCCATATTTCTAAGAATCTGGAGTTACCTTTTAATTACGATTGGATAATGGCGCCAGATTTCCTTCAGTAAATGACATAACTAAGTGGATTTTTGGCAACATTTGGCCGTTGGCCACTGTTAGTGTTATATTTCTTTAAATACCAGGTCGTGACCTGCCATGGTGGGATTTGAAATTGAGTCAGAGTTCACTTAACCATTATGCTACCATTTCTTTCTAAATTTTTCAAGTTTTAGGATTTGAAGATTGTGACTTCAAAAAAACTGCCATCTCAACTATATCAACTAATATGTTTCCAAGAAATGTACATTAAGTTAAGAATTTTTTGGTTGTGAGATTTTGTTTGTTTGTTTTTCATCTGGTTTATTTTAATCATTACTATTAAAAATTGCTTCAAGTTTTCAGACAACTATTACCGTGCTGAACTTATAGACGCACTTGCCAACTCGGTGACACCTGCAATTAGCATCAATAATGAGGTTCGAACGTTGGACAATCTCAATCTTGATGTTCGTCTAATTCTGGAAGAGATCACCAGATTTCTAAACATGGAGAAGCTGCTTCCAAGTTATAGAAATACAATAACTGTCAGGTACTACTTGATGAATATTTACAAACCCAAATTAGCAGCCTGTTAAGTTATTGGGAGCCCTATTCTTAACCATTAGGTTCAGCAGTAATGATTGAGTGAAACTTCTAATTACCTTGCTACTGAAGGTGGGAGGAACTATTGTTTTCACCCCATTTGTTAGTCTGTTTTTAAACAAAGTACCTGAAAAATTAATAGATGGATTTCAATGCATTTTGGTAGACAGGGTATGGACTAAGGAAGAACAGATTTAGTATTTGGCGAAGACCTGAATGCTGAAGAAACAATCTGATAACGTCATTGTGGCAATTGACCTTTTGTTAAGGAATATTGGGATTGTTTAAGTTACAATATTGAGTTTTATAACATAGTGAGTGGCTTGTCTTAAGTGCTGTGGTTTGCAACGGTTGTCAAAATGTGAAGAGTTTTCAGTGCAGTTTGTTAGGTCTGGATTAGCGTGAAGATTCCTTAGTGAGAGTGATGCTTTGAATAAGAATTTCTTTAGCTTTGTTAGAGAGCATGGATCAAGTAGGGGAAAAAAGCATGTGTAATAATGTTGCATTAACACAGCATGCTTGGAACAATGCACTTTCCTGAGCACCCTGTTCGCTGCTTGTTGATTTTCACTCTTATTTTATTGTAACAAAATCTATGGATGTGTCAGTTGAATATTTTCTACTTTTTATTTATTCATGATAGCTTTTAAAGATGCTTAATTAAATCCTAATTTTTCCCTCAGTGTTATGGCAGCAGAGATTGAATAACTACATTACACAACCATATGCTCAATTCATATATCTAATAATTCTTAAATTTCAAGTAACAAAAAGACATTGTGCATCTGTGAAAAATTAAAGCTTTGTACTGTTTGAATTTTTAAAGATGTATAGCTTTAGTAACTTACAATGCTCATCCAATCCAAAATTCAAAGGCAGCATTGAATTGATCCTGTGTGCTTTTCTCTGTTTTATTCTGCGAATAAACAAGCTTTTATTTTTATCCTCGGGCTAGAGGATAGACCATCAATGATCAAAAAGGTATGGCAAGACCCATTTCCAGGCAGTCTTCTGTGCTGTTCTAAGCCATTTGCTCCTTTAGTTTTCCTTCATCTCATCCATGCTCAACCCCATTGTGTCTTCATTTTGACATTTTCACTTTGAAGCACAAGCCAAGTTATGACTTTGAGGGTATGAACTGTGTATTTTACCACCCTCTAGCATATTTCCATTTGATCCACTTCATGTGATGTAATTCAGTTTTGTTGCATACTTCGGTTATCAGACCAAATACATTCTAATTTTAATGTTCCTCAGGGCAGTATTAAGTGAATTGTGCGATGTATAGAAAAGAGGTGGCCTCTCAACCCATTGAATTTAAATTAGAAGTCTCCAACTAGAATTATCTGCAGTCATAATATTTCAGCCTAATTTTTCATCCCTCTGCCTTTTCACATACTTGCCCTATTCTTCTAAATTGAGAAAGTGGCTGAACCAGTAGCTGTTTGTGGAGGGGTATTTAATGCATCAATATGTAATATTTTTCTGACTGTTCTTCATTCATCCAGTGGTCTTGATTTTCTCTCCTCCGGTTAGCAATTTGCCAATACGGAAAGAATCTTTCATTGTTTACCCTCTTTAAGTTGTTTGTACTCAGAATCCGTCTTTAAAGCCAAAATTATTTATGGCCTTTATATCTGAACTCCCATCATTTTAAGATCCTGGGTTTCATCCCCACTAATCATGATTTCCCCGCTGTTATAAAAGTTCCTCAATAGGCTATTCCTTTTTTAAAGTCTTTGCAAAATATACTGCGTACTTTCTCTGCATGAATCTGCACCTGTTATCTATCTAATCACAAAACTGTAATTTCAACATCATTATTTTACTATGCTGTTTAATTGACCTTGGCAAGTGTAAATATTATTCAACTTGTGCATTTGTCAACAATATATGAATGAAAATTAGACCAATCTCAGCATAAATCAAGACCCACTACTAATGATATCCTTGCAATTTGAAAGAATCAGTAATTAACTGATTCATTCTTCTGTCCATCTCTCTTCATGCAGCTGTTTTCCTTTTAGTACAACAGTGCTTATATATTTCTAGCTGTCATGGTAAGATTATATAACAATAACATTGCTACGAACTTGGGAAAGCACAGATTAGACACGGGGCTTATGTGTGATGGAGGCAAATGGTGTTAAAGACGTGCAGATGCTGTTGGTAGTGTATATGATGTGGAGTTCAATATTTAGCTGCAATTCCAGCAACCCAAGAGAGTGTCCAGACAGGTGACTGGTGAAATTTGCTGTTATTACAGTAGGGTTAATTGATGCCTCAATTAGATTAAATGTTCGTGGTTCAATCACTTAATGACTTATGGCCAAACAGACAACATAGAGCGATTTATGATATTGCTGGAATCAGTAAAGAGCTCCAATATAATTTATCAGCATTTATGGCAAAACTCTATGCTTGATACTCCCATTTCTCAGGCCTGCCAAAGAAATAGTTATTTTTTTCTTCAGTATCCTCCATTCTGACTGTCATTCTGTGTAAGGTAATCTTGCATACTTCATTCAGCTGACTGGTTACCTATTTGACAAAGCATTGATCTTGCTAAACTTCTCTAATCTTCAAATCTATTCTTAGCCTCAGACAATGATCAACACAATCACCTCCAAGCTTTTAATCTTCTACCCCCACAACTTCAGTTCTAGCCTTTTTATTCTTTCTTCTGCCATCTCCCATCTTAACTTCAAGATGGAAAACTTAATTTTGTCATGACTGGGAACAGAATAAACTTAATTGTCTCTAGATATGCACTAATAGTTTTTAAACTCAGTCCATCGTTGAACAACAAAGAACATATTGGCTTCAACATTTTAAAAATACATTTTGCTTTGTTTAATTTGCAGCTGCCTGAAAGCTATTAGAGTGCTACAGAAGAATGGACATATTCCTAGCGATCCGTCACTCTTCAAATCTTACGCAGACTATGGACACTTTGTTGACGTTCGCATTGCAGCTTTGGAAGCAGTTGTGGATTATACGCAAGGTTAGGTCTTTGTGTGACTACATATGAATGTTAATGTGGTGCCTTTTCTGGTGTATCCCAGGATGTTATGGAAATTAGGGAGAAAATTGATGGCCTCTAGCAGAAATACACATTATCTATATCTATGGGTGAGATGATGGATGATTGGAGAGTGGTTCATGTTGGGCCTTTGTTTAAGAAGGAATGTATGGAGAAGCCTGTGAACTATAGATCTGTGAGTCTGACTTCGGTGGTGAGTAAGTGAGTAGAGGTGTATCTGAAAGGAAGAGTTTGTATGCATCTGGAGAAGCAAGGAATGATTAGGGTTAGTCAGCATGGTTTTGTGTAAGGGAAATCATTTCTCTCAAACTTGATTTGAGATTTTTGTGGAAGTAAACAAGAAGATTGAGGGGAGAGCAGTAGACATTGTTTACTTGGACTTCAGTAAAACCAACAAGATTCTGCATGGTAGCCTAATTAGTAAAGTTAGATCACATGGGATTCAGGGTGATCTTGCCAATTGGATGCAAAATTGGCTAAATGGCAGGAAACAGAGTGATGGTGGAGGATTGTTTTTTGGATTAGAGGTCTGTGACCAGCAGTGTTCCACAGGGATTAGTGTAATTCCACTTTTCTTTGTCATTTATGTAAATGATATAGATGACAATTACACCAATATTGGCATACTAGACAGTGGAGAAGGTCATCTAAGATTTCAGAGAGACCTTGATCAGCTGGTCAATGGACTAAAGAGAGGCAGATGGAGTATAAATTTGAATAAATGCGAAGTATTACAGGAATTCATATAATTAAAAGTAGGGCCTTGGGTAATGTTGTAGAATAGAGACACCTCGGGGTTCATGTACATAATTCTTTGAAGTTTGACCCATATATAAATAAGCACTTAGCACACTTGTGTTCATTGATCAGACCTTTGAGTATAGGAGTTGGAATGGTTATGTTGAGGTTGTACAAAACGTTGGTGAGGCCTCTCCTGGAGTACTGTGTCCATTTCTGGTCACCCAGTTTTCGAAATGAATTTATTAAATTGGAGACTGTCCAGAAGAAGTTTCAGCTTGTTGCTAGGAACAGAGGGCTTGAGTTATAAGAAGTGGCTAGATAGGCTGGGACTTCTTTCACTGGAGTGTAGGAGGTTGAGGGGTGACCTTCTTAAGTTTATAAAATCATGAGGGGTATAGATGAGGTGAGTGGCAGGTGTCTTTTCCCTAGGGTGGGGATTTCAAAACTAGAGGGCATATTTTAAATGTGAGAGGAGAATCTTTTTGCTTTTTGTTAGTGGTTCTTGTATGGAATGAACTTCCAGAGAAAGTGGTGGATACAGGTACAGTTACAACGTTTGAAAGACACATAGATATTACATGGACAAGAAATGTTTGGAGAGATATGGGCCAAATGCAGGCAGGTGGGACTAATTTAGTTGGGGATTATGGTTGGCATGAATTGGTTGCACCAAAGGATCTGTTTCCATGCAGTATAACTATCACTCTAACACAAAATATTATCAACATTTAGCAATGGATGCTTGTAGTGCTTTGATTTCAATTATCCAACATGATTTTATAAGCTAATTATGAGATAGAAATGTTCACTTGTAATTGTGACTTGCATCTATCAGTTTTTTTTTGTAATTGAACATTGTAACGTAAGGTTTTATAGGGCCCTGATTCTTTTCCACTGAAATCATCTCACTTAAATCTTACTAAGTACTACCATATGCCACCTTATTTAATGCCTATAGGAAATCCAAGAACAGGATGCTTTATGTGTAGCATTGTGATAAAGAATTCTCGGATGTTTTTCAGGAGAAAACTGGATCTGGATTTCAGTTCTCAACCTGAACATTCAACCAGGGTTTCAATGAAAAGCCAAAGCTGGATAGCTTCTTCATTTCAGCAGGTTGTGGTTGACAAGTGTCCAAACTGTCTCCAAACAAAACCCAATTCCTGACATCTGTAAATCCAACCAGGTAGTGGGTCCAATCATAGGCCATGTGACTTCCAAGAAATTTTTTTTAAGAAAAGGTTTCCTATTGTCATTCAAATTGCCTGTTTTCAAAAGAAGGTCCAGTACCCAATTGCACCACCGTCTGCAATCTTTCAACATGAATCCTCAAAAAATAATGTATCCCCTGTTAGAACACTTCACTGTTTCACTCTCAAACTCAGTCATCTGAAACTCTGCTGTTATGACAGAGAATGACTGAACCCCTGTGATAATTAAACTAAAACACAAGCCCCAGTCTGTTATGACAGAAGTAAGGGTTCTGCTCTAATAATTACCCCCAAAACACCCAGAAAAGCTCTGAGGAAGGGCCATCAGACTCAAAACGTTAACTCATTTTTTATTTTCTTCACAGATGCTGCCAGACCTGCTGAACTTTTCCAGCAACTCTGTTTTTGTTCCTAAATTCTACTGGAACGCTGTTTAAATAAGGACAAGTCCCACTAATATATACCCAGTCAATGAGAAGCAATAAATTATAAATTAATCTCTCCAAGTTCGCACAGACAGTCTTCTGGAGTATTCTGTCATCTGCGCTCTTTTCACAAATACATTTCTTCTGTTAATTCTGCTGGCAGGGATGTTTTCTGTCTATAATTTTGTCAGTGATGACTTTGAGCTAAAATACCATGGTGTCTTTGAATAATTAGATGAGCTTTCTCGGAAAGCTGAATAGTACTCATTCTGGCAGGTGGCAGATGGCTCTCTTTTTCAGATGGCAGTTGGCGCTCCCTGATTTTCCACTGTCCTTGTCTTGTCTACCTGTAATGACATAACTAAATTCTTCTAATGTGATTGCTTTCAGATTGTCGACATCGTCAGATTTAAGTTCAGTTGGCTTTCTGTGACTAGGTGCTTTGTTTAAATTAATTGGCTGAATTCAAATTTGTTGTCACAACATCAAAACAAGTCTGCTGTTTTGCATGCCACCTAAAAGGCTTTTTGATACACTTGTTTCAATTTTTTGATGCTCTCTGTACTGGCAACTTCAGCTGCTGCTCTCACATATACTTTCAAAAAAAATTTCTAAATATAGACAAGGCACACATCTCGTAAAGAACCAGGCATTTTAGCTTCCTCCCTTCCACTTCACAATTACTCTACCCAACCTTGTAACACGCGTAACTCAGTGTATATCAACTTGTGCTCTTTGACTTAAATTGGCACCAATTAAGTAAGTTAAATTTTAAAATTCTAATTCCATTTCAGATTCTTCCATGATCCTGTTATCTCTCTTAACTTCTTCTAGCGCTACAAAGTTTCGAGATATCAGTGCTGTTCCATTTCTTTATCTTATGCACCCCAATGTTAGTCTTTCCAGGATTGCTGCTGACGATCTAAATTCAGAAACTCTGCCTGAACCCTTCCGCCGATGCCTGTATGATGTTGCTTTAGATGTATGACTTTGATAATGCTTCTGGGTATCTGCCCTCATTTTCCCATGAGGCATGATGTCAAAATTTATTTCATTACCATTTTTCTGAACTTTTTTTTATTCTTTCACGGGATGAGGGAGTTGCTGGCTAGGCAGCATTTATTGCCCATCCCTAATTTCCCAGAGGGTAGTTAGGAGTCGACCACATTGCTATGGGTCTGGAGTCACATATAGGCCAGACCATGTGAGGATGGCAGTTTCCTTTCCTAAAGGACATTAGTGAACCAGATGGATTTTTCCGACAATCGACAATGGATTCATGGTCATCATTAGATTGTTAATCCCAGACATCTATTGAATTCACATTCCACCATCTGCCATGGTGGGATTTGAACCCAGGTTCCCAGAACATTATCTGGGTCCCTGCATTAACAGTCCAGCGTAATACCACCAGGCCAACGCCTCCCCTACTGTGTAATATTTCACTGCATTAATTATGCTGTGTATTATGAGTAGTTTTGGGCTTCATACTCTAAGGAGGGGTGTGCTAGCACTGCAGGGGATTTACCAGATGTTCCTGGGGTCGAAGGATTTGTCATGAGGAGCTGTTGAGGACCTCTGGGTCTGCACTCAGCAGAGTTTAGAAGGATGAAGAGGATCTCAATGAAACTTAGAGAATACCAAAAGGTCTTGATAACGTGAACGTGGAGAAGATTTTTCCACTCGTAGGAGGAAAAAGGTCCAGAGGGTACAGCCTCAGCATGAAGGCACAATTGTTTCTCAACAGAATGAGGACGAATTTCTTCAGCTAGAGAGTAATGAATCTGTGAAACCTATTGCTGCAAAAGGTAGTGGAGGCCAAATTATTAAGTGTATTTAAGTCAGAGGAAGGTTCTTGATTAGGAAGAAGCACTAAGACAGTCTGTTAGGGATGAGAAAAATATCAGCCATGATTGAATAGTAGAGCGGACTTGATGGGCCTCATGGCCTAATTCTGCTCCCATGTCTTGTAGCTTTATTATCTATTATTTGTTCACCCGTTTTCAGCCACCTTTGTGTTTTGTAACCATATGATAATGTGATACCAGTCAAATGATCCCATTATCTATGTCAAAATTAAATAGATAGAGCTAATTTGTGCACACAGTGTCTAATGAGTGTTTGCAATTGCTTCAGTCTGAAGGAGTATGTAGTTGAGTTTTGCATTAGAGGAGAAGTCCTTAAAGAAAATAGCTTGTCGATCATAAATATGAAGTAACAAAGGCAACAATCAGGAGTCTGCCTTGACCATTGCATGATTTTGATCCCCACAAGTTACCAACAACAAGTGGTACTAGAATCTATATTCAACACTCTTTAAACATTGATTTTATTAAAGTGTTTTAATCGTAACTTAAACATTTTTCTGTGGAATAGTATAAAGTTCACAAAAGCAAAGATCAATAGAAAAGGTGACATGCTTGAACTACAAGCAGAGACATTGTGTGGAATTGTAATTTTATGAAAGTGTACCTTTCTATTGATTGCTTTTTTTCATAGAGACTTTTTCTTAATCCAGTTACAGGTTGTTCTTTTGAGTCTTGGTAAATCATGGTAAATGTTTACAGAAATATTTTATAGATGTCTGTTAAACGATACACATTATATGTTTAGTGTTTTGAGTTTGAATATTTTAATTTGGTTTGTCCCACATTTGCGTTGTTAATTAATATTTTCCCCTCAGTGGACAGGAGTACTGAAGAATTACAATGGTTGCTGGATCTTGTTCAGAATGATGCTGTGCCTTACATAAGGTGAGTCTTATTAACCTAGTCCTCTATAAATCTGTAGCCATGTGGTTCTAACAAGGAAAAATGTTTTCTTTAACATTTCAGTGTTCTTTTGGTCTTTTCCTTTATAACTGAATTATTCGTCAAAATTGTGAAATATTAACAATATTAGATATATGTTATCCTCTAAGCGGTACCTATTTACTTGTCAGTTCATTAATATTTCTCTCTAATACACAATTTACATTTGTATGCAAGACAATCTTTTGGTCTTTCTTGTATATATTTATAAAATATATAAGATTTATATATAAAATATATTTACATGTGTAAGATTTATATTTCTTCGTTGGAGTGTGGCTAAAATGGGAGTCAATGCAGCAGGAATTCAGTTTCTGTGAAGACCGAATATGGGCTTGGGAAACTAAGTATTGGTGAGTTGGAGACCAAAGAAATGTATTGTTACAGGATGTCCTGGCTTGACTGGTACTTGTTCATAGTCTACAGGAAAACAAAGCAGAAGAGACCACAGAGACCACATCCTGACAAGAATGTGCAAGTGAATTACTTAGAATGTGGCAGTGACTACACAATGGAGTCCAGACACTTTACAGAATACCTCTGTTCAGCCCATAAGAGTGTCCTTGAGTTTCTGTGCACCTAATGTTTCAGTTCCTTGCCCCATTTGTACTCTGAGCTTTCTGTCTTCAGCTTGCTGATCTGTGCTACTGAAGCTCATTTTTAATTTGAGGAACAGGCACTTTGTATTTAAGTCAATAATTTTGCAGTATTCTGGACTCACCATTGCATTTAATAACTCAGCTAATTACTCTGCCTCTGCCTCTGTTTTGTTTGCTTTTCTTAAACTATTTTTGGTTTTTCTCTCCTCTTCCAATGTTTGCTTAGATTTCATATTGCAGCTGCTTATGGTGTAGAAGGAACCCTTCAGCCAGTCGTGACTACGTAGTTGCTCTGTCTATCTTGACTTGTTGTCAATCTCCTGCCTTTTCCCTGTCACCCTGCATATTGTTTCAATTTAAAGTATCGTCTAATGTCCTCTGGAATGCCTTGATTGAACCTACCTCCACCACACATCTGACAGTGCATTCCAGTTGTTAATTATCAACTGTGTGAAAGGTTTTCTTTCTTACCTTGTGTTTGCTTCTTTTGTAGAGTAGTTTACAACTGTCTCCTTTTGTTCACAATCCTTTTTCTGATGAATGATCCCGTACTTCTCTTCCTCTGGCCACATCTTCTATTTCTTTTCTTATCATTCCCATGACTATCAGTTCGACAACTCCATTTACTATCAACCCCGTGTAGTTTAATCCGTTTGCCTTTTCGTTTTATTAAAGGTTTTTCTTATGTTCTTTTCCCTAAGCCCCTTCAATTTCTCTTGCTTAAGCCCATTATGTGTCTCACCTTTTCCCAGTTTTGAAGAAAATTAATTGACTTGAAACGTTAACTCTATCCACACATTCTGCCAAGCTATTTTTTTCCATCACTTTTGGTTTTAGTTGAAGGCATGGCAAAGTATTTTGAAATCAAGTTCTCAATGTTTGGTTTATTACTAAATTCTTTGAATCACTATAAAGAAGTTTCTAAATTTTCCTGATTATTTTGCCAAGCTGTGATTGTGTTTACTCAGCAGAGTGTCAGTGCCAGCTAGCACTGTTCAGCTATTCTAACCTGTATAACTTAACAACTTTGACAGGTTCATCACTCAGCCTATTATATGTGTGTTGGTTTGTTACAGGCCTATCCAATTACTTTAGCTCTCCTTTTCTTTGCCCACTGCCTAACAATTTTTTCTCAAGTATTAATCTAATTCCTGTTGTAAAAAGAAAGAAAACATTTGCATTGATAAGCCACTTCCATGACCTCGTGATAACTCAAAATACTTGCAGCTAATGAAGTACTTTTGAAGTTTAGCCACTGTCATAATGTTGGAACACTAATCTGATTCCTGACTATCCTTTCAAGCCATGCATTCTAAATTCATAACTAATTGTTCAGCAATTTTTTTACTCATGCTTCCTCTGGTTCTTTCGCTGGTTACTACTTCTGTTGGCAAAATTTCTCCCTGTTTCTTCAACAGAAATGTTTCATGACTTTGAATACCTTTTAGCGAAGAACCATTTGCATTCTAAGGGAGCAACCCCAAATCTCAGGGCCATCTATATAAATGAAGTCCTGATCCTCTAAATTATTCTGATAAATCTCTTTTTGCATCCTTTTTAAGGTCTTGTTACCACATTTCAGGAGGGATGTCCGGAACTGTACACATTACTCCATCTGAGAGCTCACCAATGTTTTAGGATAACTTCTGGCATTTGTGCATTCTGCCTTTTAAGGCAAGGCTTTTATATGCTTTTTAATAAACTTCTGTACTTGTCCTGCCATGTTCAAAAGCCTGTCTATATATGCCTCTGGTCTCTCAGTTCTTGCTTACTTTTAAAATTACAAAGTTTATATTGCCTTAATCTTCCAACCAGATTTAATCCCTTCATATTTATGTTAAATTTCACATGCCTTACTTGTGCTTTCTTGAAGTCATCTTGTCGCTATGTGACATGGTCACCACATTATACAAAAGAATTGATTGCAATGGAGAGGATGCAGAGGAGATTTACCAAGATCTTCCTTGAGTTTGGAGGATCTAAGCTGAGAGAAATAGATTGGCTAGTCTGAAACTGTCTTTCTAGGAACAGGGAATGCTGAGGGGAGACCTGGCAGAACTGTTTAAGATTATGAAGGGCGTAGAGAGGATGGGTAGGAAGGCACTTTGTCACTAACAGAGGGGTCAGTAACCAGGGGACGTAGATTTTAAGTAAGAGCCGGAAGGCTAACAGGACAGTTAAGAATTTTTTCATTCCATTACGGGAGTCTGGAACTTGCTACCTGAAAATGTGGTTAAGTCACAAACTGTTGTAACAATATTTTAGTTATGCTCTTCTGTTATCATGGCCTCCAACTTTCGGCCCAATTTCTTGGAAATAGAGTTTAGTGTAGTCAGAGATAACAGTATGAAGCTGGAGGAACATAGCAGGCCAGGCAGCATCAGAGGACCTGGAAAGTTGACGTTTTGGGTCGGAACCCTAGTCAGATCTTTGACTGCCACAGACACAGTGGGCTGATGGCTGCATGTCTGTGTTGTAAATATATGGGTCACATTTCTAATTTTCATGTCATCTTTTATCTTCAGAATTTGTGTCCTGTACACCTGAGTACTCCGTATATACCTCATTAATAGAATCATGGAAGCAGAGCGATCTAAAGTACGGAGAAAAGTTCTTGGGGTTCATTGTGTCCGCACTGGTCAAAAATAACGACCGGCTGTTCGAGTCTCATTTTTTTGGCTCATAGCTTTGTATGCGTTAGCATCACAGCTGCAAATCTAAATACTTAAATGTCATGAGGGTTTTTGCCTGTACCACTGTTACAGGCAGTGAGCTCCAGATCCCCACTACTCTCACACCCTTTCCTCACATCTCCCTTTAAACATTTTTGCCTTTTACCTTAAAATACATATTAAAATGAGCAGAGCTGCCAACACCACTGCACATTTCACTTCAACCTGAGAAATAGTTGTTTACTGCGTTAGTGAATCTGCTTTTTTTAACCCTGTTGGCTTTAGAGATGGGAAAAGGGGAGTTTAGATATTTTTCCTGTACTGTTTCCATTGTTTTTTACAGTTATGATCCCTCCCTGCTGCTTTCAAAGTAAAATTGTATGCAGTTTCTGCTTTTTTAATTATGTTTCTTTAAAGGACCATTCTTTAACGTGCTGTTACATTTTGAAAATGTTATTTTGGAGTTGTATTTCCTCGATCTTGATTTTGAAACACCTTTGTGGGATTTTTGTCCTGACTACAAGTTGTGACTCTTCCTGAGCGTAATGATTTATTTTGCTGATCTCTTTCACAGCTGAAGTGCTGCGTACTTGTGATTGGTCACTTCCTCTCTCACACACATACATTTCTATTCATTTTTACATACTGTAAGTTTGGAGGCTGTGGCATAGAGATAACCTCACAAGATGAGTAGCAGAGTCCCTAATGTTCTGTTGACATGGATTTGAATCCCACTGTGACAGTTGGTGCAACTTGAATTCAATTTAAAAGGAATTAAAATTAGCAGTGAACCTGGTGGTGACCATGTAGCTCTTGTTGATTTGTCGCAAAAATTCACCTGATTCACTAAGCCCTTTCAAGAAAAGAAATTTGCCAACTTTACTTGGTTTGGCTGGCATGTGAGACCCTGCCTACTGCGTTGTGGTTGACTGTTAAGTGCCCTTTGTAATGGCATAGCAAACAACAGAGTTCAAGGAAAATAAGGAATGGACAATAAATGTTCGCCCAGCCAGAGAAGACCTCATCCCATGAATGAATAATGTTAAAAAATGCTTGAGCAGGAAGAAATGTTGGCCATGGATGGGGAAAATGTAGCAGAAGGAGGAAGGCAGAATGAATCACATTGAGTTCATTATATTGGAGGTAGTGCATTGACATGAATAGGGAATTGGCTGATGGGCAGGAAACAGCAAATGGGGATAAGAATGGCAATTTGTAATCAGTGGTGTTTCACAGAGGGGAGTGCTGGGACCACAACTTGGCCCAAAATATATATTAATGACTTGAGGTTGGAAGCGAATGTAGTCTAGCTGAATTTGCAGATGGCAGAAAAATAGATGAAGAGGAAATTTGCAAGACGGATGCAGACATTCTAGAGAGCAATATGGATAGGTTAAATAAATGGGCAGAATATTGACAAATGGCATATAATGTGGGAAAATTTAAAGTTCATTTGGAAGGGAGAGCAAAAAAGCTGTGCTACTTAAATGGAGAAAAATTGCAGAAAGCTGCAGCACAAAGGGTCTTAGGGGTACCTGTGCACCAAAATACAGAAAGCTAGCACATTGGTGCAGAAGGCTCCTTATTTCACGAGAGTTGGAGTGTAAGAGTCATGAAGTCGACTTGCAACTGTCCAAGGTGCTGTTAAGACTACACCTGGAGTCTGTGAGCAATTTTGTTCCCCGTTGTTTGAGGAAAGAGATCCTTTTATTGAAGCCAGTTCCAAGAGGGTTCACTTGAATGATCCCTGGTATGGAGGGATTGTCTTATGAACAAAGGCTAAACAGGTTGGGACTTGACTCGGTGGAGGTGAGAAGAAGGAGAGATGATCCCATATGTATTTCTTAAGGGACTTGACAGGATATATGCTGAGAGGATATTTTCCCCCTTAGGAAGAGTCTTGTACCAGAGGATACAGTCTCAGAATAAAGTGATGCAAATTTAAGACTGAGATAAGGAGGCATGTCTTCTGAGGTTTGTGTGTCTTTGGAACTCCTTGCCACAAAGAATTGTGGTGGCAGAGACTTTGTATATATTTAAGGCTGAGATCCTTTATATCATTTAGAGGAATCAAGAGTTATGGGGAAAACACAGAAATGGACAAAAGAAACATCGATTCAGCCATGATTCTATTGAATGTCAGTCCAGGCTCGAGGAGATGAACATCTTATTCCTTTTCCTATTTCTTGTGGCCTTATACTCTTGAGAGGCAAAGGCAGACAAAATGGGAAAGAATAGAGAAAAAGTCATGCATGGACGCAGCATCTTTTAAAACATGCATTTTGTAATAAAAATAATAGCTTTGGATTTTGTTTTAACATTAGGTGCTCACGATGAGCTTCACTCAAAAAAAAAATGTGCTGTTCTGTTTTACCATTTTCTTTCTGATGCCCAAGAGGAATTGAAAGCAAGCTTTCTTTGGAAAATATGATGTTTTGATACAAATGTGATAGATTTTAAGCATTTTGATGAAATCATTTGCCAAGAGAAGAGCCAAGCTCTTTGCTTCCAATGAAAGCATCTTTTGGACTTTGCTCAAATATATATTTGGCTTTTTCGTTTGAAAAATTGAGACTTTTGTTTATTTGGCTTGCCCCCATCATTTTCTGAACTGTATTTCTTAACCTAGTTGATTCATATAAAGCGTTCAGCATTAGTAAGTCAGGCCAGATATGCTTTTATGCCTACAGAAGCTAAGTTGATTAATTAGTAAAGTCTGTTTTGGATTTTTTTTCCCAATAAAAGCTCTAGTGTAGTGTTGTGTTAGACTTTCATTCTAGTTCCACGATAAAAACAGAAACCCAAGATAAATGCGAAGGATTCCCAGTTAATTCTCTAAAAATACTAGTTTTAATTTATTAAAAGGGTTAAAGAACATAGAGATCAAATGTTTATCTACAACGAATGTTTTGAGACAGTGAAATTAACTTCTCAAGCAAAAAGTACTTTTAAAAAGAAATGTATAACAAACCAAAAGTGGACTTAAAGAATTTTTTGTTTATTCACGCATGGGATGTATGTGTCACTGGCTGGCCAGTATTTATTGCTTGTCTCTTGATGCCCTTTTGAAGGTGCTAGTTTGTTACCTTCTTGATCTGCTGCAGCCCATGAGCTGTAGGTACCGACAATGCCCCTAGGAAGGGAATTCCAAGATTTTGACCCAGTGATATTGAAGGAACAGTAATATATTTCCAGGTCAGGATAGAGAGTGTCTTGCAGATGGTGGTATTCCCATGTATTTGCTGTCCTTGTGCTTCTAGATGAAAGTGGAAGGAGTAGTGTGCAGATGTTTAGTGAATTTCTGCAGTGCATCTTGTAAATAGTAGCAGCATTGTGTATCAAGCATTGGTGGTGGAGAGACTGAATGCTTGTAACAGTTTTAATGTAGACATACAATGTGGGGTGTTGGTCTTGGTTAATAGCAAGTAATGCACCAAGAAAGTGGTGGTACTGCTACAATCAAAGATAGTGGACCTCTCAACTAAATGCCAGGTTTAACTGACTTTAATAATAATCTGTTTTGTTATATACAACATTTTTCACTAATATGCTTGCAGAATAGGCTCATTAAGATTTGTTCCCTTTCATACAATTCTGTTGTTTTATACATGACAGGCATAAGGTTTTGAGTATGCTCAACAAAAACCCACCTTTCACCAAGAGTACAGATTCTCCACTGTGCAGTGAGGCCCTGGTGGACCAGCTGTGGAAACTAATGAACTCAGGTAAATTGAAAGTCTCTTAAGTGAGACTCTCTGTCATGGTTTTTATTTTTAACCAAATTATATAACGTACTAGTTAAAATATAAATAAAACATATGATTTGTATACTTAAAGCATTTTTTGATTTTAATTCCATTGGGAATGCTTCATACATTTTATGTTAATTTGTAATCTGTTATGCTTGTTCAGTACTATTCTGCTTATTCTATGCTAAATTGAAGTCAAGTGTGTGCATTAGTAAACTGTATTTGAAAATCATGCATGAAATGGTGGCTGAAATTTTTGTTGCAGTTTCTGATTTTTTTATAGGTTAAGTAGTTTGCGGATCTATCCACTAATTCACACATAGGTGTACTTTGAGAATTACTGTTTCTAAGCCTCAAAAATCCAACTAAAACAATTAGTTGTACATAATACAACCACACTTTTTCAATTTTGTGTTCTTTGTGGCTTTTTGCACCATTTTAAGGCTCAGGACAGTGGTGTCAGTGGAAAATTAAAGGCAGTGACAGGCTGTTCTTAAATCTTTCCTTCAGTGTTTGGCAACTTATTGTTGTTGGTCTTTAAATTTCTGAGTATTTTATGAGAATTATGTTGTTAGACCTGCTTTTCTCGTGCAGACTTACTTTCAGACAAATTATTTCTACAGCTGCCGTAAATGTGCTTATTTCATGCTGTGGGGGTGAGATGTATTTGTATTTTTTACTCTTAACTATGATATCTGATGTGCTCAATAAAAAGGTCAATCATTAGGGCACCAGAAGCTCTGATTTATTTATTGGTATCTTATTGTTATGAAAGTCTGCTCCAGATGTTTTTTCTTTTTGTGTAGAGACCTGCAAATTGAAGGACACAGTTGCTTCGAAGTCTGTTCGACTTTAGAATGAAATATTTGATGTAGTTAATGGTTTCAGATCCGCACAAAATTATAATAAGAGATGTAGCAAAGAATGGGTTTTAATTTTTTGTAATGCCTGGCTTAACTTAAAAGTAGAAACAACTTTATTATCACTTTTTAGGAACAGATTGAAAATAAAAGGGTTTGTATAAATGTTGTTTTGGAAGGCAGGCATGATAGGCTGCACCTTTTGTAAAAAGATGTTAATTGTTAATAAGAATCATTTTTGTATTCTAGTTGCTATATAAATGTTTAATATTCACCCAGAGAAGCTGCTGTGTGTAGCCATATACTCAGGTGGCAAATTGACCCAAATTTTCAGTAGTTTGGTTGTATAAAAACCTTTGATTATAAATGACCGTCCATTGTAGTTGCAATAATTACAGCGATATGGTTTTATATTATGCCTGTGAGATTTCATTGTAATTCAGAAAATATCTCAACCCAAGACAGATGGTGATTCTGTTTACACTTGAAATGGACTTCGGGTTTGTCAGACTAATTCTAGTGTTTATGACGGCTGTTACAACCAATCTGATTATAAGCTAAAGTAATTGCTTCCATCTTTGAGTCACGTGACTGTTCCCACCTGTTAAAATTGTTTTATCTCAGTGTTTCTTAACCACGGCAGGAAGGCAATTGAAAGAAAACCATAAGCTGAAAGATAACAATACGTACAGTCTTCCACAATTTTAAAAATTATTTTGTTCTTCTGCCAGGCCCGGCACAACAGTTAGGACAGGTGGAAGAAAAATCTTGGAGTATTTTGTTAGACGGGTGGCGTTCAGTGTTGAACCAAATGTTTAAGATCCTCCATTTTGAAAAGATCTTTAGTTAGACCTCAGCAATAACACATCTTGTGGTGTACTCCTGTTGATTTTCTTTTTACTTATTTCCTTTGAATATTTCCCAGTTTTTTTTTGCTGTTTGTCCTTTGATTATGTTATAATTGAAATTCACATCTGAGAATTCAGGCTTCATAGATGTGTATCAAATTTGCTCAGTATGAAGGTTAAGCCTGTGCTGCAATAAGTTGTCATTATTCTGAAATATTTGAAATACTTGCATTAGAAATTTGTGTGGTGCCGTGGTCCATGGGACAGAAATTGGCAAATAACAGTAGTTTTGTTTGTGCAAAATATTTTCAATGTTCAGATTTTTAAAAAATAAAATTGATCTGAAGTAATAAAATGTTGCATTAGAAGTAGTAGACTCGCCAAGTTTAAGGGCATTTAAATGGCCATTGGATAAACATATGGTTAATAGTGGAATAGTGTAGGTTAGATGGGCTACAGTTCGGTTTCACAGGGTGGCGCAACTTCGAGGGCCGAAGGACCTCTACTGCACTGTAGTGTTCTGTGTTCTATGTTCTAGAAGTGGTAAAAGGACAACATACCTTTATTCCACCATTTTGACATGATTTTTATACAACTAAGCTCAGTAATTGATGCTAAATTAATAAATTAAATTTGAGGCTCCTTGTGAGAAATAGTTCCAGAATGCATCAGTGATAATCCAAACCTATCGAGTGGTTATGCATAGGAGGGAAAGACAGCATTTAATGGGTGCTAGACGTACATGTCCAATGAAAATAATTATATGATAAAATATGCATAAGTTTGAGAAAATGTGCAGACCAGTCAGTGGATCAGGCAGGATCTGTGGAGAGAAACTGAGTTAATGTTTCAGGTTGAAATTGAACCTTCATCGTAACTGAGGAAAAGTAGAAATTAAACAGTTTTGAACAAATAGGGATGCCTGTAATAGGATTGAGGGCAGGAGTAATTAAATGACAAAAGGATTTATTGTAATGAGTAAACAAACAGTGCAACCTACGTGAAGTTTAGAAGGCTGAATAGTAATTGTCCATATGCAAAGTGAACAAATAATGAAACAAGAAACGATGAACTAGCTGGAAAAAAAATAAACAAAATGGAGAGAAATGTTATGATCTAGAATTGTTAAATATAGCACTGAATCCAGAAGCTAAAGAGTCTCAAGTCAAAAGGTGAGGCCCTATTCCTTGAGATTTTGTTGATATTCCTTTAGAGCATTGCAGCAGGCTGAGGTCAGAATGGGAGTAAGGTGGAAAATTGAAATGACGATGGACATGACCCTAGTCATGCTTGTTGGACCTGAGGTGTTGTGCAAAGCAGTCATAGGAGACCCCATAATAAGGAAGCACGATATCATACGCTGAAAGAAGTACAAGTAAATTGCTGTTTTATTCGGAAGGAGTGCTTCGAGCCTTGGATGATGAAAGAGGAGTTAAGAAGTCTCTTGCTTAAACTACTTTGCTTGCACTCAACTGTGCAGAAGGGACGTTAGAGGGAGGAAAGCAGGGAGTGGTGTTGGGGCTGACTGAGGAGTACACCAGAGAACTGAAGAGGGAGCTGCTTTCAAATGCTGATTGGAGGGAAAGGGAAGGTGTGTAAGGTCACAGAAATGGTGGGCAATCATCCGTTCAGTGTGGATACTGATAGGTTACAAGTTGGTGTTTGCTGTTTCGGAGAAATAGATGACAGGCGTATATATGCACTTCACAAGGAGCCAATGTTGTGGTCCTGATGCAGTAAGTATTGCAACTGCAGAAAAATCATAGACTGTCTGTTCATGAACCCAACTGATTTGACTTTCTCCAGTAATGCATCATCTAGTTTGTGACGTCCAAGAGCACCCAAATTCTCAGTTGATTGGCCATTTTTTACGATTGAAACTGCTTTGGGTTATGAAGATCTCTATCAGTAATTAAAAGTTGAAGACCTCGAAAACTTGGACAATATGAAAAATGGCCTCGGTGTTTAGTAGTATTTCTTGAATGTGAAGTTCCAAGCTTCTTCTGCAACTTGGCTTTTCTTTTGATAGTTCTCCTCACTTTCTGCTAGGGAACTATACCAACTGACAGCAGACTTGCTGTGCTCTGCTTGAAACTTTTTGCCTCTGGAGGAAGAAAAGCAATTTAGAGGAACCACGGAGAAATGGTCCTTTCCTCTGTTGAAAACCTAAATGATATTGCTGGGGCCTGTGCAAAGTGATGTTCATGATTACTTCTAGGCTTAAAATCAAAGCAACCACTTAGCATCAACTTAAGTGCTGGAAACGACAACTGCAGATCCTGTCCAGCTCCCATGACAGACTTTTCATGATTAACTTTTGGTCACTAGCAGGATAGCTCCAGTAGTGGTGTCAGCACTGTGGTATACATTGATAGTGGGAACTGGGGACTTCAGCAGTGATGATGATGGCTTAATTCTTTTAATGCAGGCAGGAGCCTGTTATTTGCTACTTGTTGGCCAAAGCTTAGTTATTGTCAAAGTCTTGCTGTGTTTGGGTATAGACAATTCAGTACTTGAAGTTGTGCTGGCTACTGAGCATTGCGCAATCTTTAGTGAGCACAGTCACCAGCAGTAGCTCACAGCAGCCACTATTGACCGAGCTGCATGAGTCCTGATATTCACTTGGCGTGCTGTGGCTGGTGAGAAAACCAATATGAGGGAAGAACATCCTTGAGCACACTATCACCAATCTACCTGCCACATGGTAGGAGTGACAACCAGGCAGAATTTGTGAAGCCAAAGATCTTTCATATTGAGCATACACTCCAGTGTCTGCTGAGGCATTATCTCTGTGCTAAATTAGATAGACTTGGAACAGGAATAGCAGCTCAAAATTGGGCACTCCTGAGGTCCTGTCGGGGCTATCAACATTGTATTTAATTACAATCCATAACTTTGTGGCTGGATATCCCCCAATCTACCATTACCATTAAGCCAGGAAATCAACTCTTCATTGAAGTAGAGTGTGACAAAGCATGCTAAGAACATGGACAGGCACGGCTAAATATGGAGATTGTGACTCTGTACTTTGCAGGCCCTTGATACCTTCAGTGCATCATCTAAATTTTGTTCAATGTGACAGACCCAGCAGAAGTGGTGGTACAGTAGCGTGCAGTTGGAAGGGGGTAGCTGCAGCATTCCTCAGCGTTGACTCAGAAGTCCATGAAGTCTTGTATGGGTCAAACATGGGTATGGAAACCTGCTGATTACTACATGCCACTCCCCCCTCAGCTGATGAATCTGCACTCATCCATGTTGAGCACAACAAGTCATTCTGTTGAAGCATACATGTCAGACAGTAGAAATATTATATAATAGAGCCAAGCAATTTCACAAACAGCAGGTCCAGTCTAAGTTTCATAGTTTTGCCACATCCAGTCATGAATGGTGGTGAACAATTAGGCGTCTATTCCACCAATATCCCAAACTGCAAATGTAGATGAGCCCAGCAAATCAGTGCAGAAAACAAGGCATATTCATCCATCTTCAGCCAGGATTGTCAAGTTGATCCATCTCTCCCACCCCCTGAGGACCTCGTAGTCTCAAATCTGTCTCTTCGGACAGTTTGATTCACTCCATGTATTAAAAATAACTGAAGGCATTGGATATTGCAGAAACCATCAACTGAGGCAACATTTTGGCATAAATACTGAAGACGTGTTCTAGAGTTGGCTGAGCTTCAAACTAAGCTGTTCCAACACTGACATTTACCCTGTAATGTAGAAACTTTGTGTGCCTGCCTGCAAAAAAGCAGGATAAATCTAACTTGGCCAATTACTGACCTAATGGTTTACACTCAGTACAAGACCTTTAATCACTTTGCTCCTATGGTGCTATCAAATGGCGTTAACACAACAGTAACCTGTTTATTGATTCCCAATTTGGGTTTTACCAGGCCAACCCACCTTCTGACCTCTTTATGGCCTTGTTCTAGGCTTGGACAAAAGAGCTGAAGTCCAGAGGTAGTATGAGGTCAACTGCTCTTGACATCAAAGCGTTGCTTAAACAACTATGGCATTAAGGAGCCCTTTTACATTTGGAGTTATTGAGAATACCAAGGAAATCAGTTCTGGAGTTCCTCAGGGCAGCACCTTCAGCCCAACTATTTTATCAATTACCTTCACTTGAACATAAAGTTAGAAGTGGGGATATTCATTGATAATTTCAGTGTTGACTACCTTTTTGCAAATTTTCAGATACTGAAACAATCCGTCTTGCCTGCAGCAAGATTTGAATAATGTTCAGTCTTAGATTGATAAGCGGTGAGTAGTATTTGCACCACATAAATGCCTGGCAATGACTGTCTCCAACCATCTTCCTGTGGCATTACCATCATTGAATTCCTATGCCATTGAAATCCTTGGAGGTACTAATGACTAGACTAGAACTTGGCCACCTATAGAAATACTGTGGCAGGAACAGATACGAGACATGGCCTAAACTATCCAAAACCTGCCCACTGTCTACAACTTGCAATTCAGAAGTATGATGGAATACTCTTCTCATTTTGTTGACTACAACTTGCACAAAACCCAAGCAGCATGCCATTCCTGACTACGTAGCCCACTTAATTTGTTGATCTCCAACCACCCTGTACATTTACTTCCTGCACAACCTTACAGTAGTGCATATATCTTAATTGAGCTGTGACGACTCATCAACAGCACTTTACAAACTAAAAACCTCGACAACCTAGACAGACAGGAAATTAGAAACCTTGAATGCAATTATCCGCAAATTTAGCTCGAATCTCACACCATGTTGACTTGAAAATTGCTTTTCCTACACTGGGTTAAAATCTTGGAACTCCAATCCAAAAAAGTCAAAGCTCACCAACTTCTTGAAACAAGTGGGGAAACAGGCAATAAATGCTAACTTTACCAATGAACCTTGCATTTCAAAAACAAAGACAAGAAAGGCTCTTCGGGCCATTGACTTAATAGGTAGACCAAATGTTGTATTTGTGGAACTTGGCTGAAGGTATAATGGGGATAGGCTAATGTAAGGAAACGCTGTTTCATAAAAGTGGAGAGGGAATACTGTTATAACTATGCATATGAGTTACAAAGAACTGTTTTGGAGCATATTTCAAATAATGTATCTTGGAGTTAAGCTAATGACATAATGGTCTAGTTTAAAGTTTGTGACCATCTCAATTTCCTTGAAGTGTTTCTGCCTTGTAACACAATCCAGACTTTTGGTTATCCTATACATGGGGCTATGGGGTCTCATTCTGTTCAGAATAAGTGGGCCAGCTGGGATTTATCAGGGGCCTCTTGATCTGTGCTGTGATTATTACTGCACAAAGTTTTCCAGCATTACTAATGCACTGTTTCACAACACTTGGCTAATGAATAGAGCCTTTCAGAGAAACTTCATTATTTTATAGTATGTTCTTGCAATGAAATTGATTTTTGTTTTGCTTTGTTAATTTATTGTTGAAGATTTAATGAGCCTGTAAAGGTTATTGGGAGACTGCTGGCAATTTATTCTTTCCCTGCATGCTGCATAGATATTGATTACACTAGAGCATGTCCTCAGCTTCAACGTCTATATATACCCAATTTTGATAAATTCTAAAGCTGAGAATTTGCTGTTTGTCATTGATTAAAGTTGTTTTGGAAATATTAATGCATACAAGAGGCTTTGATTCTTTAATTTATCGCAGTTGAAGTTCAGTTCCATGTTGAAAATGGAAGTCAAAACAATCCAACTAAAAATGTATTTTGCTAAATTGTAATGCATGATTTCACATATTGGGAGTTGTTGAAATATAATTTTTATTATCGTAGGAAATTGAACTTCTTTGTCATTTCAGTTAATTTTCCTAGCTGTTGCTGTGAAATAATGGGGCAAGAAGTTGCATTAAGTAGTGGCTTTAGAGTTCTGGAATCAAGTACATTTGTGACATAAAGCATACTGAAGGCCATTTTGCAGGTTTTTACGTGAATACACTGAAGGCCTTTTGGAATTATGCAAAGCAGAAAGGTAATGCTAGTCAACTCGTGAAGCTGACCTTATGATATGTTGTCATTTTGCAGCCAGGTTCCTCTTCAAGGTTGCATGCTTGAAGATGTTCAAGTATCAGGAAGAAATCCCCTCAAGCACTGCATAAAAGAATCAGCAGCTACTTAGAACTGAATTGCTAGTTGAATTCTGGCCCTTGCTATTTTGTTGTGTTTTCTGTAGTTGTTTCAAAAGTCCAAAGAAAGTGCTTTGGCAGATGCTGCGCAGTGTGTTGTTCTTAAATGGATTTATCAGTCGTCTTGAACAACATCAAGAGGATGTCCAGAGTGAGGGAACGGCCTATCAGGGATAGTGGGGGAAACCTGTATGCGGAGTCAGAGGAGGTTGGGTGGTCCTTACTGAATACATTTTGGTGAATATTGAAGCAGTGAGAGGGAACTTGTCGTTTGTGAGGACAGCATGAAACAGGCAGATATGTGCAAACAGGTTAATGTTAGGAAGGAGGATGTGCTAGAAATTTTGAAAAACATGAGGATAGATAAGCCCCCTGGGCCAGATGGGATATACCCAAGGTTCAAACGGTAAGCAAGGGAAGATATTGCTGCCTCTTTGGCAATGATCTTTGCATCCTCACTATCCACTTTAGTAATACCAGATTATTGGAGGGTGGCAAATCATTCCCTTGCTCAAGAAAGGGAATAGCGATAATCCTGGGAATTACAGACCGGTCAGTCTGTCTTCTGTGGTGGGCATATTATTGGTGAGGATTCTGAGAGATTGTATTCATGATTATTTGTAAAATCGCAGTTTGATTAGAAATAGTCAGCATGGCTTTGTGAGGGACAGGCCATGCCTCACAAGCCGCCTTGAATTCTTTGAGGATGTGACAAAACACATTGAAGGCAGAGCAGTGAATGTGGTGTTATATGGATTTTAGGAAGGCATTCGATAAGGTTCCACATGGTAGGCTCATTCAGAAAGTTAGGAGGCATGGGATTCAGGGAAATTTGGCTGTCTGGATACAAAACTTGCCGTCCAATAGAAGACAGAGCGAGGTAATAGATGGAAAATATTCAGCTTGGAGCTTAATGACCAGTGGTGCTCCGCAGGGATCTGTTCTGGGATCTCTGCTGTTTGTGATCTTTATAAATGATTTGGATGAGGAAGTGGAAGGGTGGGTTCGTAAGTTTGCCGATGACACGATGGTTGGTTGAGTTGTGGAGAGCTGTTGTAGGTTGCAACGGGACATTGACAGGATGCAGAACTGGACAAAGAAGTGGCAGATGGAATTCAACCCAGAAAAATGTGAAGTGATTCATTTTGGAAGTTCGAATTTGAATACAGGGTTAATGTCAGGATTCTTGGCAGTGTGGAGGAACAGTGTGATCTTGGTGTCCATGTCCATAGATCCCTCAAAGTTGCTACCCAGGTTCATAGGGTTGGAAAGAAGGCATATGGTGTGTTGGAGGCTTTCATTGGGAAGGGAATTGAGTTTAAGAGCCATGAGGTAATGCTGCAGCTCTATAAAACTCTGGTTAGACCACACTTGGAATATTGAGTTCAGTTCTGGTCACCTCATTACAGGAAAGATGTAGAAGCTTTAGAGAGGGTGCAGACGAGATTTACCAGCATGTTGCCTGGACTGGATGGCAGGTCTTATGAGGAAAGGCTGAGGGAGCTAGGGCTTTTATCATTGGAGAAAAGAAGGATAAGAGGTGCCTTGATAGAGGTGTACAAGATGATGAGAGGCGTAGATACAGTGGATAGTTAGAGACTTTTTCCCAGGGTGGAAATTACTTTTACAAGGGGCTGTAATTTTAAGGTGATTGGAGGAAGGTATAGGGGACATGTCATAGGAAGGTTCATTACTCAGAGTAATGGATGTGTGTGATATGCTGCTGGCAATGGTACAGAAGTCAGGTACTTTAGATAAACCACTGTTGGATAGGCACTTGGAGGATAGTAAAATGTAGGGAATGCAGCGTAGATTGATCTTAGTAGGATAATAGATAGGTCGGCACAACACCGTGGGCCTGTATTGTGCTGTACTGTTCTATGTTCTGTATTAATCCTGCTGAGTTTCTTGGCCTTTTTTTATTCACTTTTATCAGAGAGACGCAAACAGAGCCAACTTGAAGGTTTCAACAAATTGAAGGCACCTCTTTCTTCAAAGCACAATTGGTTGTATGCTCATTGCCTTGCTTGTCTGTGGCCAGAAGCAGCATATTGTGAATTTCAGTTTCTTGTAGCTGACATGCAATAATACATAGCCATCTGCTGTGGCCATTGTGTTTCAGCCACCATGGCAAGCCAACAGATGCGTACTGGGTGTTGAGGGCCATCAGCGACTCCAACTCCATGGAGTACACATCCAGAGTCTTCAACTGCCCCTCATATGACAAGCCCTTGTAAACTTCCTTTGGACGTCCTCCAAGACCAACAATTCCTTCCTTAGATATGGGGCTCAAAACTGCTCACAATATTTCAAATGCTATCTGACCATAATGGTAATGGACAGATATTGGGGAGATAGAATGAGAGTTACGCACTGCAGAATTCGTAACTTCCGACCTGCCATGGTATTCTTTCATGTGTCCAATTTGGTTTCTGGACGGTGGTAACCTCCAGGATGTTAATGACAGGATATTCAACAATAGTAATGCTGCTGAACATCAAAATGTGATGTTCGGTGGTATTACCATATCTTTGACATGACCATTGCCAGACAATAAAATGTGAGGCTGGATGAACACAACAGGCCAAGCAGCATCTCAGGAGCCTGAGATGCTGCTTGGCCTGCTGTGTTCATCCAGCCTCACATTTTATTATCTTGGAATCTCCAGCATCTGCAGTTCCCATTATCTCTGATACCATTGCCAGACATTTGTGTTTTGTGGATGTTGCTTGCCACTTTATTAAAATTTGCCTTATTTAATATTAATAACTGAACTCCCACACAATTTATTACATTGTAACAATGTTTTCACAATTGCTTAATAAGAACTTCAAATCATTAGAGAATTAAAATATGAAATAGAATTATTGACAAGCTTGATGCAGATAATTTTCAATATAAAAATATCCAATATTAAAAATGAAAGTCTACCTTCAGAAAATAAATTACTTTTGTGCATTTTTATTTAGCTAACGGGGTGACAACCGTGTAACTAGATTCAAAATATAGGAGACAAGTATGACTCCCACCATTCTGCTTTGCAGTGTTGCACAACAACCTAGCTGTGAAAACATCTCAGCAGCAGGTGGGAAATTTTTTATCTATGCAGTAGGCCCCACTCTCAATGCACAGAATCATTGTGCTGCCATTACTTGAGGTTTCTATGTCTTTTACATGTCATTTGAAATAAGTGATGTGTCCGTTTTGAAAATCAGTACTGTAATTAATGGAAAACGTCAATAATTCTTAATTCACTTAAAGGAACTTCCCACGACTGGCGACTTCGCTGTGATGCCGTGGACGTGTACTATACCTTGTTTGGCCTCAGCAGACCGTCTTGCCTTCCTTTACCAGAGCTAGGTCTTGTGCTCAACTTGAAGGAAAAGAAGACTGTTCTAAATCCTATTATTATACCTGAAACGGGGACGAGTGGCCAAGAGACTGTAGGCAGTGCAAGCATACATGGATTAATGCCTGGCTTCCAGACAAATGTAAGCGAATAATAGTATTTTCAAGCAATTAATTTTGATGCTGATTCAACTCTCTTTCAACATTATTTGCTACAAACAATATTGGCTCATCTTCTAATTATTTTCAATTCAAAATTCTCATCTTTGTTCCAACTCTTCCCCAGTTGTCTAGACACCAAGATCTGAGTTTTCCTTCATCTCTTTCCTTTTAAAAGGGTTGTGAAAGATTCCCTCTTCAACCATGTATTTGGTCAGTTGTTCCTTCTGAAGTCTGTTACTAGGTTATGTTTCATAATGCTGCTCTGAAGCAACTTTGACTGCAATGTATAAGCTAATTGTACACTTATTGGACATTATTTAAAAACAGTCAAAAATCTACTTTTTTTGCAATGAGTCTCCTTTATTAACACCTCTATTCCAGGATCAGAGCAGGCATAATTTAAGTGCAGTGTTTTCAACCGTTTAATTCTCATTCATCTCCTTCCCTCCAGAAAATTAAGTCATTATAAATACTGTTTCCATCAAGATTGAGGAAGCTCCTACTGATGCTGAAAATCTTAATTAGGCAAGTTTGATCCTTTAAGTAGGTTTGGTTGCAGGCTAAACTACTAGTACAAGTTAGCATTTTTTTTAGCATGAGTGCTGAAAAATTTGAGGTAATGCTCATTCACAAAAAAATGTCTGTTCTATGAAGCCATCAGGATGTAGCTTCATTTTTTTAAAAAGTTAATCTTGATGTTACAAAACAAAATGCTGGGGAAGTTTGTATTCTCTGACAGAACCACTTTTCATCCAAGTCTCCTGCCTTCTGATTAGCCATGTTGGAAATTCTTCCTTTCATTTTCGGGTTTCGAAGGAAAGTTAATCAGATGAAACATTAATTCTAAATATTGGCCTCATCAAGTGAGTGTTAAATCTTTAGGCTTTTGTATCTTTCTTTACCAAGTTATCTTCTATAATTTACCTGTAATTTTATTTCCTTTTCTGTCGCCATCCGTTCTCTGTTGTATTTTACATTAGCAAAAATAAATTCACCATTCCTCAGTCCACTGTGAAAATGATGGATCTCTCTCAACTGCCTGAAGCTTCAAAAATTTGCTCCATTTGTACATTCAGTTAAACTTGCCTTAAACTTAGGGCTAGTAATTGAGTGCAACTGTCTTTTTAATAACTAGAATTATGTTCCTACATTTCCACTAATCTCCTTGATCTAGAATGGAAACGCACTGAATTTCTTTTTAACAACACCTATGGGACCAGGAGTACTACTGGTTGATCAAGAGGTCCACATAATCAATGTAAAAACACACAAAGTAGTAGAAATGTAATAGTGTATACACATCACTGTTATACTTTATTTACAGCATACATCACTTAATGCAACTTTGCCTGAAAACTTAGCAGCACTTCTCACTTGCGCCCTCAGATGACTACTTGGACATTGGCAAGATCTGATATCAGTTTTGGTAGTTTATTGAGTGTGCTGGTTCATCAGGTGCCAATTGAAACACTGTTTGTAGTATTTAAAACTATGGAATAATTCCTGAGGGTAGAGGATCAGTGAAATTTTATTTTTAAAAAACAAGTACGCAATCAATTTCTCAATTCCTTTCTTAATCCAGTCTTTCCTTTGTTTATTTTACTTTCCGTTTGCTAATTTTATTCTAACTCGTCCCATTTCTTTTCAGTCCTTGAATGTCATTGGTTAAGGAGATAATCTGTTAGTCCCAAATATTTTGTTGTGTGTGACAGGATCAGTTCACACATCCAAGAAGTTGTAGTGCAAATTAATGTCAATGTATGTGATGTTGGAAGTCTAATTGCATTGGTCATAACGTGCTTCGGGGCACCCTGAAATTGTGAAAGATGTTCTTCCCTTCTTACAGTGTAGCAGCAGAATTATAAACCTATAATGAGTTTCATCTGGGAGATCAACCTTAGTTTAGCAGTGGCCCTGCGACTCAGAATTGGTCTTACTCAAGATGTTTCACATAACCTAGGTTGATAGCTGTGTTTAGTACTGGTTAAGTGTTGCATTGTCTCGTGTGCCATCTTTCAGATTAGATATCTGGCCTTCCTGCCCGTTAAATTTAATGTAGAAAGTCCCATCACCATGTTTATCCATCAATCACCACGGCTTAACAACAGTATAGCTAGTCATCCATCTTTCGTTCGTTCTTTCGTTCTTTCTTTCGTCCTTTCTTTCGTCCTTTCTTTCGTCCTTTCTTTCGTCCTTTCTTTCGTCCTTTCTTTCGTCCTTTCTTTCGTCCTTTCTTTCGTCCTTTCTTTCGTCCTTTCTTTCGTCCTTTCTTTCGTCCTTTCTTTCGTCCTTTCTTTCGTCCTTTCTTTCGTCCTTTCTTTCGTCCTTTCTTTCGTCCTTTCTTTCGTCCTTTCTTTCGTCCTTTCTTTCGTCCTTTCTTTCGTCCTTTCTCCCCCCCCCCCCCCCCCCCTGGAATCTTGCTATCTACAGATTGGCTGAAGTATGTCCTCTCATCTTAGAAATGAATGAATTTCAAAAGTACTACTTTGAGAAGCAGTTAAGAAGATTCTGTACAAAACAATAAAAACCCCAAAGAACTATCGATACTGGAAATCAGAAACAAAAAAAGAAATTGCTGGGAAGTCTCAGCATGTCTGACAGCATC
This sequence comes from Stegostoma tigrinum, assembly GCF_030684315.1. Lineage (NCBI taxonomy): Eukaryota > Metazoa > Chordata > Chondrichthyes > Orectolobiformes > Stegostomatidae > Stegostoma > Stegostoma tigrinum. The sequence continues at coordinate 12,244,145 of NC_081358.1, forward strand.
TGTGGTGACAAAACAGAGTTAACATTTCGGAGTTCAATGACCTCCATCTGAACGGTTCTGAAAAATGGTCACTGGATCAGAAACGTTAACTGTGTCTTGTCTGTACACATGCTGCCTGTCCCAGTTTTTTTTCAGAAGTTTCTGTTTTTGTTTGAGAAGTTTCTGTGGCCTTGTAAGGAACTACATAAATGCCTTTTTTTCCTTTCCCAGGAAGAGGAGCATCTTACCAAAGACTCTGCAAGCACTGGGTCTGGAGTTCCGCCGAGCATAAAGAGAAAAGCTGAGACACCACTTGGTTCCCCATTGGAACCCGGACAGGTTCTGGAGAAGGATGAAGATAATAAGGTTAAGCTTAAAATCAAAGTAAGGATGTTCTCTTCAATCATTACAAATGCAATTTATAGAAAAAGGAGAATTCTTCACATTAATTTAAGAAAACTAAATTGTTGGAAATGCTGAGCAGGTAAAGCAGCATCTATGGTGGGGAGTAATAGACTCTATTTTAGTTGAAACAGCATCCATCAGAACTAGAAGATGATCAGCTTTTAATCAGCACAGCATAGCAATTTGGGAAACGCAGGAGCAATTAACTGATAAATTTGTGATACTGCAAGGCAGAAAGAGGCAACAATCATACAAGTTTGAAAACAAATGATGCGCTCACAGGAGATGCACATAGTTGCAAGTGAGTGGAGAAAAGGGCATGATGCAGGGAAAATGTCGTGAGGAGGATGTGCCCATGGATCAGGAGTGTAATGGAAGAAATGTACTTAGATCCAGGATGTGCACATCACTTTACCAGCTGTGTACCAATAAGGTATTCGTGTCCCAAATACCAGCTCACACCACATACCCCTCCAGTGGCTCAGGTACAGCTCTTCTGTACCCTAGAGAATAAAAAGTAGTGTTATTTCTAAGTTGTAAACAGCATATTGAGGTAGGAAAACTGTAAAATGAATAAAAACAAAACGAGACCTTGAACTTGTATTGAGCTTTGTTGAAACTGAAGGACAAATGTCACAGTGGAGTGAAAAATTAAAATAGCAATAAGTAATTCAGGATCGTGCATTTGCTCTAAATGCATTGCTGAATATCTTACTTGGCACTGGCCTTCCTAAAATCAAAACTTGCATAGAGTGTACAAGGCTGGAAAAAGTGCAGTGGCTGTGTTGCTGACAGGAATATTTTGAGCCTGGATGATGGGAAGGTAACTGACATTTGTGTTTGGAGGTATCAGGAGGAATTATCATTTTGTTGAGGGTGCAGCATGTCATGGAAGGAATAGTCAGTGAATAATGTTAACTTGAGTAAACTTGGCAGCTATTTTCTTCACTGTACCTTTGTAACAGCAGAAAATCTGAATGCTGTTTACTGAATACTTAGCCAAAATGATTTGAAGTAAAATATAAATAGTCGAGGCGCAACCATTGATCCTTTCTAACCTGCTGAAGTGAAAATATCTTTTTTATTCCATTATTGTCTTCTGTTTCATTAGCAGTTGTCGTCACACAATCTTAATATATACCTTCACATCCAAGATCTTAACCTTATGCAATAATTTCCTATGTGATACGTTTTTAAATGCCTTTTGGAAGTTGAAATATAATACACCTTGCTGGATTCTCTTGTCTATCCCTGATAGCCAAACCCTAATAGTTTTGTAAAGCATTATTTCCCTTCCATGGTGCCATGTTTCTTAGTTATATGATTTTTTCAAGTGCTCTATCCCTATTAGCAGGATTCTAGAATTTTCACTTGCACAGATGTTAAGCTATCTAGCTAATACAAAGGACAGCTCGGAGAAGGAAAGAATTGGATGGAAGATTTTGTATGTGTACTTTACCTTTAGGAAACTTTATCTTTAAGACCTCCAGCTACTGTTTAAAAGATTGCAACCGCACCTACCAGCCAGTTTGTATGCAGGTAGCACTTGCATTGAAAGCACTTCCTGTGCTGAAATATTTATTTTAACAACCTGTGTGTTCCTATTAAATAAACTATGCCTCCCAGCTTTGATGAGTGATTCTTAGAGCAGTTTCATCAATATGATGTGACTGGCGGGTGTTTAAAGCTTTGAAACAGTCAAAATGTAAAGAATCCATAAAATACTTAAGCAGTGAAAGAAAATCAGCAGAGAAACAGGAGAAGAAAATGTTGTAGAGCAGTGAGTATAACTTTTAATGAAATATGCCTTTAAGGAAACAAATTGGAAAGCCCCAGAAAAATTGAAATGTTTGGACCTGTATACAAGAAGCAGAATTGCTTTGTTGCTGCAAGAAAGCTGTTTCTGAAGTTAAAACAAACTAGTCAGACTGGGGAAATAATGTTGAAGACTGAAAAACTCTAATCGAAGCTGGAATTTAAATTTAAATAAAAATCAGAGAATCCCATTACTGCCATTTTGAAAATAGGAAAATACTGCCATTTTCTAAGAGAATTCAAGAAGACTGAGTAGACTCAAATACTTGCTGTGAGAAATGTTCTAAGAGATTTATTGGAATTGAAGATTTTTGAATCTTTTATATTTGAAAACTTTTTGTAGTTCTTCCTTTCCCCTCCTCTTCCCCCTAACCCTCATCCCAACCTGAGAATTAAAAAAAAAATTATACATACAGTGTTTTAATAGCCAGTTAAGGATGATCAAAGACATTTTGTCAGAATGTCAAGTAACTTGGGATACAGCAGACTTCTTTACATGTTCACATAGATTTTAGGGAGCTATGGTTTCTGGATTTGGATGTGTCCAATACAGATAAGCAAATAATTCAGGTTTGCTTACCAGTGGGACAGAAAGTCCAGGTGGATTTAATATGTCAAGCTTAACAGCTGAGGAGCCAAAAGTTACACAAAAACATTTGGACTACATATAAAAGACCAATTTGGACTCTGATTGAGTTTCTGTATTCGTAACTAGAATTTGTAATTTAGAAACTTAGAGAATCCACGGACCACTTCAAGAACAGATACAGACGAAATATGCTTTGTGGTTAGAATTGTTGAGCTAGTTTTCATAACTATGGAATTTTTCTAAAAAGATTTACTATATAAATTGAAGCATTAAGGGCTTTAAACTTAATGGGATGGGAGGATGGGTTTAGTTGTAGGGGAAATTAGAAAACCCAACTTAAAGGAGAAGGTAAGAGTGCAGATTAGCAATATGGTGGATGGTTACCAGATAATAAAGGTGAGGGACAGAACGGGTGCATGCATCAAGGAATGAGAAGAGAACAGGGCAATTTACTGGTAGAACAAATTTTAAAGCTTTGTATATAAATGCATGAAACATTCGAAACCAAATTAATGGCACACATAGAAACAAGAGGGTATGATTTGGTAGCAATTACTGAGACATGGTTACTAGGAGTCCAGGTGTGGGAATTGAATAGTGAAAGCTACTCAGCATTTTGGAGAGACAGATTGAAAGGAAAAGAAGGTGGTTCAGCTTCGCTGGTGAAGGAGGAGATCAGTCATTTAATGAGAAATGACGTAAGCACACGAGACTCAGGTATGGAATTTGCCTGTATAGAAATAAGAAAAAGCAAAGGGAAGAAGTACTTGGTAGAAGTATCGATAGGTCCCCATGCAGTAGTTCCGCAGTGGGGCACAGTATAAACCAGGAAATATTAGACGATTGCAAGAAAGCCATGACAATAATCATTAGCGATGTTAACATGCATGTAGATTGGAAGAATAAAATTGGCAAGATTAGCCTGGAGGCAGAGTTCATTGATTGTATTAGAGATAATTTCTTGTAGCATTTTGTTGTGGAACCAAATCCAGGGCAGCCTGCTCCCTGGTTGGTATTGTGTAATGAAGATAGATTAATTGATGACATCATAGTTAAGGATCCTTGAGGGAGAAGTGACCATTGTATGATAGAATTCAAAATTCAGTTTGGGGGTGAAGAAGTGGAGTCCCACAGTAGTGTTGTAGAATTAAAGGGAATTACGTAGGCATGAGGTCAGATTTGGCCTGGATAGATGGAGCAGGAAGGCTAAAAGATAAGACAGTGGATGAACTGGTGCGGTTATTTAAGGAGCCACTCCATTTCTTGCACCTAAAATATGTCCCAGTGAGGAAGAAAGCTGACAAGGGGGTAAAAAACATCCATAGCTAAACAAGGAGGTCCAGGACATTATAGAGTCAAAAACTAAGGCATATCATACTGCAAAGGCCAGTGGCAGGCTGGAAGATTGGGAAACTTTCACACATAAATAAAGAGATACTAATAGAAATAAAAAGAGCCAAGATAAACAATGAAAGAAAACTAGCACAAATATCAAAAAGGGTAGCCAAAGCTCCTATAGCTATGTAAAAGGGAAGAGAGCCACGAAGGTGAATGTTGGTCCCTTGCAAGATGAAACCAGAGTGTTAATAGTCGGGAACACTTTAAATAAAATGGCAGAGATGTTAAATCCATACTTTGCCTCAGTTTTATCAGTGAAGGACAATAGTACCATTCCTATTGAGATGTGCAAGTCAGAGGCAATAGAAAGAATAAGACTTAGAACAATCAACAATGGTAAGGGAAAGGTATTCAGCAAACTTCTGGATTGAGCGCCGACAAGTCCCCTGGGCCAGATGGCCTGCATCCTCGGCTATTAAAGGAAGTGGCAGCAGAGATAGTAGCGTCCAGAATAGGTTCCAGTGAATTGAAAAAATGCCACTGAAATACCCTATTCAAAAAGGGAGGGAAGTAATGTGTGGGAAATTACAGACCAGTTAGTTTAACATCTGTTGTTGGGAAAGAGTTAGAATCGATTATCAAGGAACCATTTGGAAAGTCAAAACACTTTCTATCAGAGACAGTATGGTTTTATGAAGGGCATATCATGTTTGACAAATTTGCTAGAGTTCTTTAAGATATAACCAGCAAAGTGGATAATGGGAATCCTGCAGATGTAATATATCTGGATTTCCAGAAGGTGTTTGATCATGCAGAAGTTTAATTCACAAGGTTACGTCATATGGGATAAGGTGTAATTTATTAGCTGGATAGGTGACTAGCTGATGGAAGAAGACACACAGACAGTCAGGATAAATGTTTTTTTCTGGATGGCAAGAAGTAACTCGTGGGGTGCCACAGGGTTCAGTCATTGGACCCCAGCTATTTGCAATCTATATTAATGACTTGGATACAGGGATCGAATAGCTGAATTTGCAGATGACACAAAAGTGGGCGAGACAGTAAATAGCAATGAGGAAATAACCTTACAATTGGATATAGATATGTTTGGAGCTTGGGCCAAAATGTGGCAGGTGGAGTTTAATGTGGATAAGTGTGAGGTCATGCATTTTGGTTGGAAAAATGGGAAGATAACCTACTGTCTAAAAGGGGAGAGACTTCGGGGCACTCTGATGTAGAGGGATGTGGGTGTCCTCGTCCATAAGTCACAGAAAACTAACGTGCATGTACTGCAAATAATAAGGAAAGTGAATGGAATGTAGGCTTTTATAACTAAAGAAATAGAATATAAAGGTAAGGAAGTAGTGTTGCAACTATACAAGGCATAGAAGAGACCACACCCAGAGTATTGTGCGCGGTTTTGGCTCCCTTGTTTGGGGAAGGATGTGATGGCATTGGAGTTATTTCAGAGGAGGTTTCCCTGATTGATCCCAGAGATGAGGGGTTTATTGTATGAAGAGAAATTGTGAACAGTTTAGATCTATACTCTGTGGAATTTTAAAAAATGAGGGAGATCACATCGAGCTATTCAAGATGATAAAAGGTATAGGTAAAATAGAATTGGAGCAGATGCTCCCTCATGGGGCATTCAAGGACGAGAGGTCATGGTCTTAGGATAAGGGGTAGCAAATTTAAAACAGAATTGAGAAACTGCTTCTCCCAATGGATAGTGAGTCTGTAGAATTCCCTATCCCAAAGTGGGGTGGATGCTTGGACACTGAATAAATTTGACGAGGAGGTAGACAGATTTTTAACTGGGTTGAAGGGTTATGGGGAGAAGCGAAGAAAATCGGGGTGAGAAGCATGTCAGCCGTGATCGAATGGCGTAGCAGATTCTGGCTGAATGGCCTAATTCTGCTCTTATTTCTTATGACCTTATAAGCCAGCATGGACAAATACCAAGATACTACCCTGCAAATTCTAAAAAGCATGTACCCACAGTGGGAAGCCATGAAGAGATCTGCAAATACGAAATTCTTGATCTATAATGGCTTATCAATTCCCCGTGCAAGGCCAGTAGTGCCTGGGGTGCAAGAACAATCAATGTGCCTGGATTCCACAAATGCTCTGGGCTGTAGTCAGCACTGAGCCAGCAATTGCAGGTAAGCCATAATGCTGTTACACTGCACTAGTTATAATGCAAAGAATTATTCAAACATCAGAGACACCAAGAAACCACAGCACGTTATTCAAGAAACACTTGCAGAATTGAATATCAAAGAAGAGTGAAACACCTTACTTTCTTCTGAATGAGTGGACCTAAAATCTCGGCTATCTGCTGTGGAATTAAAAGTGAAACTCCGACATCAAAACCTGAACAACTAGTTCAGAATAAATTAAAATTGACAATAAGGTCTCGGAGACTATGAAGTCTTTGAGGGATACCTACATTCAGTTCACAAATGTGAGCAAATAGCTGAAAGAGCAAGAAAGGAAGCAGGATGAACCATAAATTGTGAATCATCAATCCAATGCAAATATTATCACTCTGTGATAAGATCACCAGCAACTTGCGTGTAATACAGATTAGGTTCAACATGAGTAGCTGCAGAAGAATTAGCTTGAGTCCGAAACAATGCTGGAGGAAATGACAAATATGCAAAAACAGATGGTGATACATAATGCATAGAGAAAGGAGCTGTAATCATTTCAGAAATAACTGGCAGCAATGCTGATTCTCCCATGAGAGAACTTGAGCAGCAACACAATAAACCAAGCAACCGCTGAAGCAGCAAGTAGAAGAGGTAGAGGTTTCCAGGAAGACGTTAAAAGAATAAAACAACTTGATTAAACAGGTACAGCAGACACTACTATGAATAACAGGGAAAAACCAATAATACCTCCAGATAAAGTCGTTATCACAAGATTTCAGCATTTCAGTAAACTGCCTTTATTGTAATAACTTACAGAATGGCTTGTTACTATAAATATTTAAACTTTCTTTTGCAGAGGAGGGAGATTTTGCATGCCTACTTAGCCTTAAGAGATTTCACCTTATAAGACCTCCAGTGCATTTAGCTGCAACTCTGCCTCCAAGTAGTGAGACTTGTTGGCAACACATAATTAAACCAATTGCTCTGCTGAAATATTTGTTTTATGACTTGGTGTATTCACAGTTTTAAATAACCAAAACCAAGTAGCCTTGTGGAGTGATTACAATGAATTTGTAATGACTACATACTAGCTATTTAGTATTTTTTAAAATCTTATCATTGTAAAATTGTAGTGTGACATTTCTGCCTTATTAGAAGAGGTTATTGATGCTGAATTTTTGTTTTGTTTTAGTTTTCTAATTCTCAAGAAGATGAAGAGATTGACATAGACTCTGTTCATGATAGTCAGGCTTTCATTTATCACCAGTTAAACATACTTGAAAGACCATCCACTCCAGGTAAGAAAAATCTCAAATTAATGCATTTAATGTGAGAAAAGGGCACCAAGTTGTACACAGAGTTGGAGTTACCTGACATATGCCAGTGTGTATTTATTGTTTTGGAGTTTCTGATGAAATCATTAAATCGCGTTGTCATTCTCTATGATTTACTTAGGGATCTGAAAACATTTGTTAAAAACAGTCAAAAGCTAGGATTGAAAGGATTTAATAAAGGAATAAAGCTAAAAGATTCCCTGGTTTCGAACAAGCAGCAAGTTAAAACAGTGATGCAATCTATAATACATGTGCAACTTATTTCTAACACCCAGAATTAATATGTTAACTTGGATAATATACTTTAAGCAAACAACCCACAGTGCATATTAGATATCACATGATCAACTCTGATCCCGTAGATTTTACAAAATGCTTCCAGACATTAATAACATGATCGGTCATCGAATTTCACTAAACTTCAAAGAATTGCAATTCTTTACTTTGGAAGACCTAGTCTTGAAACTCCCCCCTCAAAAGACCCTCTAATATGGGCTCCTCAGCAACTGCTTTTCCTCTAGATCACCCTCCTGTCCTGGATCCACACATCGTTAGACTCCAAAAACTGCATGCATAACATATTTACAGACACGACTCCAGCTTTTTGCCAATGGCTAACTTCAGTGAGTTAGATTATTCTTGTGCTTTTGCTGAGCTCTGATATTTCTAATTAAATCGAGCAAACACTTTTCAGCTGTTTATGTCACCCAACTTTTTGAAAACCACCACAAGTTAATCTTAGTCATAGAGATATAAGGCGTGGAAACAGACCCTTTGGCCCAATTTGTCTGTGCCGACCAGATATCCTACATAAATCTAGCCCCAATTGCAGTATTTGGCCTTTATCCCCCTAAAACCTCCCTGTGCATTTACCCTCCCAGATGCCTTTAAGTCTTGTAATTGTACCAGCCTCCTCCACTTCCTCTAGCAGCTCATTCTATATATACACACCCCATTCAGCGTGAAAAAGTTGTTCCTTAGGTCCCTTTTATATCTTTGCTCTCTCACCTTAAACCTATTCCCTCTAGTTTTGAACTCACCCACCCTGGAGAAAAGTCCTTGCCTATTTACTCTATAAATGCCCCACATAATTTTATAAATCTCTATAAGGTCACCCCTTAGCCTCTGAGGCTGCAGGGAAAATAGCCCCGGCCTATTCAGCTTCTCTGATAGCTCAAACCCTCCAACCCTGGCAACGTCCTCGTAAATCTTTTCTGAACCCTTTCTAGATTCACAACATCCATCCTATAGGAGCGAGAGCAGAATTGCATGCAATACTCCAAAAATGGCCAAATCAATGTCCTGTGCAGCTGCAACGTGGCCTCCCAACTCATATAGTCAATTCATTGACCAATAAAGGCAAGCATACCAAACACTTTCTCACTATCCTATCTACCTGCGGCGACTCTTTTAGAACCTTACAATCTCCTGGAACTGTTTCTGTGTGATTTGCTTTTAACAGCATAAATATTCAACTACTCTTCGACTTCATTTGTGCTGTTGAATTGTTTGCAACACAACTAAAGAGCAGCACTTTAAACTTGGATTCTATTTTCCATTCCCCTTGACACACTTACTGACTCTCAGTCCCTTCACACAATCTTTGAACCCCTTTCCAGTGATCCCCGAACTCCCCTCAGAGCCAACTGAAAACCTCACAATAAACCACTCCTCTATTACAATGCAGAATTGAATGTCTTAAACATAGTACACTTGGAATTATTTGTTCTAGAAGTCTTAACAATCCCCTTTTGCTGGAAAAATGGATATAACTGAAGGATTGCATTATAGTTGCCTCTACACTTCACTCATTGTCAAGGTACAAACATATCAATGGTCAGGAACTGAAATCCATGAAAAGGTACAAATTTTAAGCACAGGCTTTCAAAAAAACAACAAAACTTAAAAGTAAAGCTAAATCTGCCAGTTAAATAGAGCTAGCATATATTGGAAAACAAATATATTTGTCTTATTTCAAATCTTACTGTCTTCAGAGCAAGATCCTCAACGACAGTGAAGTACCCATGCCAATAATTAGTATTTGAATTGAACATTTGCTTGTAGTCATTTTAGTCCAAGGATGTACAGGTTGGGTGGATTGGCCATGCTAAATTGCCTATAATATCCAGGAAGATAGGTAGGTAGGTTAGCAATGGGAAATGCAGGGTTACAGGGAGGGTTGGGTCTGGGAGGGATGCTGTTTGGAGGTTTGGTGTGGACTTGGTGAGCTCTGTGTCCTGCTTTTACACTGTAGGGACCCTCTGATTTATAGTGATTATGCATTCAGCACAGCTCATTGTAAACCAGTTGCAAAGTTCAGTAGGCTACTGAAATTGCAGTTAAACAAGTCATAGGATAGGAAATTGTATGAAAACAGAACAGTTGACATGCCCTTTGATTAAACTGCCTTTATTCAGTGCAACTCAATTCAACAACACCCATGTATGCATATGTTTGTTAGACCTGTATGCCCTTTCATGTTGTTAATGTTATGTTATCATTATGTTATCAATTATATTGAAAGTCAGTACAAAATGTATATAGATACACAAATTTTCATATTTATAAAATAAAAAGCAATGTGGTTTAGTAAAGTAATTATATGCCATTTTCATAGGAAAAGAAACAACAGCCATAGAAAATGCCATGATTTCCAATTCAGCTGCTCCACTTCCTTCACTTGGCAAAGAGTCCAGTTCATCGAGACATGGGGAACACCATCACCACCACCATCATGAACACAAGAAAAAGAAGAAAAAGCATAAACACAAACATAAACACAAGCACAAACATGATGGGAAAGACAAGGAAAAGGACATGTTTACTTTTACAAGCAGCCCAGCTAGTGGGCGGTCTTTAAACTCTCCATCAATTTCAGATTAATTATATGGTGAACCATCTAAGCAGTTATCAAAACATTTATATCAAATGTATATCAAACATTTTTGAAAGTAAAGGACTGAATGTTAAATGAGGAAGACCACTTCTGCCCCTTTCTTTTGTCAAACTTTTAGCTTTCTGAGGAAGTAACCAAAACTGCTGTCAACAATGATCAAAGTGCGTGTCAAATGGAATCTAAGCCTCATTCCACTTGTTTGATGTGTTTAACTGGCTTGAACTAATAGCTGCTGGTTTATACAACTGACATTTATTGCTGTTTTCAAACTGTTGAAAATAAGCACCCTGCCCCCACCCCCCACCCCCTACCCCACCCTTCTAATTAATCTTTGTAGCATATTTTCCTAATGTGTCTATTGGACTAGCAGGATCTTGCTTTACATTTCTCACTCTGATTTTGTCCTTGTTCAAATTTGTTGTTGCGATTTAGGGTTGCAGTAGTTTTTCCAAGTAAAACCATGTATATAACAAGCATAACTAAAAATGATCATGTAGTACAGAAAAAAGTTAGAGCCTGAGAATCTGTTGTACCAGAACAACTGTTCCTTGTGTAAGAATGTGGCTCAATCCCATACATAATGGTGAAATTCTTGAGGTTCTCCACAACCTCACTGAATATGTAAACTTGATGTAGAAAGTGGGTGGGAAGGGAAATGGGACAGAATTGGAAAGTGGTGGGGTAAAATGGAGAGGAATTCAGGTGGACTAAGCTTGTATTTTCTAATCTCTTGCAAGCAATGCATCTCAGTTCCAGAATGGGGCCAATTGAATGAAGCTGCCACTGGTCACTGGCATAGATGTGCACTTAGTGATCCATCTTCCTCCATGACTTAGTTGCAAGTTGTTTTAAAAAAAATTAATGAGTTTACTGCCAACTTATTTTGCCTTTTAGTAGTTGCATATAGTTAGAAATTTCACTTGGGATACTGTAGTAACTAATGATGGCAGCAGTTCTTTTAGTCGCTCCAAAGAACTTCCTCTGGTTTGATCAGAACTCAGGTGGGTCTGTGTAATAAAGATTTGTCTTTAGCTGTTACAGTGTCTGTTACAAGTAATTGTTTTCTTTTCTTATTGGTAAAATATCTTTTCTGTCCCATCATTCAAGTACTTCTAATTTTTCATTAAGTTTGTGTTTTTCTTATTTACAATTGTTTGTTTCCAATATTCGTCTGAGTCATATTGTACAAACCTTCATTTAAAATTTCTCTTCAATCATTCTCCTCAAAAATATCCCCAAACACACTACAACAAAAAGCATATTAGAGCAAAAAAAATTCTCTCGATACAGCTGTAACGAGTTTCTCACCCACGAAACTATACCGTCGGTCTGCCCTTTCAAACAGTAAAAGCTCCAATTCCATGTTTTCCTGACTTTGTACAACAGAAACAAACATGATACATTGTAGCATTCCCTATCAAGTCTTTAACCCTTCAACTTTTCTATCAGGTTAGCCTATAATTCCCAAACACCCAAGATTACAAACTGTAGTTTACACTGTTCATTCAGCACATGTTCACTACAGCTGAATAGGCTGTGGAATTGGTGAGTTACAACAGTGATGATTTAAGATTTTTTAACTAGCTGTTTACTGCAGAAATATAAGGATACAAATTACTTGACAACAGGCTCCAAACTAGACTATATATGGCCAACCATGAAAGATCTAATAAAAGTATTTCTCACTTTTATACATCAGTGCTTATTAACTTGCTATTGGTTTAAATATAGCTAACACTTTTTCTCAGCTATATTAAATAATAATTATTGAAGATCAAATAATTCCTACATCATAATATTTAGCATGGCCCTGCTAATTTGGGTATGGATTTGCTGAGTCGTGCATCTAAAATACGGTGAATAAGATTTCTTGTAAATTCAACAATAAGGGCATTTTCCATGTATACCTGGTAAAGGTAAAAGCTGCGACTTTTTACAGGCTTCTGTTTAGCAATCCGTCTAACTTTGTAATCTTTTTCTTGTACAGTGAGATTTTGAAAATGTTTATAAACTATAGATTCAGTGTATAATTTTATGAAATTTGTGCATTTATTTAGTACATTACAAATTTTTTTGTGATGGATACTAACATACATGCAGTAAATGTAATTAATCAAATTAAGTTTTTTAAAGCTCAGCTATGGTTTTCATACTTGTCTACAGTGCTAAGACACTGAATATTACATCAGTTTTACTTTGAAAATGTATGTACTTTCCATTTATAATTCTGATGTAACGCTGACAAAAATAAGCAAATCTTATTTCTAAACTCATTATTTTTAAAAATATGTATATTTGGTGCAGAGTTTTTTCAATGTATTTGTTTTAGTGTTGAGTTGGAAATAATAATAGAAAACTAATTTAAGAGTATAGGACATCAATGCAACAAGTATTTCTAATCTTATTGAAGTTTGCAAACAAAATATTCTGGAATAGTTTGCGCCCCCCCCCCCAAAAAAAATTAAAACCATGTTACTTTTATGCTGTATTTGTATACTCATCTCTTGAAACTTATTTGATTTAGAAAATATTGTTTAAAAGATCTTGTAAGCTTTGCAAAGTTGTCTTCCTCCATAAATTTGCTTTTGAGACTGAAATGCTAAATCTTCAAGTTTCAAAATTCAGCTCCTGTTTAGTTACAATATAAGGATGCATTAGTTCAAAATTACTAGATTCTGGGCTGGTACCAGATCTTAGAAAAGCAACAAAAGTTGGACATCTTTTGAAAACAGTAGTACAGTGACAAAAAAGAAGGCTGAAGATTTAGCATGGCTTCTTCCATCGTGATAAGCAAGATCTTAAAAGTCACAAATGCGTACTTTAGATTATTCTGATTCAAATGATTCTGGTTTTATCAGCCAAGTGTTTCAGAGAATAGGTCAGTCCAAAAGTGATGTGAATTTCTTCAAATGTGTGTTTGGCAGTTTTTTAAAAATAAAAAGATATGGTTATTTACACTTGTTTCATCTTGATTTTTCTTCTGGATTTGTTTTCAACCTTACTGGTTAAAATAGATTATTGTGGCATTTATGTATTAATAGTCAGATCCAATGCTTCTATTAATGAAAGAAATTCATCTGCACCAGTTTGCTAAGAAATCATATCTCAGTTGTTTACTTTCTTGAGAAAACAAATGTTTTCATAACCGGCGTAAAATCTAGCTTGTCATTTGCTTATACTTTTATTAATTAATACGTTTTTCGAGAGGCTTACATGGACAGAAACCAGCTTTTAAAAGGACGCTGCTGACACAATGTAGCTTATCACTAGACAAGCCTTGGAATATATGAGATTAGCTACCACGGAATGACCATTTCTAACAAAAAGGCACTGAAGCTCAAAGAGACATCAATAAATATATATCTATTGTTTTGTTTGCATTTACATTACAATTTCATATGCTGGGAGATTAAAAGTCACTTGTAGAGTGTTTAATTAGAAACTGGAACTCGTCTTTGAATATACAAACAAACCATATTTCAGAAACTTTGAATAACAAATTAGAGAAAATAACATGGAGTGATGAAAGCAAGGCTACACAATCTGCCTTCAACTCTAGTCAATGTAAAACAAGTTGAAACAATAATACAGCGAAACTTAAGTCTTCAGGATACTTGCATTGTTGCCATTACAATGGAAACAAGGCTATAGTAACAAAGGTAGATTGAGTTCTTTTCATGTCACAACCCAACTGATCTATAAACTGTAAATGCCTTTACTTTCCTATCAGTGTTTAAATACCCCTTCCCTCCATGTGTGTGTGTACATTTGTCACCTTTTTGAAGATGGTAGTAATAAAACTTTGGAATTCGTTCTCCTTAATTTTTGATCCATTTAGTTGAACTGTGACAGTTATATGCTTTAAAAAATTGTTGCAACTGACTGCGGCAAGTTTTCGAACAAGGGGAGCCATGTCCTTTCTTTATCTGGTCATAACACCAACCAAAATGGAGTAGGTCCATTTGGGAAGGCACTAAAAATCGAGAATGTTCAAGCATAAGAGGTGAAGTATCTCAAAGAGAACACCCAAAGCTCCAAAAGAACTCATTGGCCTAACCTTCCAAGTGCTGCCTGACATACAGATGGTAGAGTCTCCACATTGTACATTGGATCTAACAGCTGTCTCAGCACCGATGGAACTGGAATGCAAACAATCCTGGACCTTGGGGGACTGCTGAAGACAGAATGGTGAGCTTTATTAAAATTAAATGTATGTAGAATTTATTTTATATTAAGTAGTGTACATGTATAATACTGTACAGTATTCCAACAAGTAATTTGTTTTGCAGACAAGCAATATCGAAAAGCACCTAATCCCAGTTTATATATTGATTCTCTGATTCCCTTAAAGGTGTTTTGCAAATTTAAAGAATCCAGCTAGGACTTAATGTGAAAAATTACTATATGCAAGCGAGTTTCAACAATGAGTACAAATTGATGCTTTTAACCCTGCAACTTCTTTTTGTGGACAAGAATTTTCATTCTGACGTTTCACCTTATTACATTGCTCACAGTATCTAACTGCTTCACTCAGCCCTGCAAAGGTGTTTTATAAGATATTATCCCCTTTTACTAGATTCCAAGCTTCAGTTTTGTTATGTTTGGTATCAGTAAATCACAAGACGTAAAATTCTGGAAATCTTTGGCAGATGCAAGATAGAATTTTTGACCAAAGAAGCTAGGTATTACCTCAAGTTCATTTTTTGGATGGCAAATCAATACATTTCGTTTGACAAAGCTTTTAAATTGGTGTTTAGGAAAGGTAACTACTGGTTTTAATTATTTTACTCTTCGATGTATGATGTTTCTAGGATTAACAGAAGTAGGATAGAGAGCAGAGAGGTTTTCTTACACCACAAAGAAACTTGCATCCAACCTAATTCAGTCATGCTTTTAAAGCAGTCTGTTTTTTTGGTCAGTCGTGAAGAATCTTGTATTAGAGGGCTTAAAGATCGTGTGTGACTGATATCTGCAAGCACTTGCATTTGTACCAATTTTTATGTTGTCTTAAAGTAAAACAGTATCTCTGCGAGGCTCAGGATCATTGTTGAAAACTTGAACTCAAGTTATAAGTTTTGCTAAATGTTTAATTGTTTTGCAGGCATTGGAGCTGTTCCCTTGAACCTGTGAGAATTCCAAAAGTCATCATCCTCCGACACTTCCACCATCTACAATCCGACCCCACCACCCAAGACATTTTTCCATCCCCACCCCGTCTGCTTTCCGGACTCTCCGTGACTCCCTTGTTCGCTCCACACTGCCCTCCAACCCCACCACACCCGGCACCTTCCCCTGCAACCACAGGAAATGCTACACTTGCCCCCACACCTCCTCCCTCACCCCTATCCCAGGCCCCAAGATGACATTCCACATTAAGCAGAGGTTCACCTGCACATCTGCCAATGTGGTATACTGCATCCACTGTACCCGGTGTGGCTCCCTCTACATTGGGGAAACCAAGCGGAGGCTTGGGGACCGCTTTGCAGAACATCTCCGCTCAGTTCGCAACAAACAACTGCACCTCCCAGTCGCAAACCATTTCCACTCCCCCTCCCATTCTTTAGATGACATGTCCATCATGGGCCTCCTGCAGTGCCACAATGATGCCACCCGAAGGTTGCAGGAACAGCAACTCATATTCCGCCTGGGAACCCTGCAGCCTAATGATATCAATGTGGACTTCACCAGTTTCAAAATCTCCCCTTCCCCCACCGCATCCCTAAACCAGCCCAGTTCGTCCCCTCCCCCCACTGCACCACACAACCAGCCCAGCTCTTCCCCTCCACCCACTGCATCCCAAAACCAGTCCAACCTGTCTCTGCCTCCTTAACCTGTTCTTCCTCTCACCCATCCCTTCCTCCCACCCCAAGCCGCACCCCCATCTACCTACTAACGTCATCCCACCTCCTTGACCTGTCCGTCTTCCCTGGACTGACCTATCCCCTCCCTACCTCCCCACCTATACACTCTCCACCTATTTTCTTTTCTCTCCATCTTCAGTCCGCCTCCCCCTCTCTCCCTATTTATTCCAGAACCCTCACCCCATCCCCCTCTCTGATGAAGGGTCTAGGCTGGAAACGTCAGCTTTTGTGCTCCTGAGATGCTGCTTGGCCTGCTGTGTTCATCCAGTCTCACATTTTATTATCTTGGATTCTCCAGCATCTGCAGTTCCCATTATCTCAGAATTCCAAAAGTGCCTGCAGCTGCTAGTACACCTATTTATTTTGTCCAGCAGGTGCTGCAACCATTTATTTTTCTGCTGTTGTTATTTTGATGTTATTTAAAGATTTAATTCCATGTTTATCTAAAGTTGTATGACTTTGAATTGAAGGTTAACAGAGTTGGAAAGACCAATATGAATGAATGTTTGAAATGGTGACATCAATATATAGAGGAGATATTTTGTAAAACAGCAAAATAAGATGAGTGTACTGAACAAGTGCAATGGACCCTTCAGTTTGTCTAATTGCAAGCTAGAAACAACATTGGAAAGGTTACACAACATATGACCTTTTAGACAAAAATGTAGACATCCCAACTTGATTCTTTTCAAAAGAGTTACATCCTAGTGAGAGAGGTTTTGGTTGATATTATTGGTATTGTTGGCATTGATATCAGACAGTTATGCTATCTCAAGTATTAAATAGGTTTTCACATGACTTCAATCATAACAAAAGTTCCAGTTATTAAAGCTAACATCCTGTATTCCAGATCTCTTCCTTACCCTTTTATTATAATTCCAACAGTGTAAAGGGTGCAGTTATGCATTTCCCTTCTGAATCCATTATGAAATGTACATGTGAATGAGATAAACTCAGTTTCTATAAGGATACGTGGACATAAAGCATCTTGAACTGAACAATGAATATGAAGAAAAGCCATTGTATAAAAGTTCAACCCATCCCCTAAGGGCCCCAGACACATACTGATGATTTGGAATGAGAGTTTTAATGAAGTGATTACTTAATTGAGGCCTCTGCTTGGTCAATCTCAGGACCAGTTGATAAAGACTAAATTGACTTAAATAGTGACTGGAACAAATGCCATTAACAATGAGATCCTTGATTGTTGTTAACCTGGGCCAATCAAGGAGCCCTGACTGACACAGATAAACAGGAGATTCAGAGAGTTTCCTCTGTCTTGAAACTGGCTTTGAACTGGCTGGTCACAGCCCATGTACAGTGCAGATGTAAATAAAAGGTGACTTGGTGATAGAATACCCACCTCTGTTCAGTTATATCACCTTGCCTATTGTCATTGTGAAACTACGATGACATTTGAAAGGAAACACATATTTATGTTTCTTTCCTTATCAGTTTTCTGACAGTATAAACATTCGCTGTCAGCATAACTACCACAATGTATGTTTATCTGCTAGTATTCTATGATTGACTGCTTTCATGAGAAATCCATGAGTTTAAAAACTGCCAAAAGAACCAAAATTAAGAAAAAAGGTTTACCATTGATGTCTCAATGTGCTCAGTTTCCAATTTGCCCCTAATGAATACGTTTATTAGAATACGGGTGACACACCACACAACAAGTACATAGAAACTAGAACATAGAAAAGTACAGCACAGTTCAGGTCCTTCGGCCCACGATGTTGTGCCGTGGAATATTCCTAATCCAAAATTAAAATAACCTAACCTACATTCCCCTCAATTCACTGCTGTCCATGTGCATGTCCAGCAGTCGCTTAAATGTCAGTAATGACTCTGCTTCCACGACTTCCACTGGCAAAACATTCCATGCGCGCTCAACTATCTGGGTGAAGAACCTCCCTCTGACGTCTTCTCTATACCTTCCTCCTGACACCTTAAAAACTATGACCCCCCGTGGCAGTCAATCCTGCCCTGGGGAAAAGTCTCTGGTATCGACTCTATCCATGCCTCTCATTACCTTGTACACCTCGATCAGGTCACCTCTCTTCCTCCTTCTCTCCAAAGAGAAAAGTCTGAGCTCAGTCAACCTCTCGTCCTAAGACAAGCCCTCCAGTCCAGGCAGCATCCTGGTAAACCTCCTTTGCACCTTCTCCAAAGCCTCCAATCTTTCCTATAATAGGACGACCAGAACTGGACACAATATTCCAAGTGTGGTCTCACCAGGGTTTTGTAGAGCTGTAGCATAACCTCACAGCTCTTAAACTCAATCCCCCTGAGTAGACTCAGTCACTGCAAAATCTGGTCAGTTTTAGCAGAGTGCAAGAATTTTTTTGTGGCAAACTGCATTTAAAAGATAACACGTGATAAAAACTCTTTTAAAAGGGGGAAAAAAACAACAGAAATTGCTGTAAAATCTCTGCAGTTCTGGCAGCATCTGTAGAGAGAAATCAGAGTTAATGTTTTGGGTCCAGTGACCCTTGTTCAGAAGTGTGTTAAAAAGAGTTCATTATGAATGCCAGTTTGGTTACAAACTCTTGATAACTTTGCAATATTTTAGGCAACTAAATAATTCTGGCTCTATAGGCCCTTCTTGTTATCAGCAAGAAGTAGTAATTGTGTAACTGTTGTGAATCTGCTGTTACTTGCCAAATGATGCTAAAATTTTTCAGTTTGCAGTGAAGACATCTTGTAAATAATGGTGCGATGTTGTGACAGCAATTTTTTGTCTTCTGTTTCTCTGTTTTGTTCTCCCTTCCTGTTGGAATATAACCCATTGGTACTCAATGACCTCCAATTCTTCAACCAAGTGTATGAATTTTCCCACTTCCCACTGCATTTCAGCAAGCTGGTCTACCACAGGAGTCATCATAGCTGAGTCTGAATCAATGATGGCAAATAAAACTAACACCCCAGCAGCGCTGACACTAATTGTAAACCCTTTCTAGCGCTCCTGAATCTTGAGAGCTAAATCAACACCATTCAGAACCCAGTCTGTCATGCTTGTGGATCTTCTGATTTGGATGCTTCTTTTCTGAGACATTGCATGGGCAGTAATCAGAAATGCAAGCTTTGTTCCCATCACTGTACAAAAACAAGTTGAACTGCAACTTGTGCTGAAAAGAAATGTGTATGAAGAGAACTTTTTTTGAATACGATTCCATGAGTTGAACCATTTTTGATATGATTTTTAAATTTTGTTGCTTGGAAGCTGAAAGTTACGGGATATGTTTACATTTTTTATCATCCAAATCTTTTATTCTCTCATTTATTCAGAAACCATACTGTTGGTCATTTTACAAGATTTAAATAGTTATAAACCCTTGAGTAACCCTTTAAAGTGTTATTTTGTATTTTGTTTTCCCTCTTTTTAAAGGAGGTTAGTGTTTTGGAGACGTGACATACCCTGTTGAGTTTCCTAAACTCCCATGTTTATTAAACATTTGAATTAGTAAAACAAAACCCTATAAATCAACAGGAATTTTAAAAAAAGACCTGAATGTGTATTGGAGCCTTAATATACTTCTGTATTGTTGATCTTCAAATTAATCTCAAAGTTTAGATCTGAGGTGACTGTTAACATGTTTGGACTAATGCATATAAGATTAACGCCCTACGGTCAGAGCGCACTCAATATCTGGTAAATTCTGAATGTAGACAGCTTTGGTGGTAATCCTGTGATAATATGCAAGTACTCAATTCTGTTGCTTACCCCTTTATTGGTCAGCTTTGCAAATTGTCCTGGTGAGTGCAAAATCAAACCTTGGTCAAAATGTACCTTTTTCCAGCAATACTCAAATTCATTTCTAAGGACACAACATAATTATTACCAAATGTTCAAATGAGAAAAGTTAAAAATAAATCCTTGAAGCTGCTTTGTGTAGAGCTGAGTGAAGGAAGCAGCTATTTTGAATTAAGTAAATGCAAATTCAGTTTATTCTAAGTTAGGAAATCTCTTCTGTAAAAACAAAGCATTACATAGTGACAAAATAGCAGTAGGGTCTGTTTTCCTCCACTTCCTGTCAGCTGATGTGAAACTGGTGGCATTGATAGATTGCATGTGTGTTATCAAGTAGTGAAGCTCTGTGCCTTCTTTTCTAGAGAAAAAGTGACAATATGTGCTTTCAACTCCATCAAACAAATTTCTTCTTTAGTTGAATTTCACAGTTGTGCCAATTGTTTTGAACTGAGTTAAATCTATGGTTAGTAACCTGTGCATTGTAATTTCAGGACAGTTCCCTCAGTGCAGCAAACTTACACAATGCAGAAAAGTGATGTTGTTAATTTAGCATGAGTGATTTGGATAATGAAAATACATCCACATATCTGACGATTGAAATCATAGTCAAGTTTGCAAATGGAATCCAAAATGATTATTGTAAATGAAGTGTTAACTTCTCGTCCTTCTAAATCTCTCTGTAGCTTTGTGCTCTGTGACTACATCATCTTCCTCCAAAACCTCTGATGTCCAGTTTGTATGACTACTTTTGTCTGGTTCTACTCCTTGCTCTTTTATTGTAGATAAGGGATCAGCTGAAATAGTCTTTTGTATCTCTTTTGCTTCTACAGGCTGCTCCTTGCAGGTGCCACATATGTACTGAAAACATCCAGCTCTAGCTCAACGCCACCTCTATGGACCCCTCTAACACGCTGCTTGTTCCACATTTGATTTGCAGAAATTCAACTCAATTAAATATTGGAAAAATTGAAACCATTGCTTTCAGTCTTCAGCACGAATTCCATTCTAGTCACCAATTTTGTCATCACTGTGACTTGGAAATATCTTGCTAGGTCATGGTCTGGAACTCATTGCCTAATAACATTGTGGGTGTACCACCACCACATAGACTGCAGAAGTTCAGGAGGCAATATGCCACTCTCAATCTTGAGTTAGAGGCCCTTAATAAAAACTGGCCTGGTACTGAAAATCTCGACCCTCAGCGGGGTCTCTCGATTCTGCAATCAGTCAATGAGCACTCGCAATCGGTCTGGCTGTTTAAGACTTTACTCTTTATTTCTTCAATCGGCCGGGTACGGATCATCCGGAAGCACAGGAGTTGAGCATTTCCGTATTCCTTGGAGGAGCTGCACACACAACTTAATACAAAGACATTTTTA
Organism: Stegostoma tigrinum; assembly: GCF_030684315.1. Lineage (NCBI taxonomy): Eukaryota > Metazoa > Chordata > Chondrichthyes > Orectolobiformes > Stegostomatidae > Stegostoma > Stegostoma tigrinum. Next base: position 12,265,651 of record NC_081358.1, read on the forward strand.
TACTTTTCTTAAAGCAGGGTACATGGCATGATTGCATAGTGTATTCAAACAATGACCAGTCAATACATGATATTCCTTCATTGACAGTTACTTAATCTATTAATGTTAACTGGCAAACAACTTATGTCACAACACATAGGTTACTTTCTTTCTTGCCACACAGCGCCACAACATTTGCAACCGAAGGTCAGTTAGAACGGTCAGTACTGCATTATCTTATCATTACTGCATTATTTATGCAGCTTTAGCAGAATTCACAGTTCCCAGGCTAGAAGCCATTTTGTTGTGCAAACTTGCACCGAGAAGCCATCTTGTGCCTGTATCCAAGTTTCAGATTCTCAGTCACAGATGCCCATGTCACATGATGGAATAGAAAGAAAGCATTCAGGTCAGTTATCATTCATGTCAATTTCAACACTGTGACATCTCTACAGAAAAGGCAGTACATGCTACCTCTGAAAGCATTAAGCTTACAGTGTACCAAATGAAGCTGCCATTGATGTTGCTGCATTGGGAAACACTTTCTTATTCGTTCACAGGATGAAGGCATTGCTGACTAGGCCAGTTAAGAGTCAACCACTTTACTGTGAGTCTGGAGTCACATGTAGGCCAGCCCAGGTAAGGATGGTGAACCAGATGGGTTTTTGCAACAATCAACATTGGATTCATTGTCATCATTACACTCTTAATTCCAAATAGTTATTGAATTCAAATTTCACCGTCTGCCGTGGCAGGATTTGAATCTGGATCTCCAGATTAACAATCCAGCAACAATACCACTATGCCATTGCGTCCCCATTGCAGATTTAGTATAAGGCTTCCAAGTTTCCAGTTGACTAATTCCTATGTTACATTTGCTGGGGGGAGCACTAATGGGAAAAGTACATACACTAGGACTATGCAGAGGTTCATGCGTTGACATGAGTAAATTCAGAAGAAAAACATGTTCAGAGTGTACACTTAAACAAAACAATGAGAAAATAATGATAACAGTTTTAGTGAAATTGTTGGGCATAAGTACTGGCTCGGTGACTGAGGGGAGCTCCCTTGCTCTTCCTTGACATAATTACAAGGCCTCTTATGACATATAAATCAAAAAACAGTAACATCAAACTAGATTGTTTTTTCAGCACTACCCTAGAAATTTTGCCCCAGTCTGTGGAATGATAATTGGCGTTACAACTAATTCAGAAGTAAGAATGTCATAACTCAGCCTTGGGTTGACACAAAATCATAAAATCCTTACCTTGTGTTGGTATCATTTTGCAAATTTAAAACTCTGACAATGCAATTCAAATTGTATGCTGTCCTGACATGGATTTTGAACCCATCACCTTCTGAGTCTGAGGAAAGAGTACTGATAAGCGAAGCAATCAATTACATTATTAGCATCAACATGTAATTTGAGGATATTGGGTGAATGATTTTTGATTTTCAATGTTGTGTCATTTTGTTACAGAATTTGCTTTTGGTTTGATTTCTCTGCCAATTTGCTCCTCTGTTCATTAACCTTGAAAACATATATAAACAAGTCTCTTGCCCTCATACACTGACCGTAAACCAGCACTTCCAGTAAGACTTATGCTGAGACTGAACCCTGTCCAATTTTTCATGTTCTTAAACCAAGGATGAAAACCCAACTGTCACACTCTCTATACAGCTGTAACTGAAACTAATTAATTTTACAAAATCTGCTTTTAATTTTATCATATAACGGAAAAGGTCTGAATTTTGCTTTTGAATGTTTTGAAGTCTTTGTTCCAAATTTCTATTACTTTCCCTTGGCTGAAGCCAGCTGGACATTATATAAATGGAATAGATTGTCTTTAGTTCTCAAATTTGTACATGTATTCAAGTTTTAGCAAACCAATCAACTTTCAAAGGGACTCCCACACCCCACCGCCGCAAAACTAGAGCTATAAAAACAAATATTAAAAATGGTGCAGAATGAAGGTTTATGGTAAAATAGACATGGCAAAGCAAGATATGTGTCTGTTAAGACTGACACTGGTGTAACAGTGCAGCAGTATAAATGAGATAATCAGTAAAGGGTACATTGTCAGGAGACTATATCTGAGTGAGATGTGGACTGATTGAGTAGCAAATCAGGCTCACATGGAAATCTGGTGCATGGGCAAAAGAAGTGCTTTAAATAAGACACATTTCAACGTGTGTTAATTATTCATCAAATTTATTAATACAACTAAGGTTAACTAATAATTTAAAGGTTTATTAAGACCAAATAAAAGACAGTTATTACGAGTAAAGCAAAGTAAAATAAAGTTAATATAAGGGAAATTAAGTTAATGCATGGAAAGACAGTTTGGTCACATGAATGTGCATTCTCTCATGTCGGGGAAGTTGTGCATGCTTGGGTGATCTGGATGACTACAGGTACAGAAAGTATTATCATCTCAGAAACTGGAGTTTCTGAGCTGGAGTCATTGTGGCGCATTGTGAGACTGATAGGTACGTGGATAGTGCTTTCAGAGAGATGGTTGTACTGCAGGCTAGGAGCATGGGAGCAGGCAGTCCAAGAGAAACAGTTATGAAGTGCAGGAAATCCCTGACTTCCTCTTGCTACTCGATTTTCCATTTTGGATACTACTGAGAATGTTGGTTCCTCAGAGGAATGCAGTCATAGCCATGGCACCAAAGACAGCTCAGCTGTACTAGAAGGTAAGACCAGTGGTGATAGGGGTTCATTAGTTCAAGAAACAAACAAGCATTTCTGTTACTGTGGACGTGACTTCAGGATAGTCTGTTGCATCCTTGGCAAAGTTGCAGAAGGTGAATTTCTGGATTGTGTGCAGCATGAGTTTCAGGAGCAATATGTTGAAGAGTCAACTAGGGTTTGGCCTGTTTTAGGTATAGTATTTGTCATGGGAAAAGGCTAATTAATAACCTTGGTGTAAAGGAACCTTTTGGAAATAATGGCAATAATGTGATAGAATTTCCCATTGAGTTTGAATACTGGATAGTTCATTCTGAAAGCAGATTCTTATATCTGAAGAAAGAAAATTATGATGGTGTGGGGGTAAAATTGCGAGCAATATAGAATGCAAGAAGGGAGGTCCAAGAAATTGATTAAGGAAAAAGAAAGTATGTTCGGAAACTAGCAAGGTAAATAAAGGGGAATTGTAAAAACGTCATACATATGTGAAAAGAAAAAGATTAACAAGGATATATTACAGGGCCCATCAGAGGCACAGACAGAAGAATAAATTGTGATGAATAGAGAAGTGGTGGAGATGCTAAACAATTACTTTGTATCTGGCCTTGTGGGAGAAGATACAGAAGATCTTCCGGAAATGCCACATGGCTGAGAGACATGTGAAACCGAGGAAGTAAAAAAGAAATAGTCTTACTAAAGAGGTAGCACCTGAGAGGTTAACTACCTTGAAGGTTGATAAATTCTTGGATGAAATTGGTTTATCGTGGCATGCAGAAGGATAGTGATGTAGAAAGGGAAAGAACAAGACAGTCGATGTTTAGGTGGCTCTCTTTCAAGTTCTACAGTTTCTGGAAAGGTTTCCACAGACTAAAAAGTAAAAATGTAACCCCATTATTTAGAAGGAAGGAAGAGGGAGAATGGAGAACTGTCGATCTCTTAATTTGACGTCAATAGGCAAAATGTTGGGATCTATTATAAAGGATGTGATAACTGAGTATTTAGAAAAAATGGTAACATTGAACAGTCAACATGGATTTCTGAAAGACACATTATGTTTGGCAAATCCTTTGGAGTTTTTTTTCAAAGATATTACCTGTATCAATGATAAAAATGAACCAATGGATCAGTACTTGGATTTTCAGAAATTTAAACAAGCTACCATCTGGATCTGATCTGGACTGTCATTTACATTTCTGGTCCCAACACTATAAGATGGATATGAATGCAATGGAGAGAGTGCAGAAGGGACTGGTTCTGGGGATGAGACACTTCAAATATGAGGAAAGATTGGAGAAGTCGGGGCTCTTCCTCAGAGAGGAGAAGGCTAAAAGGAGTTCTGATATCTTTGATATATTTGATAGATGTTTCCAAAATCATCAGCAGACTGGATAGAGTAGATGGGCAAAAACTGTTCCTGTTCTGTGCACGGTCATTTCAGAATTATTGAGAATTTGCTAACAGACAGAAAATGGAACGAGAATAAAGAGATCATTCTCAGGATGGCAGACTGTAAGCGATGGTATAACCCACAGATCAGATCTACCCCATAGATCAGAACTATTCATGATTTGTAGAAATGATTTGGATGTAAGACCAATTGGAATATTTCCAAATTTGCTGATGATACAAAATGAGTCAGACCATAAGTTGTGAGGAGGACACAAGGACACTTTGAAAGTTTGGAATGGCTAAGGTAATGGGCTAAATTATCCCAGATAGAATAAAATGTGAATAAGTGTGAAGTTATCTACTTTGGTAGAAATCAATAGAAAGACAGAATGTTTCTTTAATTTGAGAGGTTGGAAAGTATTCATTCTTTATTGACTATTCACCTAAAGTTAATATACATCTGATGAAGAGTCATCTAGACTTGAAACTTTAGGTTGCTGTCTCTGCATGGATGCTGTCTGACCTGCTGTCATCTCCAGCATTTGTTGTTTTCAGTCAAGGAATTAACGAAACTGGTCTATATTCCCTGGAATTTTGAATAACGAGACATGATCTTTCCAGACTTTACAACAGTGTTTCAGGGTGTGACAGAGTGGATGTATGTACAAAGTTTTCCTTGGGCGATGTGTCTAAAACCAAGGGACGTTCCTCAGGATTAGGGATAAGCCATTTTAAAATGGAGAAAAGATGAATTTCTTCCCTTGGAAGATAGCGAATCTTTGGAATTCTCTACCACTGCGAGCTGTGGAAGTTACTTTATTGAACATGTTCCAGGCATAAATCCACAAGTTTCTGGATCCTAATGATACCAAGGATATGGAGATGGTGTGGGAAAGGGGTACTATTTTTATCTGATTAACAATGATCTAATTGATTGGTAGAGCAGCCTTTGCAGTCTGAATGGCTATCACCTGTTCCTATGTTTGTAACGATTAAAATAATGAGATAGACGCCGGGTAGTACAAAACTTGAGTAAGGCTGAAAAAAGGAGACATGCTGCCAGAGATAACAAAGTGTGCAGCTGGAGGAACACGGTCCCGACCCGAAACATTAGCTTTCCTATTCCCCTGATGCTGCCTGGCCTGCTGTGTTCCTCCAGCTCCACACTGTGTCGTCTCTGACTCCAGCATCTGCAGTTCTTGCTATCTCATCGCGAGGCTGTCAGAGTTTTTTGATTTTTACTCATCAGGACAAATGCAGGATTACCAAACCTCAAAGAAAACAACAAATTTGCCTGAAATGAAGGGTGCTAATTGATTAACAGGTGGACTGTTGTTGAGGTGATGCCATGGAGTCTGCGTAGGGGAACTGTTATTCCAAGCTTTTCTTTAAATTCAAGAACGGAAATTTGGCTTGAGACAACACCGCCTGGGAACCCTGCAGCCCAATGGTATCAGTGTGGACTTCACCAGTTTCAAAATCTCCCCTTCCCCCACCGCATCCCAAAACCAGCCCAGTTCGTCCTCTCCCCCCACTGCACCACACAACCAGCCCAGCTCTTCCCCTCCCCCCACTGCATCCCAAAACCAGCCCAGCCTGTTTCTGCCTCCCTAACCTGTTCTTCCTCTCACCCATCCCTTCCTCCCACCCCAAGCCGCACCTCCATCTCCTACCTACTAACCTCACCCCACCTCCTTGACCTGTCCGTCTTCCCTGGACTGACCTATCCCCTCCCTACCTCCCCACCTATACTCTCCTCTCCACCTATCTTCTTTTCTCTCCATCTTCGGTCCACCTTCCCCCTCTCTCCCTATTTATTCCAGAACCCTCACCCCATCCCCCTCTCTGATGAAGGGTCTAGGCCCGAAACGTCAGCTTCTGTGCTCCTGAGATGCTGCTTGGCCTGCTGTGTTCATCCAGCCCCACACTTTATTATCTTGGTAACTTCAAGCTTATCGGTTTAATGTCAGTGGTGAAGCAAGTATCATTGGGAATTCGATTAGTTGCTTGTGTAGTGGAGTGTTGTGTTGTTTAGTGACGGTGTAGTGGAGCCATGAGATGCAACATAATGTTGCTCAGCATATCTGCTGGACATAGTTAATTTTTTCAGGAAGGCGCAAAATAAATAGCTAAGGAACTGGCCATAGATATTAATTTAAATCAACATCTTGAAATGATTAAGTTCAATTCCACACAATGACAGATGTAAACCTTTCAATATTTAACATTTATTAGCCAATTATGATCCTTTAGATCAAAGATCTCCCAACCTTCTAAGGTCTTTTACCCTGTGTTTAGTATCAATGACCTAAAGCAGCTGAATACAACTTCTACTTAGTGTGCTGACCCTTTATTAACAAAAGCAACATATTCTCATTAAAAAAAATGAAAGAACTGCAGATGCTCTAAATCAGGAACAAAACAAAGTTGCTGTAAAAGCTCAGCAAATCTGGCAGCATCTGTGAAGGAGAAAACAGAGTTAACGTTTTGGGTCCGGTGACCCTTCCTCAGAACATATTCACATAACACAAGTTGTACACTGGATTACCATGCAATGGAGCTGGCTACAGGGTGGTCACTCTGCCAATGAATCCTGCGCACAATCCCATGACTGACCAGATCACTCTTCTTACTCTAACCTCAATGTCCTTGGAGGCTGCATTTTTATACACCACCTTGATGTGGCTGGTAGAAAGGAAATACCTCAAATCCAGTTATAAGTTGTTGGTCAGGAGTCTCAGGATCATCCCCCTTAACAGTGTCTTCATGGTTCTGGAAAACAATATTAAGTGAAAAGCTGTCCTTTGAGCAGATTTGATCAGAGATACATTGTGGGAATGTGCAGTTGAACTTAATTAAATTAAGGTCCCATCAATGCTTCCTAACTCTCTTACCCCCTTGTCGGGTATAGAGTTGATGTTGTCTGTCTTGGGGGTGATGTTCCCCAGGATGCCTTGATTTTGATGTCTTGGGCTGCTATGAAGACAGTGTTCCAAACTCCTATTATCATTGTCTGGAATACCATTTACAGGAAAGTCAGTGATGATGGGCCATTATCCTCCATGATGAAGTCTCAGAGTTGCCCAGAGGGAACCCTGCTAATACGGGTTTGGTCCTCTATTTGCCAGCTAGTGCAGCTTTATTTGATGTATGTGAAGTCATGTAATTGGCTGTACAGCTGGGCTGCTCACACTATAGGACTTGCCATGTCTGTGATACAGCATACATTCTTGTATAGCCATTCAAAGTTTCTCGTTCTATTTCAAATTTTAGATCTTGCCTTGATTTTCCACACCTCATTCCTGGGGTTTGAGTGGCTCCAAGTTCAAACAAATAAAAGTATAAGTACTGCAGATGCAGGAAATCTGAAATAAAATCACTGTGCTGGAAGTTCCAAAGTAGAATCACTAACAGAAATTAACTGCAGACCTGCTGAGTTTCTCCGGTATTTTTATTTTTATTACAAATTCAAGCATACTGTGCTGACTGTGAACTATTGTTGTTGCAGCTTTAGATTTAGAGAAGGCAGTGTCTACCACAGCACAGCAACAATTTACTTTGGCTGCTTATCTAACTTTGTACATTGACATTTCTGTGTGATGCCCAGTGACCATCTCATGAGAAAACCTGTCCCTTTTGATTTTACACCTTGGATACCTATCCACTGAAGGACCACAACCACTAAAGGTCCTGAGCAAGGAGATCTTTGTACATTGCGCTTCTTAGTGTACAGTTAAAATGTTCCAGAAATTCCTAAAGGTCGGGATTTATGCACCATTTACTTTTGATGCCTAACAGCTTTATAGTAGCCTGCATTGCACATCATGTAAAGTGGCTCCTCTAATTTGATTCCTCAAATTTTCTCCAATGAGTAAATACCTCCATTACTAAAGTCTTGGCTATGCACAATGCAACGGTTACCTCACAGGGAAAAGCTTCCATTCACTTGGCCAACTTGTCTACCAGAATAAGACAGAATTTGTTACTTCTCTTTGTGTTAGATAAGGCTCTAATGGAGTCTGTCTGGAGACACTGCTAGGGACCCTCCATCCCTGTTCTGACCCATGGAAACCTGGTAGAGGGAAGTTTCAGGATTATTCACTACCTGAGACATGCTTTAGAGTGACTGTCTACAACCTGGCAAATGCTGGGCCAACAAGGCACAGACTTGATCTGCTTCCTATGAATGTACAGTCCTGACAGAGGACGTATTTGGTCTCTAACAGCCAGCAATACAAGCATAGAGAGTGAAAAAAATGCTTCAGAGGAAGTCAAACATCCCATAATCCAACCTCTGTTATCTAGTTCTGCAAGATTACAGCTGCCCATATGAACGTCTCTTCCTTTGGGATGTATTCCTGCCTGGAAACACTGTCAGTAACCTAGATCCCACCTACTATGCAAATGTGGAGCTCCCCTAACTGTCTGAGCTTGTCTGAAAGCCAAGACCAAAGCAGCGCCTTGATCTTTGGGGTGGTGCTGTGCAATGAAAGTTTCCACCAGGCCTCTTGTGTGCTGGAGACTACCCTGTCCTTGATGCACAACTCTGGTAAGGGTTGAGTGGGGGTGTGGTGTGTGTTAGCATGTGTGGTGTGTGCCGGTACAAAGTGAAATGTTTCAGTGCCCAGCAGGTGGCACTCACACATCGACTATCCCTTCTCTAGCTCTTAGTGGACCCACTATGCTTGTGTTGCTGGCTGTTGGAGGCCAAATACCTCCCCTGCCAGGACTGTGTTTAGGCTGCAACTTCCACAGAGTGAATTACCAAGTAGGATTCACCTCAGCTAGTGCAGACGCTGCCGGTAAAATACTTTGCAGGACAGTGGGCCTTCTATTCCCTTGTTCAGAAAACTTAACATTGGCACTGACCTCCCACCAAAATACATAATAAGCTCTCTCAATCTCCAGAAAGCACAGAACTGATCAAATAGCTGGTACCAATTCCAGGTGGTTTCTCATCTCCCATGATCAATTGCCCACTCTCTTGGCCAGATGGTTAAACCTAGGATTTGGGATTTCTTTCAGTGCCTTTTGGGTTTTATTTTAAAACCTGCCTCTCTTAACAATGCCAGCAGTTCTGCCAGAAGTTCCTAATGCTCCACTTTAGTCTTGGAGAAGAAGAACAAGCCATCCCACAATATCGAATGGGATGACTCGACATCAAATTCCTTTCAGGGACTTGTACACTAGTAGAAAATGGAGTAGCTACTGTGAAGGTCCTGGCCAAACATGCCCAGCAACACTGCTGACCCCTAAAGGTGTAATCATGTCTGTAATGGTCTTCCTTCCTTACCGGGATGGACCAGAATCCATTGGAAATGTCTGAAATAGTAAAAGTCTGGACATTGACCAGGAAAGCAGCGAGCAACTGTGGTGGCAGGTAGGGACAATCTTGGTCAAGACACAGCATTTGACTGCCACTATCCTTGAGCCATCAGGTTTTATGGGTCAAATGGAGGAGTTGATTTGTTTGGGTATTGGTTGGAAAACTCCTTGTTCCGTTAGGTATCCCACAGTTTCCTCCAAGTCATCCTCTGCCTCTTTTGGTGTGGTGTGTTGTTTCTGAGGTGGCACCATGGCCTCACACTCACCATCTTCCTGGCCCTCTGTACCAACCACCTACTGTAAACATGATAATGGGTGGCAAAACAGAGTCTTCTGTCCCTAATTAAATCTTTACATTCAGAAGGGGGTATGCTGTACTGGAGTCAAACTCATACAATCTCAATACGGTGATGGGTCTCCTTTCTTGGTTTCTTGTCTGGAAGTCACAGCCCTGGTCTACCCCTGCTACCACTCCACACACAGACAATAATTCCCCATATCTATTGCTACTTGGTGACAGAGCTTCCTGCTTATCTCCCTGAGCTCCCCATTCTGTATCTGGCCAGGCTACAGGTCAATTTAGTGATCAGAGAACTGACCTGGTCATCTAAGGGTTTGGACTCAACTCCAGATGCTGAGTCATCTGCAGGAAACTGTAAGAACTCCCACTGGACCATGGGAAGTCAGGGGTCAGCAGATAACAGTCTGGGAAGCTTCCATGTCTATCAAGTATCTCCCTTCCTTCCCCTCCACCCAAATGTTTGTCTATGCTTGCAGTAAGTGTCAGAACACAGGCAATTGGCCTGGTGGCAGCTCTGTCAGTTCTGACCACTGCCAAAGGTGCCAGCATTGCTTCTGGTCACACATTGGTGCATTGCTCCTCTCTAGAGCTGATAGTCTCTTCACCATGTCCTCTCAGAATGATACTGTGGGCTCTTTACCAGAATTACCCCTGCATGTTTGGATTTCACTCCTCTTTTGACATGAAAGGGTTTTTTTGTCTGAAGTGACCCTTGATCCTACAGTTGTAGCCATCTTGATGCCAATATTTCCTATTTATGTTTTTTAAAAACCATTTTTTGTAGGAATTTCCCCTTTTAGTTGCCTTTTCTATGAATTTATTTTCAAATCTAAGGGTCATTTTCTTTAGGAATCCTGCCTCTGTATCTTTATCTAGGTCACAGTCTCAAAGGATACCCAATCAAATCTACCTACAGCTCATAGCACCATCGGTTTTTGATATGCTGTTAGCCAGACTGACTTTATTTGTTATTATTTATATGCGGACTCCTGCTTCAGCTTTTACTCACAGATTCTGCATCCATATTAACCAAATGCACTCCTCCTTCAGGGTCAACATCCTGGCAAATGCTGGGCCACCAAGCTATAGACTTGATTTGCTTCCTATGAATGAATGAAAACAATGCTTCAGAGGAAGTCAAAATCCCATAATCCAACCTTTGGGATGTATTCCTGACTGCAAACCCTGCCTCCCCTAACTATCTGAGCTTGTCTGAAAGCCAAGACTATAGCAGCACCTTGATCTTTAGGGTAGTGCTGTGCAATGAGTTTCCACCAGGCCACTTGTGCACTGGAGACTGTCCTATCCTTGATGTGCAACTTTGGTAAGGGTTGATTTGGAATGTGGGTTAGTGTTACGTCCTGACTACCTGTTTACAAAATGAAATGTTTGGGTGCTAGAAGGTGACTAGCTAGTGGTACTGACACATTGACTATCCCTTCTCTAGCTCTGGGAGATCTTCTCACCACAGGTTTGGTTTAATCATTTTTTTTAACATTTTAGAGTCCCTTTATGGTCACCACTAAACCAAAAGGGGAACAAAAGCTGATTACTGAGTGGTCACCCTGTCAATTCATCCTCCTATATGAACATAGCTTGGCCACGCAATGTGGCTATACCCTGCTCCTAGCATGTTGCGTGTCTGGATGAGATCCATTCTATCCTCAAGCAGGATGAACACCATTCATACACAACCAACCTCACTCCCTCTGGGTTGCTGTTGTCTAGTTTCTGTAGGCAAGTTGTCCGTGTGTGAGCCACTGTATTAATTACATAGAGTCGCAAAGTCATACAGATATGCAGCATGGAAACAATCCCTTTGGTACAACTTGTCAATGCTGACCAGATATTCTAAATTAATCTAGTCCTATTTGTCAGTATTTGGCCCATACCCCTCTAAACAATTCCTATTCAGGTGCCCATTCAGATGCCTTTTAATTATTGTAATTGCACTGGTTTCCTCCACTTCCTCTGGCAGCCCATTCCATACATGCAGCACTGTTTGCATGAAAAAGTTGCCCATTACTTCCCTTCCAAATCTTTCCTCTCTCACTTTAAACCTACACCCTTCTAGTTTTGGACACTGCTACCCTGGGGAAAAGACTTTGGCTATTCACCCTATCTATACCCTTCATAGTTTTATAAACCTCTATACGGTCACCTCCTGCCCTCTAATGCTTCAGGGAAAATAGCCCCAGCCTGTTGAGCTTCTTCCTGTAGTTCAAACCCTCCAAACCTGGCAACATCCTTGTAAATCCTTCCTGGATCCTTTCAAGTTTCACAACATCCTTCCTACAGCAGGGTGACCAGAATTGCACACAGTATTCCAAAAGTGACCTAACCACTGTCCTGAACAGTTGCAACAAGACCTCCCAACTTCTATATTCAATGCACTGTTCAATAAAGGCAAGCATAACAAACACCTTCTTCACTATACTGTCCACCTGTGACACTATGTTCAAGGAACTATGAACCTGCACTCCAGGGTCTCTTTGTTCAGCAACACTTCCAGGACATTAGCATTAAGTGTATAAGTCCTGCCCTGATTTACCTTTCCAAAATGCAGCATCTCACATTTATCTAATTTAAACTCTGCCTGCCACTGCTTGACCCATTGGCCCATCTGTTCAGGTTTTGACTTGGCTGGGTGTATACTCATTGAAGCATTTTTGGTGAGCATTTTCTTAGCTCATCCCAGCCATCATGTCTTCTTTTGTGCACCACCATCTTTACACCACCTTGTTACCTGCTCTGAACACCAGCTGGTTATATTTTAACATGAGTGCTAATCAAGCAGCACTTGTTAATGATCTGAGCACAAAATGCCTGAGAAATCCAACCTGTCAATTACCATACCATTAGCCTACATTCAATCATCAGTAAAGTGATGATGGGCTCATCAACAATACTATCAAAGACTATATAACAGTGCTAGCACATGGATGAATGATATTTGCAGTGCGTAAAAAAGACTGGATTCAACTTCTACCTGCCCAGTTCGAACATTTCTGAAAAGGTTGATTAAAAAATATCAAGCAACGTTTGCTTAGTAATAAACTGTTCACTGAAATTTAGCTTGGATTCTGACAGAGCCACTCAGCTCCTGATCTCATTATAGCCTTGGTTCAAAACATGGACAAAGGACTGAGAGTGACTGCCCTTGACATCAAGACCACAAATGAACAAGTGTGCATGAAGGAATACTAGCAAAACTAGAATCAATTGGAGCAAGAAAACTCTCTGCAGTTTGGAATCATACCTAATGCAAACGAAGATGGTTGTGGTTGCAGGTCAATCATCTCGGCTGTAGATCATCTGTGCAAGAGTCCCTCAGATTAGCGTCCAAGGCCCATGCGTCTTCAGCTGCTTCAACGATGGATTTCACTGACCATTTCCAACAAAAAATATGTGGGCATAGGGGGACATCATGGCCCCAAACTGGCATTGAAAAAATAATGAGATAGTAGAAACTGCCAATGCTGGAGAATCTGAGATAACCAGGTATAAAGCTGAATGAATACAGCAGGCCAAGCAGCATCAGAGGAGCAGGAAGACTGCTGTTTCGGGCCTAGACATCATTTTTCTGAAGAAGAGTCTAGGCCCAAGACGTCAGCCTTCCTGGTCCTCTGATGCTGCTTGGCCTGCTGTGTTCATCCAGCTCTACACCTTGTTATCAATGAAAGATTACTATTCCCTTAGCTTGCCATAATTTCCAAGAGTTTAATTTTAATTTAAAATATCTGACACAGCAATTCTAAGCATGAAAACCTGAAGAAGACAACTTTTCTCCCAAATTTCTCCTTTTCCTTTTGTCACTCCTTGTTAGGTATAGTTCCACAGCTGCTACTAGCCATAAAATTATAGAATAATAACATGTGGAAGGGAGACTGCCCAGTCATTGTGCCTGTGTGAGTTCTTGAAACAGCTCTCTGTTTATTCTGACTCTCAAATTTCTTCACAGTAATCCTGTTCTTCCCCCCCACTTCAAGTATTTATCCAATTCCCTTCTGAACATTATAATTTAATTGGCATCCAACAGCACATTTGTATTCCAGCTCATAACAGGGAAAAGAATTCTCATGAACAAAAAACAGAAGTTGCTGGAAAAGCTCAGCAGGTCTGGCAGCAGCTGTGTAGAGAAATCAAAGTTAACGTTTCAGTTCGAGTGACCCGACCCACAACATTAACTCTAATTTCTCTCCACAGATGCTGTCAGACCTGCTGAGATTTTCCAGCAACTTCTGTTTCTGATTTACAGCATCCGCAGTTCTTTTGGTTTTTTTTGTAAAGAATTCTCCTCACCTTGCCTTTGGTTGTTTGTCCAATCATCTTTAAATCTGTTTCTTCCAGTTGTTGACCATTCTGCCACTAGGAACCATTCAACCTTATTTTACGTCGTCAAAAACTTCCATCATTTACGCCACTTCTGTTAAATCTCATGTCAACCTTCTCTGCTGTAGAACAAACGGCCTCAGTTACCTGAGCTTCCAATGCCTGAAGTCCCACATCCCTGGTGAGAGTATAATAAACCTTCAGCACTTTCCTGCCTAAGGCGTGGAGTGCTGAATTGATTGCAGTATTTTAGCTGGGGCTTAAACAATATTTTACAAAGATATAAAATAACTTCCTTGCTTTTATAGTCAGTCCTTTGAGATGCTGTTCCTGTAACTACTCATCTTGTGTAAGCCTAAATATGAGTTGTTCAGCCTTGAGAGTGTGCATACTCAAATGCCACTGAGCAGCAGAGTCCTCAAATGATGCTGCTCACTTTTTCTCCTTCTGGTCAGTTATAGATATCCAAGAGTCACCTTGTATAAATTCCACAGGTCTGAGATTCTGTATGATTCAGTGTCATACTATGTTGGGTAATTACCAATAAGGTATTCAAGCAATTGACAATACTGAATCAATGGTCATATTATCATACATTTACGCTACTGGACTTGTGATATTCCTTCAATTGATGTGAAAGAACAGTTGTGTTACCATTAAAAATGTCTGACAGCCAAATATTATTGTGATTTAATTTTCATAGTGGAAAACAATGACTAGTTTGTTATTGCATGTGAGAAAGGAGTCACTATTCCTGTTTGAGCCAAAGATGGTATTGTTTGCTTTAAACTGGCAAAGTAGTTATAAAACATCCATTTATGAAACATTAGTCAGAGGCTAAGGTGGTTAAGCATTGAATGCCTTCATTTAACGACCAACACAAATTTTCCTACATTATTAAAATAAGGGACTATCATCTAATAAATGGTCTTCAGAAACAGTACCAAAATTTGAATCTGTCCAACATCTATTCACAAACAGGTTCTGTTCTCAGTCCCGCTCCTGACCATTACTGGTTCTTTGTTGCTGGGTTCCAAAGGTCAAGGTATATTGTGCTGGTTCATGCCAAACATCCTGTTCTCCTTGTTGTCACCACCACTCTTCTAAACAGTTTATATTGGAAAGAACTGCATCTGATTTGAATTGAGTAAACATCTATGGTACAATGTTCTCAAGGCAATCATTTTAATTAACTTATGCCCAATCACACAATCATGACTGCAGCCAAATGTTTAGATGTGAACACTGTTAGTGCTGACCAGCCTTGGTTATGTAAGGCAGGAATTGTTGAGCATTAATAAAATAATGTAACAGGAAAGTAGTTTAGGGCTGAAATTAAAATAAATGCTTAATGCAGTATAAGATCATTTAACAGTCCCCAGTCTGTCTCGTTAGCCTCGTACAAAATGTTCTATATTAAGTTTCACATGGGCTTTAAGGCAAAATTAGTTATAATGTTGAATAAGTTTAAAGTTACATTGACACATGCAGACAGGAAGGAAACATGCAGTTAGAGGTTTACAACATTATTTACCAGAGCATGTCAGGCACAAACTGAGAGACTGAACTGACAACTTGGCTTACTCTTTATGCTTGTCAGTAATTAAGTAATTCCTGTTTTTGTATCAAGTGGAGGCCTAGTGAAACAAGACCACTCCAAATAAGTCCGTTTTACCCGGAGGACAGATGTGAATAATCTCTTACTAGACAAAATGAGATTTGATATGTCCCTCTGGTTTTCTTAATTCTGATGATAGGAAAACATTTGTAACTACTTGATAATGCAAAGTAAATGTTATGTTGATTTCATACTGAGCTGAATGCTTTCATTCTGCGGAGGTTTAAGTTACAAAATGTTTGCTTAGATATTGATTAGCCTTGAAACTCTTGCACTTTAATATCTAACGTACTAAACTCTTCCCAATTGTCAGTGTTAAATTCCTGTTGTAAATCTTGGTTTAATAATATTTGTTTAATTAAATATTTTGGAATTTAATTAAATATTCTCAAAGAAATTGCACATAAGCTGCTATATTTAGGATTGCTTAAAACCATACCTTGTGAAGTGTGCAAAAAATGTTCATATCTGAATATCTGAATTTGAAGCATGTTAATTTATTTGCTTCAAAAAAATGCCTACAATAATGCACAATGATGAAACAGGGATTTTAACAGTTCGTATGACTTTAAAACTGTATTAATATTAAAGTTATAAAATATTCCACATTTTTAAGATATTTAATACAAAATTCATATCATATGAAAAAATAGAAGTCTTAGTAATTTGTCTGAATAATTCTTAGTCTTATTGTTACAGTTAATATTTTCTTTATGTTTAGTACAATATTTAATCGAACATTTGGATATTTTAATGACTTGCCATGAAGATCACTGAACATTTCTCTTGGTCATCATGGTGACGTATGTTTTTTTTTGGGTAAGCATGACATTGCATTGTAATTCTTCCAAATCATCCTGTCTGGCCATCAATTTCCAAAAATATCCCCCACCTCCAACAAACATTTTGAACTCTTCCACTGAAATATTGAGAAAGTCTTTTTGTATTGAAAACTCTGTCAACAACAGAGTTCTAGACAATAAGTTAACTGCTACCATCAAACTCGTTCTCTATATAATATATATCTTTTACAGGTAGTTCTTATCCCTGCAATGTATGTTGTATTAGTGAAACCACACTTTAACTCCCTCTCCCATTCCTTAGACGACATGTCCATCATGGGCCTCCTGCAGTGCCACAATGATGCCACCCGAAGGTTGCAGGAACGGCAACTCATATTCCGCTTGGGAACACTGCAGCCCAATTGTATCAATGTGGACTTCACAAGTTTCAAAATCTCCCCCTCCCCCACTGCATCCCAAAACCAGCCCAGCTCGTCCCCTCTCCCCCCACTGCATCACTAAACCAGCCCAGCTCGTCCCTGACTCCCTAACCTGTTCTTCCTCTCACCTATCCCTTCCTCCCACCTCAAGCCGCACCTCCATTTCCCACCTACCAACCTCATCCCGCCTCTTTGACCTGTCCATCCTCCATGGGCTGACCTATCCCCTCCCCACCTATACTCTCCTCTCCACCTATCTTCTCCTCTATCCATCTTCGGTCCGCCTCCCCCTCTCTCCCTATTTATTTCAGAACCCTCTCCCCGTGCCCCTCTCTGATGAAGGGTCTCGGCCCGAAATGTCAGCTTTTGTGCTCCTAAGATGCTGCTTGGCCTGCTGTGCTCATCCAGCTACACACTTTGTTATCTGTAGAGTATCATGTACAGTTTTGGTCTAATTTTTAAAGAAAGAGTTTAATGCAGTAAGAAGCAGTTCAGAGAAGCTTCATTCAACTGATTCCTGGGATGAGAGGTATTATCTTACAAGGAAGAATTAGGCAGATTGGGTCAATACTCATTAGAGTTTAGAAGAATGAGGGACGATCCTATTGAAACGTATAAAAATCCTGGGGGGACTTGACGGGGTACATAGTAGAATGAAGGAAGAGAGACAGGAGCTAGGGGACACATTTTGAAAATAAGGGGTATTCTATTTAAGATGAAGATTATTATCTTCTGTCAAATTGTCACGAGCCTGTGGAAATCTCTTCTCAGAGTTTAGTGGAGACAGGATCATGAAGATTTTTAAGGCATTGCTCAATAGATTCTTGACCAACAATGAAGTTAAAGAGCATAGGGGGTAGGAAGGGAAATATCTTGATGCCACAATCAGATCAGCTGTGATTTTCTTCTGGATCAGTTTTGAGAGAGCAAATGATCCAGCTCCTGCTCCTAACTCTAAATTTCTTATTTCAATAAAGGCTATGATAAGTGTTCTACATTGAGCCAAGTAAAATGTAATCCAAAATGCTAAACTGACATGTTTCACATTGTTACTGTACCTGCTCTTGAGACATAGATGGAACCGTTAAAGCCTTGTGGTGTTTCAGTTATGAAAGTGTAGATAGCATCCTTTACAATGCAAGAGAAAGCAGGGATGAAAGAACAAAGACATGCTTTTCTAAGTAGTGCTTGTTATGATTCTATAAATAAGAGTCAGACCAGCTGAAAATAGATGCACTCAACTGAATGACAGTGAAGACACTGGTTGAGATAAATGGGATCAAAGGCTATATACTGGATGGAGGAGGGAACATTTACCTTTGTCAGAGTCACATGAGATTTTATTAATAACTTCACTGAATACAGTTTCGAAGAGGATTGAAACGTGATTGGAGGGATTCAGGCATGAGTTTTGGACAAGGTTGGAATTGATTTAAGAGGTCACAGTACTGATAAGGATTTTCAAGAGGAGTGGGACTTTGTATGGTCAGTATAGTTTTATTCAAACATAAAGGCACTCAATCAGATCCTGCTGGTCACGCCCTAATGTTAAAGGCATATTGAAATTATAAATATTTTAAGTCTCTGACTATGCAAATGATCTATTCCTCTCATAGTCTTATAGACCTCAACAAACTTATGTGAGGCATAGATAGGGTTGATAGTCAGAGGCCTTATCCCAGGGTGGAAAGGTCAACTATAAGAGGGCAAGCTTCAAGGTGAGAGGCGAAAATTTGAGAGGTAAACTGCAGGTAAATTTTTTTCACATAGAGTGCAGTGGGGTACCTGGAATTCCCTGCCAGTGGAAGTAGGAAAACAGATATGCTAGCAATGTTTAAGACGTGTCTTGATAGACACATGGATGGGAGGCTAACAGAGGGATAGAAACCGTGCATGGGCAATAAGTAGCAGGTCTAAGTAAGGATTAGGAATCAGTGCAGGTTTCATGGGCTGAAGGGCCTGTTCCTGTGCTGTATTGAATTGAAACTGTCGGAGCAAATTACTGCAGATGCTGGAATCTGTACTGAAAACAAAAAATGCTGGAAATCACAGCAGATCAGGCAGCATCCAGGGAGAGGGAACAAGCTAATATTTTGAATCTAGATGGCTTTCTTGCTATGATAGTCACCATATTGTCCTTATTCATGAATTCAGTTATTTTCCAAGTAATTATAGCAGGAACTAATCTTCATGTTTATTTCTGCAACTGCAACTCCCTTCCTGCAGATTCTAATCATGTGAATAAATAGGATTAAGTAAAAATGAAAAAAAACCTGTCATTAAACTTCAATTGAGCAAGGTAAGTGCAGAAACAGGTAGTGAGAAGTTTTAAAAATTGCTGGAGAAACTTGGCAAGTTTGGGAGTACCTGTGGAGAGAAAAATAACCTAACATTTCCAGTCCAGTTACCCTTCTTCAAAACCCATTCTGAAATATGAACACTGTTTTCTCTCTGAGATTATGACAAGGATGAGAGGTTTTACGCATCAGGAAAGACGAGGGAATCTTTATCTCTTAAAAAGTTCAAAAGGATATTTTATTAAGTTTCTGAAAACTATAAGTGGTTTTGATATTTACTAAACTAAGTCATGGAAAACATTCCACCAT
This sequence comes from Stegostoma tigrinum, assembly GCF_030684315.1. Classification (NCBI taxonomy): domain Eukaryota; kingdom Metazoa; phylum Chordata; class Chondrichthyes; order Orectolobiformes; family Stegostomatidae; genus Stegostoma; species Stegostoma tigrinum. Next base: position 12,285,118 of record NC_081358.1, read on the forward strand.
GAACAAAAATAGAAATTGCTAGAAAATCTCAGCCAGTTTGGCAGCATCTGTGAAGAGAAATCTGAGGAAGAGTCACAGGACCCGAAACATTAACTCTGATTTCTTCCTATAGATGCTGCCAGAACTGCTGACCTTTCCCAGCAATTTTTGTTTTTGTTTATGATTTTGAGCATCTGCAGTTCCTTAGGTTTAAAACCTTTCTACAAGTTGTCACATAGAGGGGAACATTAATTTTAAGAACTTTATCTGAAGAACTAGGGAGACGTTTGAAATGTTTGTGCAAAGATCATTTGGACCTTGAAAACACTGCTGAAATTGGTGCTGAAGACATGAGCCCGACTAAAAATGGCCTGGATGCAAATTCAAAAGAAGCGTTGTGGCTGGGCATTGGAAGTACATAGCTCCTTCAGAGAGGCAACAACGAGTCATATATACAGCTTCTATTCTGTGTCAATGTTGAAAGCAATAGCCCACCCTATTTTATCAAATACAATAAATAAACCTACATCACCAACGGTAAATTACAATGTCAACAATATTTAATGGCCTGAATTATGTTTGAAGACAAACGATTATTAATTAAATTAACACCCAAACAATCTTATTGAAATATCTGGATTATCCAGTTCAGATTCACGAGTCAGTGAGAGAAAAAGAAATATAACTTTAACAAAATTCAAAGTAGAAGGTAAAAATGCAAAGCCATATTTTCACTCTCCAGTAGTGTTAAGATTAAGCATTTCCTCCTCCTTAGTAACATCTGCCCATCAAACAAACGGATGCATCTGCGGTTCCTGTGGTCAGATTTCAGATTTGATAACCACGTCAGGCACAATTGGCCTGTTGGAAATGACCTAAATTTATTGATAATTTCAGGCTTGTCAAAGGGGCAGCCCGGCCTCCTGTATATGCCAACCAGCTATCCAGCCAGCTGTAAAATAAGGAAGCCAGAAGAAGCAAGGATTGTGCTGAGACTTGATGCATTCCGTTTACAAGAATAAAGTTGTTTACTATGAAAGATGTGCAAACCGGAGTTCTAAACAAACTGCAAGCAAGATTAATTTGAAGTGCGCATCGGGAAATTACTCCAAAGACACCGCAACAGTTATTTCAAATATATTAATTTACATGATTAGTCCTGTTCTGATTTTTTTTGTAAGAGAAACAGCAACAGTAAAATACTGCGCCATTTATAATTGAGCCATTGTTAAGTGCTAAACGTTTATGAAATTGAGATTTGTTTTATTCCTCTTCATAAAACGAAGTGTCGGATTTTGGACACTGGGTTCTTGGATGTTAAAACTTAAGTCATGAACGTGGGAGTTTGCAGCAGCGGGCTAGTCTGAAGGTCATGCAGCTAGTGCAGCTATTGTATTTAAAGCTCGCTGATACCATTAACTCATCTACATTGAGGTAAAGCCAGAGAAACAAACGACATGGAACAAAATCAGCACACAATGTGCGAGGTTTGAACCAGTGCCCGCAACTGATAACTGGAGCGAACTGGTCTCCAAATAGCTGTAATGCAGTAGGCACAGCAAAGACTGACTTTCTTCAATGTTTATGAAGGACAATGGTTGTTATGGGAGAGCTGGTACGGCAGGCCCCTTTTTAACCCTGTGCTTTCGCTGGGTTTTCTTCTTGTGTGGTCGAGTTTTGCTGGTTTGATACATAGTGATGTCTTGCATGTTTAGATAAGCTTCCTTCCACCCAATGGCCATTAAATATCACTCAGATTCATTTAAAAACTGCAAATTATACCACATCAACTTTTTTTTCCCCATGGAGTTAAATATTGCTTTGAATGAGGAGGTTTAAGAAAACAAATCAAAAATATTGACAGGATATCAAGGTATGAATTTAACTGATAAAATGCAGCTCTTCCTTGGTGTTAGAAAAGTGAATGCTGATTAGGAAGAGTGAAACCGGACACCATGAGGAAGGGAAGGCCGAGTAAATCCAGATGTGTGTTGAGTTTTGAACAGGACCTTGGTGAGACGGAGCTGTGGAAACACTGACCGCACATTGTTACACGATGATATTATTCGAGCGAGTTACTCACTTTGAATGACCTTCAGTTCCCAACTTAATCAATTCCAAGGGCATTGGAAGCGGATGTATGTGTGTGTGTGTGTGTGTGTGTGTGTGAACGGTCACTGATGTATCCTGGCCCGCAGTGGGGGTCGGAGCTGATGGTGTTCACGGGAAACCATTCAGACTCTCAGACTGTTCCATCAACCGAATGAAGTTTCTGCCCGTTTCACAACGCGTCCACTTTTACACAGAATGTTGCAGTGCCATTTATTTTGGTGGAATGGATGTTACTTTTCCATTTAAGGCTGTCTGCCATAAATTCTACTGGAAAGTATACCTTTATGAATAGTATTTCTTGTGGACATGAGCATTATGAACAGTATTCTAGATAAAGTTGGTTGTGCAAATGTTATTTGAATTTGGGCAGCAACGTGAGAGAGAATAGAATTCCTACAGCGTGGAAGCAGGCCATTTGGCCCATCGAATCCACAGCGAACCTCCCAAAAGCATCCCGCCCAGGCCCACCCCCCAGCCCCTCCGGAATCCTTCAGTTGCCCTGGCTAACCCACCCAGTCTGCATATCCCTGGACACTGTGAGCAATGTAACGTGGCCAGTCCTCCCAACCTGCACATCTCTGGACTGTGGGAGGAACCCCCACGAGGACGCGGGGAGAATGTGCAAACTCCAATCGCCCAAGGCTGGTATCGAACCCGGAGCCCTGGCGCTGTGAGGCACCGTGCCGCCCCACAATTGGCACCGGTGGGATTTTGTTTTTAAATGGCATACGGAAGGAATGAGCACCACCTAAAGCAGAAATAAGTTATTGTGCACTGTACATTGAATGCTTGGCTGCTGGACAGTGGGACCTCCGACATCTGCAAACCTTTTGCTTTTCAAGGACAGGCTGCAAACGTTTGACCATGTTTGAGGGATCCCCTCTCTCAATGCTGAGGCACCTGTGCCACCCCGCTATTTTTGCCTACCGGGTCATTTTATTTGCGCGTACACCACCGACAGCAGCTGTCATTCGGCGATTGCAGGAAGCAAAATAGAGTATAAATTTAAAAAAAATCACGGTTGCTGTACTCTGACTAGGTAGAAAACCACTAGTATGCTAACACTGCGGTCTCCTGGAATTTGAGAAGTTACGTTCTAAACTAGATCTAACGTGTCTTCAGGCAGCTCAAATCGCTTCTCTTTCGACCTCAGAGTGAGGACACAGAGGAAACCCAGCTGTCCAACTGTAAAAGATCAGCTTAAGTCCACATCATTTTAACCAACAGTAATTGATCACTGTCAGCCAATTAAAGGCTGCGTTCCAAGGATCCAGATATACGATAATAAATAATCGCAGTTGCCGTCTTGTGCTTTGCTACATCCTCTCCGCCTTCCAGATGGTTTAATTTGGCTCCCAGTCCTCCTGTCGAACTGTGCACAGTTCTGATGAAAAAAGAGCAAAATACTAGGACTTTCCGCAAATGATCTTTTCAATGCACCGCAGCGCTATACAAAAGCCCGCTGAGATTTTCTGTAGCCAATCTGTTACAGCATGTGCTGCTCGTTATTCTTGAACTCTGGATGGGTTATTTAAGAAGTGAATCAGACTCGTAAAAATGAATAATAAACGATAGATTAAGAGGCAAAGTTACGAATGAAAAGGACCAGTGAAATATGGATGGGGGCGGAGTGTGGGAGTAGGAAAGTGCATTGTAAACATTACCACAGTTTATTGTCCCCTATGTCCAGAAAATGAGAACAGAGGAAAACTTGAGAACATTCTGCATCCCTCCTATCCTTGTCCATAAGGGATTCCAGAAGGGAACCAAACCGAATGCCATTGTGAGCCACTGGGAATGCTCATCTCGAAAAGCAGCACGTTAACTAACCAACAACAACGATATCTTGCTAAAGTTTGGTAGGTGGGTATTTTTAAAATAATGCTCACTAAGAGATGAATTTTTAAAGAATCGTAGAATCTTTACAGTGTGAAAACAGGCCACTCGGCCGATCAAGTATACACTGACCCTCTGAGGAGCATCCCACACAATCCCTATAACCCTTCATTTCCCATGGCGAATCCAACTAGCCTGCACATCTCTGGATGCCACGAGGCAGCACAGTATGGCCACTCCACCCAGCATGCACATCCTTGGACTCTGCACAAGTAGCACAGATATAATCCCGGATTAGGATTTAGAACAGAGTTTAAATTACATGCCGTAAATTGAAATCAATCATAATATTAACTTAAATGTTAGGCTTGGAGAAAAGTGTTTAAGACCCAAAGTAAACTTGGGCGAATAATGAATTATAATTTGAATGTGGAGATAGTTCATCTCCCACCACCTATTTTTTGATCAAATTCACAGTCGGGTTGTTTATGTGCAATGTAAATCACAATTCATATTGCAAGCGGTTATCCTGAAACAGATAGTACTTATTTTCCAGCCAGTGAAATCAGAGCAGAAAGGAAGTTTGATGTTCATTTATAAATCACATTTCACAACTTCAAAATATCCCGACAAAAAAAATAACTGCGGATGCTAGAAATCAGAAAAAAGGACAGAAGTTCCTGGAAAAGCTCAGCAGGTCTGGCAGCATCTGTGGAGAGGAATCAGAGTTAATGTTTCAAGTTCAGTGACCCTTCCTCAGAATTGGCAGAATATCCCACAACTTCAGAATACCCCTCTTTACCACCAATGAGTTGAAGTGTAGTTACCGACATGATGTGGATATTACAATGACAAATTTGTGCATATCCCACCTACAGCAATGTGATCATGACTAAACAACTTTTTATTTAGTGATATTTGTTGAGGGATAAATAATGGCCAGGACATTGGAGGGAACCCTTCTGTTCTCCTTTGAAGATTATCATAAGATCTTTTACATCTATTTGAGAGGAGAGATGAGACCTCAGTTTTATATCTTATCTGAAAAAATGTACCCACGAGAGTTTACCACTCCATCAGTATTGTCTTGAAGTATCAGCCTGAACTTTTGTGTTAAAGCCTGATACATGTCATTTGAATCCATGATTTCTGACTCAAAGAATTGCCATGGAGCCCAGCTAAAGTTTGTGGCTTGGTGTAATATTCAGAAACTGCCATCCCATTTAACAGCAGGTAGAAGCATGTTGAATTGACCCATAGACATTTACAACACAGAAAGAAGACATTCAACCTATCATGTCTACTCTAGTCAATAAAGATCTGACTACACTAATCTCATTTTGTAGCTTTTGGTCTGTAGTTCCAGAGAATACATGAATACCACTTAAATGTTAGGAGAGCTTCCAACTCAACCAGCTTTCCAGGCAGCGAATTTCAGACTTTCAAATCCATCTGGGTGAAAACAAAATTCCACGGCTCTCCTTCTTAGCATGCTACTTTTTACCTTAAATCTATGTCCCCTCATTTTTAATACCTCTTTTAGTGGAAAAAGTGCCTTCCTAACCATCCTACCTGTGCCCTTCATACTCTTAATCCCAGGTAACAATCCTGGCAAATTTCCTCTGCTCCCTTCTAGCTGAGCCACATCCTTCCTATAGTTAGCTCAGTTGGTTGGATGGGTGATTTGCAACACAGAGCAATGCCAACAGTGTGGGTTCAATTCCTGCACCAGCTGCAGTTACTGTGGCAGACTTTCCTTCTCAACCTCTTCCCCCTGCTTGAGGTGTGGTGACTCTGAGGTTAAACTACTACCAGCTATCTGTGTCTGGGAGAACAGCCCTATGATCTGGTAGGGCTATGGTGACTTTGCTTTACCTTTATATTGTGTTGACTAGAATTGCAATACTCCATATGTGGCTTAACTACTATTTGATATAGTTCCAGCATAACCTCCCTGCTCTCGAATTCTATGCTTCATCTAAAAAAAGCCAAGTATTCCGTGCCTGGGTTGGAGGGTCTAAGCTATGAGGAGAGATTGGATCGGCTTGGGTTTTCGTCCTTGGAATAGGAAAAGTTGAGAGATGATCTGATGCAGGTGCCTTTTTATATGTACCTATTGCCTTTTTTTTATATTTAACTGCCCTGCCACCTGATTCTGTGAATATGCTTACCAAGGTCCTTTTGAGCTTTGCTACTTTCGTGTATTTTACCATTCACAGAGTAATCTCTTGCCTTATTAGACCCCCCCAAGTACCATAACTCACAGTTTTCCATTTGCCCATGGTCTGCCCAGGTGATCAGGCCTATGATATCCTTCTGCAGTTTACAGCTTTCATCTTCACTGTTCACAACCCCTCTAATTTTCGTGTTACGGGTGATCTTCCTGTCATGCTTCCCGTGTTTAACTTCAAATCGTGAATATGTATCACAAATAGAAAAGGCCCCAGTATCAGTTTCCGTGGAACCCCACTGAAAATGGACTTTCAGCAACATCTCTCCACCGTCACTCTCTGCTTTCTGCCTCTCAGCCAATTTTGGAATCAATTTACTACTTTGCCTTGGATCCCATGAACTACCCCTTAGAATTCTTTCAAATAATTTGGTCACCACTGAGGTTAGACTGACCCCTCAGCAATAATTGGAAAAAAGGGTCCCGACGCAAAATGTTAACTTTCCTACTCCTCTGAAGCAGCCTGGCCTGTTGTGTTCCTCCAACTCCATACTGTTATCTCTACCCTTAGGTAGAGTGTTTTTCTATGTTCTTGCAAATTATCGTTTGTAGTTTTTCTATGCTCTTGTAAATTAAATAATCAAGATGCTCTATTCAATTTTATACCTTTCTTGTTGGAGAAATGAGCTATAATAATATTTACTTCCCTGCATGGGAAATTTGCTTGATGTAACTAGAAATTATTAATAAAAAATCATGGAATTTTGTGGGTGCATTTCATCAAAGGAATTATATTTGAATTCATCATAATTCTTGAAGTTTGCCTCAAAGTGTGTTCAGAATATTGAAAGGTTGATTACACAATAAATGATTAGTTCAATGCTTAATAAGCTTCAATTAATTTTGGACTTTGCACTCATGAAAGACTTCAGCTCCACTCCAATTAAAAAGTTCACATGCTGTACCCTACATGACTTTGAACTAAAGAACTGTAAACCAGTCACAGCACTCAGGAGGCCATTCAATTCACAAAGTCTATATTAGTTCTCCACACGAGCTGTTCAACTTGTGCCTCTCTTCCAAAACACTACAATTTATTTTCTGAGAGTGGTTAGCACTGCTGCCTCACTGTGCCAGAGATCTGGGTTCGATACCACCCTCAGGCATCTGTGTGGAGTTTGCACATTCTCCTGTGTCTGCACGGGATTCCTCCCACAGTCCAAAGATCTGCAGGTTAGGTGGATTGGCCATGCTAAATTGCCCGTAGTGTTCAGGGATGTGTAGATTAGGTGGGTTATAGGGGCATGGGTCTGTTTGGGATGCTCTGAGGATCAGCATGAACTTGTTGGGCCAGAGGGCCTGTTTCCTCACTGTAAAGAAATATTTGAATCAGCCTTTGGCCAGAGTGTGACAAAGTGATTGTTACCTGTTACTGTGATGGTTCCAATAACACTGACTTTGCGACTTAGATAGTTATGTGGAGATTATTCGTTCTGTAGTTAGTTGAAAGCAGTTTGCCCAGTTTCCTTCAACAATAACTTCATCAACTCTCTCACTTAACCTCATCAAAAAACTCAAAAAGATTCATTGAACATGATTTATTTAATTTACACTCACCCAAGTACGTGTTAATTTTTGTCCAGGATTATTGTTTCTAGAAGCTTTGCCCTACTGAAGTTAAATTGATGGGTCTGTTGTTGCTGAGCTGATCCTGTAACACTTTTTTAAACCATTGTGTAACATTTGATTTAAATCCTACTAAGAAGATTGAAAGATTATGGCCCATACCTCCACAATTTCTACTGTTAATTCTGTCAACATCCTCAGATGGTTTTCCCATTTGATCCTGATGATATATTAACTTTACATGCAAGCTATCTTTCCTATACATCCTTACTTTTCATTAATCATTAGCCTATCATTTCTCAAAACTCCTTTTTCACTATGATCTTTTTCAGTATCTTCCCTGGTGAATGTAAATGTAAATTACCGTAAGTACCCGTGCCCATTGTCTTCATATGTAGACAGCTCTTTTGGTCCATAGATGATCCATTCCCTCTTCTTATTTCCCTTTTATGATTTTATAAGCCCTGCAAGGATTTTTGGATTTGCCTTTAAGTTTGGAACAGAGGAGCAGGAGTAGGCTATTCAGCTCCCCGAGCTTGATTTGACATTCTAGATCATGACTGTTCATCTACTTCAATACCATAGGAACAAGAATAAATCACTTACCCATTGAGGCTGCCCCACCATTTGAAATCATCACTGATTATCTCCTCAATGTCACTTTCATGCATTATCCTCATCTCCCTATAACTTTCAATGAGACAATATGTATAGTGAAGGCACCCGGTATCATTATTACTACCCCTGTTACATGTGTTTCTAATTTCCTGATTTATAACATGCCCAACATTAGCACTGCAGTTTGGTGGTCTATGAACACTGAGCACCAATGTTTGCTTCTGTTTATTATTTCTTAGCTTTACCCAAACTGATTCTGCATCTTGATCCTCCCTTGTGAAAATACTGATATCATTTCTTGTTAGGAGTGCTACCTCACCTTTTTCTTTCCATCTCTCCTGCCTAAATGTAGAATATCCTTGGATATTCAGTTCACAATCTTGACCAGCCATTAGTCATGCCTCTGTAATGGTAGTTAAATTATGCCTATCTACTTCAATTTGTGTATTGAAGTCATCAACCTTTTGTGAATGCTATGCAAATTAATACAGAATGTCTTTAATTCTGTTTTTTAACACTATTTTCCATTTTATCCCTAATTGATGCTTGCTATTGCTTCATCTGTCTTTGCTTACTCCTTTTGATACCTTTCACTAGCTTTACTCCCTTTGAATTCACACTGCTCGTTAGATTCCTCTCCCCCTCCCAACCTAGCATTTACCCTCCACATCAGCATAACCCTGCAAGAATATTAGTCCCAATCCTGTAAAATACAACCGATCTGTCTTGTACATGTCCATATGATGCAGGTACATGTTCTTATGCTATACCCGATTCCTTGATGTCATTAATAACAAGAAATCTCTCAATCTCTGTCTTGAATTTAGGTAATGACTAAGCTTTCACTCCTCTCTGGGATAGAGAACTCCAAAGATTCAACACATTACAGTTGAAGAAGTTCCTAAAAAAAGTATCTCTTCATCTCGGTCCTTAATCTTGACCTTTTATTCTGAGACTGTGTCCTTTGTTATAGATGCCACAGCAAGGGGGAACATCCTTTCTGTATTTACTCTGTTTATCCCTTTAAGAATTTTATAACTTATTATGAGATTGCATTTCCTGATTTGGAACTCCAGTCCCTCCATTCCAGTAATTACTCCCATGAACCTCTGCTGAACTCTCTCTATGGCAAGTTTATTCTTCCATAGGCATGGGAACTAGAACTGCATGTGATAATCCAGGTGCTGTCTCACTATGTTCTCTACAATTGAAGGAAGATTTCTTTATTCCTGTACTAAAATCTTCTTGTCCTAAAGACTAACATTTTGGGAGCTGAATCCAATTAAACTCTTAGATGTCTCCTGTTGTTATTCTGAGCTATTTCAAAACTAACAATGGAATTTATGTGTTACCGTTTTGATCCTGATCTTTTGCATTTTATCTTTGCCTGCATCATGTTTTAACTGCTGGTCTACCCAATTACATATTTGACCTGTACACTTGATCATTTCTGAGTTGTCTTTTGTGAACTCCCTGTCCTTCTCAAATCGATATTTGCATTGAATTGCACAATCCAAATGATTGATGCAAATTAGAAACAGTACTGATTCCAACATCAATCCCTTGGGCCCCTTTTCAGAATCTTCCCCATCCAGACATCCTCTCCAACAAATACTTATTGCTTTCTATTCTTAAGCCAATTTTTAAATCATTTCCGAGTTTGAACTTAAGTAATAGGTTTTTTGCATGACACATTGTCAGTTGTCTTTTGGAAGTCTGGTTAGAGATTTCCACTTATGCCGGCACATTCGGAATTTACTTTACTAATGCGGTCGTAGACTTTAAAAACTGCATTCCTGATCACTAGTCTTTGTACAGAGTTGAGTATGCCAACTACTGTAGGGTCAAAATCCTGGAATTTCCTTCCTGAAGGCATGTGAGTGTGGAACAGTGTGTGGAACTCAGCAGTTCAAGAAGGCAGCTTACCACCACCTTCTCAGGGTAGACTAAGAATAGGCAATAAATGCCGGCTAGGCAGTAATACCCAAATCCTACAAGTGAATAAAAATACTTTCCAGAGTGAGACTGATGCCTTTCATCTGTCTCCGTTATATCTGTGACTCCCTGCTCCCTTTTGTCATTGAATCGTACCAAGCAAAAGGAGGCCATTTAATCCATTATTCCACTTATTTACAAGTTGTTCTATTGAATATAACTGTTCTTGTTTCATGGAGCCCTGTAAATTTTCCTTTTGTGCATGGGGGAGGCTTGGTGGTATTACTTCGTGGTATATACTTTTAGGGGAGGCTTAGTGGTATTACTGCTGGACCATTAACCCAAAGACCCTGGTAATGAACCGTGGGCCTGGGTTTGAATCATACCATGCCAGGTGATGGCATTTGAATTCAATAAATATCTGGAATTGGGAGCCTACTGATGTCGATTGTAAGGGAGAAACCCTTCTGGTTCACTAATGTCCATTAAACTGCCATCCTTACCTGGTCTGGCCTACATGTGACTCCAGACCCATAACAACTTTGTTGACACCACCTTGTGGGCAGTTAGGGATGGGTAATAAATGCTGGCCTATTCAGTGACACCCATGCTCCATGAATGAGGAAAAATAAAATTCACTTCCCTATTGAGAGTGCTGGAAAACCTCTGAAGAAAATGTGATCATTCTTTGCACTTCACAAGTACATCAGATAAAGGAATATGCCTGTGATGTCAACATTTGTCCTTTATAGATGCTGCCCAATCTGCTGAATGTTTCCAGCACTTTCTGTTTTTGCTTCAGATTTCCAGCATCTGAAATAGTTGCGTTGCTGCGCTTGGCTGTATATTTTGCGATAGAAGCAAATTTATGCTGTAGTTAGTTAAAACAAAAATTGAGCAAACCTGGTCTGCGGTTGGTAATGGTCATGTTTTATGATTTACTATCAGAAGTGATGGAATTGTTCCTCCTATTATTAGTTACTGAGATCGTCACAATTCTGCATTGTTCTAAAAATAATGATTACAATTTATTTACTTACATGTAATATGACACACCAAAGATCACATATCAACATAAAAATATCAACATATTAATATCGTCTCCCTTGTAACATTTTTTTATTTGAGAGCTAGAGGTAGTGAGGCATCATAAAATGCAGTTGCATGAAGTATGCACGCTTGTGCAAGGCACAATAGAGTTTGTAGAGCACACATCAGCAGAAATTCATATCCACCAGGATTCAAGCTATAAGATAAAAGGGTTAGGAAACTTGCTTTCTTGATAGCGCAATGTTGTTTCTGGTTCTTGAACTTGAACAAGTTTACAACTGCTAGTTTAACGTTACATTGCGACACTTTTACTGAATGATCAACCAAAACTTTTACGCGCGATTAATTCTAAATAACGTTATATCAACTGTTCAGTACAACCTGAGATAAATCTCTTCTCAAAATACCATGCTTTACTATGGCCTTTTCTTTAAAGGTAAAGCGCACAGTCCCCCTGTTCTCCTCCAGTACAAACTTCTAGTCTTCTCCTGCCTACAAGACTTTAACTGTTCACGATAAGAGTGAAATGAGGCTTTGTGCACAAAACTGCAGTCTCAAGATCTTCTTATCAGTCAGGTAACCGGGGAAAGGTCATGACTTATTTCGAAAGAGGGCGTCAGAAAAGGAAACAGAACTTTCCCTCAAAACTGCAGCGAGCTGGACTCAAGTTGACGGTTTTGGCTGATGTTTGCGAACCAGCATCGGGGATTTTTTTTTGTTTACGAATACTCTCAGCCCAAAACGATTGCGACAGCCTCTTTTTTTTCATCTTTATAATCTGTGAGAAGGGGGGAGGGGGAGGGGCGAGGGAATGGAGAAAACTGCCAGACAGGAAGCTGGCACAAACGCACTCGTACTAAACAAACGCTGTTTTAAAGGAGATCTGGTAACGAGGATAGTTGTACATCACACAGCTCGCCTTGCCTCTTCTCCCGGACAAAGGCTCCACTATTTGGTGCAGAACAAGATGCCTTTGAAAAACAACAGTGGCGGCGTTTAGCTGCTTCAACAGCTGAGATCCTCCACAGCTCAAACAACATACACAAAAGGCAGGGAGAATTCCACGTGTTGTTTAAAAGAGAGAGAGAGAGAGAGAGAAAGGAGCTTTGCAGCACAACGTGGCGAGTTTTTGTTTTCATTAACAAGGTGTGATTTCAAACAAACAAGACAAAACTCATCCGCTGTTCAATGTGAAACATGATCCAGTGGTGAGACAGAAGCAGACACGCTTGAGATTGACAACCTGAACAGGTGGGATCAATCTTGAGCTTCCTTGAGGAAGCAAGTTGCAGGAAGGATTCCTCTTCACTGAAGAGCAACCATGTCGAAGGGCATTAACCTGAAGTTGTCCCAGGTATGTCTAATGTGCTGTCGTGGGCCTTTCGAGGAGTTCCCCAGGACAAGCGGGGAGCATTTGTTCTTTGCTCACTCTGCTGCGAATTTGGAGTTGGCTTTCTGATAAAAAAACTACATTACCCTGGTCGCCCCGGGTATTAACACGGGCAGCTGTCTAGGAGCATTGCTGCCGCTATGCTCAAGCATTGACGTGAAAGATTTACCAATGTCTCCGCTAATCATCATTCCTTTCTTTGATATATCTACTAAAACAAATCTCGTTTGCAGATCATTTCAATGTTGACATTCATAGCGGGGATAAATGTTTGCCAAGGATTTAGCGTGCGCCGCGTGCAAAGATCAGGAGGGACTATCAATCGTGAAGGTACTTTATTTTTCATTGTCCATCTACAGGCTCCGTAACAAAGTTTAGCCAAAAAGAATATTACATTGGATGGAGGTTGTAACTGTGACCGGGTTGCTAACGGACTTTGTGTTGTGGTTTATGTAGTACAAGGTAACAAGGACACTCCTTGTCCTGCAAGCCGACTCCTTCCAACATTTTAAATTGACACAAATGCAACCGACCTTTGATCTGTGCATCGGGCTGCAGATAGGGGAAAATGAAGCAGCTTTCTGATGGTTTATGCTCACTTTGACTATGAGAGGCGATGTAGTTAAACAGCCTCTAATTTGACGTTAAACGAGGCGGAGGCATGGACCGTACATTTAAAACATGTTCGCACTTCAAGGTCCACGTTAACAGTGCCTGCCAGAAAAGTCACAATGCTTGTTAAACAATGATAACCTCGGTGTTAATTATTGTCCAGTTTACACCTATAACCACGATAATTGTGATTATGTTATAGAACCAGAGTGTCCTGAGCATTCAATGGGAAGTTTCAGTGACTATAGAACTGCAGAGGAATTGGGTACTCTTTGAGTCCTGAAAAATCTCCATCCACTGGAAAATTTCATTTGTCAATTGAGAGTACATGTAACAAAGCAAGTGTAGCTTACTATTACACTAAACTGGGTTTATTAAATTGAAGTTTAATTGCTATTATCATTAATATGTCTATAAATGGCTTCAGAATGTAGTTATCTTTATGTTTTGGTATGGACCCTAAGCACTGTGCCTATGTCCAGTGAAACCTTTTCTCATTGAGCAGGCTGGAGCATTCAAGTAATTTTCTCTGCATTATTTCTGACTGCCCCATTGAAAAACAACTTAGCAGTGTTGTGTACAAGTACTGTAGAATAGCTGCAACACAAACTGTAATGCTGAGAGAAATTACAATTGTGGAAATATGTGTAAGTGTACCCAGCATTGAGACTCCGATCATAGTTTGAAACTGCAACCAGACTTCTGGAATTTTAAGGTTTAATTTTGGAAATATTTAATGTTTGGCTGTTGAAAACACAAATGTTCCAAGTTTACCCTATGTCCAGAACTTTGAATTGGCTACTGAATTTATAGTTAGTATGTTTTGCAGATTAAGTGTTGGATTTTTTACATGGCAAGAAATTCAATTTAAATTGAACTAATTTGCTTGTTATTAATGAGAAAGGTTCTTATACCCATTAGGATGTGTGTAAACTAATATACCATTTACGCTTGTGTTTTGCATTAATTATGTAACAAATTTCCCTGTCTTTCAGCTTTTAAATGATGCAATTGTGCACTGTAATTTACAAACTACGCATCTCTAAACAAATGGTTTGAGGTTTTTTTTACCATTATGTACAAAATTAGATTGATTAATAATATTGTAAATTCCTCATCAAAGTAATTATTTTTTATCAAAATGCATTTATTTTCTTTAGGAATGGATAGTTTACTTTGAATTAAACATTGAAGTAACTTGAATATTAAAATTAGTGAAAAGCTGTTAAAGTCAATGTGTGAAAACAGAGTTCATGATCATAGATCAATTTATAGCCAAATTGCTGGCATTAACTAGAAAGGAAACTCACAAGATATCTAGTTTTCACTTTGAAATCTAAAGTAAATATCCAAATTATCAGTCTGGAAGAAACTTTAATAAGTAACCGGAATTAAAATTTGTTTTACATGAAAATGTAAATGGTGTTTATGTAAGCGCTTACTGAAATAGATATGAAATTTTGAAAGTATGTGCTTCATAAATTCCAAAAAAAATTAAATAGATTACTGGGGAAATATTTCTGAAAAATAATATGAGTTCTGAATGCTTGCACAAATGCAAACTACAAAACAGTTAAATGAGCTAACATTTACAGTTGTTGTGGTTTTACTGGTAATCAGATCATTACTCAATCAATTCTCAAGGCATTGCATCACGATGTTAATCATTCATTAGAAAAGTCATCATCAGCTACATGGAACTTCATGGCCATTGGTGTTTACCATAATATCCATGTCTGTAAATATTGAAAATTAAATATAACTGCCTTTAATTTATAGAATTAATTAGAAAAATACTGAAACTATTAAATAGTAGTAATATTCACTGTTTAGGTGTTACAACAACTGAAGATTCATTTGGCTAGCTTGCCATGTTATCTGAATCTTGAAGTGATAATCCCCACATCACTGCTATTTTGATTAATTTCATTAATGTCACAAATGTACTTTATATTAATGCTATGTAGTTTCAACCAACCTGATAAATGCACAAAGATTTTTCATACATGCTAGTTTACAAATTAATACATTTAGGATAATTTCTATAATTCTGACATAGAAATTACGTTTAAAAGATAATGAATATCAAATAGCAAAGATATTCTATCATAGCTGTACTTTTGAAGTTGCAATTATAGCGTCAATATATTGCAGAAGTTACAAAAAAGATGCAGAAAGCATAAAATTATTTATAGATTTTGTCCTATTTTGTTTATGTATTAAGGGTTCGAAGTGTCCTAGGACTCATACAATTTATAGTTTTAAAATAACTAGTATGCTCTCATAAAATAATTGATTGAAGTTTTCCTAAAAAGACCATCTGCTCTGCCTCTTCATTCTGTGGTCTGTTATTATATACTGTGCCTCTTTTAGAGAATTGAAATTGGAAGCGATATCGCCAGTTTTGTTCAAGTAGTTACTTTGTTATTGCAGAGGGGGAATACAAATTTGTATTTATTCCAAAAGAATGGATCTTTAAAGAATTTTTTTTTCCTTCAACATTTCAAATACATTTGAGGGAAAACAAACTTTTTGAATGAACCCAGAACATATGTTACTTGAGATCTCCTTGGAAGAACACACTCTCTTGTTTGGACAATATCCTTTTAATAAAAACCATCTTCTGCTCTCACGCTCTGGCGACGTTTTACTTTCCTAACATCTGTGAAATTAGGTAATGCATCACCCGAAAGCTTTATGATGACTATTTCTGGCCCCCTAACTTGCTGTCAACTTGCCACTTCATTTTAGCTACCAACAAAAGTGTTGGGATACAGAGTGCAATTGAACAATATACCATTTAGAATTTTAATCTTGTGCATCATTAATATCTTTCAATCGGATGAATGTTCAAACATCATAGCAAGGGATAATAAAGTTAATTAGAATGCTAGATAACACGGTGTGAAGCTGAATGAACACAGCAGGCCAAGCAGCATCAGAGGAGTAAGAAAGTTGAGACCCGTCTTCAGAAAAAAATATGTAGAATGCTATGCTTGTTAGTTGTTGACTGTACATGGACAATGCCTTTATTGTTGAAGAATTACATTGTAAACAACTTTCTGGATTGTTTGATTCTCCATAGATTGCTATCCCTAACCAATCCTTGTATTCTTCCTTCACTCTGTTCTTTCAGATTCAGCCCGAGCTTCTACTTCTGGGTCATGCAGGGGCAGGTGTTTTGAACTGCAAGAGGCAACTCCACCTAATTGCCGTTGTGACAATTTGTGTAAAAGTTATAACAGCTGCTGTTCAGATTTTGATCAACTTTGTTTGAAGACAGGTACTAAGTAGATAGTCAAACATGCTTTTGATGTATGTTCGGAATTATTTTATATTTGAGGGTAGTTACCCTCTAATTATTCTTTCTTTTGTATTCTTTATGACTTTATTTCTGTTTGCCATGTATAATCTGTAGCTGAGGGGGTACCTGAATTCACTGAGGACTTTACTTTTGCAATCAGCTCTCCCGTACCCCAACTCATTGTGTGAGTCTTAACCAACTCACCATTTTTCCACCTATTCCCAAAATAACCTAAAGTATTTGATCCAAGTTTAAAAGATCGATTTGATTTCAACACTGGCTCAAGATATCCAAAGGAAAAGTTATAGTCCTGCATATTTTTATTTTCATCTCTGTCTCAGTCATTTTCTTTTCATTTTTCTATATTCTTCCTCTTTAGGTTACTTATCACGTTCCCATCCTCGGATAAGAGGGCAAGGAGGTGAGTTAGTTAGACTCAAAATATTTAAAGTTTGCATTGTGCTGGTATACTGTGATATATTATACTGTGAAACAATTTCTGAATAAATTAAGCTGTTTAAAAATGACTCTATTGAAGAGCCATTATTTTTACCAATGGTGTTCCAATTAGATAATGGTTGATGAGTTCCGACTCTAAGCACATTCCTTTAAGCTTGTCTGCCCTCTTCAGGTAAGTTTAACAAATTGTTGTGTGAGACACTTCGCAACAAACTATGTAGATCACCTTCTAATTTAGGCACAATGTAGTGTCAGAACAAGTTCTTTGTGCATTTAATTGATCCTAACTCTGCAAAAGCTTCTGCACCAGATTATAATGCCTTTTTGTCCACTGGTAAGACTGAAGTCACTATAGCCTTACCAGGCCACAGGGCTGCTCTCTCTGTAGACAGAGAGAGATAACTGCTCGTGGCTCACCACACCCTAGACAAGGGGAAAGGTTGAGAGGAGAATTGTTCACAATAACCTCACCTGGTGCAGGAATTGAACTCATGCTGTTGGCATCACAAACCAGTAATCCAGCCAACTGAGCTAACTGATCCCTGGCTGCTGGAAGGTGGCTGTTTATGAGCATGATTGAAAGAGACAATTTTTAAGTGAAACAATTATGAGAGTCCAATAAATGAAATCGTCATTAACTTCCAATGAGCAGTTAAGAAATCTATAGGGACCCCTGTCATTGGAACTTACTTCTTCTGATTGGGTGAGTTTTGCTACTTCTCAATAGAAAGTCTTTGCCCATTGATGATGGCATGGGAAAAGTTGTCAAACAATCTCTCATCACCAAGTTTGTGCTTTGGTAAGTGGTATTTCAGAAAGAGAAAGCATCTGAGATCTTTCTACAGGATATAATTGCTGGTTTGCAACATTTTGCAGATTGCAGTACATTTAAATAGTCTGCTAAATTAATGTGATAGGTTATGAGCCTGTGCAAGAGATTCAGAAAATAGAAAACATCTGAGGTCAAAATTTGGCTGACCTTGTTGGGATTTGGGAAGCTGGTTCTGAAATCTGCACCTAATGGGAAGTGGGTAAAGCTTCTGATTTTGGTGAAGGTGAAAGGTTAATTGCTGAGGGGTTGGGTTGGCTGGCTGGGGATGTGAGAATGAAGGTGAGTTACCACAGTTACCAGAAGAAATTATGGCCTGTGTATGGCTTGAAAAACACAGAAGCGCCTAAGTCTTTATGTTGGGCAGGTAGATATTTAGAAACTGGGAAATACTACCATTTATCAAAGCTTTTTAAAACTGTGGAATAGGTTTTCTGCAAAACTTCATTTTTTTCCCAATCAAATAAAGTCATTTTACCACACTGCCAACACTGTGCTGGACAGTTTGGGATTAAGGTTTATACATCTGTAAGGAGCCTAAAATGTTTCTTGTGTGGTACCTCTTACAGAGTCAAAACTTCCAGATTGCTGTCTAATGCTTCCTGGTGGCCACTTCATGAGGGCTCCAATTTAGTCTGATTACAATTTTCTGCCTCTGGGCAGCAGGTCACTTAATTTTGTTTTGTTTTGTTATAGTTTATGTTACAGAGGGGTAATTGGAGATGTGTTCATGTTTTTAATATGTATGATGTATTTGATTTGGTTGATTCATTGGAGTTGGAAATTTTTCTAGACATTGTCAGTTGGTTAATGACTAGCAATACTCTACTTTTTAAAAATTCCTTAATTCTAGTAATGAAGAATAAATAAATTAGTTGAAAGCCATTAATAACTTCCCCCCTCTTCATCTTTGTCATCATTCCTTTTTCTTCCTGATTTCCACTCTTCAGTTATTCTCCTTCCTCCTTTCTGCACCTGTTATTCCTCCTCTGGCATAGTCCAAGTGCTTTTCCCACAGTGATTCTGCTTGATTTGAATACAGTAATAATCTTTATTGCTCAAGCATATGCTACAGTTAATATTGTAGTCAGGAAATTTTGTTGAAGTCAGTGAAATGCTAAGGAAAGCACTTCTGTAAAAGACCAATGCAGCAATCTGTTTTACACCAGTGTTCTGTGTGAAAGACTTCTGAGATATCTTATTAATGAATGTAAATGCTGATATAAGATGGTCAAACTGAAGGTAATTTGCAAAAATAAAACCTCCCAAAACCTCAGTAAAGACCAATTTACTAAAATGCATATTTTAGGTCGAGCATGGGAGTGCAGCAAAGACCGTTGTGGCGAAGCCCGAAATGAGGAACATGTTTGCCAGTGTTCTGATGACTGCATGAGTAGAGGAGATTGCTGCACTAACTACCTAGTTGCGTGCAAAGGTAATTTTAGATTCTTCCATAGCCCCTTCTGATATATAGGGCCCAGTCTTTTGAGACTCCAAAACATGATGGAAATCTCTTTGCATGGGAGCACTGATTTTAGAAGAGGTCAATGCCTCCCAATTTCTGATCGTAAACTATAATGACCAAAGCTTCAGGCACTGTGATCAGGGCCAAGTCTGAGAAAACTTACTGTATAGGATGTTTTCTCTTGGAGTTGACACAAGTAGAGAAGGTTGAAGACTTGGACTGACTTGGCAATGTAAGTGGACAGCACTTTCATTTATTAATAGCATCATCAATAACTTTTAGTCTTTCAAGTTTCTGAAAGAAACCTTTTATTGACCCAGATTTCCTGATGGTCAGGTAATCATTTCTGCACTGTAGTTTGGTGTTACAGTCTAAATCACCTCAATACTGCTTATACTCCCAGAATCTGATCCAAAATCTCACATCCCCTTGTAAATTCTAGCCCAATATCTTCGAGGATTAGTTTTAAAATGAGAATTAAGAATTATTGGGACGGGGTTGGGGATGGGTTAGTGTGCAAAATTTAAACCTGTGCTGTATAAATATCGGTAAGTCTCAACAAGTTATTTTCATGAGAAATTGAGATATCTGTAGTTGAATTTGTAATATTGTCAAACTTCTTTACTGAACACTTTTTAAATACTTTTAATACTGGGAGTTACTCCTGTCAGGTTTTACTGCAATTGCCTGTCCTTTTGTAGGGTTTCTTGTCCCTAACAATATTTACATGTTTGAGTATGAGCAGATTATATGTTGTATATTTTTCAAAACCATTTAAGTGTACATTCTAAAACTTCTGTAAGATTTTGTTTAAATCTCAGTTTTGCAGATTTTTGAATGTTTTCTCTTCAAAATCTTCTTTTGAATGTTGCTCTTTATACAAGTGTATTGAGTGGTTTTTTTCTATTTAGAACTCATCAAATCAAAGATTAGATTTGGAATAAAATATGCTCGATAATGTTTCATAGTTTAGTTTATGCTAGTCCTACAGTCTAAATCTTTGTCAATTATATGATAAACCTTGATACTAGGCGAAACAAATTGGTTGAGTGAAGAATGTGAAGATTTGAAGATACCGGATTGTCCAGCAGGGTACGTGAAAACTAATATCTATTTGGGACCTGCAATGATTGAGATTATCGTTCCCTCTGGCAGTTATATTTGTGGTGCTGATTTTGTATTAGAAAGTAGGCCTGTTGAAAATTAGACTTTAATCATAATGATCAGTTTGAGCAGCTGTATATCTGAGCAGCAGCATAATTGATTGTTCTCCTGTTTCATACTGGATTTCACTCTGTGCACTCTGGTATTTTATCATGATCCCCTTTAAAATTAGGACTGAAGGCATCACAAATTGTTGAATCTACCATAACCAGGCCGTGTTCCATTTATGAAAATTCAGCAGTCATATCGTAGTTTTTCCACTTGAGATGCACTCACTCATTTTGGTGCAAATTGTGCCCAAAATTGATAAGTTTTTATAAGATCCAAAGTTTTGAAAAGTGATATAACCCCCTCTCCAAGTTTCCAATTAAACTATTTTCCATAATACAAATTGTAAAATCATATATCAGCCAATTAAGTAGAATTAAATTTCAAAAGGTAATTGTAATAAAAATTGCTTTAAGAAATATTCCTTGTTATATTGAAGTAAAAAAACTCAGTGCAATTTAGTTAATACAGCTTAACATGGGTTTATCTCAAATCGTAAATAGTTGAAATCAATTATATTAATCCACCACCTATCCATTCAAATAACTAAACGATAATAAAAATATACAAAACTTTTTTAGACTAATGGTAGCGTCATAAAATTCCTTAGGAATTTCATTGTTGAAAACCTTTCAAAGTGTACCCATTAGAGTCAAAGTAACTGGAATCCAATTTAATACAAGATGTAGAGCTGGATGAACACAGCAGGCCAAGCATCATCAGAGGAGCAGGAAGGCTGACGTTTTGGGCCTAGACCCTTCTTTGGGCCTAGACCTAATTTTTGAACCTCCTTGATGGCCTGCAAACTGACCTGATTGAGAAAATAGCACTGCATCCTGGTGTCAGTGCCTTGTTCTGCATGAGCCAGATTTCTAACACTGTGTTTTTGAAACTTATGCAAATGTTTGTGAAAACCTGAGTTGCACTGAGTGCAATTTGTGGTTAAAATTTAGTGATTCTTTGCATTGAATATGCTTATATAGGGTCAAATATACTGACAAAAAAGAAACAATGCAATTGAGCAGAAACTCCAGGCCATTGTGTTTTAGGTGCTGGTACAAAGACCACACATTGAATGTCTGTGAAACATTGGCAAGTCCCATGCCTTTTGTCATATTGCATTCATTTTTGGCCATCAGACAAAAAAACATAGCCCTGGAGAGGATACCGAAAGAGGTGAAGAATGATGTCAGAATTGAGTGTCAGGCACATAAACTGGAGTTGTTCTCTTCAATGCAGATAAAATTGAGAGGAGAATTTGATAGAGGCATTCAAATTTATGCAAGGTTTTACAGAGTAAATAAGAGAAATAAACTTCTTCTGTAGCAGAAAAGTTGTTATCCAGAGGATAGAGATTTAGAGTGAGTAATTTGACCAGAGGAGACATGAGGAAAACAAGTTATGCACCTAGTTGTAATTTGGAAGTCACTGACTGGAAGGGTGGTGGACATTGGTTCAATGGCATCTTTCAGAAGGGAATTTGACAAATACATCAACGGGAAATCAATTACTGGGCTGCTGGGCAAATTGACCACATGATTGAAAAGCTGATGGACTTCCTGTGTTGCGCCATTTTATTAATCTGTGATAACAGTGACTTGTTACCATATGTGGGAATATGTCTGCTCCTCTCAAAGCATCGCAAAATATGTGCACGGTCGAACAGGTAAGCCATGTGGAGAAGTAAAGTATTAGAACTTTGTTTGGGTGAGGTGCAAATGGTGTAAATGATAAGATACCTTAATTTCAGTATGAATGTGCTAATTTTTATTTTGTATTTGCAAAGTAATTAATAGCAATACATGTTCCATTAAGATTGATTATTTCATACCAGAAAAGAATTAGTGGTTGCCTGTCCAGTGATTGCAGCATGCTTCCTCATGTTGACTACTATAATAGAACCTTTGCTGATTCTATGTAACCATATAGAATCACCTGATTTATTGTTATGATAAGACAGATCAATCATTATGTCCAAATAATCGTCACTAGTGCTGGTCAACTGAATTGAATTCAACTCAACTGTTTTTCTGTATATTTTTATATGTCTGTTTGATATCTGCAGAACAAATGTTCATGTATAATTGATTAATATCTAGTGTCACTGAATGTAATACACATGTGATCAGCATAGGCTTTGTTATGGACTCCTTGCTTTAAAACTTATGTATTTCACATTTTAGCTTCACCCGTCCACCACTGATTATTTTCTCTGTGGATGGATTTCGAGCTTCATATATGAAGAAAGGAGGCAAGGTCATGCCCAACATTGAAAAACTAAGTAAGGCTATTTCTAGAAAAGCTTGCATTGTAATAAATTTTGGCCTAAATCTTTGTGCTTACTGAAAGGTGGAATTGATGCAGTCTCTATCAGGACAGATTGGAACAAATTCAGGTTGAGTGACTGTGAATGAAATGTTGCTTTGATAATTCTGAGCAGCTTGTTTTTGAGAGGTCATACACATTTCACTGTACCCATTCAGATACTCAATGGTGTGCGTGTGTGATTATCTTAGTCTTTAAGGTGATGTTTGTAAATGATTTGTAATTGGCATCTGTGGTGCATTCATATATGAAATGAACATTACTGTACTTCTATGAACAACTGTCACATACCAATAACAAATCAAAGACAGTAGATTCTGGAGATTTGGAACTAACATAAACAGTAATTGTTGGAGAAACTCAGCAGGTCTGGCAGCATCTGTGCTGAGGTGGGTACTAAAGAAGGGTCACTGGATTGAAACATTAACTGTTTTCTCTCCGCAGATGCTGCCAGACCTGCTGAGGGTCTCCAGCAGTTTCTTTTTCATTTATCACATACGTATGTTTTATACAACTCTTTATCTGAACTACTATGACCTAATGAATCCCCAAAAGCATGTTAGTAAATGTTGAGCATTTGAAATATTAGAATGTTAAATGTTACTTACTTCTCATGCAAATTCTGAACGTAAATGTATTTTTATGTTGAAATTATTTTCTAACAAGTCATGTATAATATTGACACAAAGAACAGTGGTGTTAAGATGTCTGATTATACTTTTGAAGTAAAAATAAACCTCAGAAATAAACATATTCCACTTTGGTGCACTCGGAGGTTTAGTCCTCTAAAGTGTAAGCTTCAATTCTCCTAACTGTGAAACTGCTTCTTTTGATACTATTTACTTCTTTATTTCAGGCAAATCTTTGAGATAATTCTTTGTAAGCTGAAATAAGATTTGAACAAGCAGTAAACATAACATAATGCTTCAGGGCATTAAAACTGTCTAAAAATCTGCAATTAATGAATTCTGAGTTGATTCGGACTGACTCCAGCACCATGAATGGTGCATTTTAAAAAGTGGGATCCCCTCCAAATTTAGTAAATCAGCTCCATTTATGCTATATTGCTCTGTAAATTCAGATCACTTTTAATGTCCATATATCTGTGTATGGCAAAGTACTTTAAAGTGTAATGTTTATCTTGCCCTCTTTCACCAGCCCTATCCTTAAATGGTTTAGCATTGAAAAGTAATCAGCAGTTGAAAAGCTCACAGTCTGAGACAGTTGATTTGAGGATGTCTAATTAAACTTGTTTCACTGACAATGCAGTGCAAATATCTCTACTGAACACATTGGTCAGGCAGCATTATGTTCTGCACCATTATATTGTCCACATCAAAGTAATCTGATGGCAAAGACAAACTTTATAGGACACAGTCTCAGAACGTGAACATCTTTTACATTGGAAATCCTCTCCGTTACATCAACAGTTCACCTCCCACTTTATGATCAGAGATAATGGGAACTGCAGATGGTGGAGAATCCAAGATAATAAAATGTGAGGCTGGATGAACACAGCAGGCCAAGCAGCATCTCAGGAGCACAAAAGCTGACGTTTCGGGCCTAGACCCTTCATCATCCAGCCCCACGCTTTGTTACCTCCCACTTTATGTCTGCTTCAAGCAAGTTGCTCTCTGCTTGAAAGTTGATTGTTTCAGCAGATAATTCATTTTCAAACTATAAGCCATGAGAGAAGAGCTGAGGGAGATACTGCTCTGATAGCAGTTTTTCTTCCAAACTGTCCAGCAGGATCCAGCAATTTTCTGCATGAAGTAATTAGAGTTTACATGTAGGAAGGAGTTAATCACTTTAGGTAAATGTGTTTTCTGTCCTTATTTTCAACTCTGTTTGATTTACACAAAGTAATATAACATTCGTAAGTAAAGTCAAACAAATCTGTGGTTTGAAGCAAACCCTATACTCCTTGAAAACCTAAAAAAACACAAGCTTTTGGAGAAAGTAGAATTCTCTGTCTCTACTGTGACAGCATAGAAACCTTTTGTATTTTGCTTGTACACAAGAGACTCTTTCAAAGTAACTGTCTTATTTTGACTTCCTGTAACATTCGAGTTGCTGCAATAATATAAGACGGCTGATGGTCAATTGGTAGACTGTGTGACGTTTCTATTGACCTCAATAGAAATAAAAAGCAGGAAGGGTGCAAAGTGGGTTCTCACCACTAAAGCCCCAAACACTCCCAAATGAAACAGCAAATTTACTTGTACATCTTTCAGTGTAGTACACTGTATTCACTGCTCACATTGTGGCCTTTTCTACATTATGAGGACAAGACATAGACTGGCTGACCACTTTGAGAAACTCCATCTCATTTCACAAGCATGACTCTGAGCTCTCGTCACTTTTTAATTCAACTCTCCACCTTCCTTCCATTCTGACCTTTCTGTCCTTGGCCTGAATCATTAAGTCTTTTGTTAGTTCGTCTCTTGTGTCTTCCATCCTAACAGTGACCTTCTGTTTTGTCAGCACTTCTCCCTTCTGTCGGCTTTAAAACCCATTACATTTCGATCTTTCTCCAGTTCTGATGAAAAGTGACCAATCTGAAATGGTCACTTAGTTTTGCTGCACAGATGCTGTCTGATATGTAGGGACTTCGCAGCATTTGTTTTAGTTTTTTTTTCAGATTACCAGCATTTATGATATTTCTTAACTTTTGTTTGTGCTGGTCCTTATCACCAGTTTTAGAAAGTTGCACTAAATCTGCTCCAGAGGTTTTATTAGTATGTTCCTTGTATTAACACAGAATAATACCTATCTTGCATTTTTACTTTGTCTCTGATTTTTACTGTTGCAAAGTTTTGGGCTTCATACAGACCTACTAACCTATATTTTGATGAATTCCAGATGTGCATTTGAAGCGATGCTACACATCTTGCCTTCATCAAAATCTGTTCAACTATTGTGTAATAATTGAAAAATAAGTACAGATGCTGAGCATTTCCAAATGTAAAAGCATTTTTTTAAATGTGAGTTGATAATTTCAGAGAACATTACGCCAAATTCAAGTGATATATTCTGCATGATTTAAAGAAGACTACATATTCATATTTCTTCCCCATAGTGATCAGCAGCATAGCGTCAATATTGTAACACACATTTTTGCAGATGGTAACAACCTTCTCTGTATTTAGGATCGTGTGGAACTCATGCTCCCTACATGAGGCCTGTTTATCCAACTAAAACCTTCCCAAACATGTACACCCTTGCTACTGTAAGTGTTAACTTTTGTAAAAGTAGCATCATGCATTTTAATAGTGATCCAGTTTCTTTATTTCTGGCAAATTATTGAGTATGAAATATTGAGTTATTGGATTTCTTGAATTCAAATTGGATATATTTTGATATTAGTTAGTATGCACTTTGATAGAAATCAAACTGTTCTGTTCATTTTGTGACTTAATTAATTCACTTGGTAGTTCTGTAGATGAGTGCACTGCATGGCATGGTACTGTGCTGTGTTGATTTGGAAAGTCTCAGATATATTCCTTGTTCCTGTCATTTTAGTCAATGTCACAGGCAGTAAATAAAGGTGTTCAATTCACCCAAGTGTTCCAAGGAAGGGGAGAAGAAAGAAAGAATTCATTTGCTGAAATTAAAAACATACACAAAAAAAGACAGAAAGTCGCTACTTGCAAAGCTAAGCTGTGATTTTTCTTTTTAGCTGCTGACAAATGTTTCCAGCATTTCGTATATATTTTTTTCTTTCTGGTTTGATTGCTGCTTGTAGACCCTGCTGAAAGTTCATACATGGATGTCTGGTGAGGATGGATAAGGGTTATTTGTGATGACTTTTATATTAGATAGCTCATGTATGGGGTACCAACACACTAAACTTTTGCTGATAGGTGAGGGTCCCAGACTGCAATATGCTGTCAGTCTCCTCAGAAAGATAATTTTTTAGAAGAAAAATTAATAATGGAGGCTTTTAGGACAGTAATGTGGGGGTTATTTTCTTTTAAATGACACATGTGGCCCTATTAAGCTTAAATGAGGGCTGGGAACTCATTGAGCAAGCAATACCTTTAGAGCTTAAAAAAAATCTTACTGGTAATCATGTGCAGTCTTTTTTCTTCTCCTTTTTACTTTGTCATTGAGAACCATGTTCATGACCTTGCTTTAAACTAATTTCATGATAAACAAGCCTTAATGTACCAAAATAGTGGAGACCCTGTCTGCATAGGAAAAGGAAATTAATGCCAATAGTGCTTTTATTATGCTGTGTCAATACCTTTTTCACCCTCTTTCAAAATTTCAGCACATTTTATGTGCAGTATGGAGTCCAGGCTTTGAAATTAGTGAATAAGCAATACATTGGAAGCTGAAATAAGAGGAAAAAATACGTTGGAGTATTAAACCCATTTAAGGTGTTTTTTTTATTTCTTTCCAAACAAACACAAATGTTGGTTTTCCTGCTCTTTCCTATTACATAAATAATGTAGAAATACCGCTTTGATTTCCAGTTCTAATTTTCTGTGTTCAGGTCTTAAAGGCATGTTTTCCCTAGTGAAATTACTTGGTGTGAGAAAGGTTGTGTAAATTCTAACGAATAACGCTCACATCTAATCAATTTGCTTCGGTTTTTCGTACAAAGGGACTTTATCCTGAATCACATGGAATTGTTGGCAACTTGATGCATGACCCTGTGTTTGATGCCAATTTCAGCCTTCGAGGTAGAGAAAAATTGAATCCTCGATGGTGGGGAGGACAACCGGTGAGTTCTGAATATATCTATTTCTGAGAATTGACTAGTGAAGGCAGGGCAGTTTGTCTCCTAACTGGAGACCATACTTGTCTCTCAGTACAAAAATGTTTAATTAACATTTTATAAACAATTTAAAGAAAAGGAAATAAAGGTAGCAGTATTTTGATTTTCCTGTACTCAGTGAAATATTGAATTCACAAGTTTAAATGAACTAATTTATTGTACTGTCTTTAAATACTTAATTTGCTTTTTAAATTACTCTTTCACGGGAAGTGAGCATCGGTGGAAGGGAGTGAATGTTGGGAATGGGAATACAAGCAATGTAGACTGCTTTTCCCTATGGAATGTTGAGCTTCTTTTGTATGTCATTAGATCTACACTCATTCAGGCAAGTAGAAGGTATTCCGTCACACTGCTGACATGGTCCTTGTGTATGACTGTATGATTTGTGTGTTATAGACACAGAGCTGCTGACCTCTGCTTGCAACCACAGTTTTTAATATGGTTGATCGAGTTTCTGATCAACGGTCACCCCCAGGATGTTCATAGTGGGGAATTCAATTATAGTAATGCCATCGAATAGTAAGGGTTGATGGTTAGATTCTCTTGGAGATGGTCAACTTCAGTATCTGTTGAACAGCTGAACATTGTGTAATTAGTTAACATCTCCACTTCTGTCCTTATGATGGGGGGGGGGGGGGGTGGGGGTGGTGGTGGGGGTCGGGAGGGGGGAGAGTCATTGAAGCAGTTGAAAATGTTTGGATCTTAAACACTACTGTGAGGAACTGCTTGATCTTTGCACATTGATAGCTCTCATCCTCTGAGCCAGCAAACCTGTGAGCTACCTACCTTTATTCAAAGTTTTAGTGAATCTTGCTGACGCATTAACGCTACACTGGCTAAGGTGCTTTCAATTAAATGGGAGGATGAACCGATGGTCCATTTATCCTCTTCATCAATGTCAAAGCTCCCTTGGAACAATACAGAGATAATCAGGGCACATTTCCTGGTGCTCTCGGCAACAATTACCTCTCAACCAATACCATGAAAAAGGAAATGATTTATGTTGTTGTTTGTGAAATGGCTGCCATGTTTCCTACATTTCAGCATTACTCAGCTGTCCGTAAAAACCTGATTTTATCATAGAATCCCTACGACATGGAAACAGGCCCTTCAGCCCAACAAGCCCGTACTGACTCTCAGAGCATCCCACCCAGATCCATCGCCATACAACCCAACTAATCTACACATCCCTGAACGCTACGGGCAATTTAGCATGGCCAATGCACCTAGCCTGCACATCTTTGGGCTGTGGGAGGAAACCGGAGGAAACCCACACAGACACGGGGAGAATGTGCAGACTCCACACAGACGGTCGCCTGAGGGTGGAATCGAATCCTGGTCCCTGGTGCTGTGAGGCAATTGTGCCAACCACTGAGCCACCATGCCACCCAGTGCAAAGCATCTTATGTACAAGTTCTTTCAGGAAATGAATTTCATAATTTTTATACATTCTGTTTATATGCATTTATTCCAATTCAGGATACACTTCTGTACATGATTTATGAAAACACTGCACTTCCTGACTGCATAGTACTTGAGAGAAAGGATTGAAAGCATTCAGTTTCTGCCTTGAGAACAGTGTGGGTTTCAGTGACAGGATTGATTGATTTTGATTGATTTTTGATTGATTGCTATTTTATTTCTCCACGAACCGAAATTTCATGAAAAACTTTGCTTACGAGCAGTACAGGCAGATCACAGCAAGCAGAGGATGTACAGATCAAAAAGACTGAGATGTACACAGGTTACTTTGCAGGTTACATTATTTGAGACTAGAGTCCATTCAACAGTCTAATAATGATTGGAAAGAAGCTGTTCCTGACCCTGCTTGACCGTGTGTTCAGGCTTCTATACTTTCTGCCTGACGGAAGAGGTTGTAGGAAGTCATTACCAGGGTGCAAAGGGTCTTTCATGTCGGCTGCCTTTACAGCAGCGAGCTGTGTAAATGGAGTCCATGGAAGGAATTCTAACAGGGATAATGGGAACTGCAGATGCTGGAGAATCCAAGATAACAAAGTGTGAGGCTGGATGAACACAGCAGGCCCAGCAGCATCTCAGGAGCACAAAAGCTGACGTTTCAGGCCTAGACCCTTCATCAGAGAGGGGGATGGGGTGAAAGTTCTGGAATAAATAGGGAGAGACGGGGAGGCGGACCGAAGATGGAGAGAAAAGAAGATAGGTGGAGAGGAGAGTATAAGTGGGGAGGTAGGGAGGGGATAGGTCAGTCCACGGAAGACAGACAGGTCAAGGAGGCAGAATGAGGTTAGTAGGTAGGAGATGGAGGTGCGGCTTGGGGTGGGAGGAAGGGATGGGTGAGAGGAAGAAGAGGTTAGGGAGGCAGAGACAGGCTGGACTGGTTTTGGGATGCAGTGGGTGGAGGGGAAAAGCTGGGCTGGTTGTGTGGTGCAGTGGGGGGAGGGGACGAACTGGGCTGGTTTTGGGATACGGTGGGGGAAGGGGAGATTTTGAAGCTGGTGAAGTCCACATTGATACCATTGGGCTGCAGGGTTCCCAAGCGGAATATGAGTTGCTGTTCCTGCAATCTTCGGGTGGCATCATCGTGGCACTGCAGGAGGCCCATGATGGACATGTCATCTAAAGAATGGGAGGGGGAGTGGAAATGGTTTGCGACTGGGAGGTGCAGTTGTTTATTGCGAACCGAGCGGAGGTGTTCTGCAAAGCGGTCCCCAAGCCTCCGCTTGGTTACCCCAATGTAGAGGAAGCCACACCGGGTACAGTGGATGCAGTATACCACATTGGCAGATGTGCAGGTGAACCTCTGGTTAATATGGAAAGTCATCTTGGGGCCTGGGATAGGGGTGAGGGAGGAGGTGTGGGGGTGACACCACCCCCAGGCCTCCTACCTTCCCTCGACCTCTTCATCTCTAACTGCCGTCGAGACATTAACCGCCTCAACCTCTGCACCCCTCTCACCCACTCCAACCTCTCCCCTGCAGAACAGGCAGCCCTCCGCTCCCTCCGCTCCAACCCCAACCTCACCATCAAACCCGCAGACAAGGGTGGCGCAGTGGTTGTATGGCGCACTGACCTCTACATCGCCGAGGCCAAACGTCAACTCTCCAACACCACCTCGTACCGCCCCCTCGATCATGACCCCACACCCGAGCACCAAACCATCATCTCCAACACCATTCATGACCTCATCACCTCAGGGAACCTCCCACCCACAGCCTCCAACCTCATTGTTCCCCAACCCCGCACGGCCCGTTTCTATCTCCTTCCCAAAATCCACAAACCTGCCTGCCCTGGTCGACCCATTGTCTCAGCCTGCTCCTGCCCCACCGAACTCATCTCCACCTATCTGGACTCCATTTTCTCCCCTTTGGTCCAGGAACTCCCTACTTACGTACGTGACACCACCCACGCCCTCCACCTCCTCCAGGACTTCCAATTCCCTGGCCCCCAAACCTCATTTTCACCATGGACGTCCAGTCCCTAGGCACCTGTATTCCGCATGCAGATGGCCTCAAGGCCCTCCGCTTCTTCCTGTCCCGCAGGCCCGACCAGTCTCCCTCCACCGACACCTTCATCCGCCTAGCCAAACTCATCATCACCCTCAACAACTTCTCTTTCGATTCCTCCCACTTCCTACAGACTAAGGGGGTGGCCATGGGCACCTGCATGGACCCCAGCTATGCCTGCCTCTTTGTAGGTTACGTGGAACAGTCCCTCTTCGGCAGCTACACAGGCCCCAAACCCCACCTCTTCCTCTGTTACATTGATGACTGTATCGGCGCCGCCTCTTGCTCCCCAGAGGAGCTCGAACAGTTCATCCACTTCACCAACACCTTCCACCCCAACCTTCAGTTCACCTGGGCCATCTCCAGCAGATCCCTCACCTTCCTGGACCTCTCAGTCTCTATCTCAGTCAACCAGCTTGTAACTGACGTCCATTTCAATCCCACCGACTCCCACAGCTACCTAGAATACACCTCCTCCCACCCACCATCCTGCAAAAATTCCATCCCCTGTTCCCAATTCCTCCGCCTCCGCCGCATCTGCTCCCACGATAAGGCATTCCACTCCCGCATATCCCAGATGTCCAAGTTCTTCAAGGACCGCAACTTTCCCCCCACAGTGGTCGAGAACGCCCTTGACTGTGTCTACCACATTTCCCGCAACACATCCCTCACACCCTGCCACCGCCACAACAGCCCAAAGAGGATCCCCCTCGTTCTCACACACCGCCCCACCAACCTCCGGATACAACGCATCATCCTCCGACACTTCCGTTGTCTACAATCCGACCCCACCACCCAAGACATTTTTCCATCCCCACCCTTGTCTGCTTTCCGGAGAGACCACTCTCTCCGTGACTCCCTTGTTCGCTCCGCACTGCTCTCCAAACCCACCACACCCGGCACCTTCTCCTGCAACCACAGGAAGTGCTACACTTGCCCCCACACCTCCTCCCTCACCCCTATCCCAGGCCCCAAGATGACTTTCCATATTAAGCAGAGGTTCACCTGCACATCTGCCAATGGTGTATACTGCATCCACTGTACCCGGTGTGGCTTCCTCTACATTGGGGAAACCAAGTGGAGGCTTGGGGACCGCTTTGCAGAACACCTCTGCTCGGTTCGCAATAAACAACTGCACCTCCCAGTCGCAAACCATTTCCACTCCCCCTCCCATTCTTTAGATGACATGTCCATTATGGGCCTCCTGCAGTGCCACAATGATGCCTCCCGAAGGTTGCAGGAACAGCAACTCATATTGTGCTTGGGAACCCTGCAGCCCAATGGTATCAATGTGGACTTCACCAGCTTCAAAATCTCCCCTTCCACCACTGCATCCCAAAACCAGCCCAGTTTGTCCACTCCCCCCACCGTATCCCAAAACCAGCCCAGCTCATCCCCTCCACCCGCTGCATCCCAAAACCAGTCCAACCTGTCTCTGCCTCCCTAACCTGTTCTTCCTCTCACCCATCCCTTTCTCCCACCCCAAGCCGCACCTCCATCTCCTACCTACTAACCTCATCCCACCTCCTTGACCTGTCCGTCTTCCCTGGACTGACCTATCCCCTCCCTACCTCCCCACTTATACTCTCCTCTCCACCTATCTTCTTTTCTCTCCATCTTCGGTCCGCCTCCCCCTCTCTCCCTATTTATTCCAGAACTTTCACCCCATCCCCCTCTCTGATGAAGGGTCTAGGCCCGAAACGTCAGCTTTTGTGCTCCTGAGATGCTGCTGGGCCTGCTGTGTTCATCCAGCCTCACATTTCATTATCCATGGAAGGAAGGTTGGCTTCCATGATGGTCTGGGCTGTGCACACCACCTTCTGTAGTTTCTGTTATGCACCCAGACAGTATGCCTTCAATGATGCATCTGTACAAGTTGGTGAGGGTCCTTATGGACATGCCAAGTTTCCTGAGCTGCCTGAGGAAGAAGAGGCTTTGTTGTGCCTTCTTGACTGTTGCATTTATATGGGAGGTCCAGGACAGGTCATTAGTTACCGTCACTCCGAGGAACTTGATGCTGCTCACTGTCTCAGCCCCAGTTCAGTTGTTGTCGATTGGAGGGTGTTCTCCTCCTTTCTTCTGGCAGTCACCAATCAGTTCTTTAGTTCTGCGAACGTTGAGAGACAGATTTGCTTTAATTCCACCATGTCACCAAGCCCTTTATCTCCGTTCTGTATTTTGACTCATCTTTGTTAGATATCCATTCCGCTACAGTGGTGTTGTCAGTGAACTTGTAGGAGTGGATGAACATTGAAGCAGCTGCTGTGGCTTTGGACTTTGGTTTGGGATGAATTAGATTGAACTCAATGGGAAAGGGTTCTGAACTTTGATTGAGGTGTTATTCCTAGTAACTTGTAGGTGAAATGCAGTGTTGAGAGCATACTTGGTGTTGTGTGTGTCTCCAAGAATGGACCACAGACTTTGTGATATTTCCACAGCTCCAGGCAAAGGTCAGATATCATTGATTGGCAGCTGTTCTGCATGTGATATGATTGATATTTTGGGGACGGGATCTGTATTTTGCCAGAGATGGAGATGTATGTGCTGATGATGAAGGTCTTGCTCATTTTGAGTGACCGTTCTTTCTCACTAGGGAAGGAGTGAGCGTATTGCCCATTCATTGAGAATTCTCAGGTTCCTGGAACTCTTGCTGTCAGTGTGCAGAATGGCTGATTATGAGGACATGAGCAGAATATGTGTCAAGGGGTCCCTCCTGGTTCTAAAGCCCAAAGTTATTGATTTGCATCCAATATTAGAATTTACAAGGTACAAGAGGGGACATGATGTTAAATTGACCTACCTTTATTACACCTCATGTGGCAGTGTTTGGGGTTTTACTCAATAGGGGTAGATACTTGGTCTTAGAAGCACAGTCTACGCCCAAAACATCAGCTTTTGTGCTCCGAAGATGCAACTTGGCCTGCTGCGTTCATCCAGAATCTTGGATTCTCCAGCATCTGCAATTCCTATTATCTCTTAGATATTTTGTCTTCTCTGTTTGAGTGGAAATTTGGTGGAGCAGATTGTCCACCCCTTTATAAAACCTGATGGATTTTCATTCTATTGGAATTATTCCTCTTACCAATCTGTGATCCATTAGTGTTGCATCCCACTGGAAGGAGTTAGTAGCTATGATAATAGCTATGAGACAATGATCTTTGAAAGGTTTACTGAGATGAGCAAAAACATCTTTCATTTCAGTTGAAACAAAGCTATGTTAGCAGAGTTGTGTGCTTCCTTGCTTTGCTATTAGAAGAAACAAGTGGGTTCACAGAGAAGCTATCCATTTTTGTGATCTTTGATTTGACTAACTTCTCTGTTAAGGCTAACTGTAGATTTTGCACCTGTTTAGAATTTCTATTCGTGTTGTAGTTGACTGGGCAGGATGGTTGACTGGGGAAGATGGATCTGTCCTCAAGTATAGACTGTGAATAGTTGAGATGCTGGCAGAGTGTAGGGCTATTGTCAAAAGCCCCTTTGAGTATTTAACTCTGATATGCCCTGAAGACAGGAGGCTGAATTTTCTTGGCTCTTAGCATAGGACCACGATGGACCAAGCCTGAGATGACTGAGAATTTGGCATCAAAGGAGTCTGTCCTTCTCCAAGCTCATCGACATTATGATTTGTCCTCAGAAGGCCATGCACATTGTAGCAAAGATTACCACTTCATTCTCAGTAGTCATCAAAGTCACTTCTTTCCCTTTTGCAGTTTCCTCCAGAAAGTAGCTGTGTGCCACTCCATCTTGGGTTACTGATGTCCACTATTAACAGCTGGGCAGTACAGTCAGTTCCTCATAGATGATGCCTTGGAGCAATGGGTTTCACCTCCTCCACTTGATTTCCCTATGTGCAGGGCATCATTGATTGCACTTGTGTAAACTTTAAATCAACTACTGTCTAGAAATTCTAATCATTATACTGTCTGCTACAGTGACTCTGATTGGGGGATAAATAGTGGGATGAGCATGAAGAAGTCATGGAGTTTCTTCAATTTGTCCCATTGGGAATGACCTGAGTAGCGCACACCCATTTCATATCTTAGCAGAAAGACAGCTCCCCTGACAGTGCTGCCTTTCCTTAACACTGCACTCTGGTGTGAACCTGAAACGAACAACAAAGATGCAATAAAAGCTAGAAATGACTAATTAAATGGAAGAAAACAGAAACTAACATTCTTGATAAATGGGAAAGTAAAATCTGTCATGCCTTTGTGGACATAACACAGAAAGTTGGTTTCATATACAGAGGAGATTTAGATTAAAATAGAAACAAGAAAGTGGATGCGTGAATGTTACTGCAGGGTAGTAATTCAGCTCAGTGGATTTGATACCATTGTGGTCACTGTTAATGAGCACTTGGAAAATCACAAGATAACTTCTGGTTTGAAGATTTGCTGTTATATGGTTTTTAAAAAAATTATTAATGGGTGACACGGTACACTTAGTCACAAAGCTGGCAGGAGATGGGTGATACGGCAATATAAATGATTCGCTTTATTGTTCAAAGCATGAATTATTCTGCATTACTAGGTGCGATGAGAGTGACTGCCTTTGAAGTCAAGGCAGCATTTGACCAACTATTATGTCTAACAGTCATAGCAAAATTGAAGTCACTGGGAATCTCTTCATTGTTTGGAGTCAGACTTGGCAGAAGGATGATGGTAGTGGTTTTCGGAGGTCATTATGCAGGAGTTCTTCAGAGTAGCGACCAAAGCCCAACTGCTGCTTCCCTCCATTATAAGGTGAGAACTGCGGATGTTTGCCAATTGTTGTACCACATTCAGTGCCAAATGCAACTCCTCAGATATTGAAGCAATCCAGATACAGCAAGACCTCGACAACATTCAGATTTGGGTTGATAAGTGACAGGAATATTAGTGCCATACTGTGGAAGACTTCAACAAGCAAGACTACAATCGTCTCTCAAGACATAAAGTGGCATTACCACTGCTGAATCTTCCAACTGTCAATATTCTGGGCAGTTACCATTAACCAGAATCTGAACTGGACGAGCTATATGTATACTGTGGCTGCAAGAGCAAGTCAAAGGTTGGGAATTGTGTGGTGAGTCACTGACCTTCAGACATGCCAAAGCCTGTCTATCATCTACAAGGCACAAGTCAGGAGTGTGATGGAATTCTCTACACTTGTTTGAATAGGCGGAGCTCAAACAACAGTCAAGAATCTTAACACCATCCAGGAAAACTCGGGCTGCTTGAATAACACTTGTGCACACCTTCAACATTCACTCCTTTCACCACAATATATAGTGGCAGATACAAGATGCACTACAACCTATTGGGAGAGCACATTCTAAACCTCTGATCTCTAACACTGAAGAACACAGAATCACAAGCGAGATGGAAGCCTGCAAGTTCCTTTCTAAACCACTTACTGTACTGACTTGGAAAGTTATTGGCATTCTGTCACTGTTGTTGAATCAAAATTCTGGAATTACTTTCCTGACAGTACATTGAGCTGCAGCACTTCAAGAAGGTGGCTCATAACCTTCTTCTCAATATAGTTTAGGTTTGTGCAATAAATTCGAGTCTCACTAGCAAGGCTTACATCCTGTGAACAATTTGAAAATAGATCCTGTTGAATTTGTTATAGCAATATTGTTTCCCACAGACACTCATGGGAACTTACATTTTTACAAAGAATATCATTTTGTATCTATTATTGGAATAACTCATGTTTTTCTGTATGTTGTATGTTATGAGATGTTCTCATGCAGCTCACCAAATGCCGATCCATGCAGCATCTTTTGATTTGCTGCTGCATGTGGCTCCGAAACCTCCATGTCAGGCAACAGTACTTGTATCAATCTGGCAGACTGTTTGTGCCTGCTTGTGATACAGTCTGTTCTGCATTGAAGAAGCTGAACGTAGGTTTCTTTACCTCAGCCAGGATCTCATTGAATGGTGGAGCAGATTCAATGCTCCAGATGCTCCCATCCTGCTTCTTGTCTCATGGTCTAAAGTATTATCATAGCTGCTGATTTGTACTTCCGTCTTCAGCTGCACTGTCCTCTCATTTGCAGGTTAATTCTCACATCCGGGGCCTACAGTGTGCAAACCAATCTGAATTTTAGACTTCAAGAATTTTCTTTCCTTAACTTTCTGCAGCCGAAGTGTCTGAAAAATTACCTTAGTAACACCGACCATGTCTGCTTCTTCAATTTTTCAGCCCATTTGACTGTTCCATTTTGGAGATTTTTACTCATTTAATCTTTCTTTTTGCATCAACTTATCTTTATATATGATCTGATACTCACCCTCTGACCAGTTTAAAAAAACCTGATCCTAGTTTACACAACACATCATCAACTGATTAGTATTAAGAATTCTGAACTCAGTTATTCTCTTTTTTTTTGTTTAGTTTAACATTATAAAGGAACTCATTAATCTTTCAGTTTATGATTCAAATGAAAGATTTTCAGAAGTTGATGGAGTTTTATTCTGCTTCTTGTATTTTGCAGTTTCATTTTGGATTTTAAGCTATAGCTTTTGGATAGTTTATTTTGCATGGTTTATTAATCCCAAATATTTTGGCATATTTTGTAGATTAGAATTGTTATGTATAATATTTAGAATAAAGCAGCACGGTGGCATGGTGGTTAGCACTGCTGCCTCACAGTGCCACAGTGCCAGGTTGGATTCCAACCTTGGGTGACTGTGTGGAGTTTGCACGTTCTCTCTGTGTCTGTGTGGGTTTCCTCTGGATGTTCCGGTTTCCTTCTACAGTCCAAAGATGTGCAGGCTGGGTGAATGGCCTTGGTAAACTGTCAGCAGTATCCGAGGATGTGCAGGTTAAATGGATGGGAAATGTGAGGTTATGGGATAGCGTGGGGGTCTGAGTCTTGGTGGGATGCTGTTCAGAGGGTCGGTGCAGACTTGATGGACCGAATACCCTCTTTCCATACTGTAGGGATTCTGTGATTCTAAAGCCGTCTTTGTCATGTTCCTCTTTCATGCTTTTCTGTCCGTTGTTTTTTAGCTGGTGGAGGTATGTCATTCCCAATGTCAGTAACTGTTTGAGTAGACCAGAGGTTGTAAAAGGAAGTAGTTGGAATGACTGCAGTTGATATTCTGATAAAGATTTATGTTGGCAGGCCAGACCCGAGGTCAAGTCTCGTTCTGACGCATTATGGTGCAGAGAGCTGCCTATAAAAGTGTCTCTGAGCAGAGACTGTGGTTTTTTTGCAGCCTGAAATTTCTTCTATATTGACTGAGAAAATCAAGTGCATGCAAGATTCTAATGATGAAGGGCTGGAATTTCATGTATATGTGTGTGTCAGAATGGAGGTTCATGTTACCTTAGAGGACTCATGAATCTTGGGGGATATCTATTCTGAAGTTGGGAACCTCTGGACAGATGTATTTAAATGATGTTGCCAAATGTAACTGTCACAATTAGATGTTACATGATAAGTTTTGAATAAAGTAACTGATAATAGGATACTGTCTTTAATGGATGAGTGATCATTAAATTGACCAGCATGATGTAATTGTCCATATTTGTTAGAGTAATGGAGAAAGGACAGTTATGCGTTAAAGGTTGTTGAGAATCAGATGTGGCGTGTTGATGCTGTGTGCTTTCATCTTTATGTTGATTTAAAGTCCAGACATCATTTGAAACACTTTTCCAGCATCCACATTGCACAAAATTCAGTAGCCCCATGTCGAAACAGGGAAATCTTTTGAAATGATCAGGAAAATGTCAAAATAAATGAACATCCATTCAAACACCTCTTTGAAAAAGGGCTTAATCCTATTAAATGTTCATAAAACTTTCAGAATAGACAGGCAATCAAAAATCACTTCAAAAAAAATATAATCCTCCTAAGTTGATTGAACTGTCACTCAAGCATAGCTCAATGTTTCCTTGATAGCTGTGTAAACAAGCCCTAGAGAATTAAATCAATTAATGAGGATTGGAGTTCAGCCAAGCATTTAAAATTGGATGTCATTGCAGAATTATATAAACAACGGCTCTAGAGCTGAATACATTGAAACCTTTGAACAAGGCTGAACACATGGCTTTCTTATGAACTTCCTCAGAGGTAGAACATACAGCAGGACTGTTATTCAAGGATGTCAGCCATTTGTTGAATTATGGCTAATGTGCCTAATAGACAGCCACAGAACAAAGAACAAAGAAAATTACAGCACAGGAACAGGCCCTTCAGCCCTCCAAGCCTGTGCCGATCCAGATCCTCTATCTAAACCTGTCGCCTATTTTCCAAGGATCTATAGCCCTCTGCTCCCCGCCCATCCATGTGTCTGTCTAGATACATCTTAAATAACGCTATTATGCCCGCCTCAACCTCCTCCACTGGCAACGCGTTCCAGGAACCCCAACCCTCTGCGTTAAGAACTTTCAACGCATATCTCCCTTAAATTTTTCCCCTCCCACCTTGAAATTGTGACCCCTAGTAATTGAGACCCCACTCTGGGGAGAAAGCTTCTTGCTACCCACCCTGTCTATATCTCTCATGATTTTGTAGACCTCAATCAGGTCCCCCCTCAACCTCTGTCTTTCTAATGTAAATAATCCTAATCTACTCAACCTGTCTTCATAGCTAGTGCCCTCCATACCAGGTAACATCCTGGTGAACATCTGCTGCACCCTCTCTAAAGCATCTTTTGGTAATGTGGCAACCAGAACTGTACACAGTATTCCAAATGTGGTTGAACCAAAGTCCTATTCAACTGTGACATGACCTGCCAACTCTTGTACTCAATACCCCGTCCGATGAAGGAAAGCATGCCGGATGCCTTCTTGACCACTCTATCCACCTGCATTGCCACCTTCAGCGTAAAATGGACCTGAACACCCAGATCTCTCTGTGTATTAATTTTCCCCAGGGCTTTTCCATTTACTGTATTGTTCACTCTTGAATTGGATCTTCCAAAATGCATCACCTTGCATTTTCTGGATTGAACTCCATCTGCCATTTCTCCACCCAACTCTCCAATCTATCTATATTCTGCTGCATTCTCCGACAGTCCCCTTCACTATCTGCTACTCCATCAACCTTAGTGTCATCTGCAAACTTGCTAATCAAACCATTTATACCTTCCTCCAAATCATTTATGTATATTGCAAACAACAGTGATCCCAATACAGACCCCTGTGGAACACTATTGGTCATAGTTCTCAATTTTGAGAAACTCCCTTCCACTACAACTCTCTGTCTCCTGTTGCTTAGCCAGTTATTTTACCCATCTAGCTAGTATACCGTGGACCCCATGCGACTTCACTTTCTCCATCAGCCTGCCATGGGGAACCTTATCAAATGCCTTACTGAAGTCCATGCATATGACATCTACAGTCTTTCCCTCATCAATCAACTTTGTCACGTCATCAAAGAATTCTGTTAAGTTAGTAAGGCATGACCTTCCCTGCACAAAACCATGTTGTCTATCACTGATAAGCCGATTTTCTTCCAAAATGTAAATAGATCCTATCCCTCAGTATCTTCCCCAGCAGCTTCCCTACCACTGACGTCAGGCTCACGGGTCTATAATTACCTGGATTATCCTTGCTACCCTTCTTAAACAAGGGGACAACGTTAGCAATTCTCTAGTCCTCCGGGACCTCACCCATGCTCAAGAATGCTGTAAAGAAACTTGTTAAGGCGCCAGCTATTTCCTCTCTCATTTCCCTCCATAAACTGGGATAGATCCCATCTGGAACAAAAACAAAGTTGCTGGAAAAGCTCAGCAGGTCTGGCAGTATCTGTGGAGGAGAAAACAGAGTTAACGTTTCAGGTCCGATGCTCTTCCTCAGTCACCAGACCCGAAACGTTGATGCAGTTTTCTCCTCCACAGATGCTGCCAGACCTGCTGAGCTTTTCCAGCAACTTTGTTTTTGTTCCTGATTTACAGCATCCGCAGTTCTTTTGGTTCTTAGATCCCACCCAGACCTGGGGACTTGTCCACCCTAATGCATTTTAGAATATCCAACATGACCATCCCCCATGCCGAATTGACCTAGAGTAAACAAACAGCTATCCCTAACCTCAACATCCGTCATGTCCCTCTCCTGGGTGAATACTGATGCAAAGTACTCGGTAAGATTCTCATTCATTTTCTCTGACTCCTCGCATAACTTCCCTCCTTTGTCCTTGAGTGGGCCACCCCTTTCTCTCGTTATCCTCTTGCTCCTCATGTATGAGATTTTTCTTAACCCTGTTTGCTAAAGATGTTTCATGACCCCTTTTAGCCCTCTTAATTCCTTGTTTCAGATTGGTCCTACTTTCCCCATTTTCTTCCAAAACTTCATCTGTTTTCAGTCGCCTAGGACCTTATGTTCTTCTTTTTACCTCTTTGCTAGTCTCACAATTTCACCTGTCACCCATGGTTCCCTAATCTTGCCCTTTCTATCCCTCATTTTCACAGGGACATGCCTGTCCTGCACTCTAATCAACCTCTCTTTAAAAGCCTCCCACATATCAAATGTCGATTTACCCTCAAACAGCTTTTCCCAGTCCACATTCCCCAGCTCCTGCCGAATTTTGCTATAGTTGACCTTCCCCCAATTCAGCACACTTCCTTTAGGACCACTCTTGTCTTTTTCCTCAATATTCTAAAACTTATGAAATTGTGATCACTATTCCCAAAGTAATCCCCTACTGAAACCTCAACCATGTGGCTGGGCTCATTCCCCAACACCAGGTCCAGTATGGCCCCTTCCTGAGTTGGACTATTTACATGCTGCTCTAGAAAACCCTCCTGGATGTTCCTTACAAATTCTGCTCCATCTAAACCCCTAACACTGAGTAAATCCCAGTCAATGTTGGGAAAATTAAAATCTCCCATTACCACCACCTTGTTGCTCCTACATCTTTACATAATCTGTCTACATATTTGTACCTCTATCTCACACTCACTGTTGGGACGCCTATGGTACATCCCCAACATTGTTACCGCACCCTTCCTATTTCTGAGTGCTGCCCATATTGCATTACTGCTTGAGTTCTCCATAGTGCCCTCCTTCAGCAAGGTTGTGATACCCTCTTTGACCAGTAATGCAGCTCCTCCACCCCGTTTACCTCCCTCTCTATCCCACCTGAAGCATCGATATCCTGGGATATTTAGTTGCCAATCTTGCCCTTTCCTCAACCAAGTCTCAGTAATAGCAATAACATCATACTCCCAGGTACTAATCCGAGCCCTAAGTTCATCTGCCTTACAGACTACCATTCTCGCATTAAAACAAATGCACCTCAGACCACCTGTCCTTCTGTGTTCATCATCTGCTCTCTGCCTACTCTTCCCTTTGGTCACACTGATTTCATTACCTGGCTCCTTACAGGCTTTAGTTACTACCTCCTTACTGTCCACTAACCTCCTCATTTGGCTCCCATCCTCCTTCCACATTAGTTTAAACCTTCCCCAACAGCATTAACAAAAGCACCCCCCTAGGACATTGGTTCCAGTCCTGGCCAGGTGTAGACCATCTGA
Source organism: Stegostoma tigrinum (assembly GCF_030684315.1). Lineage (NCBI taxonomy): Eukaryota > Metazoa > Chordata > Chondrichthyes > Orectolobiformes > Stegostomatidae > Stegostoma > Stegostoma tigrinum. The sequence goes on from NC_081358.1 coordinate 12,327,776, forward strand.
TTTGTAATAGTCCCACCTCCCCCAGAACCGGTCCCAATGTCCCAAAAATCTGAACCCCTCCCTCCTGCACAATCTCTCAAGCCACTCATTTATCCTGCCCATTCTTTCATTTCTACTCTGACTAGCACGTGGCACTGGTAGCAATCCTGAGATTACCACCTCTGAGATCCTACTTTTTAACTCGGCTCCTAACTCCCTAAATTCTGCTTGTAGAACCTCATCCCGTTTTTTTACCCATATCATTGGTGCCTATATGCACCACAACAGCTGGTCCAGTGGGACAATGTCCCAGTGAATGGAAGTCTTTGGACAAGCTTGCTTAGACATCCTCCTTCCTCTTTTTTTCCACCCTGAGCAGGCTTCCAGAAGCAGCAGTCCCAGTTCAACACCAATCCTACTATAGCACAATGAGCATACCATGGGAGGATATTGCTGGGCAGGAGGTTGGGAATCACAAGATCAGGAAATGGCCTGCTTCTCACCTTGAGCATAAATTGAGCTGAAGTATTTGTGTTACAAGTGGGGGAAATGCTCACTCCGGTTAATTTATGATTTTATTTAGAATGTCTCATAACATTTGTAGATCTGGTAACTATTGGATTGGTCACATAAATGTCATGGTGACTAGGTCAGATCAGAGGCTGGATGTTGAGTTCATGCCTCAACACCTAACTCCCCAAAGATTCTTTTACTTTAAAAGCACAAGTCAACTATGTGATGGAATATTTGCCAATTCCCTGAATGATTGTCACATCAACAACACTTTTGATCATTCTGTAATATTTGATTGGATTTATTCTTGTCATATGCGCTGAGATACAGTGAAAAGTATTGTTTTGCTTGCATGGTGGCTCAGTGGTTAGCACTGCTGCCTCACAGCACCAGGGACCCGGGTTCGATTCCCTCCTCGGGCAACTGTCTGTGTGGAGTTTGCACATTCTCCCTGTGTCTGCATGGGTTTCCTCCGGGTGCTCCAGTTTCCTCCCACAGTCCAAAGACGTGCAGGTTAGGTGGATTGGCCATGCTAAATTGCCTGTAGCATTCAGGGATGTGTAGATTAGGTGGGTTATAGGGGCATGGGTCGGTTGGGAGGAGGATGCTCTGAGGGTCGGTGTGGACTTGTTGGGCTGAAGGGTCTATTTTCACACTATAGGGATTCTATGAAATCATATCTAACATATATATGTCAGGATAATACTACAGAATGCATAATATAGTGTTACGGTTATAGAGAAGGTGCCGAAACAGCCCTTAAATCTGTTGGTACATGTTTTCAAACTTTTGTTTCTTCTGTCGAATGGAAGCAGATGAATGAGTATAACTGGGACAACTTGAGACTCAACGCACTTCAGGGCAACAAAACAGAAATTGCTGGAAAATCTCAGCAGGTCTGGCAGTATCTGTGGAAAGAAAGCAGAGTTTCTGGTCCAGTGCCCTTCTTCAGAATTGATGGTTGCTCGGAAAAGGACAGATATTGTACAGAAGATGGGTGGGTGGGGGTTGGGGCAGTGTGTAGGGGCAGTAAACGATCAGTGGAAATATAGCCCAAAGAGAGAGAAACATGGCTGGACAGACAAAGGAATGGTGCAAGGTCAGTTTGGGAGAATGAAAAGCTACCAGTGAGGACAGTTAGTGGCTAACAGTGGGTAAGGTGTGGTAACAGCCAGTGCAATGACAAGGCTTGGTGTGAGGGTGGGGAAAGCATGGAGAGAGGTGCTCAAGCCCTAAAATTGTTGAACTCAATATTAAGTCCTGAAGGGTACAGGGTTCCCAAGCGGAAAGTGAGTTGCTGTTCTTCCAGCTTGTGCTGAGCTTCGCTGGAGCACTGCAGCAGAGGTGTTGTCCAGGTAACAGGGTTGTGTGTTGAATGGCAGGCAACTGGAGGCTCAGGGTCTTTTCTGTGGGCATTCTATGAAGTGGTCACCCGGTCAGATTTTCCAGCGATTTCCGTTTTTGCTTCAAATTCCCAGTATCCGCAGTTCTTTCGGTTTTTTTTTTGTTCACACTTCAGGGCAAAGTAGTCCCCTGGATCAACAGTCTACCCATCACCTTACAGTGAACTGGTGATGGACAAGATGGTTGTGTCTGTGTGTGCACCAGCTACAGGATGCATTCAACAAATTGCCAAGAGTTCTTTGACAACACCTCTCAAACATGCTATCTTTGAGAGGGCCAAGAGTAAGTAGGTGTTTGGAAACATCACCATCGCCAAGTTCCACTTCAAATCACACATAATTCTGACTAGCAAATGAATCAGTACAGTGCTGTTTCTGTCATAGCCGTGCCAAAATCCTGGAGCTCCCTCTATAACACCGGAGAACTTAACAGCAATGATTCACGAAAGAACCCACGACCAACACCACAAGGGAACTAATGATGGGGAGTACATGCCGGCCTTACTAGAAAGTCGGTATCTCAAGAACAAATTTTTAAAAATCTGTGTTAGATTAAATTTGAACATAAGCCTTTACTTACATTGCAAAAACATCCACTTTTCTCACTTTCCTTAAAAGATATATGTGGTCTTAGTAATTTTTTAAATTTTTCCAAGTTGAATTTTATTCTAACTTGATTTCTCATGTCATGCTAGATCTGGGTCACTACTGTCAATCAAGCTGTGAAGGCGGGCACATTTTTCTGGCCTGTGTGAGTAGTCGTTTTATTCAATTTCTTTCAACACCACATGTGTTAGTGGGCCAAAGGTGTCTTTAAATGACTAAATGATTAAATAAGTAAATTAAGGGAAATTGAAAATGGCATGGATATCTGTTGCTTTAGTGTTGTTGTTCTGTTGTATTGTTTTCTGGCCTGTTAGTTTAGTTAGGTGAGTAAAGTATTTTGCCTCTATTCAATTTTAATTTTACTGACACGCCAGGCTAAAAAGAACTATTTCATTCATCTTCTTGATGGCAGACGGTAGCGCTGACCACTGTGTGTGTGATCCTTGACACATTATGCCCCTTTGGAATTAGGCATGTCTGCATGGCATTGTTTCAAAACTGCACAATGTGAACATTATTTTTAGCCCTTTGTTTCACTTCCTAATATGATTACAATTTACTTTAATTTAACTGTTGTATGTCTTCTCTGATTCATCGTCTGTAACTTGATGGCTTTGCAGTCTGCCCACATTGTTTTGCTTGTTCTATTCTCAGATATTTGCAATCACTCTCTCCTCTCTGTTGCCCAAATAAGGTCGAAATTGATCCTTGACCATATTTTGTGTCCGACCTCATGGTAACTGGATAGTTTTCCAGTAATTTACTTTAAAGCTAGGTGTAAAATCACATTTTAAAAAAACATCCCTAAATGAAATGCATTGTGTTTTTTTTTGCTGGTTACAGTATCATTCCCCACGAGCAAAGGGTGTTCACGATACTTCAATGGCTGAAGTTGCCAGATAATGAAAGGTAAATTTTACTTAGTAGTTTGTACTTCAAAGTTAACCTATGGTTTTTTTTTGCTGAATTACAACTTTTACAATGAAATTGAAAATAATAAAATTAGCATTTCTTCACTTTGCATCATAAGAAACATGAAAGACGTCTACATGGCTAGTTTAATACCGAGGACCTTGTTATGAGCGTAAGGCTAAATTAAGGTAAAATAATCAATTTTTCTAAATAAATTGATCAAAGTAACAGGATCCTGTCCACTTTTTCTAGAGAGCATGCATTTCCCAATTATAACAGTGAAAGAAGGATTAAGGGAATCAGTGGAGTATTGGTATCATCACTGAACTAGAGATCCAGAGACTCAGGTCATTGTTCTGAGAGTAAGTTTGAATCCAGTCACAGTAGATAGAGAAATTTGAATTTAATTGGAATTAAAAGCTTATCTGATGGCGATCATGAACCATTGCTGATGGTTCCAAAACAACCATCTGGAGAACTAATAGACAGCACAGTATGGAGCTGGAGGAACACAGCAGGTCACGAAGTGTTCCTCTGATGCTGCCTGACCTGCTGTGTTCCTCCAGCTCCACACTGTGCTGTCTATTATTTTGGGCGGCGCAGTGACTCAGTAGATAGCACTGCTGCCTCACAGCGTCATCTAGGTTCGATTCCACCCTTGGGCAACTGTCTGTGTGGAGCTTGCGCATTTTCCCGTGTCTGTGTGGGTTTTCTCTGGGTGCTCGCGTTTCCTTCCATAGTCCAAAGATGCTCAGGCTAGGTCACTGGCCATGCTAAATTTCCCGTAGTATTCAGGGATGTGTAGATCAGGTGAGTTATATGGGGATGGGCCTTGGTGGGGTGCTCTGAGGGTCGGTGTGGACTTGTTGGGCCAAAGGGCCTGTTTCCACATTGTAGGGATTCTATACTGTGTTGTCTCCAACTCCAGCATCTGGATGACTGATGCCCTCTGTATAAAAAAAAATCTGCCGCCCTTACCCTCATGTAACTCTGCATCCGTGGTAATTTGATTGACTCTGACTCTTAATAACCCTGAGAAATGGCCAAGCTTGCCACTCATTTGTAGCTAAATATGACCGAGCCTAAATAGAGGAATGCAATGGAACGGATACCCTGAGAAACAATCAAGGTACTGAAAGTAACAATGGCACACATATCCCTGTGGATTCTGTGCTGCCCGCTTTATGACCTGGAGGTTCTGCCAGTATTGGGAGGGTTGTCTTATAGACCAGTCACATAACAACCTGACATTATCTGTAATGATTCCGTGAGGACTTTGTCCCAGACACCACTGTCACTGAATATGTTCTGTTGCACTGGCAGAATAGATCCAGCAGAAGTGGCATCACAACGGTATACATTTGTGAGGAAACTGCCTTAGCATTCCTCAACATGAAGTCTCATGGTATCAGTCAAGCAGTAGCATGGAAACCTTCTGCTGATTACCATCTACCACACCCCTCCCGTTGATGAATCAGTTTTCCTTGATACTGAATACCACTTAGAAACATATGAACTTAGATGATAGGAACAGGAGAAGGCGATTTGGCCATTTGAGCCTGCTCCGCCATTCTTCATGATCATGGCTGATCATTCCAACTCAATAGCCTCATCTTGCTTTCTCCCATAACCCTTGATCCCATTCACCCCAAGTGCTATATCTAGTCGCCTCTGGAATACATTCAATGTTTCGGCATCAACGACTTCCCATGGTAATGAATTCCACAGGTTCACTATCTTTGGGTGAAGAAATGTCTCCTCGTCTCTGTCCTAAATCATATACCCCGAATCCTCGTCCTGTGATACACCCACCATTGGGAACATCCTTCCTGCATTTTATAAGTCTCTATGAGATCCCTCCTCATTCATCTGAACTCCAGCGAAAACAATCCTAACCTAGTCAGTCTTTCCTCATACGTCAGACCCGCCATCCCCCGAATTGGTAAACCTTCACTGCACTCCCTCGAGAACAAGAGCATCCAACCTTAGAAAAGGAGACCAAAACTGCACACAGTATACTAGGTGTGGCCTCACCAAGACCCTGTATAACTACAACGCCACATCCCTGCTCCTGAATTCAAAACCTCTCACAATGAAGGCCAGCATACCATTTATCTTCTTTACCGCCTGCAGCACCTGCATGCTTACCTTCAGTAACAGGTGCACAAGGACACCCAGATCCTACTGCACACTCCCCTCTCCCAATTTACAGCCACTCAGTAGGTAATCTGCCTTCTTGTTTTTGCTTCCAAAATGAATAACCTCACATTTATCCAAATTATACTGCATCTGCCATTGACTTGCCCACTCACCCAACCTCTCCAGATCATGCTGAAAGATCTCTGCATCCTTATCACAGTTCACTCTCCCACCCAACTTGGTATCATCTGCAAACTTGGAGATGTTACATTTTGATTACTCATCCAAGTCATTAATATATATTGTGAAGAGCTGTGCCACAGATCCCTGTGGCACCCCAATAGTTACTGCCTGCCAATTTGAAAAGGTCCCATTAATTCTTGCTCACTGTTTCCTCCATGCCAACCAGTTTCCTTTCCATCTCAATACACTTTCCCCAAACCAGTGCACTTTTGGAGGGTGTCATTGAGGGTGGCAAGCAAGTGGAATGGACAGTGGGTGAGCAACAGAAGTTTCCATTACAAAGAATGGTACAACAGTACCACTGCTGACAAAGCTGCCCCAATCCTAAAGGATAAGCAATTAGACTGGGGCTGTTGCAGGTGGTAAAGAACTGACAAAAGGGAAAAAAAAATCCTTGACCCCATCTTCTTCAATTTACCTGTAGCAGACATATCTATATATGACCACCTGAGTAGGATTGAATAACACCCAGACCTTGAATAAAGGGACACTTCATCATGTAGAGTAGCACTACCATCTGGTGCTGAAAAGGATACATTTCAAACAGAGACATCCATGCAGCATGTGGACCATCAGCAGCAATAGCATTGCATTCAACCACCATCTGTGATCTCATGACCTGGCATAACCCCACTGCACCATTAGAATCAAGCAAGGGGAACATCCCTGGTTCAGTAAAGAGTTTAGGAGGACATGCAAAGAATAGCACCAGGCAAACCAGTGAAATGTCATCCTGGTGAAGCTACAGCACAGGACAACTTGCTGGTCAAACAGTGTAAACAGCAGGTACTCAATCTAAGGAATAGCATAACTAACAGATAAAATCTAAGGCCTGCAGCCTTGTCACAGGCAATTGTGAATGGTGTCAGACAATAAAAAAAGTCCTTACAGCCGGAGGATCCACAAATGTCTTCACCCCGAATGATGAAGGAGCCCACCACATCAGAACAAAATTTAAAAACTAAAGCATTTGCACCCATCTTGATGACCCATCTCGGCTTCTTCTTGAGGTGCTCAGTATGATGGAAGCCAGTCTTTAGCCAATGCGGTTTACTCCATGTGATATCAAGAAGGAGCTGAAATGAACAGTGAACTGTTCTGGACCCAGATATCATTCTGGAAATAGCAAAACTGTTCCAGCACAATTAGAGCACCAGTGTCTATCTGGCAATGTGAAAAATTGTTCACACATGTCCTGCCCACCAAAAGCAGGACAAATTCAAACAGGTGCAACACACCCCATCAGTCTACTCCACGTCATCAGTAAGGGGTTGTAAAGTGTGATTAACAGTGCTGCTAGTTGCCATGCACTCAACATTAATTGCTTGCTGTTCAATTTAGTTTCCACCATACCCACTCAACTCCTGACTTCATACAAGTTTGGTCCAAACATGGAAAGAAGAGCTGAACTCAAGGGGGAATGAGTGTGGCTGCCCTTGACATCAATTGGTCAAGTGTGCATCAAGGAGTCCCAGAAAAACTGGAGCTAGTTGGAATTGGGGTAGACTCTTCACTGGTCTGAGCCACACTTAGCATAAAGGCAAATGCTTGTAGATGTTCTGGTCAGTCTTCTCAACCATAGAATACCTTTACAGGAGGTTCTTGGGGTAATGTCCAAAGCTCAACTATCTTCAGCTGCTTTGTCATTGGTCTTCCCTCCATCATATGGTCAAAGCTGGAGGTGTATCCTAACGATTGCACTATACTTAAGTATTACTTGTCACAATGCAATAAAGTTTGAACAGTATTCAGGCTTAGACTGATGAATCACATTCATCCCACTCAAATTACAGGCAATGACCATCTCTAAAAAAGAGAATTCAACAACTTCCTCTTGACATTCAATGGCACGATCGTCACTGAGTTCCCTACTATCAGGGGGAAGCGATGGCCTAGTGTTATCATCGCTGGAGTGTTAATCCAGAGACCTGGGTTTGAATCCCCCCACAGAAGATGGTGGAATGTGAATTCAATAAATATCTGAAATTATGAATCGAATTATTGTCAGGATCCATTGTGAATCCATTGTCAGGAAAAACCGATCTGGTTCACTAATGCCCTTTAGGGAAAGAAACTGCCATCCTCACTTGTTCTGGCCTACATGTGACTCCAGACCCACAGCAAAGTGGTTGTTTAACTGCCCTCTGGGCAATTAGGGATGGGCAACAAATGCTGCCTGGCCAGCGATGTTCTCATTCCATGAATGAATTAAAGAATAAAGGAACATCCTGGGGCACCATTAACCAGAAACTGAACTGGACCAGCTCTGGATACTACTGCAGGTCAAAGACTGGGAATCTTGCAATACGTAGTCCCAGTCCTGACTCAACAAAGTCTATCCACCACGTTCAAGGCACAAGTGAGGAATGTGGTGAAATTTGCCTAGATGAGTTTACCTCCTGGAATGCTTGAAGTGCCGCACCATCCAGGACAATTTAATTTTCACTCCTTCTAACACGTTCAACATTCGCTGTCTTCACTACTAGTGTATACTGACAGCTGTGTGGATGATCCACAAAATGTACTGCAACAATTCTTAAAGTTTTGCCCAGCAGCACCTTCCAAACCCACGTACTCTACTTCTAAAAGGACAAAGGCAGCAGACTCATGGTAACATTCCCAACTATAAGTTCTCCTACAAGACACACACCATCTTGACTTGGATCTAAATCACCATTCCTTCACTGTTGCTGGGTAAAAATCTTGAAAATTCTCCCCAACAGTACTGGGGTGTACCTACACTGTATGATCTGCAGATGTTCATTACCATCTCCTTAAGGATAATTATGAATGAGTAATGAATGTTGGCCCTGCCAGCAATGGTCCACACCTCATAAATGAATAAAGTATAGACTTGTCTTCCTCCTTTACACTGCCCAGAGATCTTCTAGAAACCATTTGATCGGTGATGGTGGGGGCATTTTGAGAGCAAAGTGTTGGTGTTGCATTCGAGGAAGGTGTGGCTAATAATAAACAAAATCATGAGAAATTTAAAAAGCCTGGTTGATAATTAAAAAGGAACTCTTGAAAATAAAAAGGGTATTTGTGAAAATTCTAGCTGGCAATATGAATGAAAATGGATGTGAGGAAGGAATGCGATACTGGACTTATTTTAATTATGGCAAAGCAAAGCTAAAAGGAAATTTGATAAAGTGTTTTTAAGTAAAACTATGAGAGCTTGGTAAGAATGAATACAGAAATATATTCACTCTGGTTGGTGAGTTAGTAATAAACGTTCATCAATTTAAAATTAAAGCCTAACAATTCAGGAACAAGTTTAGGAAAAATTTCTTTACATACAGTGTTATTGAGGTATGGAATGGTTAAGGCAGATATCTTTCCACCCGTTACTGGAACATTGGATAAGTATGTGAAGCATGCTTGGCTCTTAGCTAAAAGTGTGGCAGTTATATTAATTTTCTTTTGCTGGAGCAAAATGTCAACACTGACATGAAGAACTAAATGACCTTTTGCTGTCTTGTAAAATATTTTTTGGTTTTATGTTTCCATTTCAAGTCTGGGATAACTAGTTCTTTGAATGCTTATTGTTACCATCTCACCTGAACCACTTAACTGTTACCAATTCTCGTAAAGTAGAAATGTTGATAATTCATCTTTATTACAATGCATCTGTCATCAGTGTTGGTGCTATAAATAATGTCAAATAATCAAATCAGATACAATGTTAGAGGCTACCCTTCTGGAATGAATGATACAACTATACTGTAAAAAGAAAGTGAAATATTTCTGCATTGTTTGTCAGTACAGATTTTCCTCTCTATCGATGAAGATAGAGTGTGGAACCCACTCAAAAATAATGCCAAATACTGACAGTTTTACAGGCATGCTTTTGTGCCTTTAGCTGTTCTTGGGACCTGACCTAGAAAATACATTCTGTGATTTACGTAGAACCCAGGACATAATTTTTTCTAAAGGGATTCTGCAGTAGAAATGCTGCACAATTTAGAAGACATCAAAACTCAGACTGAGCCATTAATCTATTAATTACATTTTTTTATCGAAAGAAATAGCCTACTCAGTACTATTCCCTCCTCTCCCATCATTCTCGCTAAATGGATGGGTTGGTTAGTGGGACCAAACAAGGAGTTCCAGTAAGTGAATGTTGTTGTTTCCCTGGATTTATTTTTAGATTATACAATGTATTAGTGTGTGGACTGACTCATGTACTGGCAGCCACATGAAGACGATAGACTAGAGAACTGTGTGCCTTAGAGAAGTAAAGGCTGAGAGGAGATTTGGTAGGGTTTTCAAAACCGTGAGGGGTTTGGATAGAGCAGATAGGGAGAAATTATTCCAACTCATAAAAGAATTAAGAACCAGAGACTTTAGTTTTCAAGTATTTTACAAAAGAAACAAGAGAAAGCTTTTCGCAAAGCGAGTGGTTTGGATTCGGAGTGCAGTGTCTGATAGTGTGGTGGAAGCAGGCTCGATTGAGGCATTCAAGAGGGCACTGGATGATTGTTTCCTTTTCAATAATGATCTGGGCACCAAATCAAAAGGCTCTGAGAGCTGGTGTGGAAATGATGGGCTGAATGGCCTCCTACACTGTACTGATTCTTTGAGATGTATCATGAAATCATCTTGGTGTTCTAAAATATGGTATTTATGAATATGATAGAAATTGTGATCAAGAAAATCTTCACTAACATGTTAGGACTGTTGTTGTGAACTTCTGTCTATTTTCTAATTTATTCCTATGATCTGTACTGCTGGACGCTTTATTTCTTATTTTTCTAATTTTTTTTCGAAGAAGTTGTACTGAGGAATCTGTACTTAAGTATCTTGTACCTAAGATAGTGCTGTAATATGGCAAATTGTAAATTTTTCACTGCTCACTTGAGTACGTGACAATGAAGCTAATTCAAAGCTAATGATTTGGTACACACAGTGACCTTCAGCAACATATTGTTTTTGAAGAAGTTTAAATTTCTTGCTCTGCTTTAAAGTGTGTAATAATATTTGTTCATTTTCTCAACTGATTATAATCTGCCTCAGGATATGTGAACTTTTTGCCTTAACATATAAATAATTATTTTTCTGTCTTGTACCTTTGTTGCACTATTTTGCCTCATTACTAATGCCAATAAAGATAATCTTGATTTTTTGGATCAGATTGACTTTCCATCAATTTCTCCTCTAAATTTCTGCCTATCTAACAGACATCAAATGATAAAGAGCAGAAAATCTTGTGAACATGCAGTAAATTAGTCAATGGATATACAGGGGTAATGCAGACAATGAACTGTATGTAATTTTCCCTGTACTGATGAAGGATTCTTTTGATTAGTTAATGCTGATAAGGTCTCCTCAAAGGGGGATGATGTCAACACTTACAATGAGTGTATCAGTATTTGCAGGTTTTCTCGTTGACAATATTTGAAAAGAAAACAATTTAAGAGAGTAGAACAAAGATGACAAGTATATGCATTGGATTGTTTGATTGTGTAATTGTAAAAAGTTTTCCAATGGTAATTGTTGAAAACCTAAAGTTCTGAGGAACTTACTAGTCCTACCACAATGCAAAGAGATATGTGTGCTTGCAGTGACTCGGGAACAGAGAGTTCCAGGAGAATGTTGGGTAAGAGGTCAATAGCTGGATAGTTAAGATGTAAGGAAATGGACACATTCAATATCAACTTCCACCATTTAAACATTTGACAGAAGCTTCACTAGTAAAGAAAACATAACCAGATTCAAACAAAAAAATATTCACTCTCTTAACACTTTGCTTCAATTTTAGGCCCTATGTCTATGCCTTCTATTCAGAGCAGCCAGATGGTTACGGTCACAGATTTGGACCATTCAGCTCCGAGGTTAGTAAAGCATATTAACATTAGGTTGGGGAACTCATGGAGTCCAACCTTTGCATATGTGTAACACCTGTTCCTTCTGCTACTGAGAGCAATGAATTGCTAATGTCAACCAGATGTTGTGGTTTTCTTGAAAAAAGCTTTTTTTGTTCTTGCTTGCTCCCTGGTGGCTTCCCAAAAGTCCTGATTACATAAAAAGGTAGTAGTAGGATATGCTGACCATGAATGTCAGTTTGAGGATGGTCTGAGAATTAAGCAATCATATTCTGATTTCCTCTTTCTCAATAATTATCCATTTTTATTAAGCTCATAATGTAATCTACTGTACCTCTTTTATGATTAAATATTATGCTATATTTGTGCAACATGCTTGTATCCTTGATGAATCTTACTGCTTGCCAGGCCAGGAAGGATTATTAATTGAGGACCGTAAATTTCATATTACTATTGGTGGGGATTTTCAAATGTTAGCTTTTGCCATTTCTCACTTTATAAGTAGGCAGCCCACAATTCGAAATCGGGGATGGGGGCTTAGGGGAGGCACTGCTGTTAACACACTGGTGCTGAAGATTTATTTGATGCAAAAATCTGGCAATTTATTTTTTCTTAAAAATAAACGGTAATAAATTGAAGTGTTTGGCTGCTCATCAAATTCATTTTACTGATACATTTTCAAAGATTGAATGTGAACGCTGTATAAAAATGAATGAAAAGACTCATATTTATAAAATTATATTCATATCCTCAGGGCAGACTAAATAACTTCACACTCCATTCACTACTTTTGAAGTGCAGACCTGTTGCAGTGTAGCTAGATTCTAATTGGATTACTCAGGGATGATATTGCCTATCTCTGTAACGGTTGGGACTTGAATCTAAGTCTCCCAGCTCAGAAATAGGGACACTGCCACTGCAACACAGGAACTTGTAGTGTAGGTCATCTCCATACAAGATTCCATATTCAGCAATGAGGCAAATGATGAGAGGATCCAGTTTTTGATTGAGGGGTAAAGGTAGACCGACCCAGCAGGACAAATTTTCTGCTGTTCTTTGAATATACGATAAGATCTGTTCTATCTCTGGTGACAGAGAACCAGCAAAAGTGGGTGGGTAACGAGGTGTAGAGCTGGATGAACACAGCAGGCCATGCAGCATCAGTGGAGCAGGAAAGCTGACGAGTCAGGTCTAGACCCTTTTTCAGAAAGGTGCTGGGCACTGAGGTGATGGACACAGCCTTCCATTCCTTGCACATGATTTCACTGCCTCAGCTCACCTTGCAGCCCACTCTGCAGGGCAGGCATAGCATTCTGGCTGCCTGCATTTCAAAGATAATTTGTTGCTTGTGAAGCCCTGAGGTAATGAGAGATATTGCACAAATAGAAGAAAATTAAATTGGCCTTAACTAGAAGCACAAAACAGCTCCATTTAGTGTAGTTGAGTAGTTTCTGTTGAGGTCAGTCAAAAAAATGATAGTGGAAAAGGATGTCAGGCAAGGTGTAAAATGAGCTAAGCTTGCTTTCCCCTCCTGGCTACAATCAGTTTCATGTGAGTTTGCTCGCTGAGCTGGAAGGTTAGTTTTCAGACGTTTCGTCACCATTCTAAGTAAAATCATCAGTGAGCCTCCGACGAAGCGCTGGTGTTATGACCCGCTTTCTATTTATCTGTTTAGGTTTCCTTGGGTTGGTGATGTCACCAGATAAATAGAAAGCGGGACATAACACCAGCGCTTTGTCAGAGGCTCACTGATGATGTTACCTAGAATGGTGATGAAATGTCTGAAAACTAACCTTCAGCTCAGCGAGCAAACTCACATCCAGAACCTCAACCTGAGCTACAAATCTTCTCAAAACTCACTAATCAGTTTCATGTCCTGTTCTATCTTTGGTTATTTTCAAGTCATCAGTACATTGGTACCATCACGTTTAATTTTTAATGTTTATGTGAAGTTGACTTATTTTCTGTTTATATATTTCTGTGAGTGAAGGATACAGTTAGGTTGAGCGGACCCAGAGCTGGAAGCTATCTGAGAACCACCACATAAAAGATAACAAGGTGTAGAACTGGATAAACACAGCAGGCCAAGCAGCATCTTAGGAGCAGGAAAGCTGACGTTTCAGGCCTAGACCCTTCATCAAAAAAAAAGTGATGCTCCTAAGATGCTGCTTGGCCTTCTGTGTTCATCCAGCTCTACACCTTGTTATCTCGGATTCCCCAGCATCTGCAGTTCCTACTATCTCACATAAAAGGTAAACTTGCTGACATAACAATACATTCCTATTCATGATATTGAGTGAGAGGTGGATGACAATGTGACAGTTGCTTCTTCTGCTTTGAGCAGAACAGGTGGATGAGGGTAAAGTGGTTAATGTGGTGTAGATGAATTTCAGTAAAGCATTTGATAAGGTTCCCCACTGTAGCCTATTGCAGAAAATACGGAGGCACGAGATTGAGGGGGATTTAGCAGTTTGGATCAGAAATTGGCTAGCTGTAAGAAGACAGAGGGTGGTAGTAGATGGGAAATGTTCATCCTGGAGTTCAGTTACTAGTGTATACCACAAGGATCTGTTTTGGGGCCACAGCCGTTTGTCATTTTTATAGATGACCTGGATGAGGGCGTAGAAGGATGGGTTAATAAATTTGCAGATGATACTAAAGTTGGTGGAGTTGTGGATAGTGTGAAAGAATGTTGCAGGTTACAGAGAGAGACATAGATAAGCTGCAGAGCTGGGCTGAGAGGTGGCAAATGGAGTTGAATGTGGAAAATTGTGAGGTGATTCACTTTGGAAGGAGTAACAGGAATACAGAGTACTGGGCTAATGGCAAGATTCTTGGTAGTTTGGATGAGCAGATAGATCTCGGTGTGCAGGTGCAAAGATCCCTGAAAGTTTCCACCCAGGTTGATAGGGCTGTTAGGAAGGCGTACGGTGTGTTAGGTTTTATTGGTAGAGGGATTGAGTATCAGAGCCATAGAACATAGAACATTACAGTGCAGTACAGGTCCTTCGGTCGTCAATGTTGTGCCGACCTGTGAAACCAAACTGAGGCCCATCTAACCTACACTATTCCATTATTATCCATATGTTTATCCAATGACCATTTAAATGCCCTTAAACTTGGCGAGTCTACATTAGGTCATGTTGCAGCTGTACAAAACTTTGGTGCGACCGCACTTGGAGTATTGCGTACAATTCTGGTCACCGCATTATGGGAAGCATTGGAAAGAAATCAGAGGAGATTTACCAGGATGTTGCCTGGTATGGAGGGAAGATCTTATGAGGGAAGGCTGAGGGACTTGAGGCTGTTAGAGAGAATAAGGTTAAGAGGCGACTTAATAGAGACATACAAGATGATCAGAGGGTCAGATAGGGTGGACACTGAGAGCCTTTTTCCTCGGATGGTGATTGCTAGCATGAGGGGACATAGCTTTAAAATGAGTGGTGATAGATATAGGACAGATGTAAGAGGTAGGTTCTTCACTCAGAGAGTAGTAAGGGCGTGGAATGCCCTGCCTGCAACAGTAGTAGACTCGCCAAGTTTGAGGGCATTTAAATGGTCATTGGATAAACATATGGATGATAATGGGATAGAGTAGGTTAGATGGGCTTTAGATTGGTTTCACAGGTCGGCGCAACATCGAGGGCCGAAGGGCCTGTACTGTGTTGTAAAGTTCTATGTTGCGTATGTTCCATTAACAGTTGCTCACTCTCTGGGATGACCATTGAGTATCCAGGAATTGAAGATTATTCTCCAAAACGGAGGCGTGAACATTCAGGAAGAAAAGGTCATAGAAACAATGATGAAATGACTTTAATCACCTTGAGCAACTTGTTCATCATAAAATAATTGGATAATGGGGAAATAGTGATTTACTGTGCAAGCCAGCTGGAAGGAGGAGGCCATGTGTTTAAATCTCTGAAAAGCATTCAACCAAAGCGAAAAACTTTATTGCTTGAGGGATATTAAAGCCTTAAGATCCACCTCAATCATCAAAGCAGACAGTGTAGCCTCATTGATAGGAATTATTGTTAATGATGTAAAAGAAGAGGATTCTGGGTAATTCAAAATGGGCGATAGGAAAAGGTTTGTAGCTGTAAGAGCTGCTCCTTTTTTTAAGGTATTTTCAATGTTGGAGCTGATTTCCTCATTCTAGGAGCGGTAATTACTGTTTTATAAGCTGTTGCATTGTTTTGGAATGTTGGGAAAAAAAGATCAAAACAGTGACACTTTAAGAAAGGAGGAAGGGAGACAAAGGCAGTGAGCACATGGTGTGAAGTGAATGAACAGGGAGAAACCTACACTGCTGTCTGACCCAGCAGTGAACCTTCACAGCTTCTGCCTCTGCTGTTTGATTTCAAGTACCTTTGGACACTAAATTAGTCTAGGAAAAAGAAACCAACAGCAAAATTCACAGCTGACCTTGGAGAAATCTGGATGGAGAGATCACAGTAGGGGAGCATCTAGGTGATTAGCTTTTTTGTAAATCTAAAATGGTGAGCAGAGTGGGTTATTTTTGATTACATGGTTTTATTGAGATCTCTTGATTAAACTTTAAAAACTATAAATCAGAGGTATTAAGTTAGCCTGAGCGGTGTTTTTAGAACAGTAAGACTGTGCTACTTTCTGGGTCTGCAGATTAAAGTGCAAAGATGGTCTTTCATAGAATGATGTGCTCTTCCTGTTGGATGTGGGACTAGGAAGAGTTTCTATGTTACTGATGATTAGGCCTGCAGGAAGTGTGCATAGTTACAATTCCTGTTGGATCAAATGGATCTGTTGGAGCAGCAGTCAGAGGCAATGAGGAATTTACAGGAACTATGGGTATGATGGATGGCAGTTGCAGGGAGGGAGATAAATTGAAGACCTAGGTCAGGCGGATGAGTTTCTGCGAGGAAAGGTAGGTGAGGGAGGCAGGTAGTGCAGGAGTCTCCTGTGGCTATGCCCTTCTCAAACAAATATGCTGTTTTGGAAAATGTAGGAGGTGATGAACTCTCAGGGGAATGTAGCACTGACTGCCAGGTTTCTGGTACAGAGACTGGCTCTAGTCAAGGGGTCCACCAGGTCTAGGCAATTGATTGTGACAGGGGATTGTCTAGTCAGAGGTACAGACAGACATTTCTGTGGCCGGCAGCAAGACATCAGAAATGGTGTGTTGCCTCCCTGGTGCCAGGATCGAGGAAATCTCAGAGAGGGTGCAGAGTATTCTCAAAGGTGAGAGGGACCAGCAAGAGGTTGTTGTACACATTGGAATGAATGATATCAGAAAAGATAGGGAATGAGATTCTGAGGAAAGGAAAGAAGAAGTTAGGCAGGAATTTAGAAAGGAGGTCCTGGAGGGTAGTATTATCTGGATTACTCCCTGTGCCTCAAGAAAGTGAGGGTAGGAATAGGAGGATAGAGCAGATGAGTGCATAACTGAGGAGCTGGTGCAGGGGCAAAGGATTCATGTTTTTGGACCATTGCAATCTCTCCTGGGTTAGAAGTGACCTGTATAAGAAGGACAGATTGCACCTGAATTAGAGGACGACCAATATGCTGGCAGCGAGATTTTCCCGAGCTGCTTGGGAGGATTTAAACTAGTGAGGGGTGGGGGCATCCCAGGGAGATAGTGAGGAAAGAGATCAGTCTGAGACTGATACAGTTGGGCAAAGGAGTAAGTCAAACAGCCACAGCAGGCAGGATCAAAGCAGAGAGTGAGGACGGAGTGATAAATAAAACTGCATTTATTTCAATGTAAGAGGCCTAACAGGTAAGGCAGATGAACTCAGGGCATAGTTGAGAACATGGGACTGGGATATTGTGGCAATTACAGAGACATGGCTCAGGATGGACAGGACTGGCAGCTTAATGTCCCGGGTATAGATACTATGGGAAGGATAGAAAGGGGGGCAAGAAAGGAGGGGGAATGGCGTTTTTGATTAAGGATAACATTACTGCTGTACTTAGGGATGATAGTCCTGGGAATACATCCAGGGAAGTTATTTGTGTGGAACTGAGAAATAAGAAGGGATGATCATCTTATTGGGATTGTACTAAAGCCCCCCCACAATGAGTCAGCGGGAAATGGACAAACAAATTTCTAAGGCGGTCTCAGTTATCTGTAAGAATAATAGGGTGGTTTTGGTAGGAAATTTTAACTTACCAAACATGGACTGGGATTGTCATAGTGTTAAGGGCTTGGAGAGGAATTTGTTAAGTGTGCACTATAAAATTTTCTGATTCAGGGTGTGGCTGTACCTACTCTTGGGAAAGGAGGCAGGGCAGGGGACTCAGGTGTCTGTGGGGGAGCACTTTGGGGCCAGTGACCGTAATTCTATTTGTTTTAAAATAGTGATAGAAAAGGATAGATCAGATCTAAAAGTTAAAGTTCTAAGTTGGAGGAAGACCACTTTTGATGGTATTAGGCAAGAACTTTCAACAGTTGACTAGGGTTGGATGTTCGGAGGGAAAGGGACGGCTGGAAAATGGGAAGTCTTCAAAAATGAGACAACGAGAGTCCAGAAACAGTATGTTCCTGTTGGGGTGAAGGGCAAGGCTGGTAGGTGTGGGGAATGCTGGGTGGTTAGAGAAATTGAGGCTTTGTTCAAGAAAAAGAAGGAAGCACATGTTTTAGACAGCAGGGATCGAGTCAATCCCTGATAGAGTACAAAGGCAGTGCTAAAGAAGGAAATCAGGAGGGCAAAACAGGGACATGAAATAGCTTTGGCAACTAGGGTTAAGGAGAATCCAAAGGGATTCTACAAGTACAAAAGGATAACTAGGGCGAGAATAGGGCCCCTTAAAGATTAGCAAGGCTGCCTATGAGTGGAACTGCAGGAGGCGGGTGAGATACTAAACGAGTATTTTGCATCAGTGCTTACTGTGAAGAAGGATATGGAAGACATAGAACATGTAGAAATAAATAGTGACATCTTGAAAGATGTCCATATTACAGAGGAGGAGGTACTGGATGTCTTAAAATGCATAAAGGTAGATAAATCCCTGGGACCTGACCAGGTGTACCCTGGAACTCTATGGGAAGCTAGGGAAGTGATTGCTGGGCCCCTCGCTAAGATATTTGAATCTTTGTCAGCCACAGGCATGTTGGTGGAAGACTGGAGCTTGGTCGATGTTATGCCACTATTTAAGAAGGGTGGTAAGGAAAAGCCAGGGAACTATAGACCGGTGAGCCTGACATTGGTGGTGGGTAAGTTGTTGGAGGGAATCCTGAAGGACAGGATTTACATGTGTTTAGAAAGGCAAGGACTGGTTATGGATAGTCAATGTGGCTTTTGCATGTCTCACTAACTTGATTGAGTTTTTTGAAGTAACAAAGAAGATTGATGATGGCAGAGTAGGAGATGTGATCTATGTGGACTTCAGTAAGGCATTCAACAAGGTTCCTCATGGTTGACTGGTTAGCGAGGTTAGATCACATAGAATACAGGGAGAGCTAGCCATGATACATGACTGGCTCAAAGGTAGAAGACAGAAGGTAGTAGTGGAGGATTGCTTTTCAGACTGGAGGCCTGTGATCAGCAGTGTGCCACAAAGATCGGTGCTGGGTCCACTGTTTTTTGTCATATATATAAATGATTTGGATGTGAGCATAGGAGGTATGGTTAGTAAGTTTGCAGACGACACTAAAATTGGAGGTGTAGTGGATCATGAAGAAGGTTACCTCAGAGTGCAATGGAATCTTGAACAGATGGGCCAATGGGCCGTGGAGTGGCAGATAGAGTTTAATTTAGATCAATGTGAGATGCTGCATTTTGGAAAGACAAATCAGGGCAGGTCTTATATACGTATTTCTAAGGTCCTGGGGAGTGTTGCTGAACAAAGAGATGTTGGAGTGCAGATTCATAGTTCCTTGAAAGTAGAGTTGCAGGTAGAAGGCATCTGGTATGCTTGCCTTTCTTCATTGGTGCATTGAGTGAAGAGTCTGTTTCTGTACTGTACATCTCTATGACTGTATGACTCTAACTTGTTTGAACAGTAACTTTTAGTAATGATTGACTGCTTGGGATTAATCTCAATTTACTGACTTTAAAAGTTGTGGTTGAATTCATTGCAGCTTTAGATTATGTATGGTGCTTTTGGTTTACTTCCTTATGGACGGAGTCTCAGGCGGTATTCCATCCTGTGCAATGATGGTTTGCGGGTTGGTGGTCAATGCTATGTTAAAAATTGCCTGGTACGACTCAGGCGCACTGCTGAGGTGAGGCAGTTTTGGTCACATTTGCTGTAGAGGAAGACACTGAGCTGAAAAAAAGGGCAGGGTTTACTGCTCTCTGTTTTCTCTTGGCTTCCTAATCCACTGAGCTGTTCTTTTCTGTTTGTCTTGTGTGAGGCCCCTCCAAACAGTCCAGAGGTCACGTTCACTAGCGGTTGTCTCCATTTGTCCACAACAGTGTCATGTTCACATCTTTCTTTTCGGTAATAGAGATCCACCATGTAATGACCCAAAGGGCAGGACATCATAGAGAAAGTCTTTACGTATACAGCCATCATCAGTCTGATGAATTTGCCTGAAAAACCACAGGTGATGTCAGCTTAGCAATGTGTGGAGTTATTTTCAGTTAACCTGTTCGGCCATACTGGGGGACAACTTCAGGTAGGACTTCTGGCCCAGAAGTAGGGAAAGTACCACTGCACTACAGGACGCCTGAGCAAATACTGTATTGTGATGAAATTAGTATGTTCTAGGATCTCAAAGTTGGTGACATTGTCTTACCAAAGGACTTGGAGGAAATGACTGAGACAGCAATAATGGAAACTTGTTCAGCCTTTTTATTCTGCTTTAACTAATGTCGAGGAGTACACTGAGAAGACAGTCTTGATAGACTCACCATTTAGTGTTCTTGGTCTTGTTCCACACTTTGTCTAATGTTATAATGTTCTAACATTGCAGATTTTGTGATATGGGAATTTGAGGTCAGCTAATTCATTGTTTGCAAGACTTTCTATTCATTTAAGTTCTATTCATTACTTGTGTTCAGCTGTTGAAGAGTATTGAGGAGAGTTGGTCTGCTCTGATGAAATGTGTCTTCGTGTAAAACTTGAGAAAATATTTTATCTCTTGAAATGCACTTTGCAGTTTATTTTAAAACATTCCTTCTACCCTTAAATGTGCAGTTTTAATGATCCTTCCAAGGTCATTCACAAATTAACCTTTATAATCCATTTAAAATCTCCAGGTTACAATAAATTGAGTTATTTTTCATCAAATTTTTGTCAGTTTCTTCTTTTTGTCATTAAATCAGCATATTCTGTGCTCAACTAATATGAAATATGAAGACCAAAAAAAATTTCTCCCTCAATGTTGGTTCGTAGTTTATGACTACATTTAGCATGCTGAAAGGAGTGCTTGTTTAAATGAAGGATTACTCTATTTTGGTTAAAGAATGGCTGCCCAGCCTCTAGTTCATTTCTCAAGACAATACCTTGATCAATCACAGCCGACCTGCCTGGATTAAAATTTAAACAAAACTTGGTAGTTAACTTCAGTCATTATTTAATGGGTGCATTCTCCATTGCAATGTCTTTACCAGTCATAGTCTATTTGATATCTGATCATATGCTCTATTCTCTTAGAGTGTGAGAGGATTGTTTTTTATTTTCATTGGTATTTCTTGCTAATGTCCCGATGAGTGCACGACAAAATGCTTCTACAAAATGTCTTTTTTCAGCAATACTCAAATTCCCTACTATCAAATAATTATAAATTATTATATTAAACAGAGGACTGGCTTATAACGTAGCCTTATAAATTAAATTTAAAAAATCAGATGTTTTTGTTTCTATTTAAATGTTTAGCTTACTGATGCTCTTAGAACAACTGACAGAATTGTTGGGCAGCTGATGGATGGACTCAAGCAGATGAAACTGCATCGTTGTGTCAACATCATCTTTCTTGGTGATCATGGTAAGTTATTTATACCGTATGAACTTTTAGATGCTGAACTTCTTACCTTCCTCAAAAAGTAGCAGAGATGTTGATTTTGTTTTTGTGTCATCATAAGTGATGAGTAAATTAATAAAGATTCTTGAAATGCATCCTTCCTGAATCTCACTTGTGGTTTAAAATGAAGAAGTGATCAACAGTGAGTCACCTCCAATGATTATCTTATAATGTAATAGCAAAATGCTGCTGATGCTGGAGCTCTGAACTAAAAACAGTAAGTGTTGGAGACACTCGACAGGTCTGGACACCTAAGAAGAATCATATTGGACTAATTACGTTAACTCTGTTTCTGTCTGCACAGATTCTGCCAGCCCTGCTGAGTTTCTGCATCACTTTCTGTTTTTATTTAATGACATTATAACACTTTTAAGCAACAATTGTATCATTTCATTTGTAAAACATGTAAATTGTGCCTGACAGATTTGGAGTGTATAAATAAACACTTAAGAAGCAGGACAAATCCAAACCAGACAATGAGCACCTAGCCTACTTTCAATCATTAGCAAAGTGATGGATGGGTTCACCACCAATAGTGATTTCGGGACAATACTTCCTTAGGTTCCTGATGCTCAATTTTGGTTCTGTCATGCCCACACAACGACTGACCTAAGTACATTCTTAGTTCAAACGTGGACAAAAGAACTGAACCAGAAAGCGGAAGTGGCAATGACTACCTTTGACATTAAGATTGCTTTTGACTGATGTGGTATCAAGTAGCACTGGCATGCATTGTTGACGGGAATCAGGGAATAGTCTCCACTGGATGGAGTCATATTGAGAAGAAAGGAAGATGGTTGTAGTTTTTGGAGGTCACCTCCGCAGGAATCCCTCAGGGTAGTGTTTTGGGCCCAGCTGTCTTCACCTGCTTCATCAATGACCTTCCCTGCATTGTAAGGTCAGAAGTGGGGATGCTCGTTGATGATTGTGCAATGTTTAGCACCATGCATGACTCCACAGTTACTGAAGCAGCTTGATGTGCAGGATAACCTGGACAATAACTGGGCTTAGCTTGTTAAGTGACAAGTAATATTCATGCTAGACAAGAACCATCTCAAATAAAACAGCATCTAACCGGCTTGCTTTAACATTCTATAGCATTATGATCACTGAATGACCCGCCATCAACATTCTGAGTCTTACCATTGACCAAACTACACTGGATTAGCCATATAAATATGATGGGCACAAAAGTAGGTCAGAGGCTATGAAAGCTGCAGTGATTCATTTACCGCCCAACTCCTCAAAGCCTGTCCTCTCTCTGCAAGGCACAAGTTAGGATTGTGATGGAATTCTGTCTGTTTGCCAGGATGAGAGCAGTTTAAACAACACACCATGAAGCTCTAGACTATTCAGGATAATGCTACCCATTTGATTGGGCAACTATTCCCCACTGAAGTAGGGTGGCAGCCATATGTACCATTTACAATATGCACTGCGGCAACTTCTTGAGGCTCCTTCGATAATACCTTTCAAACCTGTGACATTTACGATCAAGAAGGACAAGGCAGGAGGTGGGTCCTTTGGAAATATATTGTGTCCCTTGACTGTTGCTGGGTTGAAATCCTGAAACTCCCTTGCTAACAGTACTGTGGGTGGCCTTACAGCACAAAGACCGCAGCAGTTCAAGGTGGTAGCTCACCAACAATGTTCCCTCTCGACCTTGTGGCTGTCAGCGAGGTCCCGGGCATGCTGATTAGCGTGCTGACACATTCACTTCTGATTTCGGAAGTTCTTGGAGGTCACCGTACCAAAAAAGAAAGTTACAGGGAGGATTGTTCACCACCACTTCCTGCAGGGCAATTGGACTTAGCAATAAATCCTAGTCAAGCCAGTGATGCCCACATCCCATGAATGAATGACCAATGCACAGAGGGTCAGTGGCTCTGGCATTGATGGTGGAGAGGCAAAGAGAATTGACTTCATGACGGTGATGTTAACGTTTATTCAGTTTTTATCTCTCCACAGGTGCTGCCAGCTGGGCCAGCTGAGTATCCCCAGCCTTCTCAGTTTTTGTATCTGATTTCTAGCGTCCAGAGTATTTTGTTTACGTTTTGGAGCAACAGAATCTGTTTCGTTCAGTGCTGTTTCATTTCAAGTTCTCGTTAACTTTGCAACAGATCTCTTAAGATCTCCTAAGTGAGGAGAAACAACAGTTACATGTTCTAAGTATGAGGACAGATGATATGGAGCTTGGAAAATGTAATGTGTTTATGTGTGTGCGTGAGTAGATTGAGGGATGGTGTGGAAGCTGTGTGCTCAGATAAGTGGGCATGGCGAGGAGTTACTGTCCAGAACCGGTAGGTCTGTGTCACAATCATTAAAACTTGTGAAACTTCCTTGTGAAGACCCTTTGCAAGTATTGTCATGAGGACCTTCTGCAAATATCTCCCAAAGCAATGCTACCTGCCTAAAGGAAAGAATGTAAAACCAAATTATCAGAAAACCTTTTTATTCGTAATTGCTGTGATACCCTGTATTGAGTACTTGTTGGACAAAGTGCTGGGGCAAGCAACTTCAGGGGTCATTAACTCTTTACCCCGACAATTGAGACAGCTTCTCAGATCAGGTACCAATTAGTTATTGAAATGTTGCCCAAAGAGATTTTCATTCAGACAGGAGCCTCGCCACTGAAGCCCTGCCCCACTTGAAGCTGCCAGCAAATCAGAGACCAACAGCCTTGGGGCTGGAGGCTGTCATTGAAGCATAGGCTGTGTAGTTGCTGTGAAACCAGCAAGCAATCCCTGAGGGGTTACAGGGCAAAATGGGCTCAGGCAATGGCTGGATGGTGGCTTTCGACAGCCATACTGTTGCCCCATGTATCTGCCCCCAGACTGAGACAGTTAGAATGGCACGGCGGCTCAGTGGTTAGCACTGCTGCTTCACGGCGCCAGGGACCCGGGTTCGATTCCAACCTCAGGTGTCCGTCTGTGTGGAGTTTGCGCATTCTCCCTGTGTCTGCATGGATTTGCTTCGGTTTCCTGCCACAGTCTAGAGATGCATAGGCTAGGTGCATTGGCCATGCTAGATTGCCTGTAGTGTTCAGGGATGTGTAGATTAGATGGGTTATAGGGGGATGGGTCTTGGGCGGGGGATGCTGTGAGGGTAGGTATGGACTTGTTGGGTTGAAGGGCCTGTTTCCCCTCCGTAGGGATTCTCTGAGTGTAGAAAATGGAGGCTGCCCCAAACCCAGCAGACACTTCAGGCTGGTTGCCTTGTCAGGAAAACAGCCACTTTTCTTGCATGCTGAGAAGACAGGTTAAGGGGACCAGAGGAGGATTGAGAGCTGCAATGACCATTACTTGACTGTTTCATTGGTGGCAGGTCAAGAAGTGTGTATTATTTTGGTGCATTGAGATTGGCTGGGTATCCAATAAGTCCAATTAAGAATAACAAATGAGAAATTGGAGCAGTGATGCCTCTATAATTTGTTGCTTTTAGCTT
This sequence comes from Stegostoma tigrinum, assembly GCF_030684315.1. Taxonomy (NCBI): domain Eukaryota; kingdom Metazoa; phylum Chordata; class Chondrichthyes; order Orectolobiformes; family Stegostomatidae; genus Stegostoma; species Stegostoma tigrinum. The sequence continues at coordinate 12,352,783 of NC_081358.1, forward strand.
TGTACAAATTATCTCTCCAAATGTGAACAAAGTATCCCATACCCTTCCCGAACCTGTTAATTCTGTTTTTTAGTATAAGCAGGTGAATATTGCATTTCCATCCAAATTTTCTGAAGCATGGGTAGGAAAACCCATTGAAATTTATAATTCACTTAATTCTCAGTGGAACCTTGAGATAAAGAAAAGGCACAAAAAGAAAAGGCAATTAGGCAAACAGACTAAGGTAAATCACTATAACTAGGAACAACCATTTTCAAATCAGAGTTTTGCATTTAAGTAAGAATGCTGGAACTGAAATACCAAACAAATTCAATTGAAATATAAATATTTCCGACTGACCAGTTCAGACATGTTATGACACACTTCTGGAGCAGGTAGGACTTGAAGTTGGATTTTCTGGCCCAGAAATAGGGCAGCACAGTGGCTCAGTGGTTAGCACTGGGTTCGATTCCAGCCTCAGGTGAATGTCTGTGTGGGTTTGCGCGTTCTTCCCGTGTTCATGAGGGTTTCCCACTGGGTGCTCTGGTTTCCTCCCGCTATCCAAAGATGTGCAGGTGGACTGACAATACTAAATTACCCACAGTGTACAGGAATGTGTAGGCTGGGTGGATGCTATGGTAAATGCAGGGTCACAGGAGTGGTAAGTGTGGATCTGGATGGGACGCTAACTGGAGGGTCAGTGTGAGCTTGATGGCCAAATAGCATCTTTATGCACTGTGGGGATTCTATGACACACCAATATGCTACAGGAGCCCTTCAATTGATAGGATAAATTATGAAATGATATTTAATAAATACCACTGAATTAGGCAGAAGTATCACAAAGGCTAGCATGAGCTCTGGTTTCTAGTTTTTTGGCAGTGGCTAAACAGATTAGGATACTTATCCCTATATAAGTGCACAATAGTTTAAGGGAAGGATTTATACAAAGAAAGTGAAGATTTAAATGGAACTTTTGTTCAGGTCTTTGTGTTGAAACAAGAAGAACATTGAAAGATTGTTTTCAGTAGCCTTTGCCGCCTTTTGTGGAAATCACCATGCTAAAAAAATCTCTAGTGGAACTTGCTGTTCCTGAATTTCAATACAAATTATTTCTCACTGGTAGTATTACAAGACTACGCGTTGTGTCTGTGTATGTTGCATTAATACCAGACGCCCTGCCTCTGCTGTTGGGTACCTCCTTGACATCCTCACTCCTTTCACTCATTGTAAAAGATGGAACAAAGCAAATAATCTAAGCATCAGGTTGATTATCCCGCTTCAAACATGATCCTGCTCAGAATGGATATCCATTTGCTTTCTTCACATTGCCAGTGATCTTACCAGTGCCCCATATTAAACTTAAGACATAAGACCACAAGACATAGGAGTGGAAGTAAGGCCATTCGGCCCATCAAGTCCACTCTGCCATTTAATCATGGCTGATGGGCATTTCAACTCCACTTCCCTGCACTCTCATATATAACCTTGGCGATGCACTCAGCAGCCATCTAGAATACACCAAGTCTGTGAGGTACTGTTTGAGCACAGCCAAACCTGACTGAACCTGATCTGCAGTCGCATATTGATCTTGAGGCAGAAAAGATAACTTCATGGTAATTTGTGGTTTATTTCATAGGAATGGAAGATGCAAGCTGTGAAAGAACAGAATTTTTGAGTAACTATCTCTCTACTGTTGATGACATCATCCTGTACCCTGGAACTCTGGGACGTATTCGCTCCAGATACAGTAACAATCCCAGATGTAAGTAAATTGGCGAGAGAGCTGATTTCTTAAATATTTGCTTTTGATTTACAAGAGTGGTTTGGGAGCACTTTTACCCCAAGCAGACCGGGTTGGAGGGATACATCTACAGCAGGCTATGAGAGAACCAACAAGAAGGAAAGTCAGAGATAATGGGAACTGCAGATGTTGGAGAATCCGAGATAACAAAGTGTGGAGCTGGATGAACACAGCAGGCCAAGCAGCATCTTAGGAGCACAAAAGCTGACGTTTCAGGCCTAGACCCTTCATCAGAATGGATGAAGGGTCTAGGCCCGAAACGTCAGCTTTTGTGCTCCTACGATGCTGCTTGGCCTGCTGTGTTCATCCAGCTCCACACTTTGTTATTTAAGAAAGAAGGGTGGGTTATAAATGATGGCCTCGGAATGCCTGCTCGGTGCACAATTCACTACATTACATTTCAGTCCAAATAATTTTGTTGCTGACTATGTACTTAATACCAATATGCTGCAGTTACATTGGGGAATATTGTTGAAAGGTCCTAGGTTTCTCAGTTCCTACAAATAGAAATTGGCAGAAAATTCAGAGCAAAGCTACTGATTTCTGTAGATTGGTCAATTTGGCTAAACAGCATCACCCAGTCTTATTTGACTTGTGCAAGGACTCCAGTATGTCTGCGGATGCTCGTTTTAAATCTTAGGAACCTGAACAGCTATATCTTATAATTGGAATGCCCAAATAGCCACTGTTTTCTACTGATAGAAATGTCGCTGACTATTGTGTATGCAGTGCAAAATTCCAACATGCTATCATTTAGCTGTTAGTACAAGAATGATTTGATGAATCCCAGTTCCTTTCAGGGAGTATGGCATGATGAGACAACATAGCCAAAATTTGGATAAAGAGGTAAGCAGGTCTTGCAGGATTTTCTGTACATTAAATCCTTTAAGATGTGTTGATCTATGTACCTGAGTTACCGATAAGCAATTGTTGCATTAGAAGTTGTAAGACATGCCCTCATAACTTGCGGTAACATGCTTGTATTGTTGTTCTAAGACTGTGCTGCTTGTAAGATATTTTTGTTATGGCTGCATTTTGGTTTTTGATTAGTTGTGAATGTAGTTAAGTTGGGTAAAGCTTGTTTCTTCAGTAACCCATTAGGATCTCCTCATTTTACAGTTTTATGTTAACCTTTCTTTACAGATGATCCCAAAACACTGGTGGCTAACCTTACTGTGAGTATAAAACAATGCATTACTGAAAGCTAATACTTAAAGACGAGGACATAGCTACTGAATTCTGAATATTAATGAAATCTAATACAGATACAGAACTAGTCAGAATTTTCTGTTTCTGTACTCACTGGCACATGACTTCCTGTTTATTGAAATCAATGGACAAGAAATTGAAGGCTAGCGAATGTTGAAACAGAAAGCACTTTCTCACATACTGATCTAATTACTAGAAGGCTTACACTTTGATCATTGTAATGTACAAACAAGGAACAAGAGTAGGCCATTGGGTCTGTTGACCCTGTTTCACGATTCAGTAAGATCATAGCTGATCTCATTTACAACTTCAACTCTACATTCCTGCACATCTCCAATAATCTTCCATCTTCTTGGTAATCAAGAATCTATCAACCTTTGGCTTAAAAATATTTAAAAGTTCTGCATTTTGAGGGAGGGAATTTCAAAGCCATTCAGCTCTCTGTGAGAAAGATTGTTTCCTTATCTCTGTTTTTAACGATTGCCCCTTATTTTTAAACTGTGACCCCTAGTTCTAGATTTTTCTACCAGAGGAAGCTTCCTTTCAGTATCTGCCCAATCTCATCCCTTCAGGATTTGAGGCGTTTCAATAAAATCACCTCTTTTAAACTCTACAGGGTCTAGGCCTAGTGTGTCGAGGATTTCCTGATAAGGCAGCCTCCTCATTTCAGATATTAGTCCAGTAAACCTTTTCTGAACTGGTTCCAATACATTACCATCCTTCTGTAAGTACGGTGACCAGTGCAGTACATAATACTCCAGATGTGATCTCACCAATGCCTTGTATGACTGAAGCAAGTCGCACTTTAAATAATGGCAGTGTTTGCTGACATCAGTAACTCTGGGCAATTGTCTCCTTGTGCTGACCGGACAATGCATGGTTCCAAGCTCTGTTGTCATCATGTAGACTTAATGTGTGTCATATGTAAGTGCATTACAACACATGCACAGGGAAGAGCTTCTGATTTTGAACTGGGTTCAGTAGTGGAGGGAGCGATGCTGGATGTGGGTGAGCCCCTGGAGTGAGCTGGGAACCGAGCCAGGACCAGAGAGGTTGGAGTTGGATGTGATGAGGAGAGCCCACGAGCTGGGAGGCCTTCTCTCCCTCTGTCTTCCTTCCCTCCACCCCAACCTCTGGCTGTCCTCCCCTATCTCCATTTTCGCTCTCTTCTGGTTTACCCTATCTCTTACCCCACTCTCCTAGTCCCAATATCTCCTTCCCTCTTCCCCCTCCTCCCAACTCCTGATCTCTTTCATCCCTTGCCACCCAGTCCCAATATTGTTTCCTCAGCCATCCCAACCTCTCCTCCCCTTCCCACCACTCAGCTCCAACTTGTCGTGAAATCTGCACATTCTCAACTTAAAACAGTACATAATGTGATGCATTAGTGCTAACAAAGAAAGCCTTACATTCTACCTGTTACTACTTCTGCTTACTAAAGAATACCAAATAGATTTAGTTGAAGTTGCTAATGCATTTTTTTAATAATTGGAACTGATTTTCTCTTTAGTTATAATAACTGGTTTAAGTTAAAATCGGTAAACTCATTGTTGCATTGAAATTGCCTTTTATAAGCCACCTATATTTTTCTGTCACTATTTACTAGCTAACCACCAGGATCAGTTTATGCTTCAGTAACATGGACCCATCATCCAAGTTCTGATGAAATTCTAAATAAATTTCATCTGTAATGTTTCTATGGTTTTATGCTTTATGAGGCATCACCGGGAATGTGCTTTCAAAGCCACAGTGTGATTGTGAAATGAGATTTTGGGGTCACAGCTCTGACGCAGCAATGGCTGGATCTCAGACTGAATGTTCACAGCTGAGAGTCACTTCAATCCTCTTCATCTTATGTAATGGTTGATATGGCTTAATAGACAGATCTTTTAGAGGCCTGATTGCTGCTGCAAAAATATTGAAAAGATAGGTTCCTTTGTTTTAAACAAAAATAGCTTAAACTGTTGCCACTGTGCTCAGGAGCAAATCTGCCATTCCTAGCGCGCCCCCACCCCTCAGAGACTTGAACCTGCTCGCCCCACCAACCGAGGTCACAAGAGGGTCACAAGATGTGAGAATTGGTTGATACCAGGATGCAGTACTCAGAACCCAAGATATGAAATTAATTCAAGAGGACCAAAAGCATTTTCTTTAGAAGGGTCTAAGCTGGCCTGCTGTTGCTTGGCCTGCTGTGTTCATCCAGCTCTACACCTTGCTATCCCAGTGTGTCCAATTTGTTTCTCATGCAGAAGAACAATGCATGCTTGTAGTGACTGAAGTTTGTATCAAATGGTGAGAAGGTGCTTCTCTGCTTTGATGAAGAGTCATCTGGACCTGAAACATTAGCTTGCTCTTTCTCCATGGATGATGCCTGATCTGCTGTGATTTCCAGCACTTTTTTTTGTTTTGGGTGAAAATACTTGATCACTTTGCACATTCTGCTTATTTGTCTTAAGAATGATCAGCTGCTATCTGTTTACTTGAGTCAATGGGATCAGGAATAGGTCATTCAGTCTATTAGGCCTGCTCCCCCACTTTATACAATCAGGGCTAATCAATCATTTCAGTGCCCTTTACCCGCACTGTTCCTATAACCCTCTCTCCATGCACCATTAGTCAGAAATTTATCAAACTCTAAACCACAGGTATCTGGTTGATTGAATTGGACTTGATGCAAGTTAGCATGTGAGCAGTAAAGGTTTGAAGAATATCAGAGAGATGTTCCTTTGTATTTTTCTTTGGACATAATTCAATATATATAGATAAAATATGCATTGTATTCTGAAATTAGTGCAGAAGAATACAAATACAAATGGACCATCATTGGAAAACCTTTGTACTAAGATGATTTGAGCTTTTAAGGAGTGTAGACTAGCAGATTATGATTTTTTTAGAGGATATTTTTCCTTTAATGTGTAGGCCTTCTTATACCATATGATATTCATGACAGAGGGATCTTTTAAGGCCGGGCCACAAAGTTCTTTAAATGCCGTTCTGGTATAAACCACCACAAGCCGAAACTTACGATTTTTTTGGCTAAGTGTGATTTATGTTGAGTTTGATAGTGATTCTGACCACAAGGCCCAGAGAATTTTCTCGCTGTATCTTACCAAACTCACTGCAAATAATTGACATTCCAGCTCTTACAGTGAGTATCAAATCTGGTCTCTACCCCGTGTTAACCACATGGAGTTCTCACCAGAGCTCTCAGAATTGACCAGCATCCCTGGTGCTGGTGCGATATTTCAAAGCCCATTTGTGTATCTGGACAAATGCTGTCAATCCAGAGTTGCCCAGCATGGTCCCTGACAGAGGGAAATTGGCGTCCAGCTTTGTGGGCAGGAAGCTGGTGCACAAGTGGGACTATCTCCTGCCTGAGGACCAGCAGTATATCAGACCCTGTCAGCCTGGTCTGAGGTGGCGTAGAGCCCATTCTGGTTTCTATGCTGAATTTTTCCAATAGCTAGTTTGTAGGGCGAGTTTGGTAAGATGGTCACCTATGACAAGTTGGACGGTGAGCAATGTGTTTGACAAGCAAGAACGGTCATCAGTTGGGAGCTCACAGCAGCCTGGCAAGCTTGAGGAAAGTGTACCTGATGTGACGAGATAATCTCAACAGAGACATGAACCTCGCCAAACATCTCACCCAATTCTGCCACTCACCTTGGCATCGCCCACATCGTTCAGAGCCTGATAAGATTGCAGCTTGGAAGATGAACACAATTTCATTAGTATAGTTCTTTCTGCATCACATCTGCCTCTCTGTTTTGAGTCTCCTTATGGTGAATCAGCAGTGTAGGAAATGATTTATAGAAAGCCATTTGCCACACTGTTGTGGTGCAGTGTTTTGGTATTTTGACACACTTCCATTAACACAGTGAATTTTCGAAAACTGATTGTGCGTGAAGGGAAACTTCCTTATTTGCTCCTGATAATTTGTACTAAATCTAGTTAGAAAATGTATTTTGTAAAATTTGGGATCTACTTATACATAGGTTAAGAAATGTATGTGTAATAATACGTTGTTGTTCCAGTGTCATCTATACACTGATAGTTTTAGCTTGAGTAGCTGTGTCTAATGACCTAATTTGCTTTTGCAGTTTTCACTGTTCACAAATGATCACTAATTCATACTCTGAAGCAACTGTAACCTACTGATACAGAATTGTAAGAGTTTTTTTTATCATTTTTGTGCTGTATATTTTGCTCAACTTCAATTGTTTTTCAGTGTAAAAAACCGGATCAGCATTTCAAGCCCTATTTGAAGATGAACCTCCCAAAACGTTTACATTATGCCAACAACAGAAGAATTGAAGATGTTCATATAATGGTAGAGAGGAAGTGGCAGGTAGCAAGGTACTTAAATAAATTGCACTTGAAGCACAAATACTAAGTCACGACTACGGATGCTGGATGTCTGAAGGAAAAATTGATAGAGAAACACAGCGGGTCTCGTGGTGTCTGTAAAGAGAGAAACAGAACTAATGTTTGATGAAGAGTCACTGGACCTGAAATATGAACTCTGCTTTCTTCCCACAGATGCTGTCAGACCTGCTGAGTGTCACTAGCAATTTCTGTTTTTGTTCCCAGTCTGCAGCATCTGCACTTCTTGTTTTATTTCAATGTTTTCAATCTAGTCTTGTGTAGAAGAGTAACTGGACTTGAAATATCACACCTGTTTTTCTCTCTGCAGATACTGCCTGGCATACTTTGTTTTCGTCTAGCACAATCTGTTTTGTACACATATAACATAGCCTGCTTATTTCTGTTTTAATGTATCTATTTGAGCACCATGGAGTTACTACACCTTGCAAAATTTTAATTCTTTACTGTAAATGCATATCAAAAACCTGACTAATAATTCTTATGTTACACTGTGTACAGATTTAGGATTGTGTGGGCTTAGAATATCAGTCTGTTAATTCCTATATACTCCCCTGTAAACGATGACAGTGCTATTATGAATATTCTACATTAACCTTCTGTATTATTTCAGTTGTTTTTATACTGTTATTAGTAATATTTTCACTTTTGTAGGGCCTACATTATACATTAGTTCATAGAAACCAGAAGAATATTGTAAATTAATCTCAGTTCAGATAAAATGTGTGCACTATGTACCCTGATGATTTATCATTGACTGCTACTTTTAGATTAAATTATGCTGAACATCTTTAAACTTTTTCATGAGGTGCAGATAATTTTACCTTGTGAAATAAAACTGACTACATGTATGGTGTAGTAGTTTTGACACTTTCACAATGTAGCTCTCTGTGAGTGCATTTTGAGGTGGGCAATATATAAAATAATGCAACCTTCCTGTCCACTCCTGAACTGTCCTAAATTATGGGCGGAATCAGATACGTGTGACAGGCAGTCCACTACAGGCATAGGTCTGTGATGAAGTGGTTGAAATCAGGGATGTTCAAGTGCTACATTCCCAATAATACTTCCTGCTGCTGTGTGAACCTCCAATGATTGTCTGAGACAGGCACTTCTAGAACAAGAAGTCAATGTGTCCAATGTGTGTTGACCCTCCGATTGGCTGTGAGAGAATATTGTTCAAGAGGCCAGAATTAGAGGCTGGAAGGCATCCCAGGGGCTTTTGGAGCTGAAGCAGATTATACATGTCAGGAGGTGTGGGGCCAGAGAATACTTTCAAAATAGGGATGGTGTATTAAAATCTAACTGCACTACATCGGTGCACAGTTAATTAATAGTTAGATTAATAGTGGGACATAATTCAATATAAGCAAATAACATTTGTGTTGTATTTTGAAATTAGTGTAGAAGAATGTAAGTCTGCTGGTGAGTGGATGTTTGCATTGAGAAATGAGCCCCATTCTGCAAAATGTCTTGTGGTCAAGAAATAGACATGGATAAAAATTTACTTTTGATTTGTATTATGTTAAAATAATACAATAGACCATTCATAAAGAATGTACTTGACCAGAAAACACTACATCAGGCCATTTGATCTCCAGATGTTTAATACCTTTTACCTCGTGCTTTAAGAAGTCATGTGTTAACTGTCCTTTCTGTCTTCAGGAAACCAATGGAAGTTACCCGAAAGCTCTCAGGAAAATGCAGTTTTCAAGGCGACCATGGCTATGATAATAAAATCAATAGTATGCAGGTAAGAGTTGTACTGACTTGTCCAAAAGGTTTATTTGAAGTCAAAAGTGTTTGGAGTGTAGCCCCTTTGTCAGGTGAAGTGAGCGAGGCACACACAGACAGAGAATTTATAGGCCGAGAGACCAAGGGCAGTGAGCCCAAAAGATCTTTCAAATAGTGTTATGGAGTGTCAAATAAGAAGCCTCTTCAAGTGATCAAAAGTATCAGATGGTGTGAGTAAAGTACCATCAGCTGAACAACAAGTGAAGAGATGACTTATAAGCCGATAAAATGAGGTAGAGAGATAATTACAAAAAATTAAAAATAAGGAGGTGCTGGAGTCAAACCAAATGGATAGAATAACATGATAGGTATAAAAGCCATGTGCCGAGTACCTAACCAAAGTAATAAGTAATCCAAAGCTGTACAAACTAATTAAGGTAGAGAGATCATAACCTTAATTAATGTATATCTTTAACACACCTTAAACAGGAGCTCAGTTAAAGTTATTCATAAAGGTAAATGTCAAACAAGTATTCTGCTTGGGTGCCGATAAGAGGGGTGGCCCATCAGGTGATAGCAGTAGCAGCAGCAGTTGGAGCAGTGACAACATGGATGGCTCCTGCTGTACAGAGGGAAAGGATAATGTGTAATAGAGCAATAGGAGTTGGAGATTTCATAGTCAGAGGCACAGATAGATGCTTCTTGGCCTGTGAGAGAGACTCCAGGATGGTACGTTGCCTCCCTGGTGCCAGGGTCATGGCTGTTTTGGAATGGGTATGGGGCATCCTGAAATGAGAGGGTAAACAGACAGAAGCCATTGTTCATATTGGCACAAAAGACATGCGTGGGAAGAATGACAAAGTCCTGCAATGACAATTCAGGGAATTAGGTAGGAAACTAAAAAGCAGGATCTCAGGGGTAGTAATCTCAGGATTACTCCCTGTGCCATGTGCTACTGAGGCTAGGAACAGACACATAGTACAGTCGAACACATAGCTAAAGAGCTGGTGTAGGGTTGAGGGTTTCAGATATCTGGATCATTGGGATATCTTCCAGGGACATTAGAACCTGCACAAGTGGGACAGGTTGCACCTAAACTGGAGGGGCACCAATAATCTTGCAGATAGTTTTGATAATACCACTTGGGAGGATTTAAACTAGTGTGGCAGGATTGTGGGAACTGGAGCAGCAGGTCAGTAAGTATAGAGACTGGGGAAGAGTTTTAGATTAAGGCAACCACAGCTAAGAGGAAGTGCGTCCAGGGAGAAGTTTCCGAGCTCAGGAAAACTGGAGGCTAGTATTGTATTTGCTTCAATGCAATAAGTATAACAGGTAAGACAGAGGAATTTAGACCCTGGGTTAATGCATGCAACTCTGATATTGTTGCTATCACAGAGACATGGTTCGAAGAGGGTCACTGTTATCAGCTTAATGTTCCAGGATATCGATGCTTTAGACAAGACAGAGGAGGAAGCAAAAGAGTCATTGCATTATTAGTTATGGAGCATATCACAGCTGTGTTGAGGGAAGAAACCCTGGAGGGATCTTGCAGCAAGGCTTTATGGGTAGAGCTCAGGAATAGGAAGGGTACAATCACAATGCTGGGATTGTACTATCTCCAGCTGTTAGCGGGAGATAGAGGAAGAGATATATACTCAGATTGTGGAAAGATGTGAAAATGATTGGGTTGGTGCGGTGGATGATTTTTAACTTTCAACATATTGACTGGGACTCCCTTAGTGCAAGGGGTTTAGATAGGGAGTAGTTTGGTGTATGTGTCCAGGAGGGTTTTTTGAAAGAGTATGTGGATAGTCCAGTGAAGGAGGGGGCCATAGTGCACCTGGTATTGGGAAATGAGCCCGGCCAGATGATCAAAGTTTTAGTGGGGGAATATTTTGGCAATAGTAGCCATTAAGGATAAGGACGAGAGTGGAACTCAGGTAAAGGTATTAAATTGCAGGAAAGCCAACTGTAATTAGATTCGGTAAGAACTGGAGAATGTGGATTGGGAGAAGATGTTTGAGGATAAATCCACATCTGACAGGTAGGAGTCATTTCAAAGGTCTGTTGATTAGGACAGGAATGTTCCTATGAAAATGAAGGACGGGAATGACAGGATTCAGGAACCTTGGGTGACTGGGGAAATTATCAGATGAATTTTTTAAAAAAAGGAAGCATACCTAGGGTCTAGGCAACAAAGAACAGATGAAGTCCTTGAAAATATAGAGAAAGTAAGAAGGAGCTTAAACGGGGAGTTGGGAGGGCTAAAGGGGTTATGAAATGTACTTGGCCAGCATGGTTAAGGAGAATCCCAAGCATTTTATACATATATTAGGAGCAAGAGGGCAGCAGGGACAAGAATAGGCTCACTGAAGGATGAAGGAGGGAGGTTATATGTGAAGCCAGAGGAAACGGGTGAAATCCTTCATGAGTACTTTCCAGAGAGAGGGACCTGAAGAGTGTTGAGGTTAGGGAAAGGTGTGTTAAAACTGTTGGGTGGTCAGCATAATGAAGGAGGAAATGTTGGGTTCCTTGAAATGCATTAAGTTAGACAAGTCTCCAGGGCCAGATGGGATATCTATCCCAGGATACTGTGGGAGGCAATGATTGGAGCCTTAATAGATATGTGCATCATCTTTAGCCTCAGGCGATGTTCCAAAGGACTGGGCAGTGGCTGATGTTGTTCATTTGTTTAAGAAGGGAAACAGAGATAATCCAAGTAATTCCAGGCCGGTGAGGCTGATGTCAGTATTGGGGAAGCAGTTGGAGAAGATAATGAGAGACTGGATTAATTCACATTTGGAAACAAATGGACTTGTTAATGATAGACAGCATGGGTTTTGTGGTGAAGATCATGTCTCACCAATTTGATTGAGTTCTTTGAAGAGGTGACAAGAATGATTGATGAGGGAAAGGCAGTGGATGTCGTCTACATGGACTTTAGTAAGGCGTTTGATAAGGTACCTCATGGCAGGCTGGTACAAGAGATTAGAGTCTCAAGGAGTTTTGGCGTGTGCTGTCTAGATGGATACAGAGCTGACCTAGTCATAGAATTCAGAGAGTAGTAGTGGAATGGTGCTTTATGGAATAGAAATCCATAACTAGTGGTGTTCTGCGGGATCAGTGCTGGGACCTTTGTTGTTTGTAATATATATAAATGATCTGGATGAAAATATAGATGGTCTGATTAGTAAGCTTGCGGATGACACCAAAACTGGCAGAGTTGCAGGCAGTGAGGAGGATTGTCAAAGGATACAGCAGGATATAGATAGATTTTGGATTTGGGCAGAGAAATGGCAGATGGATTTTAATCGGACAAATGCAAGGTGATGCATTTTGGAAGATCAAATTCACGTGTGAATTGTACAATGAATGGCAGAACCCTGACATACAGAGGGATCTGCCTGTGCAGGTCCATAGATCCCTGAAACTGACAACACAGATGGATAAGGTGGTCAAAAAGGCATATGGCACACTTGCCTTAATTGGCCGGGGTATCGAATATACAAGTTGACAACCTTTGTTACAGCTGTAAAAAACTTTATTTAAGCCACATTCGGAATCCTGGTCACCACACTACCAGAAGGACATAAATGCTTTGGAGAGAATGCAGAGAAGGTTTAACAATTGTTGATTCATTTGGAGAAGAAGTTGGATAAACTCAGACTGTTTTCTCTGGAAAGACGGAGGCTGACGGACAACCTGATAGTGGACTTCAAAATTATGAGAGGCATTGATAGGGTGGATGGTCAGAGGCATTTTTCCCAGGGTGGAAAGGTCAACTACAAGAGGGCACAGGTTCAAGCTGAGAGAGGAAAGTTTAAGGGAGAAGTGTGTGAAAATTTTTTCAGGCATAGGGTGGTGGGTGCCTGGAGCACATTGCCAGTGGAGGTGGTGGAAACAGGCATGTTAGCAATGTTTAAGGCATATCTTGATGGACACTTGAACAGGAGTCAAATAGAGGGATAGAAACCATGTTTGGGCAATATGTAGCGGGTCTAAATAAGGACTCGGAATAGCCCAGGCTTGGTGAGTCAAAGGGCCTGTTCCTGTATTGCATTGTATTCTATAAAGTTGTCTGCTGTCTACATGAGCATACCAGCTTTGTGTAGTGGATTTTCCCATTTGTTTTTAACAGGATTTATAAAATTGTAGAAATTGATCATTCTCTCCCAAAGAAGGTTTCATATTTAAACCTAATTTAAACCAAAACAAATCCCAACAATTTGCCTTTCTACTACTGTAGATCATTCTGCTTTAGCACAACTAATTGATCAGAATAAGATGTCTAATACTTGAAAACAAAATTATCTCCTTTAGCTTCCTCTAAAACTAAAGTGATGTTTTTAGTATTAGGAAAACATCTTGTTAACAATCACACATTACGCCATTTTACTCAGTATGTGCAGGAACTGTGTAATCCCAGTGGGGATAATGATCTAGGACTGAAACTCAAGGGCTTCCTTCATCTGTTGCAATGTCCCTGATTTCTACTTTTACCACTGCCATAACTCCAACCCAAAAAGAAATTTGAATGGTATAAATGAGAAAAGTCTAACTTCAAGCACTAAAATTCAACCAATAATTTCCCTGTACTGTGCTTATGTTTAACCAACTATTTGGAGAAGTGGTGATTTTTTATATTATATTTCATAATTTCTACTCCTATTTCTCCACTTTATTGGTGTGAAGCCAACCAGGCAGCCTGTTCCCAGCCCTTTGCTTATAGTACTTTATTTTTAATACAATAGCAATTCGAGTGGACCTAATTCCTCTTTTCAAGTTCACACTGAGGCACTTGTTAAATCTACCGATGACAATGATTGCTTGACTGAAGTAAGGAACTCATCATGTGATGTTTTAGAGGATCATGTCAGTATGCCGTCATCCTACTTGTACATTGACAATGAATTTTGTGTTTTTATGCATTGTATGTGCTATCGTTGTGCTATAATTCGATGTTTTAATTTTGCTTGTCTTGTGTCATTGCTTCTTTAGACTGTTTTCATAGGCTATGGACCTAGTTTCAAATTTAAAACCAAGGTTCCACCATTTGAAAATATTGAACTGTATAACGTTATGTGCGGTAAGTTCTTTGCATTGTGTGTAAAAATAAGTTATTTCCCAATCGTATAATTGTATCTTATGTTGAACTTGTACATAGTCATTGGTTTCTTGATGTATTCTGTTACGGAAATAAAGAGTCTAAAGCATTTTTATGTATAACATTAAACATGAAATGAAAGCTAAATGTGTACAATTTTCAGGAATAAATGCGTAGAGGGTGATGAAAGTAATGAACAATTGCCAAATAAGTTGCAAGTACATGACTAAAATAATTTCATTTTGTTTTTAAAAGGAACAAAATGTCAATGATCAACACTTAAACTTGATCCTTCTGCTATTGTCTACATAATCACCATGAATACTTTTCAGCTATTCTTATTCTGCTGGACAGATCACAGTGAACCATTTTTTTTAATTGCTTATCACTGATGACATTTCCATTAGTAAAATTGTAGCATTTCCATTACTAAAATTGTAATTGCTATATCATCTCAAACTGAACGAATTGGCTATGGTTCACTAGCATTGTTGCAGCAATTATGACATCAGGACGAAGAAGAGGTGGTCACTATTCGCAAACCACAAGATGTTTGGGGATCTTTTCTGTGGAATAGAGAAGGCTGAGAGGTGACTTGATAGAGATCTTTAAGACTGATGGAGCTTGATCGTACAGATAGTAAGAAGATGTTTCCACTTGTGGAGAGTTCAAATCCTAGGGGATCATAAGTGTAAATTCAGTCATTAATATTCAGTAAGGTGCTTAGGAAAAACTTCTTTACATGGAGAGTGGGTAGAATGTGATATTTAACATCAGATTAAGTATGTGAAACAAAGAACATGCATATATTTAAAGGAAAGCTAGGTAAGTGCATGAGAGTGAGAAGAGCAGAAAGGCATGTTGATAGAATGAAGTAATGTAAGGTGGGAGGAGGCTTATGAGGGTTGTAAACATCAGCACTGACCTGGGTTGAATGGCTTGTAAATATTATGATAGTTCAGCCTTGTTTCGCCATCCTGAGACTAGAATCAGGTTTTCATTTCCGAGTTGGCTATGCAGGAGCGGGAAATTTCTTGGCTCGGCAAAACCGTCTCTAGAGAAATAGCTTTGAGGCACAGGATTTTCATTGCATGAGAGCAAGTACTGGAATTGGGCTAGCTGTCCCTGGAAACAGTTTTCAAGTAACTACAGGGGCCGTCAAGTGCTGGGGGGCAAAATTTAAAGTCTCACCTTGGTGCTCTGGAATTTCCTGCTATTTATAACAAAAGCAGTTAGATCCTTAACTCTCTGCTTCCCACTTACACCACACCACAACCTAAATCCCTTGATCCACTCCTCATTGCCCCCATGGCCCAAGGTCAACTTAGTGCCAACCCATTACTTCCTACTCATCCCCAAAACCCCTTTAATCTCTATGCTAATTTGGTGCCAGTTCATGACCCCTACTCATTCCATCATACCATACAGCCAGAATTCTAACTTAGGGTCAATCCATGGTAATTGAAGATCCCACATGTGGCCCATTATAGTCTTATGCCAATTCACACCAATCCAATGCTCCCACTCACTCTTCTCTTTTAAAACCTCCATGGTAACTCACCAAGTCTCCACCATTGATGAATCTTGGCAGTCTTGTTGAAGGTTCTGTAGCCAAGCCACACCTTGCAGGTTGTGTGGAATGGGCCCATCTGTGTTGTAGTATTTGTGTGATGTTTAAAGTGCTTGCAAGTATGTATGCAAAATGTGTTGCTATGATCTTCCAGGCCTATCGAACTAGGAAGATGATATCTGCATATGTTCCATTTGCAGGAAAATGCTGCAACTTGGCTGCATATCACTTCAGAAAATACAGTATCCCCTGTGCTGTATAAAAACTGAAAAAAACTGCGGATGCAATAAATCAGGAACAAAAACAGAAGTTGCTGGAAAAGTTCAGCAGGTCTGGCAGCATCTGTGAAGAAAAAAATCAAAGTTAATGTTTTGAGTCCAGTGACCCTTCCCCAGTTCTGAGGAAGGGTCACTGGACCTGAAATGTTAACTCCCATATTTTCTTCAGAGATGCTGCCAGACCTGCTGAGCCAGTCCAACGACTTCTGTTAAGATAACACAGTGTGAAGCTGCATGAACACAGCAGGCCAAGCAGCATCTCAGGAGCACAAAAGCTGACGTTTCGGGCCTAGACCCTTCATCAGAGAGCCTCTCTGATGAAGGGTCTAGGCCCGAAATGTCAGCTTTTGTGCTCCTGAGATGCTGCTTGGCCTGCTGTGTTCATCCAGCTTCACACTTTGTTATCTTGGATTCTCGAGCATCTGCAGTTCCCACTATTTCCAACAACTTCTGTTTATGTTTCTCCTGTGCTCTACATTGGCTTCTAAAAACAATTGGACAAAATTATGTGTAAAATGGTAGGAATCCACATTAATAATTGAAAATGGTTAAGAAACTAATTATGATGAGAATTGTTTGTGTTTTTGGTCTCCTTACCTAAGGAAAAATTTACTTTCCCCAGAGAGAATGCAGCAGTCTGTTTCCAGCAGACTTGTTGTATGTGGCGAGATTGAGTCGACTGGGCGGTGTTAACTAAAATTTGGAAGAATGAAAGGGGTTTTTAACTGAAAAACATAACATTCTGAAATGCCGGGACTGACTGGATGGGGGGATGATGTTTCTCATCGATGGCTCGTCCCGAACAGGGTCATTTCAGACTGAGATGAAAAGAAATTTCTCTTCTCAGAGGCTACTGAACTTGTTGATTTTTTTGCCACAAGAGGCTATAGAGGCAAAACCATTGAATTAAGAAAGCATTAGATGGGTTTCTAGAGATTGAAGATATCTAGGGTTATTGGAGTAGGATACTCATGCTTCTATTTTAAATGTTTCTTTTAAATACAAGTCTTCGCATTCCCAACCTGATATCAAAGGAAGCCCAGTTTTCCTTACAAATTAGATGTACTACGTGTAATTTTATAAGATGGCATTCCCAAAAATTATCTTCCAAAAGGTACTGGAAAGTATCTACTTTGATTCTCTTATTTTAGATTCAAGATCAGCAAAATGGCCTTAACACTGTTTGTCTGCATGAAGCCAAACTGCTGTTTCGGTATGCAGTAACCTGATTTCATTGGTGACGAAATGCTTTGAAAATAAACGTGAGTTTTTCAGAATAGAGATCCAGTAACATAGCCTAACTAGTTGTGCTTTACCTATGAAAATCACCACAGTCTGGCTTTTGAATGTGTGAAATTCATTGTCAATGATGTTATGTTTTGCTGCCATACGTTATTAGCATGAAAATTACACCAGCCAATATTTTCTTTCCCTTTCAGACCTCCTTGGACTGAGACCAGCTCCTAATAATGGAACTCATGGCAGCATGAATCATATATTGCGGAACCCCCCATTCAGACCATCTATCCCAGAAGAAGTGGCGAAACCGTCCCATATTGCTGTTTCAGCAGTTCAGGATGATTTGGGTTGCACCTGTGATGAGAGGGTTAGAAAATCATGTCTACATTATCGAACCATTTGTTCACTTTTGAACTGCTGAGATAATGTTTGACCTGGTCAAATATTGTGAACATTTTTCCTGATAGAGAGATAGTAAGAACTGCTGGAGCCTGCGATAAACACAGTGTGAAGCTGGAGGAACGCAGCAGGCCATTCTTCCTACCTAGAGATTTCGTTCTGGCATTGTTCATTGTAGCCACAATCCCAAATTAAAGTTGCATCGGAACAGGATAACATCATCAGGTCCTAATGTTTCAGTATTAACAAGGTCGTTGCTTGCTTCCTCAGACAATTAAAATGGTGACACAGACATAACATGCTGGTGATGCAGCAGGTAGTGTCCATCTCTCATTTTAGACCATATCATTCCCGTCAGGTGGGTGGGTTTAAAATCAGGACTTTCATTTCTCCAAGATTATTAAATTAATGAATAAATGAAAGATTTATAAAATAAAGGAAAACATCAAAGGACCCGGACAGCTGATGTTTCAGGTTGGGACCCTTCTTCTGAAGAATTGCTGAAGAAGGGTCCCGACCCGGAATGTCAGCTTCCATTTCCTGATACAGCTGTGGTTTTACCTGAACTAAAAATATTTTGGGATCATTTATTCATTAGGTGATGATGTTATCCTGTTCCAATGCAACTTTAATTTGGGATTGTGGCTACAATGACCGATGCCAGAATGAAATCTCTTGGTAGGAAGAATTGACCCGTAGGAAACCCGGAAAGTTATTGTGGGGATTGGTTTTACTGGTCAGAAAGGAGATGCAGCTGTTCAATCCTTACTAACCGCTCCCCTGCACCCCCCCCTCCCCCCCGAGCCACATCAAAGTGGAGACTCCCTGCTTCATACCTCATCTTAATGAACACCTACCCCCAACTTTGGCTGGTTACCATCCAAAGCTGAACACTTCATGTCAGTTTAGGGTCCCAGCAGTGACTCCCATCCATCCGAAATTTAGTTCTGCATCATTCCCTCCATATTCATGCTGGCCTCACTGTTCCAAAATTTACGTGAGGCCAGGAGTTAAGGGTCTTGACTTTATGCTGGTGCCATCGTTACATGTCTCCCCTTTACCCTGGCTGCTGAACAACTCACTCTACCTTGAGTTAAAACCAGAGTTGGAATGTTTGCTTGATTCTCTTTGTGGGTAGTTCTGTCAGCTGTTAATTGCCATTTATGAATAAATCAACTCTCAGATGTGCAGCATAGTCTTATTGGTTTACTTACACATTAAAATCCACTGCTTAACGACCTTTAAACATTTATTTTAATTATTTTAGAACAAAGGAGATGAGCTGAACAAGCGCCTGCAGCAGAGGGGAGGAGAAGGTAAGGCTTTCAGAATTGTAAGTACATGCAATTTCAATACTATTTTGTGTTTTCATGAAACCAGCAAAACAATAAAAAGAACTGTTAATGAAAATGCCTGGTTGTTATTCATCAGTGTAGTTAATTCTTCAAGTTGAAAAATTACAGTTTTTGTTTTGAATTTCTGTTGATATATAACTTTTATATCCATCTTATTGCGTTTTTGATTTCTCTGTAGAAAACAAGCACCTACTTTATGGTCGTCCTGGTGTTCTGTACCGTACTAAGTACTATATCTTACATCATCAAGGTTATGTAAGTGGATACAGTGAGACATTCTCAATGCCTTTGTGGACTTCATACACCGTTCCAAAACAGGTTCGTGCTCAGCAGTTTAAAGAGTATATGTTGAGTGTTGAAAATGATACCAATTTTGGACATTCTTAATGTGGAAATAACAATCCTGAAGTCGAACATGTTTTTTTATTCCCTAACACTAAAACCCTGCACCATAATGGATACAATAATACACTGAATGTTGGCGGAGTTTTATGCATGCTAGTGTGGGAAAGAAACAAATTTATTGTTGAATTACAGGTATACATGTATAATCCCAGCCAGTTTTTGATAAATGTCTGTTTGATGTCAGTTAATACAATCTAGCCAGTATCATCATGTTGAAAAAATTACTTATTTTAAGCCACTGTGATGGATGATGCATTGAGTCGATGCAGTTCTAAAGCTGCAGGTCCAACAGCTTGAGTGTGCCCATCTGTATCTCTAGCATTGACGCTGGCAAAGTGGGAATGATTGAGGGGGTTCATGTGTTTGAATAATCTTGGGACTAGAGGGCCAGCTCTTGATGCACATCTTGGATATCCACCTGACCAGGTGTTCTGGTGTGATACTCCCAAATTTGTGGTGGTGGGGAGATGTGAACTGGTTGGGTTTGCTAGATCTGCTATCAATACTTTTATTTTGTGTATCATTCTGCTATTCTTCCAGGTGTAGGTGCAGGCCATGCATGTGAAAACTTTCAAGTTGGGAGTCCTTCTTCTCAGCCAGCCTGTCTCTAGCACAAACTGTGTCTGGGCTGGACTGATTTCTGCCTGAAACATGCCCCTGTAGAAACTGGCCAGGACCTACAGCACCCAGCATGACAATTTCAGGTCCTCTGATACACTCTTGTTGCACTTGTGACAATAATGCCCTGATACAGATACTCATTTGATATGATTTGCTTTTCTCATGATGATCAAAACAAAATGAGTATTTTAGTTTGTAAACCCTTATTTTGTTGGAAGTGAACTCCTTGAAATTACCTTCAAAATTGAAAGACGTATTGATACCATTGTAAAGAGCCTTTCACATCCAATTTCAGGTGGAACTGTTTAACCTTCCAGACTTCCTGAACAACTGTGTGAGACCTGATATACGCATCTCTGCAACTTACAGTCAAACGTGTTCAGCTTATAGAGCAGACAGACAAATTTCCTATGGATTTCTTTATCCTCCCAGTAAGTTCACTTGTTTTCTATAACCTTTATGAAGGCAATTGATAAGTTTGAATGATAAAACATAACATCGTAAATCTACAGTTCTTACCTGGAAGTCTGACACTGTTCATCTCAAGTACACAGCAAGCATGACAGGGTCCTAGACTGGTTGCTGGCTGCCTGTGTTATCTTGTGGCAATCATATCTTAGTAGAATTAATTTTCAGCCACAATGTAGCTTAGGTTCTACAGTTTAGCACTATTGAATGATAATCAAAATACATTGAATTTCTTTAAAATAAACACTTATTTTATCATTAATGCATAAAATGATCTCATCAACCGATATCGATTTGACCTCTTGGACGAAAATTACATTTTTATCTCTAATACTTGGATTGGTATTGAAGATAACAAAGTGTGAAGCTGGATGAACACAGCAGGCCAAGCAGCATCTCAGGAGCACAAAAGCTGACGTTTCGGGCCTAGATCCTTCATCAGAGAGCTCCAGCTTCATACTTTGTTATCTTGGATTCTCCAGCATCTGCAATTTCCATTATTTCTTGGATTGGTATTGACTTCTTTTGATTCTGCCATGCTTCACAATGGATTTAAAGTGACCTCAGTGACAGAAAAATGTTGCAGCTCAGTTCATTATACTAGCATTTAAGATTAATTATTGAGCCTTGGCAAAGGGAAGAAAAAATCCAGGTCACTCAGCTCAGACACAAGTTTCAGTATGATTTCAGAGATAGTAGGAACTGCAGATGCTAGAAAATCTGAGATAACAAGTTGTAGAGCTGGATGAACACAGCAGGCCAATCAGCATCAGAGGAGCAGGAAGGCTGACGTTTCAGGCCTAGACCCTTCTTCAGTAAATGGGGGCGGGGAAGGGGGTTCTGAAATAAATAGGGAGAGAGTGGGAGGCAGATGGAAGAGAGATCCACTGAGGTTTTTCCAGAGGGAGGAGGGTAACTTCTTCAAGGTAGACATCCTTAGAAGAAGCTTCGCAGTGGGGTTAAAATTGTTTCAGAGATAATAGGAACTGAAGATGCTGGAGAATCTGAGACTACAAGGTGTGGAGATGGATGAACACAGCAGGCCAAGCAGCATCTGAGGAGCAGGAAATTGACGTTTCGGGCCTAGACCCTTCTTAGGCCTGAAATGTCAGTCTTCCTGCTCCTCTGATGCTGCTTGGCCTGCTGTGTTCATCCAGCTGTACACCTTGGTTTCTCTATGATTTGTTTGACTTGAAGTTGAAAGTTATATGAA
Source organism: Stegostoma tigrinum (assembly GCF_030684315.1). Taxonomy (NCBI): domain Eukaryota; kingdom Metazoa; phylum Chordata; class Chondrichthyes; order Orectolobiformes; family Stegostomatidae; genus Stegostoma; species Stegostoma tigrinum. The sequence continues at coordinate 12,374,544 of NC_081358.1, forward strand.
TTGCTGAAGGTCAAACCAGCACCTTTAAGGTATGTATCAGCGTATTTGCTTCAAATAATTGAGGGAGATTTGGAGCATGCAAAGCAAGATTGGCTGAAGAGAATTTAGCTGCACCTGACAATTCTCATAGTTGTTGAATAAAGGGATTATGATAAAGTTTCCTTGCATCAATGGAAAATTATTTGTTACGTTGTTCCCTACAAAAACTTAGCAAAATTTAATACTGTAAAAAAGTATTTCTTAGTTATTCCTTGTTCTGTTACTGCCTGATATATGTTTTTGGTTGTTGACATCCATAACAAGACCTAGTATAGTATTATCCACCAACTTCTGAAGACAAGAGTAATCCCGTGCAATAGAGCCAGCAGCAGAAGTAATATAGAAGGGGGTTCTCTGTTTATTAAGCTTGTTGGGCTGTAATGTATTATTTAGATATCTGGTGAAATGGAAATGCTCTTGAGAGAGAAATTTTGAAATCTCGTTCTTGAAAATGGTAAGTGCAAAGTTACTACACTGCTTCCATTTTGCGAAGGATTTCCCGGTACAGGAACCATCTATCCTCCTGGGATAGATGGATTTAAGATCTCACACAAGGTGGATGCAAGTAAATTTTGTCATTTAAGAAACATTTGGACAGGTACATGGATGGGTTAAGCATGGAGGGATATGGACCAAATGCAGGCAAATAGGACTAGATTAATCATGACTGTTGGGTAGTACGGGCAAGTTGGGCCAAAGGACCTGTTTCCAAGCTGTAAATCTCTATAGCTGTATGCCTCTGAGACTTATTGGAGGTGACTTCATATTGTTTCACGCAGAATCATAGAGCATCTCTGCTTTGCACCATCGCTGTTAAAATTAAAGGTTTGCATGTTGTTTACTGACTGGAAATATGTGTAGCTTTTCAGTACTCCATTTTTGTTTTATTTCCTAGAATGTGGATTTTGATTTGAGAGCTCCTGAAATGTAATGTGAATACTAATCCAAGATCTGCTTTCTATTGGAGTGCAAGATCACTTAATAAATAATACATCATGAAACATTTCAAAATATGCCAAGGATAGTTCCTTTATGGTGAAGAATTGAGACTGAATATATCTGAAGCCAATTTTTTACTGAAACTGTTTTCCAAGAAACATTTTCCCAAAACTCGTCCAACCTCTTGGTTTGAGATTGCAGCATGTGAATCTCAGCTGGTCAAAGTTTGGGGCAGCATGGTGGCTCAGTGGTTAGCACTGCAGCCTCACAACACCAGGGTCCCAGGCTCAATTCCAACCTCAGGTAACTGTCTGTGTGCAGTCTGCACATTCTCCCCGTGTCTGCGTGGGTTTCCTCCAGGTGCTCCAGTTTCCTCCTACAGTCCAAAGATGTGCAGGTTAGGTGGATCGGCCATGCTAAATTGCCTGTAGTGTTTAGTGTGTGTGGGTTATAGGGGGAGGGGGATGGGGATGGGTCTGGGTAGGATGCTTCAAGGGGCGGTGTGGACTTGTTGGGCCAAAGGGCCTGTTTCCACACTGTAGGGAATCTAATCTAATCAAAGTGGGCAAACTGATTTCACTGTCAAATCCTATAAGCAGAATATTCCATCTCTTTGTCATTTGTTTTTGCACTTTTATTATGGAAATGTTACAAATTGTCTGGTCTGCTTGTGAGTGACATTTCTACCAAGACCAGCTGAAAGATAAATGGTATTAATGGGTAATTGGAGATGGTTCGTATGATGTTAAAATGATAACACTTTCTTTGACAGCATAGTGGAAACCTGAGTGTGATCATTCAAGATGAATGTTAAATCACAAGCACTAACATCTCTTACCTTTAATAGTTATAAAAATTAAATGATAAAATCTAAATGTAATAAAAGACGTTAAAAGAAATTCCAATTATATTACAACAGTTTGTGGAGCGTCAACACCAAAAACTTAGCAGTAACGTATAAAATTGAAAATATTTTAAACACTTGACTCTCCTAATAGTTGGACAATGGATGAAAGATTATGTGGCTATGCAGAAATTGGAGTTGAGGTTAAAATCATATCAGCTGTGATTTTATTAAATGATGGAGGTGGTTTGAAGAGTTGAGCGGCCTATTCTTATTCTTTTTTTGTCCATTTGTACAGTTACTCATTACGTAGCAGAAGGTTGAGAATGGGGAGTGTTAAAAATGGGTTATATGCTGAGTTTGCCAATTGAGCCCTTTTCCCAGAACGGTCAATTTCAAACTCACTTTTTCCTCATTTAAATCGAGAGACAATAGGGTAGATTAGTGTCTTCACTAAATGTCTTGTAACCCGACTGATTCTATCAATGGAATGATAGTTGGGTGGGATCTATAAAAGATAGATGATTTTTATCACCATGTTACAGCGCAGGCAGTGAAAAATACAAAGCAAACCACGGTAAATCTCAAACAAAACTAAGATATGCTGGAACTATTCAGCAGAACAGGCAGCATCTGTGGAATAAGTAGTAAAATTTAAGTTTCAGGATAATAATCTTTCATCAGTGAAAGTGACAATTAAACCCAAAACATTTGAGCATTGGAATACTTGATCATGCGATTAGAAAAGAGGACTTTTTAAATATTAATTTAACTTCTGTACTGCTGTATTACAATATCACAGGACAAAGCAACAAACTTGACTGGCACCCTGTGCAGCACCTTAAACATTCACTTCCTCCACCACTGCTGTAGAGTGGAGTTAGTGTGTACTATGTACTATGCTATGTAGCAACTCCACCACGCTACTTTCAACAGCACCTTCCAAAGATGCAATTTTTGTCACTGGGAAGGACAAGAGCAGCAGATACAGAAGAACACTGCAACCTCTAAGTTCTGCTTCAGGCCTCATATCATCCTGACTTGGAACTATACTGACATTTCTTCACTGCCACTAGGTTGAAATTCTGGAACACCTTTCTTCACAGCTCTGTGATGTACCTGCCCCTGTACAAACTGCAGCGACTCAGGAAGGTAGCTTTCCTATACCTCCTCCAAGGCAGTTGAGGGATGGGTAATAAGTTTTAGCACCCAAATATCTTGAGCAAATAGACTAAAAATTGAGCATTTAAAAGCATTTGAATAAGCTAGTGCTCTAGATGGAGCCCTCACTATGGATCACTTTACATAATTTTGAGAGCTGCTCTTAATTCACCTTGTTTATGATTGAATGATTCAATTTTTGCAATTATTCCTAACACCTGGGGCTTTGATCCAATCAGAAGAAGAAAAAAATACTCCCCTTCCTTTTAGTGGATGGTCGAACTGAGACTGAAAAATGTTTCCCTTTAGAGATTAGTTGAATGCAAATATCAGACTGGGATTGAAACCTATTTGCTTGTCATTTTAGCCAAATAGAGGAGAATTTGCTTGAAATGTGTGGTCATTTCATAAATGACATTGAACAGTTTCTGCTTTGGAAAATTTCATAAATATGATTCCTCCTAATTATTACTTCCCTATCACCCCCACCTGACTCACAAATCGGTCATGGAGCTTTCTTTTGTATTGTAAAAGCATGTGTTTCAAAAATACACAGATTATCTGATTTGCTAATTTTTATAGCGATAGTAGGAACTGCCGTTGCTGGAGAATCTGAGATAACACAGTGTGAAGCTGGATGAACACAACAGGATAAGCAACATTAGAGGAGCAGGAAAGTTTGACGTTTCGGGTTAGGATCCTTCTTCAATAAACATTTTCTGAAGGAGGGTCCTGACCGGAAACGTCAAACTTTCCTGCGTTTCTGTGTTCATCCTTTCCTGTGTTCATCCAGCTTCACACCGTGTTATCTGCTAATTTTTATACTTTGTTTTCGGATGTAAATATTTTGTATACTAGAAATTTCTCTTATTTTGCAGCTCTTGGTTCGTCACTTGATGCTAAATATGATGGCCTTTTAACTTCAAATATCGTTCCAATGTATCCTGCATTTAAAAGTGAGTATTAATGTTTGCAAAGCCAAAAGGGAAGAAAATGACCAATTAAGCAGACCTCTGGAGATGGATTTTGTTAGGCCTATGATGATCTTATCCAAGGGTTGGAGAACTGGCCAGGAATCCTTGACAATTACTTGGGAGGGTGATATATGATAAGATCAGGCAGCTCTTGGCCTCCCGCGTGACTGAAGTTCCTAGTGACAGAAATCCCATGTACCTCAAGCTGCCAGTTAGTCAGATTTAGACAGCTGTGTGTAATCACCAAGCCAGCCAGCATGACAACCGCTGACAGCACTGCAATTAGCACCAATGACAAGTGATGGTAACACCGAGGTCAAGATGCTGGGGAGTGGGTGAGTCAAATGTGAGGACTGGAAGTTGCTTGCTCTCAGTGCCCCTGTCTCCTTCCTGATGCTGGGTCCCCTGATCAGGTATGTGCACAGTTCACAGGGAGACCTTCTGAGAAAGTTAGGAAGCCGCCTGGCTCCTGTTGAATCCCTGAGACATCACTGAATTGCATTGGCCTGGTGCATAATGGGTGACAGTGGGGGGGGTGGTGGGGATCAAAACCAGAGGGGCATAGGTTTACAGTGAGAGGGGAAAGATTTAAAAGGGACCTAAAGGGACAACTCTTGCATTCAGAGTGCATGGAATGAGCTTTCAGAGGAAGTGGTGGAGGCTGATACTATTATAAAGCTTAAACGGCATCTGGATGAGTACATGGAGAGGAAGGAGTTTAGCAGGATATGGGCCAAATGCAGGCAAATGGGACTCCATTAGTTTTGGATATCCAGTCGCATGGATGAGTTGGACCAAAGGGTCTGTTTTCGTGCTGTACAACTCTACGACTCTTGCTGTGTGAGCATGTCCTGCCATTGGTGCCTGGCAATGCCATGTTCAGCTCCTTCCACCCTTTATTATAGGGATATCCTCCGACTGCTGGAAGACCAAACTGTGCACTACATTCATGGGTCCTTTGACCAGCTCTTAGTTCCACCTCTTTGTGGGGGTGCTGGTGTTGGACTGGGGTGGACAAGGTCAGAAGTCGCACGACACCAGGTTATAGTCCAACAGGTTTATTTGAAATCGCAAGCTTTCGGAGTGTAACCCTTTCATCAAGTGAAGTCTTTCCACCCTTCTTTTTGTTGAGGACGTAGTAATTTGGTTTGGCCACTAGATGGAGTCAGAATCACTTTTGTGTTTGACTGGTTACTTTAAGGTTGTGATCACTTGTTACTGATCCCCTCCTTGCTAGTGATTCAAATTGGACTACCTGTTTTGGGCTGTACTCGCCCTAGTTTTTAGCTCTGCTAACAGCATAGCATGGAACTGTTAGTTAATGATGTATGAACCCAAGTGTTTCCAGGCTGCTCTATAGCCTTTCAATTGTATTTGCAGTGCTTAACCAAGCTGTCAAATTCATATCATTAAAGTATAATGTTTGTGAGATGGCCATGTTAAACCTTGTTGCAAAGTACTGTCTGTTATGTCTGAAGCTTTGTGTTTATTAAAAATTGCCCTCTGCTTTATTTTTGTTCTAATTGTTGCTATGCAGGAGTGTGGAACTACTTTCACAAGGTAATGGTGAAAAGACTGGCCACAGAACGGAATGGAATTAATGTCATTAGTGGTCCAGTGTTTGATTATGACTATGATGGTCTCTTTGACACACTTGATAAAGTAAAACGGTAAGCCTAGTCTAGTTTTAGTCTTATTTAAATATAAGGCAGTACATTTGTGTTTTCATAGGCTGATCTCATGGTGACCTCAGATTAGCTATTTGCTGATAGCAATACGCTCTCGATTAACTGCACTGACCCTGGTCAACATATAACACAGGGCCTGCAAGCTCGGGTTTACTAATCTGACCAAATCTGCAGGCAATTTTTCTGAAGGACAAGATGTTGTTTTTGTTGTGGTTTCAGGCAAACTTTCATTTTTAGTGAAACAAAAGCCAAAGAGTACTATCCATTGTATTTGAGGTTTTGTGTTTATTAATAATTGTCATGTCAAAAGTGGTGCTGCTGTACCCTACAGCATTCCGAGAATTTCCAACTCATTAGTTAATGAAAATAAGTTACAAAGTTCCTGTTATGAAATGTGTCAAGAAAGGAGGGTAAATCCTTTTTCTCTTCCTCTTTTTACTTGCACACTTGAGACCCTATCCCATTGGTTTGTCTTAGCCTATATCTTCAGACTGACTGAAAATTCTTTGGTGTTTCCTCAACTCTTGTGTCATTACTTCACCATAAAGCTCCATTTCCCATCCTAAATGGGGTACTCTGTTTCAATTCTAGCCATGTAATACTGCTGGAGTGAGACCAACCCCATGTATTTCCTAATACCTTTTCACCCATAAGATGTTTGTCTGAAGGTAGATTGTTGAGCTTCAAAGGGCCTAGTGATGCACAAATTTGCAAGAACCCATTCTTCTTTCTTTATTCATGAGCTGGGTTGGCCTACATATAATCCCCGTCCTAGTTGTCCTTGAAAAGGTCCTGGTGAACTGCGTTCTTGCACCACTGCAATTCATATGATATAGGAGTGTCCACAGTACTGTTTGGAGGATATTAACCTAATGACTGTGAGGAATAGTGATATAGTTCAAATCGGGACAGAGTGGGGCTTGGAAAGAAACTTGCCTGAGTGAGTGTTCCCAGTCTTCTGCCCTCCTGGATGCTCGAGATTATGCATTCACAAACTGCTTGGCAGGTTGCTGCAGTAGATGATGCACATTGCTGACACTATGTCACTGGTGGGGGGAGCAGATATTTGAGGTTGTGGGTGGTGTTCATTTGGAACTGGATGGTCTTCAATTTCTTGAACGTTCTGAAGCTGCATTCCTTCAGGCACACGAGCCTGCTGAGTGTCCAGCTCTGAGGAGTGCGAGCCGTACTCCTGACTTGTGTCTGGAGAACTAGCTTTGGGGACTCAGAAGATGAGTTATCCATTGCGGAGTTCCCAGTCTGTGACCTGCTGCTGTAGTTGCATTTACATGGTGAGCCCAGTTTGGTTTTTGGTCAATGGCAATCTTGAGAATGTTGATGGTGGTGAATTCAGTAATAATGCTGCCATTGAATATCAAGGGTAGGTAGATGAATTCTCTCTTTAGTCGGAGATGGTCATTGGTTGGCACTTTGTGTGGCCTGACTTTGTTTTCAGTGCAGACTTGATGGGCCAAGGGCCTGTTCTGTACTGCATGTCTCTATGAATGTAATTTTCTCTTAATCAGCACAAATCTGAATGTTGTCCAGACCTTATTGCGTGTGGGCACAGACCACAATATCTGAAGACCATCTAATCACACTGAGCATTGGGCAATCATTGGCAAACATCATCAATTCTGACCTTATGTTAAATTGAATGACATGAAAGCAGCTGAAAATGTTTGGGCCTAGGCTTCTACCCTGAGAAACCCCAGGACTGAGATTATTGACCTCCACCAAGCAGAGCCATCTTCCATTGTGCTAGGTAAGACTCCAACCAGTGGTGAATATCCCCCAATTCCTAATGACTTCAATTTAGCCAGAGCTCCTTAATACCACACTCAATCAGTTTCTGGCTTGATATCAAGAGCTGCCACTTTCACCTCACGATCAAGTGTGCCGTCACGATCGACAGAAGGTGCAAGAGAAACAAATAGGGAACAAATGACAGAACGTTGTAATGAAAGGAGGATGAAATAAAAAGCAAAAACCTTTTCATATCATGAACCATAACAGTTTGGCCAAGAAGTGAGATGTATGATGTCCTTATAGATCTGTGTAGGCGGTACTTTCCTGAGTAACGTACAGTAACCTACACATGAGGAGTAAGAAAGGAGGACCTGAAGGACTAACAATGATAAATGGGCAGTAACAAGAAGGGAAATAGCTGCAGAAAATTGGGAAGAAGTAAATGCTAGTAAAACTAGGGGCAAAAACATAGTAGTAAAGCTTTTAAAGGACTACATCCTCGTGGGATGATTGAGTTGATTGCCGTGGACAAATGATGGGTTTGACATGGTGGCACTGCTGATGGGGCTTGCACTCCCAAGAGCTGGACGCTCAGCAGCCTCAGCACTGCCACCAGAAGAGGTTGCCACAGCTGGGGCCGTACATGAGGCAGCAAGACCGATCTAAGGACACGAGCCCTAACGACCAGGTAAGTAAGGTCACGATGTGCCAGGACCAGCAGGCAGCCCCCTGTGAATTGAAGGGATGGATTGTTAAGGCAGGAGGTGGCACATGCTGTGACAGGTCATTGTTTGCCTGCTGTGGATGAAAGGATGTTAGAAAGTGAGAGCACCTCCATGCCAAAGTTGGGGGGAATAGTGGAGGGCTGCTACGATACACTGGGCAGTCCCCACATGGGTGACTGGTTAAATGACACATGTGAGAAAGGCCGCCAAGTGGCTTAGTTGGTCTCTGAGTGGGAGGGCTATTCTCTGCTCACAGCAGGTTTGTAAGCTGTTGGGAAGACAGCAAATGTCTGCATCATTTGATGCCTATTGCACTTCTCAAGCCATCCCTTAAGGGCAGGTAAGATCCAGTCTGTTAATCCACCCCACTTTATTATGTAGGTGTTGAAACCATGTCTGTGCAAAAGAAATAAAACAGGTTGTACCTATGAAATGGCCCGGTCAACAAAGGTCTGATAAACAAAAGAAAAGATGTAGGTAAAGACTGTTTTAGGTTTTGAAAAGTACAAACAGTATCAAAAGCTGTAAAATAGTGTGGTGTAAATTTAAAAAGAATAGAAAGAGAATGGAAAAGCAGAACCAAGGAAGAAAAGGCAAGAGGAGGGCTTCAAATTTCTTTGGAGTTAAGTTTTTCAGGGCCTATTTATTATGTAATAAGAGATGGGATTGCTCCTGATTATTGATATAATACCAATGGCTGTTTCGTTATTCACAGCCAGCAAGCTAAAAACATTTCTAAAATCTATTGACCCAGAGAGAATAGGAAACCTTTGATTTTTCTGCCAGTCTAATGGTTAAAAGATGTGATGCTGTCGGTTCTGCTACAACGTAATAGTTGTGTTCCTGCACAAATTCACATTGTAGAAAATCGCACTGTAGAAATAACAGGGCTGATGGGAGAAGCAGGATTAGGGGCAGACCGCCAAAAGAAAAACTGAAGCAAGGATCACTCAGAAGCCTAACACAAAGGATAACACAGTTTGAATAAATGTTTAATTCATATCTAGTAATGAAATAAAAGTAAATTTCATACCTTATCTTGAAAAAATGACTTGAAGGTGTTGTGGTTTTGAGGTTGTTCATTCATTAATACAGGGGCTGAGGGTCGCCATCATCATCATCACCTTCAGGTGTAATTGTGGTTGCAGGGTTAGGGCAAAAAATAGTTAATCCCCAGAAATGGGTGGCTGTGGTTCATTGACTTCTGGCTGTTTCCTGGGCATTGGCTTAAATAAGACATGCAGTTTTCGCTGCGTTGTCCTTTTTCTTTTTTTATGAAGAAGCTGCTCATTGGGTGCCAAATAAACATGAACTGCTACCCTGCTGCATTCTGCATTGTAATCGTTGACCTCAAAGAACTGTAACTGCTTTTCAATTTCCCTCAGGATAGAAGACAAAACAGAAGTGGAAAGCTCTCATGATGCTTCATCTTCTTCATCCACAGCTTCCATTTCCCCCCTCAAGCACAAGTTGTTGTAGATCAGCTGTAGAGAGGTTTTCACATTCTTCAACATCCTCAGTCTCCACTTCTTCAAATCCAATTTGCTCTGCAAGATCAGCACAGTGTTCTTTGGCTCTTGGGAACTGCTCTGACGGATCAAAGCCTTTAAAATCTTGAAAAAAATCGGGGAGAAGCTTCTGCCAAACTGCATGCAAGCAGTCTTTACTGACATCACCCCAGGCTTCCACGATAAGGCCAATTGCATTCTTGAAGTTAAAGCTCTTCCAAAATTGAAGAACACTGTCTTTATCGCGCTCAGTGGCTGCAATCAGCCTCTTAAATGTGCGCCTGAAATAATAAGCTTTAAAAGCTGCTACTGCACCCTGGTCCATGGGTTGATGGAGGGAGGTTGTGTTTGGGGATAGAAATAGCATTTTTATGTTTTCAGAAAACTCAGCAATGGTGGGGAGATGGTTTGACGCTTTATCCAGACTGAGGAGAATCTTGAAATCCAAATTCTTTTCCTGCAATACATTCTAAAAACATCCTCCAAAACATCAACAATAAGGTCAGGAAAAATTGCCCCAACATCCAACCTCTTTTGCTTGACCTAAAGTATAGGAGACTCTTTTGACGTTAACATTGCACATGCTCAGGACAAAGCCCGTGAAACGATCATGTGATGTTGACACGTACTCCTCCACGCACCAATGGAATCGCGTTATAGCCAACACATGCTTGCATTTTAGAAGTAGCGTTCCCCTATTCGTCAGTCGTGTTATAACTAATTTGCATTGTTGGAACATGTGTTATAGCAGAACAGACTGTGTATGGTGTTACAGTCAGGTAAGGGAGGGTGAAATAGCTTTCCTCTTTTCCCTTTTTTGCAAGTTTTTTCTTAAAACTTTGTAAAGGATATACTTGCCAATTTAATGGGTTCTTAACTGTTTATATGCTGTAGCCATGGTAAAACTAGTTAGAAATGTTTTCCTGAGTTTGTGCACACTGGTCTCACACACACACGACCACATGCACTATCCAGTTTGCTGCTGAGTGACTTGGCTAGCTTCAGACTGAATACGTTAATCTCATGACTTCTTTGGTATAGATGCATCTGATGTAATGATGTAGACAGCCAATTTGGTTATTCTAGCGACAGCAATGATGAATTGAACTCTTTTGGGGAAGTTGCCATATGCAACAGACTGTCCCTGGATGGTCACTGTCAGCAAATGCGCTTGAAGGTTATCAGGTTGGTTTGGAAAGAGAGGGAGGCAGGAGACACGTTTGTCACCTCACTCAGCACCTGTTTTGCTTATCTTCAGTTTTGCTGAGAAATCTGGCACTTAAAGCATTGAATGGGTTGGCTTCTCATTTGTCCTTGCCTCTCCAACTGCCAAGGGAATTGAGTTAGGTTTATTGTTGGTAGATCAATAGATCACGCCCAGAAACTCCCTTTACTAGGATTCCATTGCCTGGGATATTGGGCTTTAATGACTTGTCTCCAATACTTGAATATTATTGCCTTAGCTTATGGAACAGCAGATATGTGTCTATCGTATTCCCCACGATATCATTGTGTTTGGTAGGTTTAGCAGACTTGCTGTTATACTTCAAAAGATAACCGTATTTAAACAGAACTCAAATCTACAGTTCTATGTGACAACATAATCTCAGTTAGTCACAATCTATAAAACTCACATGCCCAATGACTATCTCTCCATATTTATACAATCAATTCATGCTGAATTGCGTTCCTACCCCGAAAGCAGGAGGCCTGTGTATAAGTCCCACCAGCTCAAGAAGTGTGTAATAACATCTCTAAACAGGTTGACTACCTGTAGAATGTGGAGTAGGGTCTTGTGGTGCAGTGGTAGTGTTCCTATCTCAGATCCAGAGGATCCAGGTTTAAGTCCCACCTTCCCCCAAATGTGTCACAGCATGTAATAGAGATTTATAGCACAGAAAAATGCCCTCTGACCTACTGGGTCTGTGCCAGACATTAGCAAGCTGTAGAAAGTACAGTAATGTAAGTTGAGGCAACCATATGTAATCTTGTTAGCATCTCTTTTTAAAAAAGTCTGTTTTTAAAGGTTCAGTTCATATTTCCAATCAATGAGGAAAATCATTATTTGACGCCAAGTACGTTTTCCAGATAATGTCTTTACATATTTTCCATAAATTTGTCAGTGTTTCTGTACATAAACTGACTTCTTTATTGGCAAATAATAATCAAACTGTTAAGAAATTATTGAAATGCTTACTCATTTAAACTGTAGCGTAAATCATCCATCACCTTCGAAAGGAATGCCCACACTATGTTTACAGATCTAATTCATTATCAGTTTTTTTATAGACGGGTCACTTTGCTCAAAGGTACTAAAATTTCCATGAAGCTATTTGACATTTGAGAGTTCATTTGTTGGCTTGGAAAGTTCCACTCTGCGATGTTAATGTAAGCAAATATGGGCTGGCTACCAGCTTAAAATTAACCAAGGAACTTTAACTCTGAACACTGACATTATTGCTAGGTTCCTATGTCAAATATTTACAGAACAGTATTGAAGGAAAGGGAGTACTTCAATATAATACTGTAAAACTGCAGACAACATTAGTATTTGCTGGTAAATCCTGATAATAATGCATTAATAGTGGAGCCTTGTACATGCTTGCTGATGAAGCGTGCATTCCCCGACTATTAAAAACATTATAACCCAGTTTTAAAAACTTCAAAGGAAGTTAAAGCAGGCCATGAGATTGTTTGAATTGTGTTGTGGCATTGACATAGCGTTATACTGAAGCTGATGCAAACTCAGTGATGTTGACTCCTGGAGGGTCATTTTGCACTATTTGGCTTCAGTGCACACAGACCAAAACTGCTGCTTTTTCACTTGCACATCCAAAACCATTTTGGACAGGTACAGAATAACAGCATGGTATATTCTAAATTGTTAAATTTTGAAGGGCTTTCTTACAGCAAATGGGGAAAGACTGCTGGAGAAGCTGAAGCTGAGGATCACCAGAACTAAAATTGAGAAAATCTGGAGAGAGATTAGGAAAGCTGTCTTTATACACAGTGTTCTGAGTATGTTACATACATGTCTGTGGTTGAAGAAGAGGCTGTCACATCTCATTACTACAAGATTGCAGAAATTTTGAGAGTTGCAGAAGATAGAGGGTTATGGGAAGTGGCAGTAAAATTAAGTTTGCTTTGCTGCAGAGAAAATCTGGCAATATCTTTGAGTTTGAAAACTTTTATGGTTTTACTCCTCCACCACATGAGAAAAAGTTTAGAATACCCGTGACCACTAAAGATGAAAATGCCCATATTTCTAATTGACAAATCTAGTTGAACTTTCTCAAGGGGTCACTGGGCCAATGCCTGTGAATATGATCTAAACGGACTTAGAGAAAATATTGCTGAATTGTTCACAAGAGGTCATTAGCTAAAATGACAGCATGGAAACTGAGTGTTAACCCGACAATATCGGCAGGTAATTATTTGGGAGGTAAGAGACAAAAGATAGTGATAAAATATTCATTTTATGACTGACAGGATTTGACAAATGTCTTCCCAAACATCCATACTAATGTGATAATGGGAACTGCAGATGCTGGAGAATCCAAGATAACAAAGTGTGGAGCTGGATGAACACAGCAGGCCAAGCAGCGTCTCAGAGAGCTTTTGATGAAGGGTCTAGGCCCGAAACGTCAGCTTTTGTGCTCCTGAGATGCTGCTGGGCCTGCTGTGTTCATCCAGCTCCACACTTTGTTATCCATACTAATGTCACGGTTTCTTATCACAAAAATGTTCATTACTTGGAATAAGGAATAAAGAGTTGTGTATGATATCAGTAGAGATCAAGAATGTTTTAATTTTGTTTAAATCTGAAAGCAGGTATTTTCTAAAGAAAGGAAGCCACAAGGCTCACAGCTTAAACTAAAATAAAAATTTGCTGCACAGAAATGAAAATATCTGAATCAGGTCACAACTTAACTGGGAAAAGTTTGCTGATAATCATGCTGCACTGTTCCACAATCCATTACAAAATGTATGCTGTGACAGTGAGGCCACTCAAAGTGATTGATTTGCCTGATTCACGGGACAAAAGCAATTCTTAATAGGCTTTGTTAGTAAACGAAAGGTAAACACAAAACGTTAACGAGTAGTGAAAAGAAAGAATTTCCAATCACCTATTACTCATCCCTTACAAACCTCAAATACACATACACACTCAGTCATGATTATGACATACAAAAGGCAAAGTGTTTAATACATATACTGTGGGTGTGAAAAGAATATAGATTGGGCAAAAATGATTCCAAATGTCAAAAGTTTAGACCATATGGAAGAAAATTATTTTGTGTGTTGTATCTTAATGGCTACCATCTCTGGTTTGAACTCTCCTACGTCTAATATGCTTTAACTATAGGGTTTTATATCTAAAATTCTTTTGCTCTCTTTTTTGGCGATACCAGAAATCCTAATCACTATTAATCCTCCAACACTCCCGCCATCTACAATCCGACCCCACCACCCAAGACATTTTTCCACCCCCACCCTTGCCTGCTTTCCGGAGGGACCACTCTCTCCAGAACTCTCTTGTCCGCTCCACACTCCCCTCCAACCCCACCACACCCGGAACCTTCCCCTGCAACCGCAGGAAGTGCTACACTTGCCCCCACACCTCCTCCCTCGCCCCCATCCCAGGCCGCACGATGACTTTCCATATTAAGCAGAGGTTCACCTGCACATCTGCCAATGTGGTATACTGTATCCACTGTACCCATTGTGGCTCCCTCTACATTGGGGAAACCAAGCGGAGGCTTGGGGACCGCTTTGCAGAACAGCTCCGCTCGGTTCGCAATAAACAACTGCACCTTCCAGTCGCGAACCATTTCAACTCCCCCTCCCATTCTTTAGATGACATGTCCATCATGGGCCTCCTGCAGTGCCACAATGATGCCGCCCGAAGTTTGCAGGAACAGCAACTCATATTCCGCTTGGGAACCCTGCAGCCCAATAGTATCAATGTGGACTTCACAAGCTTCAAAATCTCCCCTTCCCCCACTGCATCCCAAAACCAACCCAGCTCATCCCCTCCCCCCACTGCTTCCCAAAACCAGCCCAGCTCATCCCTGCCTCCCTAGCCTGTTCTTCCTCTCACCTAACCCCTCCTTCCACCTCAAGCCGCACCTCCATTTCCCACCTACCAACCTCATCCCGCCTCCTTGACCTGTCCATCCTCCCTGGGCTGACCTATCCCCTCCCCACCTCCCTACCTATACTCTCCTCTCCACCTATCTTCTTTTCTCTCCATCTTCGGTCCGCCTCCCCCTCTCTCCCTATTTATTCCAGTTCCCTCTCCCCATCCCCCTCTCTGATGAAGGGTCTAGGCGTGAAACATCAGCTTTTGTGCTCCTGAGATGCTGCTTGGCCTGCTGTGTTCACCCAGCTTCACACTTTGTTATCCTAATCACTATTAGTGGACTTGCAACATTAATGAGAGTTTCAACTCTTTTTGCCAACACCCAGAATTTCAACTGAATTCTGCTGGAAGAGATGCTTCATTCGTTGCAGCTTATTCAAACAAAACTTGAATGGAGAAGCCCTCTTCCCTGCCCCTCACCCCAAACCCGTTCATCCCTATAATTAACTGGCTGTTCTTTGTTTGTCAGGTTCACCTCCCAGCCCATCTGGTCACATGATTACGTACTGGAACCAAACAACTGCTTCTCCAGAAGTCATACCTAATTCCTGAAGGGACCAACACCCATACAGAATATATAGTCCTTTCCCCTAAATGTGTTTGAATCAAGACATATGTATTTTTAAACTTGCAGGTAGCTGTAACTTTAGAGACAAAATAATTCTTAGGGATGGGAGTTGGCAGTTACCAAGGAACATTTGTTTTTTTTTCTGCTGATTTAGTCTGTTTATAGTGAATGTTGTTCAGTGCATCAAAATGTGAGAATATCTGCTCTGGATTGATAGTGTGATTTCTTGGAGCAGTGGAACGGCAAGGGGATTGAGACATTCCTGTACACAAATTGTGAAAAGCTGGTGCATGTTAAAAGGTAGTTCAAAACTAATGGAATATTGACATTTTTAAATCAAAACTGGTGAAATTACAAAGCCTGGAAGTGATGCTTCAGTTGCATTTGCCCTTTGATCACTTGAGTTGATGGAATACTGGAGGTCGTGTTGTACAGCAACTGTCAGTGAGTATGTGCTGGCCCCAGGAGGGGAGCAGCACAGATTGATCAGTATGTTGAAAGGTTACGTTATGTGGGTCACTATGTCAGAAGAGCTTGTCATAGAAATAAATATAAGGGTACGCTTTGTTTACCAGTGGGGCAGTACCCACAAATCTCAGTCTGAAAATGCACTATTATTATGAGTTGCTGGGTTACTTGCTTGGCCTTCCTAACAGGCAATTGAAAAATATTCAAAGTTTGTTTTCTCTTTCAGGCAAGTTGATGGATCAATCCCAGTCCCAACTCATTACTACAGTATTATTACCAGCTGCCTGGATAGTACTCAGCCTGTGGACAAGTGTGACGGACAACTCACTGCGTCATCATTCATTCTTCCGCACAGATCTGACAATGATGAAAGCTGTAACGTAAGTGGAGAAAGCCCTGATGTGGAGTTGCTGGTGTTGGACTGGGGTGGACAAAGTCAGAAATCACACCACACCAGGTTATAGTCCAACAGGATTGTTTGAAAATTCAAGCTTTCGGAGCCTGTTCACCTGAGGAAAGACTGAGGCTCTAAAAGCTTGTGTTTTCAAATGAACCTGTGGCACTATAAGCTTGTGCCATGTGATTTCGGACCAAGTGGAAAAAAGCAGAAGTATTATATAATACTATGTAATAACCATTGTGTAATAATGAGAGGAAGGAATTCACTCTGAAGAAAATACCCCAAGAGTCAAATTTGTTAGTTATGGGATCTTTCTGGTCCTGAATTACACAGTATATACCATTGAACAGTTTTTGTTCTTTCCTACCATCAAACTCGACAGAATGGCTATAAACACATATTGGTGCAGCAGAGTAAGAACCATTGTTAACTATACCCATGTACTGTAAAGGGTCCGTGCTTTATCGGTGAGGTGGCTAAATACCTATCAGTTTTAACTGAGTTTTGTGTCATATAAAAGTGCACAGAATACGAAGGAATCGAATTGAAAATTTAGACAAAAAATAATAAAATGGTTTTAGCCTGAGAAATTTCATTTTGGAAATAGAGGCAAAATAGATTAAACACTTAAAAGGCTTCTCTGTGCACAAATATGAATAAATATAAAAATAAATGTAAGTATTCGCACTGTGTATACCGCCTTATGTGATACTGTACCACACTGACAAGCAACATCCAAGATGCAATCTCTTCTGTACTATGAATTAGCTAATCTGAGCTAAAATGGCAATGGGAATGCTTCCATATATAAAAAGGTTCTTAACTCTGATCAGCATTTGTTGAGCCCTGTTGAAGAACACAGGGTCAGGAACCTAGGCTCAGTTTGAATAGCCTCTAACACTGACTATCGAGGTCATTAAGAATGGCTATTTGAGAGATGTACTGGCTCCAGGGACCAATCCAAAGAATGGCATCAGACATAAAATGTTCAGACATAACTGCTTGGGTAGTGGTATACTCGAAAAGGAAAAGGGAAGAAAACTGTAAGATGAAAGTCATGGGGCAAACACTGATAGAAAGGAATTCCTTCTTAAGAAATGTCACACAATGCATTGCTAAAATAACGATATAAAAACTCAGTAACTGTGATAGGTATTTAGCTACCTCACTTATAAGCCTCAGATCCATTGCAATATGCAAGTGTAGGTAACAATCAACATATGTTTCTTATTCCCAGACACCAGTGTAAGTATTTATGGCCATTCTGTCAAGTTTGTTAGTGCAGAAAACTATGCTGCGTAATTCAGGGCCAGACAGAACCATCACAAATAGATTTTACACTTGGGTCTTAGACATTTTCTTAAGGGTCATTTCCACATCATTTTCACCAATTCCAAATTCCCTCTCAACAACACACTGAACTGATTATTTTAGAAATGTGTTGAAGTCCAAAATGACTCCTCTTCTGAACCTCATATAAAACAACACGGGAATTTAAGATACCCATCGACAGGACAAATCCTGTGTGGTTAATGATGAAAAGAAATGGATTTTCTAGCAATTTGAACAAAATATGAATATGGTTTCAAGCTAAAAGAAGTAATGTTGGCTACAGCATGAATTCACTGTACTGTCGTGAGGGTTTGGTGTTGGTGATAAGCTGGTCTGAGAATGGGAGAGGATGGAATTCACCCTGAAGAAGATAGCCCAAGTGTCAAATGCACCATTAGGACAGGGACTACCTCCTGCCAGATCATCAGAGACACATATTGGAACGGGTCCTCGAATTATTAAAGTAGTTTCATCGTTATTAGAAATGCTCTGTGTTTATATGCATATAAGTGGGCCCAATCAAATTCTGTGTCCATGCAGAGCAAAAACTAGTTGGTGTAACCTGTTTAATGGAGCAAGAACTTTTAGTGTGGCATGAGCTGACCCAGACTGCCAAATGTCCTCGATGCCAAAATGACTGGTTTCCAACAATTCAGTGTCAAACAGGAGGACTTGTTATGCAACATTAGCAATATGGATGGAGTGTTCATAACTTTCAATTTGTCTAGCAACCAAATTATGAACTGGAAAGGTTTGAAAGCAGTTGTAGTGAAAACACAGGACACGAGAAGACAAGATAATGATAATACTAGTTTGCATAGCCAGCTTAAAGCCTATCTTAATTCTCAAACACACCAAATCCAGTTGCCTGCAGGAGTTTTTGTGCATGTCCATAACAATGATTAGGTGGATGAGAACGGAGTGAAGTTATGCATTAATAACCTATGGAATAGGCAACTCAGTGGCTTATGTAAGGAATAGCTTAGTGTGCAGGACATTGAATCCCATTAGATCAAAAGGTATTTGGAAGGAAAAAAGCACCCAAATTGCAGTTATGCCTGGGATGTGACATCTGTAGGATGTGCTTCAGTAAGTCAATCAAGAGCCATGATGAAGTCAAATGGAATAGATGGATGGTTATTGGAGGGGTAAAAACCGTCAGAAGGAGTGGAAATAAAGTGTGCTACCTTTGATATTTTGTGTCAAATTGTGGGATGTTATTAATGCACAAGCTTCATCGTATCATTCAAAAATGCAGAATCTCCAATTCAGTGGACAGTAGGGGAAGGTGCGTTGTTTTGGAGAGATGTTTGAGAAAGTAAAATTACCACACTTGATCCAGAGTGAGATCCTTCAGATGATGCCATGGCCAAAGTGACTCAGAGTGAATTCAGTGACTTCTTTACTGAAGATAAATTTGATGGGTATAGAAATGCATTCATTGTGGTTTAAAATTTGTACAATTAATTTATTCGTAAACCATGCCACATTAACTTACTATAGAGTCCCAACCTCTTTTAATTAGCGAGCATCCACACCAGCAGTTTCCCCATTTCTGGCGGGTTTATTTACATGCTAACATCCATGGTATTGTAATATCTTTTATAACATTCTGGATTGCTATGTTAGTGAGCTATCAACACACTCAGTTTAAGTTATTTTCTTGAATGCTTACCAGACTGATGGGATGGAAGTTTTTCTCCCTCTGCTGTCTGCAAGGGGCTTGCAAGAAATATACACACATTAAAAAGGGGAAGAGAGAGGCTGTGAGCCTCAACAATGCTCATTGTATAATACCTATGGAGTACTGTGCCTTCCAACATACCAGTTAGCTGATGTGCTAGCTTACAACTAGCATGTAGTTACATTCTATGTATAGAACAATACCTTCACAGCAAAAATACATCTAGAACAAACTTTGTTTATTTCAGAGTAACGATGATGAATCAAAATGGGTTGAAGACCTTATGAAGTTACATACAGCACGTGTGCGTGACATTGAACACCTGACTGGTTTGGATTTCTACCGCAGGACTAACAGAGCTTACCCTGAAATCCTTTCTTTAAAGACATTCCTACAGACATTTGAAAGTGAAATCTAAACCTCTTGTTATTTGTTCTCACAGTACATCTTTTCCTTACAGGTGTATATTTTTTTAATACTTTTTTGTATTTATTACTTCAAACCATAGAATATTTTAAAGGCTGTTACTTTAAAGCTTTGCACCTAATGTCACACTTAATAACAAGCATGTGTCTTCTCCCCCACCTTTGTTATTATTTAGCTGTTTGAGTGATGTTTGTGTTTAACTGTTTGTACTACTGTGGCTTTTGTGTTTTGCCTAAGATTAGGACTGGGGCCTACAGGATTAAAATTTGCATTGATAAAAACCCAAGATTATTCACTGCATTGTTTGTTCAGTAATTTCTGTCCTGCATATTAAAATAGGACATATAAAGCAATTATATTTCAACGTTGCTGACATGAGGTCAACTTATATTTATGCTTCATATGCGAATTGTGTCACAAATATTATAAACCTTAAGTCAGATTGCAACAATGATGCTTTGATTCGGGAAGAAACAAATAATTTGCCTGTCAAAGAAGTAAAATGTTATATTAAATGTGAAATAAGCAAGCTCCTACTTACTCTTCCATGCACATTACAGAGACGCTGTTAGCAGAAAAGAGATATGGGACCTGAGTGGTCTAAAGGGAATGGGAGAAAAGAAAATAGTATAGTGGCTGCTTTTATCTTTTGAGGGAACATCTCTCCTCCTTTGACGTTTGCCCAGAGTTTTTATTGGAATTATTATGTGTATAGATATGTTCTGGAATAAACTGCGATCCATACAACATTTTTTTTGAAACCTATATTTTAAAAATGCACTTTCTTCCATGACAGTAAATCTTGAGACAACCAGCTTGCATTTTAAGAGTAATCCTACATTAAATATGCTACAACTGGAGCAACAGGCAACTTCAGTGGCTTTCTGAACAAGGAATTCAGGTTTAAACAATTTTCCTGATTTTTTGGGTGACGGTTCTCATGATGGTCTGCCTCAGTGGAAGAGCTGCAGAAATGGTAGTTGTACATTTTCCAAGGATAGAAATGGGAGAAATTGTGTGGGAATATCACCTAGCCTTTCTTTTTGAAGAAATATAAATTCGAAATTAAAACTTCAAAAAATGAATAAATTAGCATGAATTTAACAAGCATAGAGCTAAGTTGGTGCAATATAGCATGAGCTAACAAACAATGTTGAAGCGACTTGGCCAGAACATTACACGTAAATGTTCTATTTCAGTTTTGAGCATGTTTCTGGGATATACCTGGGAAAGCATGAGGTGTGAGATATCTTGTGTATTTGAAAAAACAACAAAGCAAGAAACAAATTAGTTTCCTCTTCAGTTTAGCTTTTAGATTAAGATAGTGCCTGGATTTCTCTTTCCTCGTGGATGTGGGATCTGTTTCAGTTGAAATACGCACAAATTCCAGAACAGAAGAACTACATAAAAACTTGCCAGATAACATATACAGTATGTTCTGATAATGAATTGACTAAATAGTGTTTTGTTCATTTTGTACTGCTATCTCCATGTTTTTCATTAATACCGAACTGGAGGGAAGTGTTGATACAGAATGTACACAGTTGAATTGCCCTGGCACAATAGGTCATTTCTGTGTAGTGGGTTTGTAAAACAAAATGGAAACAAATAAACATAATCATGTAAAAGAAACTTGATCATTGTACTGTAGTATTTACTTTGTATATGTTCATTGTTTTTGTACTAATGTTCAAAACATAATGTGCAGCCAGGATTACTAAAAGCACGTTCAAGTAGATAAATTTTGGCATCAATGTTTCTGCTCATTGGACAGAACACTTCCTGTTGTGTTGATTCTGAAATGTAGATGAAAGCTGGTTGCATAAGGCTGGCCTATATTACTCATGAGTTCAGTCAAGACCTTCGGACATAGGACTCACTATCATCCTTCATCAGTGTGAATTCCACGGTGAAGCATCCAATAGTTTGAAGTGGACTTTAGATGTGAAAGAATAAAACTTTTAGAATGTATTTGAGATGTGCACTTGTCTTCAGTTCATCCCACAGTGCTCTGGCAATTATCTTACGGTCATTGCCTAAATCAATAATAATTATCACTTCATTACCACCAACAATCACTGGGGATTTCTTATGGTTACTCTTACGGACTGGAAGTGATGTATCCGTGTTTACTATTCATGTCCTGACTTTCTGCAGCACTTTCAAATTGTCTCACAGATGTGTTTCTTCAATCTCTCCTTCCTTTTCAGGATTGGGCAGATGTTTCTCTCTGTCCAGTTTTACTTCTGGAATTGTTGACAAAACGGTCCTTACTCCCTTTTTTTTGCATTTCTTCCCCCTGGCAGAGAGAGTAGCTACATCTGAAGTCCTCTCTCTCACTGACTGCTGCTGTTTATATTTACGTGCACCTGGATTCTGTTTTGGGTAATTTGGTTAACCTCAACTTTTGTTGCACTGATGGAAGAGGTGGGACCAGGATTTCATGCTGTCCATCCACAGCTTCCAAAATGGCTGCTATTCTCAAAGTGTAACCTTGTCTTCCTGCAGCTCATGTCTCAATATATTTGATTTGCAATGGTTCATCCTCTGGTTGTTCAAATCCATTGCAACTGGATTCCAATCATCTATCACTGCCACAAGTGAGTCCAAATTGAGCTCCCGCTTTCCGTTCTTCCAGTCTCTGATGGAAAACTAGCCTGGGGAATGTGGAACTTGGTGTCCTTTGAAATGTTCACTCTCCAATCATGACTCATCTTTTCTGTTAACATCTTGAAAGACTCCCTCACTGGTGCACCCACTTTGAACTGAAACAAGGCATTCACTGTCCTCCTGCATCACCCTCACCACATCCAAAAATAGACGGTGACTGTCAGTGAACACCCCAACTCCACCAGCCAGGCTTTCCATTTCACTTTGATGGTAGTGGCATCACCTGAAAGATCAGAGATAGTAGGAACTGCTGATGCTGGAGAATCTGAGATAACAAGGTGTAGAGCTGGATGAACACAGCAGGCCAAGCAGCATCAGAGGAGCAGGAAAACTGATGTTTTGGGCCTGGACCCTTCTTCAGACATGGGGAGGGGGAAGGGGATTTTGAAATAAGTAATGAGAGAGGGGGAGGCGGATAGAAGATGGATAAAGGAGAAGATTGGTGGAGAGGAGACAGACGCGTCAAAGAGGTGGGGATGGAGCCAGTAAAGGTGAGTAGAGGTGGGGAGTTAGTGAGGGGATAGGTCGGTCCAGGGAGGACGGACAGGTCAAGGGGGCGGGATGATGCTAGTAGGTAGGAGATGGGGGTGAGGCTTGAGGTGGGAGGAGGGGATAGGTGAGAGGAAGGACAGGTTAGAGAGGTGGGGACGAGCTGGGCTGGCTTTGGGATGCGGTAGGGGGAGGGGAGATTTTGAAGCTTGTGAAGTCCACATTGATACCATTGGGCTGCAGGGTTCCCAAGCGGAATATGAGTTGCTGTTCCTGCAACCTTTGTATGGCATCGTTGTGGCACTGCAGGAGGCCCAGGATGGACATGTCATCTAAGAAATAGGAGGGGGAGTTGAAATGGTTCGCGACTGGGAGATGCAGTTGTTTATTGCGAACCAAGCGGAGGTGTTCTGCAAAGCAGTCCCCAAGCCTCCGCTTGGTTTCCCCAATGTAGAGGAGGCCACATCGGGAACAGCTGATTGACCAAGCAGCTCAATTCCCCAGACAGCAGACAGATCAGTTCTACCAAATGCCATGACACAATGGAGAAGCATTGACAAAGTGGTAATATTACTGGACAAGTAACCCAGAACTCATGTTAATAATCCAGGGATTTGGGCATGAATCCCATTGTGAATTCAATTTAAATAAAGTCTCCAGTTTGAAAGATAGCCTAGCGGTGACCATCAACCACTGGAGCTTGTTATTGAAAACCCAAGTCATGCACTTTACAGGGGAACCCAGCCATCTTTGGTTGTAGCTCTTAGAATTCCTTCAGTGTGGAAAAAGGCCCTTCGGCCCAACAAGTTCACACTGAACCTCAGAGCATCCCACCCAGACCCATTCCCCTATAACCCACCAAATCTACACATCCCTGAACACCATGGGCAATTTAGCATGGCCAATCTGCCTAGCTTGCACATATTTGGACTGTGGGAGGAAACTGGAGCACTTGCAGGAAACCCAAGCAGACATGGGTTGGAGTCGAGCCTGGGCCCCTGATGCTGTGAGGCGGCAGTGTAACCACTGAACCACCTCTAGATCTACTGACTGACTCTTAACTGCCATCTGGCCAATTAAGGATGGACAATAGATTCTGGCCTACCATCAGTGCCCACATCCTGTGAAAAAATAAAAGAAATTCCATTTATTCACATCGCAGGCTTTTTTTAAAAAAATCATTCGCAGGATGAGGGTATTGCTGGCTGGCCAGCATTTATTGCCCATCCCTAATTGCCCAGAGGGCAGTTCAGAGTCAACCACATTGCTGTGGGCCTGGACTCATGTGTAGATCAGACCAGGTAAGGATGGCAGTTTCCTTCCCTAAAGGACATTAGTGAACCAGGTGGGTTTTTCCTGACAATTGATTCACAGTCATCATTAGATTCTTTATTCCAGATATTTTTATTTAATTCAAATTCTGCCACAGTGGGATTCAAACCCAGTCCCCAGAACATTACCTGGGTCTCTGGATTAACAGTCCAGCGATAATACTTGTGGAATTCATTGCCACAGAGTGCAGTGGAGGCCGGGACATTGGATGCCTTCAAGGCAGAGATCGACAAATTCTTGATCTCAAAAGGAATCAAGGGCTACGGGGAGAGTGCAGGGAAGCGGTATTGAAATGCCCATCAGCCATGATTTAAATGGCAGAGTGGACTTGATGGGCTGAATGGCCTTACTTCCACTCCTATGGCTTATGGTCTTATGGTCAATACCACTAGGCCATCGCTTCCTCATCGCTGAACAAACAACATGGGCTGACTCCTAGACATGTGCTTATTTGACCTTCTCCCCCCAGGTTACATGACCTCATACATCGTCCAGACTGCTTGACAGCACCTTATCTACCTACTGTAGAGAATCTTGAGTCCACACACACCATTAGTTATCATCATGATAATTGCCAGTGCTGTCAAATGGCACTTGCTCACCAAAAAAACCCGCTCGCCAACACTGAGTCTGGACTCTGTCGACACAAGCAGTTACAGACTCATTGTAGACTTTGTCCAAATGAATCAAAGAGCTGAATTTCAGAGGTGTAATGGGAATTACTGTCCTTGTCATCAAAACAGAACTTGAATGAATGTGGTATTAAGAAGCCCAAGGAAAATTGAAGTCAGCACGTATCAGGTGAGAATTCACCTCTGGTTAGAATAATGCCTAGCACAATCGATGATTAGTTATGGTTGCTTTAGGTGAATCAGTGTAGTCCCAAGGTATCTTGGCAGGAGTTCCTTAGAGTAATGTCCTGGCCCAAACATCATCAGCGACCTTCCCTGCATCATAATGCCAGAACTGGAGATATTCACTGATGATCGCAGCGTGGAGTAGCATTTGCAACAATAGAGTCTTATCACCTCTTCCTGACATTCAACATCATTACAATTGTCAAATGTTAAGTCCTCAACATCCTGGGGTCATCATTGTCCGGAAAAACTAATGGGGCATAAGCTGCAGAAGTGCTATGATTACAAGGACATATCAGAGGCTGTGTATTATATAGAGCTACTCAATGCCTGACTCCTCAAAGCCTTACCTTATTATCCACAAAGAACAGACAGGGGTATGGGGACGTTTGGATACTTGCCCAGATAACCACAACTGCAAAAACAGTCAAAGCTTGACGCCATCCAGAACAAAGAAGTTTTCCAGATTAATACCCTGCCCGCTGCTGCTACACAGTGCTACCATTTACAAAATGTACCACAGAAACACATCAAGACTTCTTTAGCAGAATCTTACAGGTTCTTGACCCATACCATTGAGGAGAACAAGTGCAATGGATTCATGTCTACACATCTGCAAGACGAATACTATCCTGAGTTGAAAATGTGTTATACTTCCTCTGTAGTTGTTGGACCAAAATCCTGCAACTCATCCCTCTCACCAATGAATGAGT
This sequence comes from Stegostoma tigrinum, assembly GCF_030684315.1. Classification (NCBI taxonomy): domain Eukaryota; kingdom Metazoa; phylum Chordata; class Chondrichthyes; order Orectolobiformes; family Stegostomatidae; genus Stegostoma; species Stegostoma tigrinum. Next base: position 12,400,253 of record NC_081358.1, read on the forward strand.
TCCTAACACTAATGGGCTGCAACAATTCAGGACACAGTTCTTGCTGTCTTATCAAAGTGAATACATATTAGCCTTGCCCTTGACACCAGTCTCCGAAGAATGAATGAAGGAAAAATTCTAATAAAAAATCCACCACTTATGCCACATAGATTTCACACAAGAAACTTGTGTTTAATTCCTGGGGTAAGGATATATGTTATTAGCTTGTTATTCCTCATGTACACACATGTTACTGCTGATCTAAAATAACACATTATTTTACCCTATTAACGAAACAGAAAATGCTGGAAAATCTCAAAGTCTGGTAGCATCTATAGAGAGAAACAGAGTTACGTTTCAGGTTGATGAACTTCAGTCTATTTTAAAAAATCAGCAGCTTTAAACATTCAACCTGCTTCTCTCTCCAAAAGTACCTGCTGAGTATTTTCAGGATGTTCTGTTCTTCAGCTTTCAGGTATCTGCAGTATTTTGCTTCTGTAATCTCTGATTTTACAAGTTGAGACTCAAGATCTGCTCATGACCTGGATTCTTTATAATTGTGAACTTGAGCTGAACACTGCAATCAATGAGAAGCAATTCAGAATTTTCAAGTTATCTTTGCATTCTGCCCTCTCACTCGCCATGTCATTGTGAATATTTATCTTGCAAACAAAAACACACTTGTTCTGCAACAAATTTTGGGCTGATAGATCAGTCAGATCAAAGATGGAGTGGCAGGATTTATGTAACAAGCATTTCTGCAGCAATCACTTCGTTCATACTACATCTGAGGAATCTGATTTTTTTCTCAGCTTGATCCAATAGTTTTCCAATGGTGCTCAAAGCAAAGTTCCATTTGTTAGCTTGGTCTCTTACCTTTCTGAATTTCAGAATCAGATATATCAAGGCCAGTGTTGTGAAAAAGAGAGGCAAGATGGCTTTCAGGAAGCAACGATGCAATGATAGTGTCAGTGGTCCAGGGATTCAAAGTCCCTGCTTAACATGCATTGGTGAGTCTGCCACCATGGCTGATCATGAAATTTGAATTCAATTAAAAAAATATGAAATTAAAAGCTGGTCTAATGCACCCCATGGAGGTGAGGAGGAAGAATTCTGCGAGAAAGGGCTGGTTGGGGTTTGGGGCTGGGGCTTGGGAGGAAGATGGAATCCAGCCTCAAATTCAGCAAGCCATCATTGCTGATGGGTCTAGTGACTGACAATGATTGTTGACTTCCTACTTTGATCACTTCTGTGTCTCACTCCCCACTGACAACTCCCTCCCCATTATAACCCTACTGTCTTTGTGCCCAACCCTGGAGAAGCTATCCCAGGGTCACCAACTATTGGGAAGAAACAAGGAACACATTGCTGGAGGACAGGTGAGAATTCGGAGTTGAGGGCTGCTACAGTTGGAACGGCAGTGAAGAAAAAATGGATGCTATTATCCTACAAGAGGACAGCAAGCTTCTACTCCATGGTACTATTGCCACTTCAGCTGGGCAGAGCCTCACTAATCTAAACAGTGTATTGGAAGATATTTTACTGGAGTGCTATGTGACAATGCACGTTTCCTCAAGCTCTAATATCTGTGGGCATTATCAAGTTCAATAATTTTAGGCCCTCAACTCTCCCATGTCCCAGCCCCCCCACCCCACACACCAGGCCTTGTTACTACATAGCCTGCCATTACCCACCCCCTGTTGTTAGTCACTAACAGTCCCCATTAACAACTATTCACCCTCCCAGCCTGATCGTTTGCAGCTCTTTGTCTGTCAAACTGCTCTTCTCTCTCTATAGGCTCTATCCTATCATTTACTCCCTACTCCATCCCTGCTCCTTATTTTCAGCATATAAACTGATGTTTTCCCAGCCACCATCAGTTCTGAGGAAGGGTCACTGGACCCAAAACATTAACTCTGTTCTTCTCCTTCACAGATGCTGCCAGACCTGTTGAGCTTTTCCAGCAACTTTGTTTCTGTTCCGGATTTACAGCATCTGCAGTGCTTTTGATTTTATATGACATTGCTCATGGCAGTAAGCTGAGATTGCATCTCTTAATTTCAGCTTCCAAAGCAGCACGAAGACAGTTCTATTACAATGGAACCTGAGACAATAACCATTACACACTGCATCATAGTTGGATCCATAGTTGTGATAATGATGTTAGTCGTCAATATCTGACTGCAAACAATGGGCTTCAAGCTCAGTGTTCGCAATGTAAGTTCTGATCTTCTTCATGCTCCTTGACAATGACTACCAAAGCACTAAGAATTTCAGTGTGGTCATCCATCAATATTCTTCTATACTCTGCTACTGGAGCTCTTTGGAGCAAAAATGGTGCACAACATTGTCCTATGGTGAGCTGGCATCAGCATTCCCACTGCTCACTGTTCTGTCTGTACACCACATGTCTCCACACTCCCATTACAGGAAGTTCCAACTTCTTAAAATTGCTTCTAAGTTGCATGTAGTGCCAATGTCTGAGCTGGTAACTGAGAGTGTGAGAGTGAATAATAATTACCTTCCTTCCATCTTATTCTCTTCCATCATTTCCTGACCAAGTGATGGTTCTTTGGGGTCCGAAAAGAGAAAGGCGCTGGGCACAGCCAAGGGATGCATCTTTCACCTTCGGTATGTCAGAAGAGGGCATAGGATGAGATGGAATTTGGATGTGAAAAATAGAATTAGGTAGGAGCATAGCATGACTTTTGATAATGCTATCTTTGATATTATCTTTGATTTCCTTCACAGATGCTGCCAGACCCGCTGAGCTTTTCCAGCAACTTTGTTTTTGCTCCTGATTTACAACATCAGCAGTTCTTGTGGTTTTTATAATATTTGATGTATTTAGCAACTCTGCTAGCCACTGAGTCAATAATTGAAGTTTGTATAATGACAAACAGTGTCTTCTCCACCATTTGGTTCCTGCAGCCTGTAGCTAGGCAAGGGAGAGACGTGTGCGAGTGTGGGTTAATATATTGGGTTAATGTAATTGGCAGCATCTGCAAGCTAAGGGTGTATAGCAATGCATAAGATCTGAAGAAGGTGTGGTGCAGCATTAGATGACAAGTATATTTCCTAATCGATGGAAAGTAGAGTTGTAGAGTTATAGAGTAGTACAGCCTAGAAATGGGCCCTTCAGCCCAAACTGGTCCAAGTTGTCTGTGGTGCCAACTCAGCCAGTTCCAATTGCCTGCATTTGGTCCACATCCCTCCAAACACCTCCCATCCGTGTAACAATCCAAACGTTTTTTAAATGTTGCTATTGTACCTGCCTCAGCCACTTTCTCTGTCAGTGCGTTCCAAATATGCACCACTCTCTGCATGGTCCTTCCTAAATCTTTCCCTTTCACCTTAAACCCTCTAGTTTTCAATTCCCTGTCCCTGTGAAAAAGTCTATATGCATTCATCCTATCAACAGTCCTCATGTTTTTATACACCTCAATAATGTCACCCATCAAGCTCCTACGTTCTAAGGAATTAAGTTCTATCCTGGCCAACCTCTCCCTATGACTCAGGCTTTCTAGGCCTGGCAACATCCTTGTAAATCTTCTTTGCACACTTTCCAGTTTAACTATCTTTCCTATGGTAGGGTGACCAAAGCTGGAAACAATAGTCTGAGTGCAGACTCATCAACAACTAATACAACTGTAGCTTAACATCCCAACTCCTACATTCAGTGCTTGAACTATAAAGACCAGCAAGCTAAATGCCTTCTTCACCACCCTGTCCACCTGTTACGCCACTTTCAACAAATTATGTACATGTACCTCTAGACACTTCTGTTCCACAACACCCCTCAGGACCTTACTGTTTACTGTGTATGTCATACCTTGGTTTGACTTTCCAAAGTGCAACACCTCACACTTATCTGTATTGAGTTGCATTTGCCAATCCCCAGCCCACTTTCCCATCTGATCAAAATCTCCCTGTAATTTTTGATAACCTTCTTTGCTGTCAGTGATGCCTCCTAATTTTGTATCATCTGCAAACTTACTAATCATGCCTTGTGCATTCCCATCCAGAACATTTATACAAATAACAAAATCACAAAGGTCCAGCACTGGTCCCTGTGACACACCACTTTTTACAGGCCTGCAGCCCAAGAAACAACATTCAACCATCACTCTCTGCTTCCTGCCATCGAGCCAACTTTGAGTCCAAGTAGCTAGCTCTCCCTGGATCCCGTGCGACCTAACCATCATAACAAGCCTGCCGTGTGGAACTTTGTCGAAGGCCTTACTAAAGTCCTTATGGACAACATCCACTGCCCTGTCCTCATCCATTCTCATGGTGACCTCTTCGAAAGGTCTAAAAGATTTGTCAGACATGACTTCCACACACAAATCCGTGCTGACTATCCTTAATCAGACCTTGACTAGCCACATGTTGGTTGTTCCTGTCCCTCAGTATCCTCTCCAATAACTCGCCTACTTCAACTTGCCTTTAGAAAGAAAGAAGGTGAACACACCCTCATCTACATCAATGGAACCGAGGTCATGAGAGTGAAGAGCATCAAGTTACTTGGAGCAACAATAACTGACAGTCTGTCCTGGACATAAACACAACAACCAAGACGGCACAATGACTCTCTCCTTTATCCAACCTCCCACTCCCTCCCAGACAGCCCTGGAAACCTGTCCCATCGCTAGGGTCCCTCTCCAAATTCTACAGAATGGAAACTGCTCTGCCCAGTACCGCAAGAAACCACAGGAGGTGTCATGCACAGCCCAGAACATCATAGAAGCGAACCGTCTATCCATCAGCCACACCCATATAGCTTGCTATCTTGGATATGTGACCAATGCCATCAAAGATGCATTGTACCTTGGTAATGACCCCCTGCAACCTCTTCTGTCAGGCAGAAGACACAGAAGCCTTAACACACGCACAAACAGGCCCAGGAACAGCACCCCCTTCAGCGTCCATCAGAATGTTGAATGGACTCTAGCCTCAAATAATATAACCTGCAATATAACTTGTATTCCATCTAAGTCTTTTTGATGTATACATCCTTTGCTTACTGTGATTTGTTAGTGCTGCATGAAAACTGTTTTTCACTGAATCTTTGTACACATGACAATAAAACGATCCATCAATGTCTTGGAAGATTACATAAACATAAATGTTTTGACAGCTGTTTAATAAACTGGATGCTGTATTGCGACAAAGGACATGGATTGGCCTGCAGAAGAAATTAAGGAGTTAATTTCATGTAAAGCTGTGTTTTAAACAGATAGCTAATCCCTGAATGTAACAAGGCACAGGAGAGCTACTTCTGATAAGAGGGAAAGTTACACAGTTAAGGTCTCTAGAAATGTAATCAATGTTAAAGATGAAAAAATCTATTGAATCATCAATAGTTATCACACCACAAACTTGAAAGAGAGAATATTGTAAACAAATCCAACACCAGAACTCTCTCTTAGCAGAACTTCGAAGAAAAGCACTGCTTAAGGATCAAACCCTGACCGCTTCCAGAGACAGACACTGTTGGTGGAATCCTGGCCAGATTCCACCATTAATTGGGTAATAGCCAAGTTGTAGTTAAATAACTGTGATGTGGTAAATTGAGCAATATGTGAAGTTAGTGGTTCAGCTGCAAGGATATTGTATTTGAAAATACATTCACTGACCTTGACCACTCAGATGAAGTCATGAAACTTCTTGCAACACTTGGCAGCCTGTTGCGTGGGGTTGGACTTTTGGAATTGACTTTGCTGACTATCTATTTCCACTGCCTTCACAGTGTCAGTGTGAAGGGTCCCCTGTGAATACAGGATGTATCTACTTGTCACACCTGACACCAGTGCTTCCAATGCTGGAATGTCGTCTTTTCTCTGGTGTGTCACTGTCGATCTTCCTGTAGATCAGACCCTCCCCAGCTGGTTGTAGCACCCATTTCTCTCAAGACGTACCTCCCCTTCGAACAGCGCAGGCTGGATTAAAGTTAAACTTGAATTTGAGCTAATCTCATAATTTAGTGTCTCTTGCTCAGTCGTGCAGGCACTCATAATTACCTGCTGCAGTTATGTAAGTGAGGTGACTGCATAGAATTTGAGTGCTGTCTATACAATATCAGGGGCATGGCATCGACATGTTGTCAACCTTTAAGTATGTTTTCAGGTCTTATTGTATTTAGCTACCAATGACTTTTCTTCATCTCCAGGAAGAAAAGCGAGTTTGGATGTCAGCTGAAATTACTGCAATGCAGGCGCTTCCTAGAAAATGTTAGAAATATTTCAAATACACAAAATAGACAAGTTAACTTTCCTCTAAACCATAAATTTTGCAGTTTGCAGCGTGACAATGAGCCATATAAAATATTTTTGAATAATAATTTAAGCAATAGTTTAGAAGCACACATTAGCAGGCTGATTAGCAAACTGCTGAATCACATTATGCACATTCCTTTTATGGTCAAAACGTTCTGAGGGGTCCTTGAATTTCATTAGAGTGTGAATGGCTGGGGGCACATGCAAACCAGTTCAAATGCTACAGCAAAAACGAGCCGTGCAGGTGAAAACAAACTTTATCCACAGCCCCATCAAGTGGTTAGAGCCAGAGCTGCAGAAATCATAACCCTGAGTTGCTGATTTCACAGACTTTTCATTTCCACAGAATATGAGAATTGTTGCGGTGCGGATGGAGGCCATTTGGCTCATTGTATTACTCTGGCTACCTACACATTTTAATTTGGTGTCAATCTTTTGCTTTTTCCCCATAAACTTGCACATTGTTTCTACTTGAACACTATATATGTAAATGATCTGGAGTAAGGTATAGACGGTCTGATTAGCAAGTTTGCAGATGACATTAAGATTGATGGAGTAGCAGATAGGGAAGGGGACTGTCAGAGAATGCAGAAGAATATAGACTGGAGAGTTGGGTGGAGAAATGGCCGATGGAGTTCAATCCAGGCAAATGCAAGGTGATGCATTTTGGAAGATCCAATTCAAGAGTGAACTATACAGTAAGTGGAAAAGCCCTGGGGAAAATTGATACACAGAGAGGTCTGGGTGTTCAGGTCCATTTTACCCTGAAGGTGGCAACGCAGGTCAATAGGGTGGTCAAGAAGGCATACGGCATGCTTTTCTTCATTGGACGGTGTATTGAGTACAAGAGTTGGCAGGTCATGTTGCAGTTGTATAGGACTTTGGTTCGGCCACATTTGGAGTACTGTGTACAGTTCTGGTCGCCACATTACCAAAAGGATGTGGATGCTTTGGAGAGGGTGCAGAGGTGGTTCACTAGGATGTTGCCTGGTATGGAGGGCGCTAGCTATGAAGAGAGGTTGAGTAGTTTAGGATTATTTTCATTAGAAAGACAGAGATTGAGGGGGGACCAGATTGAGGTCTACAAAATCATGAGAAATTTAGACAGTGTGGAGAGGAAGAAATTTTTCCCAGAGTGGGGCATTCATTTACTAGGGGTCACGATTTCAAGGTGAGACGGGAGAAGTTTAAGGGAGATATGTGTGGAAAGTTCTTTACACAGAGGGTGGACGGTGCCTGGAACGCGTTGCCAGCGGAGGTGGTAGAGGCAGGCATGATAGCGTCAGTTAAGATGTATCTAGACAGATACATGAATGGACAGGGAACTGAGGGATACAGATCCTTGGAATATAGACGACAGGTTGAGATAGAGGATCTGATCGGCGCAGGCTTGGAGGACCGAAGGGCCTGTTCCTATGCTGTAATTTTCTTTGTTCTTTGTTCTTTGAATAATCATCTGCAGCCTTCGATTGTCTGAATTGAACTCTCCTCCATCAAAATTCTAGGTAATGCATTCCAGACGCTAACCACTAACTGTGTGAAGAGGGGTTTTCTCATTTTTCATTTGCTTCTCTTGTAAAGCATTTTAAAACTGTGCCCTTCGATTCTCGGCCCATTTCCAATAGAAACAGTCATGCCCAACCTCCTCTGACCACACTGCCCATGATTTTGAAAAGTTGAATTAAATCTCAACCTTCTCCCTCCCAAAGAAAACAGTCCCCGCTTCTGCAGTCTATTTCATAAGTGAAGTGTCCTTTCCCCGAAACCATTCTCGTAAACCTGTTTTGACTCAAAGTTTTCATATTCTTCCTAAAACGTGGTGCCTAAAACTGTACACAATACTCCGGCTGGGTCCAACCTGTGTATGATATAAATTTATCATAATCTCCCTACTCTGGCCCTTTGTGCCTCAATGTATGAAGCCTAGAATATGGTATGCTTTATAACAGCTCTCTGTATCTGTCCTGCTATCTTTAATGGCTTAATTACACATGCATCCAGGAGTCTCTTTTCCTGTGCAACTTTTAGAACAGTACCCTTTGCTTTATACTGTCTCTCCATGTTTTTTGTACCAGGGTGTATCACCTGATACTTTTTGCATTGAACAACATCTTCCAGCTACAGGCCACCTCATCAACATGCCAATGACCTCTAGAAATTCTACACTACATTCCTCACAATTTACACTTTTCTCAAGTTTTGAGTCATCCACAAACTTTGAAATAGGCCCAACACAACAAGATTCAGAATATTAATATACAGTAAGGAAAAGCGACGGTCCCAATATTAGCCCCTCTGCACCTTTTATTTCTGCACTTTGTTCCCACTCTGATCTTTCTGCCTTGAGCCAACCTTAATATTCCAATGAAATGAAATAAAAGCCTGAAGAACAGCACCTCATCTTTCAACTTGACATGCTAAAGCCTCCAGGAATAAACACTGCAGTTCAATGATTTTAGATCATAACCTCTGCCTTCATTTTGTATCAATTGTTTACTGGTTTGAGTCGTTTCATTAATTTTAAGTTCATCTGTATCCTGAAATTGTGTGACCATATGTGACAGTCAATTTCAGTTTTCTACAGTTTCACACCTGGAATACCAAGTGTCTCTGCAGAGTTTTGCTCTCCAGGTTGATCTTTCTGATGCTTATTCTTTTACTTTAGTTAAAATTGATTTTTCCCCTTAATTCTAATGGGATATCTGAACCACTTGAGAAATTAATTGGATTTGCTGAGATATTGATTCAGCAGATCTAAGAAATTAGCGTGGTTCCATGATGACAAGATAACATGTGCGCTAACTGGCCAAATACGATGTATATTATTGGGTTAAAAAAGAGTTTTGGCATGTTGATGGGGTGGTCTTGTAGCTGTAAGATGTTGTTTAATGCAAAAAGTATCAAGTGATACATTCTGGTGCAAAAAACTCCTGTGGGCTATCTGTGCCTGGTGAGAAGTTTGCATGAAGCAATCCAGTAGTTTTCCACTTTGGGGAGCTCCAGTTCAACCGTAACATATTTGTGTACTTCTTCAGATGTTGTAGCCATGACAAAAATATAGTTATACCTCCACAAAGTTAGATTGTACTATAACCTAGTTAGCTTGCAGACACATGGACACTCAACGGCACTTTGTCGTGAAGCCAGCTGCTTCAGAAATGGATTCAATTTTGTATCTTCTCACCAGCTGGTACATGCATAGCAATCTCAGAATCTTTCATGCATATAAGCTTTATAATGATAACATAAAATGATCTATCCCAGTGCCCTCTGAGAAATCATCCTGCAGAATTGTGTGGATTGTAATTGACTTTCATTTGTCATCCATTTGCAAAGAAGAACATTGTAGTGATAGAATGACTATTGATAAATTTGAGGACCTCTTTCAACGTAGATGTCTAAAATAGGCATTAGGTTTCTTGAAAATATTTATTGAGTTCCTCTTGATGGACACCTTTTAAGATCATTCAATGATAAGCTAAACTGTCCCATCAGAGTATTCAGTGGCTCCTATTGGGGTCAATGTCATTTAAGTGCAAGAACTTTAAGACAAAAACATTGCAGAGATATGAGGAGCAGGGGTTTTTCCAGATTGCACAGCCTATTACAAGACCATCCGGACCTACAAAATCTGTTCCAAATTACCTTCAGGGACTTACCTGCCAGCGAGACAGTCAATCTTCACACTGATGTCCTGCCCTCAAACTACGCAATAGCATATGCTTATGAGATGGAGTGAAAACTTTGAATGGTCCTTAAGTTTTTGAGCCTGGTTGTGTGCTACTTGCAAACTGCTGAGGCTGGTCTGCAAAACAGACCCAGTGATAGTTTACTACTATTTCAGAAACATAAATGATACGGTTAAATTTGGCCATGAAGAAATGGCTCACCTATATAAACCTTAATGCAAACTATGCTACTTGTACAAATTCTTTGGGTTGAATTTTGCTAGGAATCAAGTAGGAGTTAACTTTGGTGAGTTTTTTCATCGAGAATTTCTCTCTGTGAGGCCTAGTGTATTATCTCACACCATCTGCCTGAGCTCCTAAACTGTCTAACATCATTTATGCATCATTACCCTATGGTGGCCAATTTTTGTTTCCTCCATGTTAGTTTCCATTGGCAGGACAGCCTGTATTTCCTGGTGTTGACACCCATATTTAAAAGAGCCGGGTCAAGCACCAGCAATCAGGACCTGCGCTTCATGGCTTGTGTCATTTATCAACAGTAAGAGGCTAAGTCTGCAACTCACACTGTGACGTGGGACCTGCGTTGGCGTTCATCCTCATGTGAAATGGAGCTGAAAAATAACTGCCACCAAACTTGGAGGAGGTTTTTGTTTTCGTCTGAGGGAATGGGCTCTACATGTGAGTAATCCTATTGCATTTGCAATCTCCTGGAGTTGTGCTGCATTCATCAGAATGAGATCTGCTGTGTCAAAGGTCTATCTAAAGTCATAGTATGGCCCACCTTGCTGGATTCCTCCATTTCCCAACATATTGAGGACTACAGCAAACTTTAAATTGTGAGTCATACAAATACTCACTGCTCACTTTCCTCAGGAAGTATTTTGTTCTGATGTTCCCCAATTAGGCTCATTAGCACAATGACCAATGGATTCACTAAAAGGGGGTGATTGTCTGTGTGGCCGCTGTACAAAGAACATAAAAATACATTAAGGAGGAAGAAGCTCAGTACCAGAAGCGACGTCCAGGGGTTGTTAAAGATGTTGGAGCAGGATGATGAGGGAACCCCAAAATACTTGATGCCATTTTTCCTCCAGGTGAGTGGGGTGCAGTGTCATTACAGACAGATTGTCCAGGACGCTGTAACAGGACAGTGTCATCTGTTGGAGGACTTGTGAACTAAAGGGGGAAAAGGGGGTAGCAGGGTGGCTCACAAGCTGTCAGTTGCCCTAAATGTTTTTTCAACTGCTGCTTCCAAAGATTTACTGGGGATTTGTGTGGCATCTCTCAATCCTCAACCACCAAATTTATCAAGATGCAAGTTACAGTTGCAGTTTGTGTACAATTACATTGTTTCGTCTCATTTCCACATGATGTGATCAGTTCTGTAACATGTGCATTGAGAGTGCCATATCATTCATCAATACAAAAGGGCTCCATTCAATCAACATTAAGGTCTTCTATGATTATTGGCCTACATCTGTGCCAGGTACCCTGGAAGCTGCCATGATGTCTATATCCTGAAGAACTCTTAGGTTCTTGCGTCTTTTCAAGGGGCTGGATGCCTTACAAGGATAGCTGTTGGGAGAGTAGGGTAGCCTCTGTATCCACAGCTAATGACTCTGTAACCTAAAATCCTGACTGAGGCCTAGTGTAGATACAACAAAGTACACTGTTCTTCCATGGCCATCATGGGGCAGAAGATAGACTTTTGAAGATGAGGTTCTGATGCTTGTATCTGACTGGCAGACTTGTTATACATGATGTATAATCATTGCATCTTGTGTTCTGCACAAGAAGAGTAGTCTAAGACAGAATGTGATGGATGCTGGAGAGAATGGTAGTAGCCTTTTGAGGAAGAAGGTAGGACATTGAGCAAAAGGAAAATCACCTTTAGCAGAGTAGAGCATTAGACTGTTGGTTGTAATTTGTCAGAGAGGACTGAATTGATACACACTTTGAATCAATCTGAGTTGAATGAAGTCAATGTTTGCAGACCATAAATTTGCTTTAAGTCAAAAGGGAAGTCCTGTTTCAGTCTTTGTAGCAAATTCAGATTAGAACAAAGAAAATTACAGCACAGAAACAGGCCCTTCAGCCCTCCAAGCCTGTGCCAATCCAGATCCTCTGTCTAAACCTGTCGCCTATTTTCCAAGGATCTATATCCCTCTGCTCCCTGCCCATTCATGTATCTGTCTAGATATATCTTAAATGATGTTATCGTGCCCACCTCTACTACCTCCACTGGCAACGTGTTCCAGGCTCCCACCATCCTCTGTTTAAAGAACTTTCCATGCATATCTCCCTTCAACTTCTCCCCTCTCACCTTGAAATCATGACCCCTAGTAATTGAGTTCCCCACTCTCGGAAAAAGCTTCTTGCTATCCACCCTGTCTATACCCCTTATGATTTTGCAGACCTCAATCAGGTCCCTTCTCAACCTCCGTCTTTCTAATGTAAATAATCCTAATCTACTCAACCTCTCTTTACAGCTAGTGCCCTCCATACCAGGTAACATTCTGGTGAACCTCCTCCGCACTCTCTCCAAAGCATCCACATCCTTTTGGTAATGTGGCGACCAGAAGTGTACGCAGTATTCCAAATGTGGTCGAACCAAAGTGCTATACAACTGTAACATGACCTGCCAACTCTTGTATTTAATACCCATTCTTTATTTGTTTCTTCATTTTTCCTGCTGTTTATTAAAAGTTAATGTTGACAACTGTTTGGAAGTGATGCAACGCGATGCTCCCACATTAAAAATGACAGTGTGTTATCCTATGCTGGGTGTTAGAGAAAGAATAGCACTTCTTTCGGTTTTTTTAACATGGCATGGTGCTACTGATAGAGTCTGCAGTTTGATTAATGTAACTGCAGTTAAATAACAGTCAATTAGACATATGATGATGTAAAGTGGCAATTTATTTACAAATGTGCGCCTCTGTTTCCAATGAAGTAAAATCGGTTTCATCCATGTGCCATCATGAAGTCTATTGTGAAGGGCTGGCAGCATCTTGACCTGGCATGTGGCCAGCCTCTAAATGAGGCGCTGGTTGCATGAATCTTTGCAGGTCATAACAAATACTTCTGCCGCTGATGAGCACAATATAAGCAAGATCACAGCACTGTAGAGGTGTGATGCCTACATGAGGAGATCAGCAGCAGAGAACTGCATGAGAATTCACAATCAGAAATTCCCCTGAATTAACCAACGGTTGATTTTTTGGAAAATTCAGCGCATGATGAGACACTTTTCACTGGCTTTCGTTTGCGTCTTGTTTCAAAATTGGGAAGCAAGCTGGTAAGCTGCTGCAGCATAAACAATAAATGATGAAACACTTCCTAACAGAGCTGCAGTTGTCAAACTAGAGAGCCAGAATCTGTGTGGAACTGTGGCGAATACAGGTGTAACGACACAAAGAAAAGCTACAACCGTCTCTTTCTGGATGTAGCATATTTCAGCTGCCTAAGTATGATATAGGAAACTGAAAATTAATGTTGCTCATTATGACTACAATGTTTCCCACACCTACTAGACGGGATTTATGAATGCCAACACTGATGTGTACAGTTTGACACTAACAACTTTCAGAAGAGTGATTCTGAAATCAAAACAATAGTTTATCAATATGAAGGAAACAAATATTTTATCTGGATAATATTTGATGGTGAGTAAGATACATGTTTGTCCAGGTGCTCACTAGCTAGATTTACACATCTCTTCACAGATGTTACTTTCTAGCCCTCAAATAGGGTACTGCAAATCCCAGAGTGAAGTACACAGTATACTCCTACAGCATTTAATTAGTAAATTACATATTGGTGTTAAATATTTACACAGTAGTAAAACAGACAACCATCCAACCCATTGAAAATTTCACAACATTGGATTTGGGAGATGTATCTTACAATACCAGTCACAATTTGTGCACTATAGTCTCAATTCCAGAGATCCCAACTTAGCTGGTTGTTTCAGCTGAATTTAGGCAATACAACAGTCTCAGATCTAGATTAGATATGGCAACTGCACACGTGTGGTATTTTTATAAAAAATATATTTTAACAACCATTTAATATGCAACTGTACAGGTACAATTCTCATGTTGATTCATACCAACAAGCCTGTTTTCTATTTACAACACAATAGCAAGAATATTGCTTAAATACAAAATTCAATAAAAATGTTCAAGTATTTTGAAAATGAAGGGCAAACTGAAAGCATGTTAACTGTAGTTAAAGCCCACTTAAAACCATAAAAAATACTGCTGCAGTAACCCGTTTCTCAACAGTGAAATATTTAGGGATCAGATATTTGGTCTGCTCGGAACACAGTGTTGTCTTGTGGGCAATTATAATGACAGGAACATGTGATGATGATCATCATCTGTTTTTGAACAATTATTCCCCCTGCACATTTAAAATCCAGTTGGGATGTTTTGGTGCTGTGAGGGGTGCAGCATCTTCCATCATTGCAAACTCCACAATATTTAGGTTTGTATGACTGGACGCTTACGCAGCCATCGTATTCAAATCTTGTAGGTTTCGCTGCTTTTGGGGTTCGGACACATCTTTTCCCTTTCTTTAAAAACAGGAAGGAAAATTCAAACTAATTAAAAAACATTGTCAGTTATCAGTTTTACAAGTACAAACAGTTTTAAAGTGTGACATCATACTGGGTTTTGACACCATAATACATATGCAGGAGAGCTCAACTTGCACGTCAATAATGTTACACAGGACAGAATTACGCAACTCAAAAAAGTGATTTCAGTTTGAGTTTACAGGAAGAGACAATTTGGTATTCAAGTTTGTTTGCTTGGTAAATTTGCAACTGCATCAAATATTATTGAATAAATGGAGTAGAAAAGATACTGTAGCTTTTCAAACAATATTATTTAGCTGAAAAACATGATTTTTATCTGGCCTTTTCTTAACAAGTGTTTCTTTTCAAATGCAGACCAAGACGATTGGAGAGCAACATATGGAATTAAAATAACACTGAATTCCAGTTCAGATCAGAGTCTATTGTGGACTTTTGCCATTGTACATTTAGATCCAAATTGTGCAAAATTCCAGTTCTCATTGTGAATTGGGCCAGGGCATTAAAAGAAGTCGTTGCAGAGCTAGTGGGGGCATTAGTGAAAACTTCCAAAATTCCTTAAACTCTGTTAAAGGTACCAGTCAACTAGAGAATAAGAAATGTAACATCATTATTCAGGAAAAAGAAGGACACAGAAAGCATGATGTCATAGGGAAATTACTAGAATCCATTAAGAAGGAGTTTGTGGTAGGAAACTTCAACTGCAAAGGGATCAGATGGAGTCAACATGGTTTTGCAAAAGATGATCGTGTTTTACTAACTTAGAGCTCTTATGAAATAACAGACAAGCTGGATAAAGGGGAATGTCTAGGTGTGATGTACTTAGATTTCTAAAAAAGCATTTGATAAAAGTGTCACAACAAAAGGATACCACACAAGTTAGAGCTCATAGTGCAGGGGTGACATAGTAACATGGCTGGCTAACATGAAGCAAAGAATAAATTGACCTTTCCTGTTATTCTGTAGTATGTGTTCCAACTTCACCACAAATCTATTCCTAAACTTGTACAGCAATACATTGTCTAAGATACAGATGATGTATTAAACAAGTGGTTCAAATCAAGTGGGAGGATAAAAGACCCACAGCACAATTTGAAGAACAGGTGAACTATCCTTGTGTCTCAGTTTTATTTCCCAATTGTCCAAAATTTATTCTTCAACCAAGACCAGAAAAAGTTGTCAATTTCATCTAGAGATAACACTATGGAGCTGGAGGAACACAGCAGGTAGGCGGCAACAGCAGAGAAACTGGAAAGCTGACCTTTCAGGTCAGGACCCAGGAAATTTCTGAAGAAGCATCCTGACATGAAACATCAGCTTTCCTGCTCCTCTGTGCTGCCTGACCTGCTATGTTCCTCCAGCTCGACACTTCAGACTCCAGCATCTGCAATTCTTTCTATCTCTGTCGCCATTTTTTTTTATTTTCCATTTTCATGATTTGGCTACATTTAAGTTCACAGCCATGTTTGCCTATGTAACAATGACTATCGTTTGCATAATTTATAGTTTGTGAAGTGATTGATTAATCAATCTGGAGGGTGCTATTTAAACACAAGTTTCTTTCTTATTCCTCCATGATTAAAATACTGTTATAGAATTCATTCTGACATTCTCTTGTTCAATGTTTTGTAGTTTTGTTGTTGGGAATTTACCTAACCTACCCAAAATGTGTGCAGGAACGATTTGTCAGAGCCTTCGACTGGAGAAAGATTTATGCTTCTAATTTAGAAATTACTGAATTCTAGAAAAATACTTTCAGCAACAAGTATATATTGTTGGCAGATCCTTATGAGCACAGTGTTGTGTCATATAGACAAATAAAGAAATCCTGGAGAGAAATTCCACTACAGTGGCAGTGTGAAATGGGTGTTAGCAGACCAGCCATGTATTATTCTTTGCCCAATTGATTTAATTAGAAAGGAACTAAAAAGAAAAAAAAAACCATCAGCTGGTTTGCTGTTGTATGTTTTACACCCATATGAAACTGGATTTCACTTTCTCGCCCCGACCCTGGTAATCAATGCCCGATATTTGCTAAGTTAGCAGATCCAGAGTGATGAGGAGGTTGCAGGCAGGTAGAGGATGAAAGAAACTCCTTTTACCGAAAGCTACTTAATGACTGTTGGAATTTCACAGGGTTGGCTATGTGTAATCAAATACCATTGAGTAGAGAAATCAAACAAAATTCAGGTGAAAATTGAAGCTATGTTTAAAGAAACAAAAAGATGTAAGTTGACAACCATAAAAATGTTAAAATGAATTTAACAGCATATTTACAAACATATTTGTCTGAAAACTGAAGGTCTCCAAGAAACTCTACACTATGAAACTCCTGCACATTAGTTTATACCAAACCTCATTGGTTCAAGATCAACATGCTCACTGATCATCTTTAGCACCTGTTCCATTGATGCTTAAAAACTTTAAAATTCTCATCTTGGTGTGCAAATCCTTTCCTCTATCTCTGCAACCTTCTCCAGTTCTGCAACCCATGCAGAATACAACATTTCTCAAATTCTGGCTTCTATTGCACCATACCTTCCTCCAGAGTTTTGGTAGCCAAGCCATCAGCTATAGTGGTGTGAAGCTGCAGCATTCCTTACCTAAACTTCCAATGTTCTCTTACATTTAATTTTAAAAAAACTTGCTGAAACCTCTATTAGCAGCTGTGTCTTCCAGGTTCTGTAGCATGCATCTCCCTCTCCTCCCACCCCCCACCTCCCCACCAACTTCTCCAAAACCTTCTTTCAAACCCAATGCTTTAGACAAATTTTAAAAATCTTCTGATATTTCCTTTGGCTTGACATCCATTTTTGTCTGGCTAGGTTTCCCAGAAGAGCCCTGGAACCAAACATTCTTCATTAAAAAAAGTGCTACATAAGTGTAAATTGTTCAAACTCCAGGTGTGTTAACACGCTAGTCAAAAAATGTCAAAAGTTCAATGCTGTTGTTTCTACTCACTTTCAGAGTGACTTTATAATCCCCACATGGTCGAACTTCACAAATCCGTGTTTGTTTTATCATATCACACTGTTGGTTTTTATTAGTTACACGAGTAGAAATGCCCATGCCACAGGTTTTGGAACAGGCGCTCCACTGCGTGGTCTGCTGTATACAGTTAAGCGAATCCAACTCATAGGTCGCCTCCTGTCTGTTAGCTGAACAGGAAAGAAAAAAGTTACCTACCTCAAGTCCGTGTAAAAAGTTTGAAATTATGATATTTATTGCAATTCCCGCAGAATTAAAATATCACCACCTTGTATCTGAGAAACCTAGAATACTGGAAAAATACGTTTTCACTTGTGTTTACTATAATAAACAATAGATCTAATTTCCGTAAGTCTTTTATCTTTAATAGAAGGCAGATTTAAGGACATTGGGGAATTTGACTGGGAAGCTTTATAGTTGCAATTACAAGTCAAGAACCTCTGGGTTTTCTTGACCTGGACTATCCTATATTCAAGATTAGCAAAAATAAACATTTTGTACCATGGAATGAATCCAGAATTCTGACATTAATCATGAGAATTTTAATACAAGTCACACAAAAAAAAGCTCACAGGGGAAGCATGTATGTTCAGCACAAGAGTCCATTCTCCAATTCTTCACACACAAATACTTTCACTTTTTTTTAAAAAAAAAGAAACTCTAATTCATCTCACAATCCATTGCTGTACTGAATCTGGTAACATTACTGATGGACAGCTCTGTGAAAATACATACCACTTAAGGCATCAGTTTTCAGATTTGATTTTGAACAAGATCGAATATTTAATTGTGGAATCTAGCAACTCAATCCAACTACTTTAGTCCATGAGAATGCAACATTGACTAGACATTATGAATTGTCTTTCTAACATTAAGCATGATTCAACAAATGTTGAAAGTCTCAAAACAATAAAAACACATACTCGGCAAGTGAAACAAGATATCTATTGAAGAACAAGGGTCAGTCACTGAGATTTCAGTTCTTCAGACCCTGTCTCAGGATTGGAAGACACTAAAGCAGAGCAACATTTCAAGAGGAAGAGGGCAGATGAGGTGAGAGGAAAAAGAAACAAGAAAATAGAATGATCTGTTAAGTGCCTGCATGGAGAACCAGGGATGGTTAAGTAAGAAAGAAGTGATATTAGCAACAGAGAAGGAGGCAGCTAGATGAGAGAAAGCAATGAAGTAACAAATGCTTTCAAGACCTTGTATTTGCATAGTACAAAAGGGAAACATGAGACACTGCCATGATGAAGCAAACTCCAATGGCAAAAAATCTGTGTGAACATGAAGGATATAAATCACCCAGTCATGTTCCCACAAGCATCACTACTCCAGGTATCAGTAGACTCTCCCTATCCCACTATTCCCTGACAATCCTGGAAAGCCTTTTTGACCTTGCCAATAGATCCTGCTCAACAGCAACGAGTGCTGTAGGTGACTGTAGCTATTTGAGAATTTAATTTTAGGGCCAGAAGGTAACAAAACACCGAGGTAGAGGATGTTGTGCTAGTACTTAACTTAAATTGAGATTGATCAGAATAATACAGAAGGCCAAGGGCAGAGATGTTCAATTAAGAACTGAAATGGCAAGTGAAAGGGAATTTCAAGTAGCAACCATCTAATTTGTGGTTGTGTTCTTTTTTTCGTGAAAGTTGAGCAAAAGAAAGGCACTCTGGAATAAGTAGTGCATTGAAATGACTTGCACAGAGGCCAGTTTCCTGTCACCAAGCCACCCATTATTTACTTGTCTACAGTACACGGACTGTGGCCCAGCCAGCTTAGAGTCAGTCCCCTGAACTAAGCAGATTCTAATTTTCTTGGTTATATTAGTCAGCCAGGCTTTCCTGATTGGCCTGCTTTAACAACCCCAATAAAAGGATCTCGAGGTCAACAAGATCCAGCTGATTATAATCACTACATACATGTAAATTTCTGTCTCAAACAAAGTGTTGAGGACTCTGGTCAATGAGACGTGACAAGTAGAATCAGCAGGTATTACATCTCAATCTTGCCTGGATATTGCAAAGTAAAGAAAGCTAGTGTTGGTTGTAATGGATAACAAATTAAGATGTCTTGGAGGTGCTGTTTAATTTTGGAATGATAAGAGGAGTAGATGAAGATGGTGATGTGTTTGCAATGTGAATGCAGTAGAGGAGGTAGAAAAGGCAAATGACAATCAAATGCAGAGCTTGGTGGGCAGACTGTCATGTTGCAGAGGAATCCTTGGCTGAGGGGAAAAGGAGGAAGTTTTGGAAGAAGTTCTGATAAAGCAGAATGCATTAAATGCAAACTCAGATGTCCTCACAAGATAAGGGGTCTGGCAAAATGTAATCAAAGTGGTTTTGGGAATCAGAATAAGTATGTTAATCAACAGCTTACGTTGAACCATTGGGAAGACCCAAAGTGGAAAGTACAGATTTACAGATGGTCCACAACAACATGGTAGAAGTGTGAACATTTCAAGTGATGAAATACTCTAGATCAAAATGATCAAAGAAAGCACCACCAAACAATGTGTAAAAAAGAAAGATTTGCATAGTGCCTTTAACAATCAGAGATTGTCCCACAATTCTCCATAGACAGAAATTTGGATAAGCATATGGATGATGATGGGATAGTGTAGGGGGATGGGCTTAGATTAGCTCACAGGTCACTGCAACATCGAGGGCCAAAGGGCCTGTTCTATGCTGTATTGTTCTATGACTAGGTAGGTAACTGTCAAATAAACAGGCCGAGGAGGATTGATATATACGGTGACTGTAGCTCTAGAGTGAAAAAGGAGACAGGTAGGTCTAAAAGACTGGAAACTGTTAAGGAGAATCCACTGGTTTGTGTTGTGGGACATAAAGGCCAATTGTAATGCACCCATTTTTGTCCACAAAGAAATTAGCTAATCCAAAAGAGAGATACAGGTTTGAATCTAGAAATTGTCAGCTGTATGGCTCAGAACCTTTCCTTGCCAACTAGGAAACTTTTTAAAAGAAGTATAACCAGTAGATTCCAGAAAGAACTATGACAGACTGGTTTAGGTGCCCATTCAATATGTAACATGCCATTTTAGCCATCTCTGTTTAAAGCAGTATACACCAGAAGCACTAATGTTTACGTGTTTATACTTTGACTACTGACCGACAAAATATCTAATTTCCAATATGCTCCATTAGAACTAAATTGTTATTAGAATTTATATTCATTTCAGGTGTTTAGCATAAAAGTAAAGCATCACTTTTCTAAAGCTGAAAAGTTGGAGCTATAGAACTGATTGCCCACTTAGAATTATTTGTGCAGTACAGGGTGTAAAATAAAGCATCCACAGCATATAATAGTGAGAAAAACAAACATCATATCTTACCCGCCAATACAAATCCTTTAATAGGAGCTTCATGTCTGTGGTCACACACCCATTGCTCACAACACTCTCCTGGCATCTGTACTTGTTTAGGAAATGGGCAATCAGGCCCAGGCAAAAGAACATCCAGATTACAACGTGGCACACAACCAATCAGACCATCTTTACAGGAACACTGGTATTTGCAACTCGGCTGGAATGTTTCACCATTTCGATAGACAACTCCATCATACACGCAAATATTACCTTCATGTGCTGGAATTCAAAGATACGGGGTAATAAGTTTATATCATTCTTAGTAGGAGTGCCAGTGAATACAGAAATCTACATCTAAGTGACAATATAATTTTTGATAAATTATAGTGGGAGGGCAAGAAAAACTACTTGGTTCACAAGTGCTTATTTTTTTCATTATTCAGTAGATGAACAATCCATTTTGTTCAATTTAATACCTGTGAAAGTTTCTTCAGAACTATAAATTCAACTTAAAATAATACTCTCTAGAAATATTTGTTCAAATTGAATAGTTTAACTGTGCACATGTACATTGAACTAGTGTAGCGCAGAGTGGACTCAGGCAGTGGCACGGTGTTGACTGATAAAGGCTGGAGCAGGTCTCTGGCTGAAGAGAGCAGTGGGCTGGTGAAGCCTAGAATGGGGCTGTAGCAGCAGAGAATGAAAAATTGGACTGTCTAAGTTTTCTATCTTTATTCTTTATTTTAGTTTAAGTTAACAAGAATTGCACCGACTCTTGGTGATAGTATAAGCCTGTCACTGTTTTTGAATACACATAGCAATAAGTGATTGACTTCACTAAAACAATATTCCAAACTGCAGACTGTTTTTTTTTTTACTTACCAGGGAAAATACTCATGAGTTTGAAGTAATAATCTCATATCCTGGTGAAACTGTACCTTGCAGCATGACCATTGGCAGCATTTAGCGTCTAACACAATGCATGAAACTGACAATTCCTCTGAAATAGGGATGCAGTAGTAATGTCCCTTGACTAATAACCATAACCTCAGGCTAACGGACTGGAAACATGAGTTCGAATCCCACCATTGCACATGGTGAAATCTGAAATCAGTAAAAAACAAATAAAAAACCAGCCTAATCACGTCTATGTAACCACTGCCAATTGTTGTAAAACCACCTGATCCTCCACTGTACTTTAGGAAATTCTAAACCATCTTTATCTAGTCTGGCCTACATGAAACTTCAGATCTACTAAAATGTATTGCCTCTTAACTGAGTTCTGGACAATTAGGGATGGGCAATAAATGCTAGACTAGTCTGCAATATCACCACCTCATGAACAAATCAAAAAAATGACTGGATGTAATTTACTATTGGTACTACTAGTCAATAAACATCCCATTTTTATTTCTCTGATGAATGTAGTTGAAGTGATAAGAATGTCGCTATTTAGTCAATCTGTGTGACTTTCTCTAGCTGCAGGCCGAAATATCCTTTATTATTTGAAGTAATAAAAACAGTCTAAACAGCCTACTCCAAAATTGTAAAGAGGCCACTAACGTAAATTTTTATGCTTAAGGAAATTGGTTTGTGTTTTCACAAAAACATTTACACAAACAACATTGAAAAAAAACACATGATCAGTGAAATGATCACTACCATTAAAATTTCTGCATGCAACTAGGGTTGAGTTATTTAATTAAAACTTCTTCTAATAGCTGGATCTATTTTGAAAAGGAATATGGTGAGGGAATAGATGTACTATATTTCCACTTGTTTGACGTGACTTGTCAAGGGGCACATCATTATGAACGATCAGTAATACTACAGTACCTAACAATGAATTCAAGATAACAAAGTGTGAAACTGGATGAACACAGCAGGCCAAACAGCAGAACAATGAATTCACCCTCCCTTAATCCAAATCAAGCATTTAAATTTCACTATACTTGTGAAAGCTAACTTTTTTAAAAATTTTGTATAAGAATTACCAATTCCTTCAGAAAATTAAAACAGCATCATTTGGATGATGACTACTATTTGTGCAGCAAAGATTTATTATATTCCATTAATGATATCTCTTTGATCCAAGGATATATCACTGAGGGTAAAAAAAGGCAGAATTCATTTAGTTTAAAAATGTTGTGTACTTCTCAAAGTTCCTTTGTTTAAATAAAAACAGTTCATAATTTCCATCTCCCTCAGTATTTCTAATTCACCACGCTAGACAGTATTCTAGTACATACAAATTCTACATTACCTCAGCATATGTTAACCATGTTGGAATGTATAATGTCACAACATACTCTAATTCAGATCTTAATGGGTGTAGCATCATATTCAATAATGACTGAGATCAGTGAGTGGCAAAAATAGCCTCTTTATTGACCATCCACAGTAGAATAAGCAAAGGCAGCATCGGAATCCTTAGTACAGTTTTACAGTAGCCTCTTACGCACAGCTTTTACATACATTACATTTTAGCACAATGGTGTCACATAGTTGTACGTATTGTACACAAGTTTGCATGGCTTCTGTCCTAGAGAAGCAGGAGACGGTGTAAACACTTGCTAAATTGCTGGGATTAGAATGACTGTCCAATCCGAACTTGCATTATTAAGAGGTGTAAGGTGTTTTTGTCTTTAAAGTTAGGAGTGTTTGTAAAAATTCTAGACCTATATGATCTAAAGTGAGAAATTATATGTGTACTAAATAAATGACAGAGGATATTAAACTGATCTTAAGCAGCTGGGTTGTGAGGTTTCAGTTACTGCCAGTTTTTGACAGTTCTTACACATTTATTTGTGCAGTTTCACGGAAGTGCTGTTTCGACAGTAAGTTTCTTAAAAGGGAGTAGTGGCCCTATTTAATGTGTTTAAAGAGTACAAACCTAGTATTTATGTTTGTCCAAAATAAATGTTAAAAATAGGTAGTACAGTGTTATAGAAATAAATAGTGTATAGGGAGATTTCAAGTGATAAAGAGCAGCAGACTGTAGGACATGCTGGTGGAGGAAACGGTTGATGTGCTGCAACCTATTCAGGTGCCAAGATATGGTTACTAAGGGCTAATTGATATTACAGCCTTTCCATAGTTTCAGGTGAGTTATGGAGATACAATGGTGGGGGTGGCATTGTTCTGAATAGCTTACAGCATTAACACTTGTTCAGGGGTAATCTTTGATACAGCAACAGATCTAAATGCTGACTGCAGCATGGGGGAAGATAATAATTTTAAAAGGTGTAAAGTATCAGGAAAGTGTTGGAAGGGATGTTTAATTTAGTTTATCATCTTGTAAGAGTAAAATGTACTACAAAAATGTGATTTTGAGAATGGAAACAGCATATAATAGACAGAACACTTGCGAGTAAGTTAATAAAGAGGATGATAATACAATATCTCACATGGGGTTTTGCAAATTTGTCATTACACTCCTGCCTCACTTTTCGATATTACTGGCAATTACATTCTATTTACATCTACTGTTACAGCCATTTACTCAAAGTGCTATCCAAAATGGATTGTTAAACTAAACCTTAAATTCCTTTACATTACTCAAATATTTTCCCCATTCAAACTATCTTGATTTTTAAGTGGCAGTGAAATCTACGTTTTTTTGTCCATTTTACTTTGAACAATATTCCTTTGCAGCTCTCTTCAATCCTTGATTTTTTTTCCCCTCCTACACGTCCTATAATTTGTTCATTTGGAAGCCACTTTTTCTAACCCTATATTCAAGTCATGATGTACAATAAAGAGAAACAGAACAAAACTCAAACTGGGCACCACTGCCCACTTTCAACCACAGATACTACCATTAAAGTTATAATTCTTTTGTTCTGACAAATTTCCTCTTACTAAAATCTTCAATATTCGCTTTGCCCGAGATAATCTGAAACTCTTCTGTATCCCATATTATGGAATAACTCATTCCATGTTTTGTTCACAAATCTTCTAGGAAAATCTTTCTTTTCTGGGAGATGGGTTGGCGGTCTTTAATTATTCACCTCGGAGTGAATTATTTAACCTTTACTTAATGTGAAAATTTTAAATTTTTATTTAAATTGATTTCAAATCACCCAGGTTGGCTCAGCCATCCTTGTGAAAGATTTGTCTGGACTCCTCTGCTAGACACACAGTTTAGGATTTCCTACTAGTGAAACTGGCAAGTAATCTCAAAATGTAAACAGTGTTCCCAATTTACTCCCAACATATCATTGTCATAACAAGCAGGTGAATATCAGCAGGATTTCTAGCATAGTTTGCACATAGGCAGGTATTGCAACATATTTGTCATAAAAATAAACACTTAAATAAATTCATTCCTAATTGAATGCTGAAAAAGGTGGGGAAAATTTGCTCAATCATGGAATCCCTATAGTTTGGAAACAGGCCCTTCAGCCCAACAAGTCCACACTGAACCTCAAAGCATCCCACCCAGACCCACTCCCCTGTAGCCCAACTAATCTACACATCCCTGAATACTATGGGCAATTTGGCATGGTGAATCCACCCAGCCTGCACATTTTTGGACTGTGCGAGGAAACCCATACAGACAGTCGGAGGGTGGAATGAACCCAGGTTGCTGGTGCCGTTAGAAGCAGTGCTAACCACTGAGCCACCGTCTGATTGTCCATACAACCTCAACAAGAACACAGATATCGGAAAATAGTATACGATATTCTCATCAAAATTGGTCCCAGCAACCAGCGTAGGAGGGGCTGGGGTGTCGCGCCCCAGCGGCTGTTTCTTCAGCTTCGAATATTATGCGCTCCCTCTTTTCCCTTTACATCCAAACACCTTCGTTTGGTCCCAACATATTATTATCCTCCTTTGGGTTTACACTAAACAGATTCTATAGTTACCAATTTCGAACAAGTCCCTCTAGTCACGGATTCATTATTTTTAATAAATTTTTAAAAATATAAATTCTCGGACCCTGCAATAACAACCCAGCTGACGTGTTCAGCGTGAAATTAAAGTGCCAACATAGATGAAGGTTCTTAATTGAATTGCTCAATAATTGTAATATTTCTCTGAAAATGATATGAGGCGGGTTAGTTCCTAAGTTCACCACGCACGCTGTAAACTCACCAATGCAAATGCCGACTCCTTGCCGCGTATCGGCGCTGAGCTCGCACTGCAATCCCTGGTGCGAATCACAGATATCGTTTAGGGTGCACACTTCGCCTGCTTGTTTGGCACAAACTCGGCAGCAGCCGCAGTTGTCCAGGACTAGCCTCACTCCGGGTGTACATTTTGGTGGATCCTTAGGGCACTTACAAGGGGAGGAACATTGCTGGCCGCTGACCCGCTGTAAAACAGAAAGACGGAACACAAAGACTTTGAAATACCAAATTTGAAGTGTACTGCACGTGTTCCGGGGGGGGGGGGGAAGAGACAACATTTTAATTGTATTTCATTTATTCTGTGAAATGCATTCACCTCAGTTACAAACACAAGTAGCGGGACCAGTGCCACAGTGAGGGCCTGCATACTGTCACTACTAAAAACCAGACTCTATCTACCTCTGGCCAGCGCCGTCAGCCGTTTGTACTTTATACAGCCGCCTTTCCACGAAGCGCCGCTCTGATTGGCTGAGGCCGCGCAAGTTACAGTCAAGCGTCTCCCCTGGCTGCCCTGACAACTCCCCGGGGATTGGACAGCCGCATTCCATAACAGCCGTCGCTATGGCGCCGCCGCGCGCGATTGGAGTGGGCGGGAAGGTTGAGCTGGTGATTGACACCAGAAACGCGGAGCCCTGTTCCCCCGGAGCCCGGTCTTAGAGCCCGGGGGCGGAAGCCAGGAGGCCCAGATACCCGGAGGGTCACGTCATTTAATAGGCGCGTTTTCCAACGTTTGGTTGGACGCCTTTTATTTTGCATATTCCAGTGTAAATGCTTATTGATACCGATTCCTCAAACCGTGCGACATATTACACGACAGGTGCGCCTTGTTATTTGTTGCAGTCGCCGCAAACAAGCGAATGTCCGCTTCAGCCTGGACGCCAATGAATAGGGGGGCTGTGCAATGTGTAGCATGGGTGTCAAACATCGGTCTTGCAGTCGTCAAAACAACCGGAGCGCAATGTGCTAGGCAACGCAGCGTTAATGTTGGACTCCGAGCAGCATGTCGTCTGGTCTGCTTCCGATAGATATCCCTAGATGTCCCGCAGACACTGTTTGGAGACTCCTATGAGAATTGTCACAACACGTAGTTACCAAAATGATTACTCATTAGAATCAAATTCGTGGTAGGCAAGTAAAATAAATGAACCATCTGCTGTATTCTGTTCAGGAGCGATTAGGCAGATTTTGCCACGTTGACTTTCCGAAATAACCGTCCAAAATGTATGCCCTTGTAAAAATCAACTTTAATAAACTTGTACGATAATAATTGAATTATTAATTCAGACAGCTTAGTGAGCGTGTTTTTATTTCATGTTGTTATCTTAGGGCTAGGTTTCTGTCAAACCTGCAGCCTATGTTCAAACTTTAGGAGTATTTTCTGAGTAGTTCTTTCACGTGTATGGATGACAGCTCCTTTTGAATTTGGCTGGCATTTATTCAAATCTATAACTATTAGCTTAATATTTCAGAACTGCAATTATTCAAACTTTAAGATCACTCAGGCCACAGTTGGTACAGCAATAAGATAGCAATAACTGTATGCACGCAAGTATAAGGTGAAACTAGTGACTGAACTTTTAAGATCATTGGCTTTTAGATTATGGTTGAGGAAGGTTTAAACTAGTGTAACGGGGGAGGGAAACCAGAAGAGTAGGACAGTAGATGCAGGAATTGAGGGAGAAGTAGAAACCAAGGCAAACATGGCTAAGAACAAGAACAGGCAGGGAAACACTGCTGAAAAGAGTGGGGGTGGTCTGAAGTGTATTCTGTTTCAATGCGAGCAGTATAATAGGCAAGGTGGACGAACCTAGAGCTTTGGTTAGTACCTGGAACTCTGATATTATTGTGAATACAGAGACTTGGGTGAAAGAGGTACAGGACTGGCAGTTGAATGTCCCAGGATGATGATGTTTCAGGTGTGACAGAAAGGGATGTCAAAGGGGTGGAGGAATTGTATTAGTAATGAAGGAGTATCTCACAGCTGTACTGAGGGAGGACTCATGCAGCAATGCAATATCTATAGAACTCAGGAATAGGAAAGGTGAAATTACTATGTTGGGTTTAAACTACAGGCTTCCCAACTGCCATCAGGAGATGGAGGACAGATTATGTAGACAGATTTTGGAAAGATACAAACATAACAGTTGTTGTGGTGGGTGATTTTAACTTCCCAAATATTGACTGGGATTCACTCATGCAAGTGGCTTTCTGGGGCAGAATTTATAAGGACCATTCAGAAGGGTTTCATGACATAGTATGTAAACAGTCCAACCAGGGAAAGTGTTGTACTGGAGATAATGGGAACTGCAGATGCTGGAGATTCCAAGATAATAAAATGTGAGGCTGGATGAACACAGCAGGCCAAGCAGCAGCTCCTGAGATGCTGCTTGGCCTGCTGTGTTCATCCAGCCTCACATTTTATTAAAGTGTTGTACTGGACCTAGTTTTGGCAAATAAGCCCAGCCAGGTGGGTGAAGTTTCACTTGGGGGAGCATTTTGGAAGTAGCGACCATAATACTGTGAGCTTTAAGATACTCTGGATAGGAATAACAGGACTCCTTGGGTGAAAGTGTTAAATTAGGGAAGGTGAACTACAACAATATTAGGAGAATTTTGATTGGACATGACTGTTTGAGGGTAATTCCACATCTGACATGTGGGAGTATTTCAAATGGCTGTTGATAAGAGTTCAGGAGCAGCATATTACTGCAAGAATAAAGGATAGATATGGCAAGTTATGTGAATCGCGGATGACCAGGGTTGTTATGACCTTAGTCAAAAATAAAAAAGAAGCATATATATTGTCTAGGAGGATAGGAACTGACAAAGCCCTTGAAGAAGTATATAAGGAAGGAACTTAAACAAGAAATTAGAAGGGATAAAGAGAGCCATTAAAAGTCATTAGCAAACAGGAATAGGGAGAATCCCAAGGCTTTTTATACATATTTAAAAAGCAAGAGAGTAGCCAGGGAAAGGTTTGACCCACTCAAAGACAAAGGAGGGAATCTATGTATGGAGTCAGAATAGGTAGGTGAGGTCCTAAATGAATACATTGCATCGGTATTCACCAAAGAGAATGAATTGGTGGAGTATGATCTCAGGGAAGGAAGTGTCAATTTTCTAAGCCAAGTTGCTATTATTATTGTCTCAAAAAAATATGAATGTAGATAAATCTCTGGGTCCTGATGGGATCTATCCCACAATATTGAGAAAGGCAAGATAACTAGTTGAGGAGCATTGACAGACATTTGTATACTCTTTGAGCACAGGTGAGATCCCAGAGGAATGGAGAATAGCCAATGTTGTACCATTATTTAAGAAGTGTAGCAGGGATTAGCCAGGAAATTACGTCCCTGTGAGCCCCATGTCATGGGTAGTGAAATTATTGGAAAAGATTCTCAGGGACAAGATCTATGTATTATGAAGCAAATGGACTTATTAGCAATTGACAGCATGGTTTTGTGTGGGGAGGTTGTGCCTAACTAACTTGATTGGTGTTTTTTGAGGAGGAGAAGATGATGATTGTAGAGGGAAAAGTGGTTGATGTTGTCTACATGGACTACAGGAAAACCTTTGTCAAGGCTCCTCATGGCAGACTGTACAAAAGATGATGTCACGTGGTATTAGGGTGACCTGGCAAGATGGATACAGAACTGGCTTAGTCATAGGACAGAGGGTAGAAGTGGAAGGGTGCTTTTTGGAACAGAAGGTGGAAGGCTGTGACTAGTCGTGTTCCATAGGGATCAGTGCTGGGACCGCTACTGTTTGTAGTCTACATAAATGATTTGGCGGAAAATGTGGCTGATATAATTAGTAAGTTTGCAGACGGTACAAAGATGGCTGGAGTTGCAGATAGTGAGGAGGATTGCCAGAGGATACAGCAGGATATAAATCAGTTGGAAGCATGGGCAGAAAAATGGCAGATGGGGTTTAAACCAGACAAATGTGAGGTGATGCATTTTGGAAGGTCAAGTACAAGTGGAAATTATGCAGTGGATGGCAGAACCCTTAGGAGTATTGGTATGCAGAGGTCTCCGGGTGTGCAGATCCATAGATCGCTCAAGGTGGTAGCATAGATAGAAAGGTACTAAAGGCGGCCTATGGTATGCTTGCCTTCATTGGAGGGGGCATTAAGTATAAGGATAGGCAAGTTATGCTGCAGCTTTATAAAGCTTTATTTAGGTCACACGCAATATTACATACAGTTTTGGTCAGCACACTACCAGAAGGATGCAGATGCTTTGGAGAAGGTACAGAAAAGGTTTACCAGGATGTTGCCTGGTTTGGGGGATTTTAACTATGAAGAGAAGTTAGATAGACTGGGTTTGTTTTCACTGGAACACAGGAGTTTGAGGGCCAACCTGATAGAAGTTTAAAAGATTGTGAATTATATGGATAGACTAGGAAGTATGAGACTTTTTCGCCAGGGTGAAGAGGGTCAGTGGCTAGAGGACATAGGTGTGGGCAGAGGCGGGGAGGAGTTTAAAAGAGATGTGCTAGGTTAAGTTTTTCACACAAAGGATGGTAAGTGTCTGGAACATGTTGTCGGATGAGGTGGTGGAAGCAGGCACAATATCAGCATTCAAGAAACACCTGGATGAATACATAAATTGGAAGGGAATAGAGGGATATGGATTGTGTAAGTGGAGACAGTATCAGTACGGAAGGGCAAAATGTGCTGGCACAGACTTGGAGGGCCGAAGAGCCTGTTCTTGTGCTGTATTGTTCTTTGTTCTTTATCGTGGCTGATTCATATCTAAACTCCATGATTGGGTGTTTCATTCTGAAAGCCTTAACAACTTCACTGAATGAAAATCTGTAAGTCTCAGTTTTAAAATTTCCTACTGAAATAGCCTCAACGGTGTTTTGGCAGAGAATTTAAGATTTCCATGACTCTCTGCATGAGGAAGTGCTTTCTGACATCACATCTAAACTGCCTCGTTCAATTTTTAAAGTAATGCTTCCTTGTTTTTACTGCCACATGAGAGGAAATAGTTTCTTTTCATCTAGTCTATCAAATCCTTATATTCAACTACCATTTACCTTTGGTACTCAAGGATACAACACTAAACTAGCCATTACACGTATCTCCCCATCTTAATTTTCATTGAGTTCGAGGCAGACCCGATATCGAGAACCTATTCACGTGCATTTGTGCTGAGTTTTCACTATGTGTTAGGTTCTTGCAGGTCATACCCTCCTTACACAAGGTACCAATCTCTCTGCTAATGTAAAGGACTAGTGTATATACTATTGTCTCTTTAGAAGGCTTGCCTACCTCCAAGTGGTATTTCTCAGAATACAATTGCTACGGAGAAGGACGTGTAGGAAAAAGTACAGGAATAAAAAGTTACCACCATACTGACAAGTTATCTGCTGCCCCAGACCTGCTGCAGGTCATGGATTTGGAAGGAGCCGTCAAAGCTGGTTTGATGAGTAGATGCTACACACCGCTCCCATGTGCACTGGTCGTGAAGGAAGTGAACAGCAAGGTCCGGATGTGATGCCAAACAAGTGAGCTACCTTGTCCGGAATGATGTCAAGCTTCTTAAGTGTTGTTGGAGCTACACAAACTCAGAAAAATGGAGAGTATCATCTCTTTTAAATTTACCCCTCTATCTACTGAAACACAACCCATATCACTCACCCACCTTACTGAGGTCTACCAGGGAGGCCTATACAAAACTTTTGGATTTATCTGAAGTCAGGCATTCATGACAGAAAGTCTGCTTTTAGTCTCAGTAGTGGACACTTATTGATTTTAGCTTTGCTGGAACTACAATGCTGCTGGCCATTCAGATTGATTGGCAACTTTTGGGTGGTTAACTAGGGGTTCGAACGGGAGGGAAGGGAGGCAGTGGGAGAAAAGCCTACTCTGACCAAAGTAAGGCTGCCCTTATCTGCAGGTTGGTTTGCTGTTGACAGTTCTGGGGACAAATAATTTACTCCCCCTTCTCATAAAAACAACCCAGACAAACCTGCTATGTTCATTTATAGGAATCTGTGATTCATTGTTTGAATCCTACAAAGTTTCTACTGAAAAGGTCACCAAAGACTATTTTTTGATCTTAGTTTGTAAATCAATGATGGAAAAGCATCCAAATGAAATGTAATTACATAACCGGTTTGTCAGTTGCTCTGAATCTATTAATTGGTAAGATTTTGTTCTCAAAATAGTTGAGAGGCTAATGGTGCAAGGTGTTTTGAATGTGCAGTGGTGCATTGACTTTAAATGCAGGACAGGTTTGAGTTAAGCTCAAAAAATACAAGACGACATCCAAATTGTGCTACTGTACCATTAGCTTTGGAAATACAACATCTCACCATCTAGTTCGTCACTGAAGTACAATGAATGTGCACAAAAATGAAACTCAACACACAAAATAAACATCCAGATGTACATATGCACATACAAATTAGAAGTGGAAGTAAACCATCTTGCCTCTCAACCTTCGAGCCACCTCAATCAACCAGTAAGCTTGTAGCTAATATATTGAAATGACAAGGTGTAGGGCTGGATAAACACAACAGGCCAAGCTGTATCAGAGGAGCAGGAAAGCTGACGTTTCGGATCTGGACACTTCCTCCAAGCTCTACGCCTTGTTATGTCAGATCCTCCAGCATCAGCAGTTCCCACTATCTCTGGCTAATATATTGGTTTTTTGGTTTCATATTCCTGTCTACCCACAATATGCATTGATTCCCTGGCCTAACAAGAATCTATCTACCGCCACCTTAAAAATATTGACTAACCCACCTTCACTGCCTGACAGTTACAAAGTCTCACAATGCTCAGAAAAAATATCCCTGATCTCTGACCTAAATGGGTGACCCCTAACGTTATACAGTATCGCCTTGTCTTGACTCACCCAAATGTGTAAACAACCTTTTCATGTCCACCTTGTCAAGACCAATCAGGATCTGGAATTTCAATTATATCATTCCTGGATCTTAAAGTGAAAAGAGACCCAAGCTGTCCAATATATCCTGAGAAAACAACCAGCTCTTTCTCAGTACCAATCTGGCAAAACTCCTATGAACTGCCTCCAATACATCTACTTCCTCCCTTAAATGAAGAAACCAAAACTACACAAAGCATTTGAGATAATGGGAACTGCAGATGCTGGAGAATCCAAGATAATGAAATGTGAGGCTGGATGAACACAGCAGGCCCAGCAGCATCTCAGGAGCACAAAAGATGACGTTTCAGGCCTAGACCCTTCATCAGAGAGGGGGACGGGGAGAGGGTTCTGGAATAAATAGGGAGAGAGGGGGAGGCGGACTGAAGATGGAGAGAAAAGAAGATAGGTGGAGAGGAGAGTATAGGTGGGGAGGTAGGGAGGGGATAGGTCAGTTCAGGGAAGACGGACAGTTCAAGGAGGTGGGATGAGGTTAGTAGGTAGGAGATGGAGGTGCGGCTTGGGGTGGGAGGAAGCGATGGGTGAGAGGAAGAACAGGTTAGGGAGGCAGAGACAGGTTGGACTGGTTTTGGGATGCAGTGGGTGGGGGGGGGGGATGAGCTGGGCTGGTTGTGTGGTGCAGTGGGGGGAGGGGACGAACTGGGTTGGTTTTGGGATGCGGTGGGGGAAGGGGAGATTTTGAAGCTGGTGAAGTCCACATTGATACCATTGGGCTGCAGGGTTCCCAAGCAGAATATGAGTTGCTGTTCCTGCAACCTTCGGGTGGCATCATTGTGGCACTGCAGGAGGCCCATGATGGACATGTCATCTAAAGAATGGGAGGGGGAGTGGAAATGGTTTGCGACTGGGAGGTGCAGTTGTTTATTGCGAACCGAGTGGAGGTGTTCTGCAAAGTGGTCCCCAAGCCTCCGCTTGGTTTCCCCAATGTAGAGGAAGCCACACCGGGTACAATGGATGCAGTATACCACATTGGCAGATGTGCAGGTGAACCTCTGCTTAATGTGGAAAGTCATCTTGGGGCCTGGGATAGGGGTGAGGGAGGAGGTGTGGGGGCAAGTGTAGCATTTCCTGCGGTTGCAGGGGAAGGTGCTGGGTGTGGTGGGGTTGGAGGGCAGTGTGGAGCGAACAAGGGAGTCACGGAGAGAGTGGTCTCTCCGGAAAGCAGACAAGGGTGGGGATGGAAAAATGTCTTGGGTGGTGGGGTCGGATTGTAGATGGCGGAAGTGTCGGAGGATGATGCGTTGTATCCAGAGGTTGGTGGGGTGGTGTGTGAGAAAAAGGGGGATCCTCTTTGGGCGGTTGTGGCGGGGGCGGGGTATGAGGGATGTGTTGCGGGAAATGCGGGAGACGCAGTCAAGGGCGTTCTCGACCACCGCTGGGGGGGGAAGTTGCAGTCCTTGAAGCACTTGGACATCTGGGATGTGCGGGAGTGGAATGCCTCATCCTGGGAGCAGATGTGGCGGAGGTGGAGGAATTGGGAATAGGGGATGGAATTTTTGCAGGAGGGTGGGTGGGAGGAGGTGTATTCTAGGTAGCTGTGGGAGTCGGTGGGCTTGAAATGGACATCAGTTACAAGCTGGTTGCCTGAGATGGAGACTGAGAGAAACAGGAAGGTGAGGGATGTGCTGGAGATGGCCCAGGTGAACTGAAGGTTGGGGTGGAAGGTGTTGGTGAAGTGGATGAACTGTTCAAGCTCCTCTGGGGAGCAAGAGGCGGTGCCAATACAGTCATCAATGTAACGGAGGAAGATGCGGGGTTTGGGGCCTGTGTAGGTGCGGAAGAGGGACTGTTCCATGTAACCTACAAAGAGGCAGGCATAGCTGGGGCCCATGCGGGTGCCCATGGCCACCCACTTTGTCTGTCCAGTCCGTATACACCTGTATTCCGCATGCAGATGGCCTCAAGGCCCTCCGCTTCTTCCTGTCCTGCAGGCCTGACCAGTCCCCCTCCACCGACACCCTCATCCGCCGAGCCGAACTCGTCCTCACCCTCAAAACCAGTCCAACCTGTCTCTGCCTCCCTAACCTGTTCTTCCTCTCACCCATCGCTTCCTCCCACCCCAAGCCGCACCTCCATCTCCTACCTACTAACCTCATCCCACC
Source organism: Stegostoma tigrinum (assembly GCF_030684315.1). Lineage (NCBI taxonomy): Eukaryota > Metazoa > Chordata > Chondrichthyes > Orectolobiformes > Stegostomatidae > Stegostoma > Stegostoma tigrinum. The sequence goes on from NC_081358.1 coordinate 12,435,263, forward strand.
TCCTTGAACTGCCCGTCTTCCCTGGACTGACCTATCCCCTCCCTACCTCCCCACCTATACTCTCCTCTCCACCTATCTTCTTTTCTCTCCATCTTCGGTCCGCCTCCCCCTCTCTCCCTATTTATTCCAGTTCCCTCTCCCCATCCCCCTCTCTGATGTAGGGTCTAGGCCCGAAACGTCAGCTTTTGTGCTCCTGAGATGCTGCTTGGCCTGCTGTGTTCATACAGCCTCATGCTTTATTATCTTGGATTCTCCAGCATCTGCAGTTCCCATTATCTCGGATTGTAATCCTTACAGATGGCATACACTTCTATCACTCTGCAACTGTGGTGAGGGGAGTGAATAGTTGAATCTGATGGATAGAGCATCAATTGAATGAGTTGCTTTGTTCTGTATGGTGTTGAGCTCCTTGAGTGTTGTTGGAGCTGCACTTATCCAGGCAAGTATTATACTAGACCCCTAACCTGTGCTGTGTTGATGTTGGAGAGGCTGTGAAGAGCAGAATTTTAATTCTCTGACCTGATCTTGTAGCTCCAGTCCAGTTTGTTTTTCTGGTCAATATGTTTAACCCCCAGGATTTTGATAATGGGGTATTCAGCGATTGTGATACTTTTGAATGTCAAATACCAAAGATCAGATTTTTGCTAGTTGGTGATAGTCACAGCCTGGCACATGTGTGATGCAAATGTACCTTGCCCCTTATCAGTTCAAGCCAATTGTTGTCCAGGCCTTGCTGCATATGGACAAAAGTGGCTTCAATTTTTGAGAAGTTGCAAATGGTGCTGAACTTTGTACTACATCTATGCTTCTGACTTTATGATGGAAGAAAGATCATTGAAGCATCTGAAGATGTTTGGACCTAGTACGTTACAAGTGATGTCCTGGAACTATGATGATTGTGATTTTTTTGGAGATCACTCCTCCTCCTTTGAGCTAGGCATGGCTCCAACCTGACTTGAAAGCCTGCAACATGGCTTTCCTTTTTGAATCTCACCTGCACCAATTTAATCCATTCTTCATTTTCATCTTTATTCACTTTCTGCACTTGAATTCATTCACTTTAATTAGAATTGCTTCTCAGTCCTTATGTTGTTTATGTCACAATGCAGTCTGATTGGTGAAGGAGATGCACCATGGTCTACCTTGTTTATTCAAGTCCAAATGCTATGATTTCTTTTTGGCAATATTATCAAACTCAATAACTTGGCACACAAATTTAAAAATAAAGGTGGAAGGAAATGTCTAATTAGCAGTGGCTATACTGTTCCAAAATCTTCAAATTCTCTATCAATCTTCATTTTTTAAAATCTATTGACATAAGACTACCAACATAGGAGAAGGATAATGCACAATTTTTGAAACTTTGCAGGCCAGTTAGGTTATTGTTTGGCAAGTAATTCTTAGACCTCGTTTGTGTCGAGTACAGCCTATAATTGAACAGCAAAAAGGACAATTTCTACTTTTGTTAGCCTATCTTTAAACATCTCAATTTAACAAATAAATTCAAACTATTCATTGGTGTTGTTTCATACAGCAGGAATACACTTCAGTGTCCATTTAAAATAGGAATTGCTTTGAAGGCTTCTTCAGCCATTTTAGGCTTGAAAGGGAGTGTAGAACTTAGTATTTTTCCCCTCAATCACTCATTGAGGGGGGTTAATGAGATGCAGCTGGATTATTAATACTAAATTTCACATGAAAACAGGGAAAAGTGTACATTTCCTTATACTAGCACTAATTTAGATATAGAAGCATAGAATGAAACAATGCCAATAAGCACTGGGCCTTCTTAGTCCATAATTCTGTGGTAATCCTTTGAAGGAACTACCTGAGTAATCCCACTCATCTGTTTCTTCCTCCTCGCCTGGCAATTCCCTTTCAAAAGATTTTATTTGAAACCTCTTTTCCCTAGCCTTTAAGGCAGGAAACTTCAGATTTCAATGACTCATGAACATTAAGAAACATTCTTCATCCTTGCTCAGATTCTCTCAACTCTTACCCCCTTGTCACTGATCCCTCTGCCAGCTTCTCCTTTTTATTCCACTAGGTCCTTTCATAATTCAGCTGATAGTTAGTGCAACTATCAAATCTCCTTGTAATCTTTTCTGATCCAATGAGAACAAATCCAGTCTCTCAGTATCTAACAAAAGTCTCTCATTCCTGGAACAAATCTAATACTTCTCCCAAAAGCTTGCTACAATTCCTAAAGTACAATTTCCAGAATTGGACACAATATAACAAAATGGTCCAAGCAATGCCTAATACAAGTTTAGGATACTCGTTAATAACCAAAAGAACTGCACATGCTGTAAATCAGGAACAAAAGCAAAAGTTGCAGGAAAAGCTCAGCAGGTCTGGCAGCATGTGTGAAGAAAAGAAAAGTTAACGTTTCGGGTCTGGTGACCCTTCCACAGAACTGGTGGTGGCTGGGAAAACATCAGTTTATATGCAGAAAACAGGGAGGTGGGTGGGGTAGGCAGTAAATGATAGGATAGAGCCCAAAGAGAGAGAAAGGAGTTGGACAGACAAAGGAGTTGCTAACGATCAGGCTGGGAGGGTGAATAGTTGTTAATAGGGACTGTTAGTGACTAACCACGGGGGGGGGGGGGGTGGTGGTGTGTGTGTGTGTGTGTGTGTGTGTGTGTGTGTGTGTAAGTGTGTGTGTGTGTAAGTGTGTGTGTGTGTAAGTGTGTGTGTGTGTAAGTGTGTGTGTGTGTAAGTGTGTAAGTGTAATGGCAGGCTATGTGCTAACAAGGCCTGGTGTGTGGGCTAGGGGGCTGGGGTATGGGAGAGTTTAGGCCCTAAAATGATTGAAATCAATATTGAGTCCGGAGGGCTGTAGGGTCCCCAAGTGGAGAAAATAAGGTATTGTTCCTCCGGCTTGTGTTGGGATTCACTGGAAATACTGCAGCAAGCCAGAGACAGAGATATTGGTCTGGGAACAGGGTGCTGTGTTAAAGTGACAGGCAACAGGTAGGCCAAGGTCTTTTTTGCGAGCAGAACGTAGATGTTCTGTGAATCAGTCACCCAGTCTACACTTCATTTCCCCAATGTAGAGGAGACCACATTGTGAGCAGCAAATGCAGTAGGCTAGATACTGGGAAGTGCTGAAGTGTTGCTTCACCTGGGAGGTATGTTTGGGCCCTTGGATGCTGGGGAAAGAGGAGGAAAATGGGCAGGTTGCAGGGGAAGATGCTGTGGACCAGGGTGCCCTGGAAGAAACAGTCCTTGCAGAAGGAGGAGAAGGAAGGGGAGGGGAATATCTGTCTGGTGGTGGCATCTTGCTGGAGGTGGTGGAAATAACATCTGGTGATTTTCTGAATGTAAATGCTGGTGGGATGGTGGGTGAGGACAAGAGGAACACTATCGCTGTGGCGGGAGGGAAGAGAAACGGTGAGGACAGAGTGCGGGAGATAGGTTGGACCCATTTGGGTGCCCTGTCGACAACAGTGCTGGGGAGCCCTTGGGAGAGGAAGAATATCAATATTTCGGAGGGTCCCTTGACAAAGTTGGCCTCATCTGAACATATAAGACGGAGGCAGACGAACTGAGAGAATAGGATGGAGTCTTTACAGGAAGCAGGGTGTAATGATGTATAGTCCAGGTAGCTGCTGGTGTTAGTGGGTTTATAGTGGATATTAATGGCCACTCTATCCCTAGAAATGGAAACAGGCAGAGAGAGGAAGGGAAAGGAACAGTCAGAGATAGACCAGTTGAAAGTGAAAGCAGGGTGGAAATTGGAAGCAAAGTCGATGAACTTTTCCAATTCTGGACGAGAGAGGAAAGCAGCACTGATGGTACTATCGATATATTGGAGAAAGACTTGTGGGTGGGGGCCAGAATAGGACTGGAACAAGGATTGTTCTACATACCCCATGAAGAGACAGGCATATCTAGGGCGCATGCAAATTCCCATGGCCACCCGTCTGACTTGAAGAAAATGCGAGGAGTTAAAGGAGAAGCTGTTGAGGGTGAGGGTGAGCTTGGCCAAGCAAAGAGGGTGGTGGTGGGTGGGGATGGTTCAAGTCTTTGCTCCAGGGAGAAGCGGAGAGCCCTGCCAAAGTTGGCCTCATCTGAGCATGTATGACGGAGACAGAGGAACCGAGAGAGTGGGATGTAGTCTTTACAGGAAGCAGGGTGTGGGGATGTACAGTCCAGGTAGATGTGGCAATCAGTGGGTTTATAGTGGATATTAGTACCCATGTGAAGGTTGGCCTCATCTGAACATAGATTGTAACTTTTGCAACTGCTCTTCACTCTCCTCGGGCTCTATCCTTATCATTCACTCCCTACCCCATCCCCCTCCCTACTTTCTGCACATAAACCACTGTTTTCCCATATCCCATCAGTTCTGACGAAGGTCACCAGACCCAAAACATTAACTGAGTTTTCTCCGCAAATGCTACCAGAACTAGAATAATTTGTTTGCTTTTGTATTCTCTATCCCTGCTTTTCCTACTTTGAAAAGCCAATTAAAAACATTTAACTTAAATTAAGTCACATTTGACCAAAGTAATCTGTGACTGAAGACAAAGGAAATTTGTTAATTTAAAATAAATTGTAATTTTTTGGGATAATAACTTCCCAGCCCGCTGAACACAGAAGGTCTGAAGTGTACCAATGTACCTCTTGGGAATTGTAGAAACAGGACGGTCTGCATCTGAACTACACTGAGGTCAAAATTCCTGCAGGTAGGTTTGCTAGTACTGGGGGAATTTAAACTGGTTTGGCAGGAGGACGGGTCACAAATTATAAATGAAATAAAACCACATCATACTACAGCGAACAAAGCCCCACACCTTGTTATCTCAGATTCTCCAGCATCTGCAGTTCCTACTTTCTCTGATACAATTTTAACCCCACTGTGAAGCCTCTTCTAAGGATGCCTAACCTGAAGAAGTTACCCTCCAGACAAACCTCAGGGGATCTCTCTCCCATTGCAACGATCCCTGCCTCTTTAACGTGTCTGTCTCCTCTCCACTTATCTTCTCTTCTATCCATCTTCAATCCGCCTCCCGCTGTCTCCCTATTTATTTCAGAACCCTCTTCCCCTCCCCAATTTCTGAAGAAGGGTCTAGGCCCGAAACATCAGCTTTCCTGCTCCTAAGATGCTGCTTGGCCTGTTGTGTTCATCCAGCTCCACAACTTGTTATCTCAGAATGAGTTCAGCTATGTTGAGTTTCTAGGCAGCAAGGCAAGGCTAGATGGTCTTTAATACTAAGAGTGTAACAGGTAAAATTGCTGAGTTAAGGATGTGGATTGACACATTCAAGTGTGATATTATTGCCATTACAGAAACATGATTGAGGGAAGGGCAGGACTGGCAACTCAGCACTCCAGGATGAGGACTATTTTGGTGAGACAGAGAAGGGTGTAAAATGGGTGATAGAGTAGCACTATTAATTAAGGAATTAATTACTGCAATAAAGAGATAATAGCTTGGAAGAGTCTTCAAATGAAGCTTTGCGGGTAGAACCCAGAAATGTTAAGGGGGCAGTCACATTACTGGGAGTGTATTATGGGCCCCCAAAAAGTCAGTGGGAATGAGAGGAGCAAATATATAGAAACTTTACAGAGTGTGTAAGAGTAATAATTACTTATGCACTTATTGTTTTCTTGTCGCTTCCCACCTTGCAGAAAATGGTGTTTACTTCCTGCTCCCATCAGAGAACAATTAAAACATTTAAGTTGCTATTTAAGGACCTTCCAGTCCATTGCAAGCGAGGGAAGGTTGTCTTCCATATTGGAAAACTACCAGGTAACCCCTGGCAGCTTCCATGGTTTTAATGGGTGGGTTGCCTCTTTCTGGGGCATAATTTTGCCCACTGAGCAGCACCCTGGTGACACTGGCAAACCCCATGGTTACAATGCCACATGCCTCTGCCAACAACCCCACCTTTCACTTACCCAGTTGTGAGATGGCACATTATCGCTGTGCCCATTTCGTCCAGATGTGACCTGAGCAGTGGCCAACGCACCAGTGGCATTGCTGAGTCTGCTGAGCTCCAGGGCCTCCGACTGATTGGCAGCTCTTGGGCATGGACACTCATCTGTAATTGGTCATGACTGACATGAAAAGGTTCTGTACTGAAGCAAACTTGCCGCCTCCACTTTCAGGGCCATTGATAGGACTCTCAGTTGCCACCACTGCATTGTTTCATTGACTATTTCTCTCTCCACAGAGACTGTCAGTCCTGCTGACTATTTCATGCATTTTCTACTTATATGAAATATTTTAAACATCTGCAGCATTTTGCTTCTGTATTTAACATAATGTTTTTAGTTGTAATTTTAAAGTATTTCTCCAGTAACAGAATCATGTTTTCAAGCATTCAGTCAACAGTTGCATTTCTCATAAATTGCAACAACAAACTATTGCTCAATTATCTCTTGCCAGAAATAACTAACCTTAAGCAGTTAGATGTGAAAATGCCTAATATTTGCTTTGGATACATGTTTCCTTTATATTCCAAGTCATGATTAATTCTCAATTTGGTCAATAAAGACTTGTACTATCTGGCTTCAGGATTTGTGTTTTCACTCTGTTAAAAACTTTCAGCTTCTGCATACTGCTTCTCAAAATTATTTGCGTTTTCCTTTGTAAATTATATAATCCTTGTTATTTTTAAAGGTGACCCAGCCAAGGACAGGGGTAATACATCATAATTAAGAACATATCTTTTCTATTTTATGCAGAGAATGTTAAAAACAAAAAATCACAAGTGTGTAAAATCATAAGGTTGAATGTAACCTACTGCTCTGAGAAGAGGTCAGATTTTCTGGCTAGGGACTTTTTTACATCTCTACAGATGTAAGGAGGCAATGGCCTAGTGGTATTACCTATCACTGAACCATTAATCCAGAGACCCTGGTAATGACCTGAGGACTCAGGTTTGAATCCCACCACAGCAGAGTGTGGAATTTGAATTCAATGAGAAAATAATTAGAATTTAACAATGATCATGAATTGATTGATGGGATAACCCCATCTGGTTCACTCATGTCTTTTAGGGAAGGAAGCTGCCATCCTTCCCTTGTCTGGCCTACATGTGACTCCAGACCCACAACAATGTGGTTGAATTTTAAGCTGCCCACTGGGCAGTTAGGAATGGGCAATAAATGCTGCCTGGCCAGCAACGCCTTCGTCCCATGAATGAATAAAAAAGAAGCTATGCCTGCCTGTCACTTGATGCATCAGTGATCCCATGGCACAGTAATCAATGGACAGCAGTGGCAAAACAGTGGAAACAGCATATTCCTTTCTTGTCACCATCTTCTGCATTCAGATATGTTTTTAAAGGTCTTAAAGCTTTTAGTAAATTGGTAGGCTCAGGAGTGGATAAGCGGTGAGGATGGCTGAGTTTCACTGTTAATTACTAACCAATATTAGAAGGTAATTACAGAAAAGAAATGAAGACAAAATAGAATAACTCTTTTCATATAACATAAGTTTAAATATTTAAAAACACTGAGTAAATTACAATCCCATTAATTCTCAAGTACAATAATTTATGATACTTGCACCAGAGAAAATTCCCACATCTTCATGTCTGTAATACATATTTCACCTGCAGCTTCAATTCCTGTCTTGTGAAACCTCTTCCTTGAATTTTCATACAGGTGGGTGTAACTTTCTCAGCTTCACATAACTCCTTCAGAGTTTTTAACCAAACATTTCAGGTCGAAGTCTCTTAAAAAGAAACAACTTCTTACACTGAGGTAATCTATTTACTAACTGTTCTAAACGATCTCCTCCTTTAGTTGCAACTGTTTTACACGTTTGCTTCAGCCAAGGCTTTTGTAAAACTGTTAAACTGTAGCCCAAAAGATTTTGTTTTCCAAGCTTTGTGTGATAATTCTCCATTCAGTTCTCTCATAAACTCTGCCAATGTGAACCAAGCCTCTTTACACATCAGGAAGTCTCTCTCTAATGCCGTGTTTTAAAAGAAATTATTACGGTAACAGATATATTTACAAGTTAATCATTAAACTCCTTCAGACATGCAGAACAAAACCTAGATGCCACTAGTTTAAATCCAAACCATAAACAAATAGTATCAAAATAATTACAAATCATACTACTTACACCACACCCTACCTTGCTTTCTTTCATTACAGCACTCCTTGAAACCTACCGTTTTGGCCAAACATTTGGTCATTTCACCATATAGCTCCCTATATGGTTTGATGCCACACATTGTTTTATACCACTCCTGTGAAGTTAAATGTCCCATATAAATATATACAGATCCTGCCCTTACCTCATGTTCTGAAGAAGGGTCTCGGCCCAAATCGTCAGCCTTCCTGCTCCTCTGATGCTGCTTGGCCTGTTGTGTTCATCCAGCTCTACACTTTTTTTAATCTCCACTACTTTCCTCTAGTTCTTTTACCAATTACCTTTAAATTTATGCCCGTTAGCTGTTGAGCACTCTGTTTATACAAAGCTCTTAGTTTGGTAAAATGTCCCAAAACAATTTATCTATGTGTCAGAGACAAAAAAGGCCAGGAGCTGGAGATATTAGGGGTCATGACTGAAAGCTTAGTCAAAGATGTGGGTTTTAAAGATGCTGTTAGAGAGCAGAAACATGTCTGCACGACTTGTTTTAGAAGCATCTCACTTTGTTTTTCTGTTGTCATCTGGCTCCAGCTAATCACATCATACAGAATTACTGTCTGGGCATTAAATTCCAATGCTGATGTTTTAATTTTGTGCATCCATTGCTTGGAGTTGTACCTCTCGACTTATGTGACCTCAGGTTTAAAACATAATTTAAAACAAAAATCATGATCAGAAATCCTAAGGCAATGCCCTCACCCCCTGTCGTTGGATAGACTTGCCTCTCCCATGTAAGAGTAGTGTGCTCACTGAGCTGGATACATTCTTTTTGATCTTTTAGATTGTCTGTTAGCAAAGGCTGGATATTCTCAGGGCTTTTGGGATACCAATATTGTGGGTCTGGGCTCTGCAGCACAGTTGGCTAATCAGTCTTGGGGATGCAAGCTCCTAATTGGATACCTCCAAACTTAACATCCAATTAAGAACAGGGGGCAGGCACTCGTTGCTGTGGACCCACTCAGAACTCTCAAACCTCAGCTGTCCCACTGAGGGATGACAAGAGTCAGCTTGTGGTGCACATTTTGCAAAGTGAACTATGGCCACTCCTCCAAAGGAGGACTGTGACCCTTGGAACCCTGCAGACCCACACTAAGCTACCCTGTAGGATGAGCTATTGACTCTTGTCAAGGGCTGTTGTTGAGCAGTCACCAACTTTCCATCCACAGGCTGCAGGCTATATTGGGAGTCAGTATGCTCACTTGAAATTCCACATGGAGTGTGAAAAGTATCCTCATTTGCACTTTAATTGGTCTAATTGGCTTACCACTGCTTGAGAATGGGCAGCCATCACCACTCAGAAGGGTCATTGCTGAAGATAGGCCAGAGGTGGGCACATGGTTGTAGATTGACATGAAGGGGCAAGAAATTGTTGCCCACCTTAAAACTTGCATCAATTTCCATGGAAAAAATCTGAACAGTGATGTTGGCATCTAGCAATGTGAAGGATGAGAAATGATCACTATGGGCAACTGGAGATGTCTTGAGAAAAAGATACTAAATTATATTCTCTGATGAAGGGTCTAGGCCCGAAATGTCAGCTTTTGTGCTCCTGAGATGCTGCTTGGCTTGCTGTGTTCATCCAGCCTCACATTTTATTATCTTAAATTATATTCTATTTTCTACTAGTACTAAATTTCTATCTCAGTAGTAACAATTGTAGCAAATGAAGTTACTCCTTGATTGTTAGCTACTAATTATCTGGTTTCAGCCATCAATTATTCTTGTTATTGTCTATCCAGTACGTCCCTAAAATTCCTTAGTTTCTTATTCGATGATTACTCCTGAATATAAACCCAGAAAGTTTATCAGCAATTCTCATTTATGAAATATGGCTAAACCATCAAACTGTCTTTCTTTATAAATGTTGTTTCCAATCAAAGTCAAGTTTTTTATTACACCGATCTTGGTAATTATCCTGGAAAATCCTGGTGTTCAATATTCTAACTTCTAATACTTTTAATATTCTTTTATCAAAACATAACCTCAATTTGGAGACACTATCTATTTTCACTGTCTCTTTGGGCAGATGATGAAGTAATCTATATCCACATATAGCAAGTTTTAGGCAACATCCAAACTTGGGCTGATAAATAGGAAGAAACTTGTCCTGGAGAAGTGTCAGGCAATTACAGTTTCCAATGAAAGAGAACAAAACTGCCTTCCCTTGAAATTAAATGGCATTACCATTGCATCCCTAAAATTCTTGTCATTTAGGTTAGTATTTATATAATAATGTAAAAGTTGGTATTGTATGTACTCTTGAAAGACATTGGGCTGGATTTTTCCAACCCTTGAATGATATCAGCAACATAAGATAGTTGGGAAAATATGGCGGGATTGGAAAAATGACATTCCCAATGTCAAAATAAAAAGGCCTAATTTTGTAACCAGGTTTTGAACAGGGGGATAAACATTTCAATAGTCAGCAGTGAGAGGCCTATTTGCATATATTTCTGTTTCATTAGCACCAAGACACTCCTCAACTGGTATGCAGTTTCCTGATCCCCCACACATCTGACTGAAATTGGATGGTCATGATTTCTGACATAAAAGTTACAGCAGGTACCTAGTGGCTCCGGATTACTGTTTACTCCACGGGACCTCCAACTTTCATAGAAGCTCCCTACATTTCAGGTTACACTCAATCGGCACCACTCCTCCACGGTTGTTGGCTTCAGAAATGTATCAGCCTCACCACATTACCATGGCACAACCCACTTAGAATCCAGTTCTCCTCTTCAAGGCTGCACACCAGCTGCTGAGGGACCATTTTGTGAGCAGAGTCAAGCATCTATCTCATGGGTTAGATCAGCACCTCAGCACTCCTTGTCTTGCTTCCTTAGCACTTATTCACTTTGTGCCTACTTGGATGCTTACAGTATCCCTGCCTTGCCTTTTTGTCCTTTGCCACCTTTGTCAGAGCCTAAACGTGCACAGTAGTTCTGAACTGCCTTAGAAACCGGACATGGATGTCATGGTTGACAGCAATGATCATTCATGAATGGGGACGTGTTGCATGGCATCAAGCCTCCATTATGGAGTTCAAACTGGATAAATGCGAGGTGATGCATTTTGGAAGGTCAAACTTAAATGCTGAATATAGGATTAAAGGCAGGATTCTCGGCAGTGTGGAGGAACAGCGGGATCTTGGTGTTCAAGTGCATAGATCCCTCAAAGTTGCCACCCAGGTGGATAAGGTTGTTAAGAAAGCATATGGTGTTTTGGCTTTCATTAACAGTGGGATCGAGTTTAAGAGCTGTGAGGTTATGCTGCAGCTCTACAAAACCCTGGTGAGACCACACTTGGAATATTGTATCCAGTTCTGGTCGCCCTATTATAGGAAAGATGTGGAGGCTTTGGATAGAGTGCAAAGGAGGTTTACCAGGATGCTGCCTGGACAGGAGGGCTTGTCTTACGAGGAGAGGTTGACTGAGCTCGGACTTTTCTCTTTGGAGGGAAGGAGGAAGGGAGGTGACCTGATCGAGGTGTACAAGGTAATGAGAGGCATGGATAGAGTCGATAGCCAGAGACTTTTCCCCAGGGCAGGATTGACTGCCACAAGAGGTCATAGTTTTAAGGTGTTAGGAGGAAGGTATAGAGAAGACGTCAGAGGGAGGCTCTTCACCCAGAGAGTTGTGAGTGCATGGAATAGTTTACCAGTGGTAGTCGTAGAAGCAGAGTCATTAGTGACATTTAAGCGGCTGCTGGACATGCACATGGACAGCAGTGAATTGAGGGGAATGCAGGTTAGGTTATTTTATTTTTGGATTAGGATTATTCCACGGCACAACAATGTTGGCCAAAGGGCCTGTACTGCACTGTACTTTTCTATGTTCTATGTTCTAAGTTCTATGAGCTAGCTGCCAGCAGCCTACATAACAAACACATTGCATGTGTTTCAACCAATGTACCACGTCTCAGTGTCTAATAGGGGTAGTCCTCAGTCAAGTTAAGGTGAAATGCACGCCATGTCCAACTGTGTGGAATATAAATTCTAGTAATAAACAATCTTAATCACGTCATCAGTCATAGTTGGCTCTGTAATTACTTATGCTTCACAGAAGAGGGTGTCACAATGGCTCAGTGGTTAGCACTGCTGCCTCACTGCACCAGGGACCCAGGTTCAATTCCAGCCTCGGGTGGCTGTCTGTGTGGAGTTTGTATGTTCTCCCCGTGTCTGCCTGGGTTTCCTCCTACAGCTGAAAGATGTGCAGGTTAGGTGGATTTGCCATGGGAGGTGCAGGGTTGCAGGGTTGGCCAGCAGGGTGGGTCTGGCTGAGATCCTCTTCAGAGAGTTGGTGTAGGGCCAAATGGCCTGTTTCCACACTGTAGGGGTTCTATGATTGTACAGGTGATTTTAAAAATCACTACTGTACAAGGCTGCACAATCGAACTGATCTGTTCTCACCTTGAACTGTAAATATTTGCCAGTGTTCTCTTTGGGCAATGTTGCCATTCTTGTGTGGTAAGGGAGGTGGGGGAGAGGGGGAACAAGATTCTATCACATTTCCAGTCGCTTATTGTACTCACATGCATGGCTTGTGTCGCTTTCATTGGACTAAGGTCTCCTATTGTCAAAGATCAGTGTAGAGGACAATGCTAAACTGTTATTAAGTAACATTACTGAGAATATAGATAACAAAGTGTGAAGCTGGATGAACACAGCAGACCAAGCAGCATCTTAGAAGCACAAAAGCTGACGTTTTGGGCCTACACCCTTCATCAGAAAGGGGGTATGGGGACAGGGTTCTGAAATAAATAGGGAGAGAGGGGGAGGTGGACTGAAGACGGATAGAGGAGAAGATAGGTGGAGAGGAGAGTATGGGTGGGGAGGTAGGGAGGGAATAGGTTAGTCCAGGGAGGACGGACAGGTCGAGGGGGCGGGATGAGGTTAGTAGGTAGGAGATGGAGGTGCGGCTTGTTTCAGATATTATTGCGCAGGTTCAACAGAACTATGACCATCCGCAGCAGGGATCATCATTGCTGTGACTGTGGTCCTACAAAGGTGTAAAGAAGCAGAAGAGGAATAGAATTAAAATTTCATGCATCCATTGTGGTTGCTCTGTAAATGAAAAGATATATACTGTGCAAAGGAAAATCGTGACCTAGCTCTAAATGTGCACAAATTCTGTACACTGGTGCGTATAGGCAGTTTTTACACCTGTGAATGAAAGCGTCAACTTGTTGAAGAACGAGTGTCTCCAACACTGTGTGTGAAATGAACAAATGGACAAAACTCAATACAGATACAATTGCAATCCAGATGTGTAGCTCAAGAGCTCTGTGCGAATTCTTTGAGTAGAGGTGAAAGTATAAATACAATTGAACACACACCAGAGATTTAATAAGATACATATTCCCTTGTCTGTCTACATTCCTGACTGCTTGAAGAAGAAGCTTAAGGATTCCACATTCACCTGGTCATCACAAAGAATCCCCATTACACTATAACATACAATTTCCTCCATGGTATCTCTAGTTATAACAAAAAAGATTCAAAGAAACACTTTTATAACTTGTCTTATAAATGCATTGTTGCTATCTAATTTTTTTCTCTTTGTCAAAATGCTGAGATTATAGTATGTGGCAAGGCAGATAGTACCTGTGGTAATGTTGGGCATTTACATGTAGTGTTTTACTGTGATACTCATTAGACCACATGGATTTTGTATCAATATTTAGTGTACTTTTACAAGTCACTTGCATTGCCTTGTAAAGATGTGGAAAACGTATGTGAGAAGAGTGATCTGTTCATGCTATCTGCTGTCAGATTCAAGAGACTAATGTCTAAATGTCGACAATACCAGCTGTTGTAGATTCATTTTTCATCCCCTTCCAAATCTGTACACAACGATGATGGACAAGTGTGTATTCGGTTGTGGGTCTAGGGTTGTGAGTGTGTGTGTGTGTGTGTGTGTGTGTGTGTGTGTGTGTGTGTGTGTGTGTGTGTGTGTGTGTGTGTGATGTATGTGTGTGTGGTTACCTAAGTTGACTAGATTGCTAGAGTGTGTTGCTTAATGTTGCCAGTGGTTCGGAGCTGGTAGTTCATAGAGACCTGTATTCTTCCCTTGTCCCATGCTTAAGTGCAGTCGCACCCCTCAAACTCTATAACCACTTGTGTCTCTTAAATACTTAGCAATCCTCTGGCCCCTCATGGACCAAGGTTAATTGCCTTACCAGATATAGAACATCTTCTTTGTCAAAGACTGTCAGAGGCTTAATTGAATTGCTGGTTTCATCCTTACCACTGTGGGCATTGCTGTTACCCAATGCTTTTCTCTGTGAAAATTATCAGCATGCTGAGTACATCAAAATTTAATGAGTGCTTTTCTATAATGACATTCACAATGCAAATACTGGTTTTAAAAAAAGGTAAGATCTTTACATTGTTGCATCTGTTTTAGTGCAGTTTTCTTTCTGTTGGTAATGTTTGTAATACATTTTAATTATTGGATTGAAAAATGTAACAGTAGAGATTTTAATTAGGAATTCAAAAAATGCAGAATTGTTGATGAATCTTTGTCTGATTTACTGTGGCCAAAAGACAATTTGACTTTAGAGAAAGCCATTTCCATGGTGAATGAAGTCTGGAAGCAACACTGATCAATCCCAAGAGCAGAAGATTTCTCTTATCACAGAAGATCAACAAAATTCATGTAAATCTTAAGAAACAAAACCCTAATAAAACATGAAAACAATACACAGTGAGAAGGACATGCTCCACCTACTAACAATCATCTTCAGTTCTGTGGAGTAAGAAAACCTCACAGGCACAAACAGTTCTCAGCTATGAAAAGAGAATGTTTTGTCTTTAAATCAATAGATCATTCTCAGAAAAGTGAGAATGTCACAGAGATATGTCAAATAGATATTCACAAAAAGAAGTTCATGAGTTGGAATAGACCACAATAGAAGAAAAAAAACGGTACTTATTTTGAATTGGCAGCCATCTTCAGTGAGGGGAATGTAGCAGTTAAAATTAGTTTAAAGGGCCTTTCAACTCCCACACTGTCAGAACAGTGTCAAAGCAAATAACATTCACTCTACAGATCTACTAAACTTCCAGGTCCAAAGATTACGTCCTCTGGAAGAATAGTAAAACCTCCATGCTGTAGTGATTTTAACAAGGTCAGTCAGGTGGACTTCAAAGAATATGAGTTCCCTCATTGGGGTTGTTACTCTGGTACAATTAAGGAGCCTCGGCTGACAGATATAAACAAGAGTGTTAGACATCCAGCTTTTTCTGAGAGCTAGCTCATTTAGAGTTATTTCAAATGTTATCTGAGTTTGTGAAAACTTGGTCTGGAGGTGGGATATTGGTAAAACGAAAAATTCAGATAGCACAGTGGTTCAATGATTAGTGCTGCTACCCCATTGAGCCATGGACTTGGTTTCAATCCCACCATCAGGCGACTGTTCCCGTGGATTTTGCACATTCTCCCCGTGTCTGCGTAGGTTTCATCCGGGTGCTCTGGTTTCCTCCCACAGCCCAAAGATATGCAGGTTAGGTGGATTGGCCATGCTAAGTTGAGCATCATGTCCAGGGATGTGTGCACGAGGTGGATTAGTCATGGCAAATGCAGGGTTACAGGGATAGGGTAGGTGGGCTGGGGCTGTGTCTGGTTGGATGTTCTTCGGAAGGTTGGTGTGAACCGGACAGGCCATAGCCTGCTTCCACACTGTAGGGATCCTATGATAATTATATGCACAAGTATAAATATTCATTATGGAAAATGAGCTTGGGGGCTACTATTGTGTCTTTAAAGGTCTGAAAGGTTTAATGCTGAGCCACAGCGACTGTGATGATATGAACATGGGGGGAGAGCAGCTCAGGATCTCACAAGGGTAAGACCTGCAATCTAGATCTCCCTCATAGTCTCTGCGACAAGGCCAAAACTATTATTTTAATTTACACACAGTTGAAACAAACTGCATCTTGTTGAAGACACCGGTTTCTTCTAGTTAGACTGCAAAGTAGTTTTCCTCTACTATACTAGACCAAGTAGGGACCTTATTAGGAAAAAGTATGGTGGCAATACAACTATCTAATAGCTCATTACCATGTTGAGCAATGGTGATGATACATCTTACAACATGGTTGGCGAGAGTTGGGGTGGATGTGGGAAAGTCTAATGTGAAAAAGAGAGGGCTGCAGAAAGGAAGGCAGTGCTTGCAGCCTACAGACCCAATGATATTCCCAGAGGATTTTCTTTGCAGCACCATGTCCTTTGATCACTTTAATAGGATCTCTGCACTGATGGTAAAATCATTTCTGTCTATAGTGCTGGAGGAGCATTGAGATTTAGCTTCCTTCATGTCATTCAATTGATAAAAGCTGGTGACAACTCCAAAAACAAGTTGTAAAACATTTGGAATGCTGATATTTAATTCAAACAATTTAGAATACAAACATTGAGCAATTATGCTCAAGATATACTGTAATAGTCAGACCATATCAGGAATTTTGTTACAGTAAAACAATTTTTAATCTCTGCCATGCTTTTATACACATTCAAACAATGTGACAAGTGAATTGGAAAAGAAAATTAGGAACACAACTGAAAACAACAGACATTTTTAAAAATGATTTTGCACAAGCTGCTTGCCAGAGTAATAGGGCAAAATTATTTTTATGCGTATCATAAAATTGTTTCTTATTCTTAAATTAATTAATCAAATTAATTTTCTTCTAAATTAACAAGTGCGTTCTTAGTGTTCAACATAAATGTATGAAACCTATTGAATATTAAAACTGTACACAGAATACATATTTCATTGTCAATTTTCCTGCCTGTATTTTTAGGAAAATCCAATATTGTACCTATTGCACCTGATAAGAAATTTTAAATGTTTAATGTGTTGCATCTTAGAAATGGTTTGAGGGGGAGTTAAAATGGTGAACGACAAAAAAGTCAGAATCACAATTCTGATCAAAATTGAGATATTTAGGAAAAATATCACTCAAAATGTACTTGGGTCTTATCGATCTGAGGAGATCACAATTTGTGGAAGATTAAGAAACTTCAGGGAGGCGAAGCCAGGCTAGCAGAATGGGTTTTTGAGTGGCAGATACAAATTAGTGTTGAGAGAGGTAATGGGAAAGCAAACAAGCAGTGGGAGTATACATTCAGTGGAAAACAAAAGAGTGAAGGATATGAACAGACAGATGTAGGTAGTCAAGTTCATAATCTGTTGCAAGTGAGAGTTCAGAAGGACAAAAAAAACCCAGGGTTTGGTTTTGTAAATTAATTTATTTATCATTTATCTATTAACATCAGAATGTAGCGAAGTTTATAAAAGAATTTCTGTTTAAATAAAGCTTTGGCTAGGTCTCAGTGAGTACACTGTTTAATTTTGGAGACCTTATTATGTAAAGGGACATTAAAACCATGGACCATGTTCTGCTTTAAGAATGCTGCCAGGAATGGGAAACTGATTACAAAGAAAGACCTGAGATACTGGGATTATTTCTACTGGAGCATGGAAGGTACGTGGATATTTATTAAATTATGAAGAATATTCCTAGAGCAAGTAAGGAATTTTAATTACCTTTGAGTGGGGAATAAGTGAAAAGGGGGCATCGATTTGAAATTGCTGCTAAGAGAAAAAATATTAGGAGAAACGTAATTGTGCAAGAAAATGTTGCAGTGCTAAGCTTTGCAGGAGAGGTGAGGCATATTATTATACCGTTAAACAGAAAAGTTGATACAGTTTTGAAGCAGAGGTATATACAAAGCTAAAGGAAAGTGTGTGGCAGTTAGGATAGTTTTGTATAGATCTAACAAAGAGTCAGTATAGCTGTTGCAGCCCGAATGCCTTCCTTTTGTGATCTGAACATGCATGGTTCTGAAATATGGGGAAAAGATGGCTTTGCGAGAAATTAATGTTATTCACAGAATAGGCAAGATCTTAATTGACGAACAAGAAAATTACAAAGCAAGATCAAGCCGTAAAAAAGACCAATTAGGTAGAAAGTTCATAGACCATAGAACGTAGAACATAGTACAGTACAGCACAGAACAGGCCCTTCAGCCCACAATGATGTGCCGACCATTGATCCTCATGTATGCACCCTCAAATTTCTGTGACCATATGCATGTCCAGCAGTCTCTTAAATGTCCCCAATGACCTTGCTTCCACAACTGCTGCTGGCAATGCATTCCATGCTTTCACAACTCTCTGTGTAAAGAGCCCGCCTCTGACATCCCCTCTATACTTTCCTCCAACCAGCTTAAACCTATGACCCCTCATGTTAGCCTTTTCTGCCCTGGGAAATAGTCTCTGGCTATCAACTCTGTCTATGCCTCTCATTATCTTGTATACCTCAATTAGGTCCCCTCTCCTCCTCCTTTTTTCCAATGAAAAAAGTCAGAGCTCAGTCAACCTCTCTTCACAAGATAAGCCCTCCAGTCCAGGCAGCATCCTGGTAAACCTCCTCTGAACCCTCTCCAAAGCATCCACATCTTCCCTATAATGGGGCGACCAGAACTGGACGCAGTATTCCAAGTCCGGTCTAACCAAAGTTTTATAGAGCTGCAACAAGATCTCACGACTCTTAAACTCAATCCCCCTGTTAATGAAAGCCAAAACACCATATGCTTTCTTAACAACCCTGTCCACTTGGGTGGCCATTTAAATGGATCTATGTATCTGTACGCCAAGATCCCTCTGTTCCTCCACACTGCCAAGAATCCTATCCTTAATCCTGTACTCAGCTTTCAAATTCGACCTTCCAAAATGCATCACCTCGCATTTATCCAGGTTGAACTCCATCTGCCACCTCTCAGGCCATCTCTGCAGCCTATCAATGTCCTGCTGCAGCCTACAACAGCCCTCTATACTGTCAACGACACCTCCAACCTTGGTGTCGTCTGCAAACTTGCTGACCCATCCTTCAATCCCCTCATCCAAGTCATTAATAAAAATTACAAACAGTAGAGGCCCAAGGACAGAGCCCTGTGGAACGCCACTCACCACTGACTTCCAGGCAGAATATTTTCCTTCTACTACCACTCACTGTCTTCTGTTGGCCAGCCAATTCTGTGTCCAGACAGCTAAGTTCCCCTGTATCTCATTCCTCCTGACCTTCTGAATGAGCCTACAATCAGACAATTAACGTAGCAGAAACTGATGACTAACAAAACACTTTCATTTATCATTCTTCTGTATATAGCATATAAATGGGACATTTTCAGAATGACAGGGTGATACTTAATAGAAGTGATGGAGATTTCGCTCATCAGCTGTACAGCTGGCAAAAATTCTGCATCACATCTTTTGGGGAAGGTCAACTAAAAGTAATGGCACCTTCTCTGCGATCAACGACTCGGCGGTTAAAAGTTTAATATAGTTTATATTCTAGTTAAAGATACAAGCCAGAATTCATTGCTTAATATCCTAGTGGCTACTCATTAAGGCAGTCTTAAGTCACTGAATACTGATGTTCATATAAGCTGGTTAAGTTCAGTAACACCAGTACATTCGTTGATGGAATAAAACTGGTGCATATTACGTTTCATACATATGTACTAATGCCATGCATGGCACATGATCTTCATACACTATTGGTGTCTCTGTCTCAGCTTGAAATCAAAACTGGATGCCTGCAATTCTCATTGCTAAGATGTTGGAAATCGGGTTTAGAGAACTCTGTTGGAATTTAAGATCTGAGAGCAACTCACAAGACTGCTAAAAATATAAATTTCCCAACAGTGGGTATCCAGAAGTTGGAAAATCAGAAGTTTATATTAAAAAAGTGCTTTAAATTAAAAATAATAATCTTTGGAGAGATTTGAAAACAGGATGAGCATAATGAAATTGAGTGTTGTTTACCTGTGCCATAGCTCACTGGTCTAGTGCACGGGAAATTAAGCTTTGTTATTCTTGGAATTGTAGCGTCATATTGTATGGAAGATGTCCTTTGGCTCATCAAGTCTGCACCACTAAAACTGTGCAAAATCACCATTTTCTATCACTTGGCCCACTGCCTTGAATGTTATCATCTTTCAAGTCGTAATCCAAGTACTTTTTAAATATTATGAGGTTACCTGCCTCTACTGATACCTAGACACTACATTCCAGATCCAGCCATGCTTTGAGTGGGAAAGGTTTTCCTCAACTCCCCCACCTTTCACTTTAAAGTACTCTCCTTTATATTGACCCTTCAAAGAAGGGAAACATCGGTTTT
Organism: Stegostoma tigrinum; assembly: GCF_030684315.1. Lineage (NCBI taxonomy): Eukaryota > Metazoa > Chordata > Chondrichthyes > Orectolobiformes > Stegostomatidae > Stegostoma > Stegostoma tigrinum. The sequence goes on from NC_081358.1 coordinate 12,455,566, forward strand.
CTATCTACTCTGTCCTTGTCCCTCATAATCATATACACTTCTGTCATGTCCGCCTTCAAACTTGGCTCCTGTAAAGAAAATAACTCTCGATAGCTAAAGTGCTCCATCCCGGTCAAGGTCTTGATGAATCTTCTCTGCACTCCCCCCTCCAGGATAATCACATTCTTCCCATAGTCTGGTGTACAGAATTGCACAAAGTACTCCAGCTGTGGCCTAACCAAAGTCTTGTACAGTTTCAACATAACCTCCCTGTTCTTAAAATCTAAGCCTTGACTAATAAAGGCAAGTATCCCGTATGCCTCCTTAACAGCCTGATTAACCTGCCTGCTGCCTTCAGGGTTTTATGGACAAGCACCTCAAGAACACACTGTTCCTCTTAACTTTCTGGTGCCTTACTGTTCATCGATTCTTTCAAAATGCATCACCTCATCTGCTCCTCTGATCAATTGGTTTATATGTATGTTTTATTCTCTCATGGGATGTGGACATTGCTAGCTGGCCAGCATTTATTGCCAAACCCTAGTTGCCCTTGAAAAGGTGATGGGGAGCTGCCTTCTTGAGTCACTGAAGCCCATTTGCTGTAGGTAGACCCAACAATAATGGCAGGGAGGGATTTTAACCCAATGAGAGTAAAGGAATGGCAATGTGTTTCTAAGCCTGGATGGTGAGCCATTTGGAGGGGGAACTTGAACTTGGTGGTGTTCCCATATATGTGCTGTTCTTGTCTTTCTGGATGGAAGTCGTTCGTGGGGAGTCAGGAGGTGAGTTATTCACTGCAGGACTCTGACCTGCTTTTTTCGCAACTATTTATTTGGCAAGTCCATTTGAGTTTCTAGTTAATGGTAACTCCCCAGGATATTGATAGTGGTTGATGCAGTGATGGTAATGCCATTGAATGTCAAGGGGCAGTGGTTAAATTGTCTCTTACTGGGGATAGTCATGGCCTGGCATTTGTGTGGCACGAATGTTACTTGCCACATGTCAGCTCAAGCCTGGGTATTGTCCTGGTCTCATTGCATTTGAACATGGACTGCTTCAGAATCTGAGTAGTCATGAATGGAGCTGAACACTGTGCAATAATTAGTGAACATCACTCCTTCTGTCCTTAAGGTGGAGGGAATATCTCTTCCTATGATCTGAGACCATCTTCCTTACTGTTAACCATGCAGCCAACCTTTGTGTCATCCACAAACTTATTATCTCTCCCAATCCACACCTTCTCATCTACATCATTTACACATATCATGAGTTGTCACAAAAGTTAAAGATTTTGTAATGTGTGCAAAGTTTCCCAAGTTAACTGACTTTCAGAGTCAGATTAAAAGCATGAACAAGTTTCTAAACTGATCAAGAACCACTATTTACTGCAATTACTTAGACTCTAGATATAGGTAAACAAAATAAACCATTGTAATTTAATGCTACTAATTAAACTCTAATACCTAAAACTCCCCATTATATGCATTCTGACAGATTAACAGATGAGCTTAAATAATTTATGGACAGAGGGGAAAGATTGGAAACACAGCTCATTTATCTATGTTGCCAGGCTCTCTTGCTGAGATTATCCTAATGACTCTTTTGCTGGCCAGCACCTTGCTTCTGTCATCTTGCTCTAGATGCTTCCTTTGGTTGGTAAGAGATACAGGGTAGACGTTTCACTCAAATCTCTTATTAGTTGAAAGACACAGCTTACAACAACTGTTGCAGAAAAAAAACTTTTTTTCAGGTTTTACAGTGAGGTTTAACTACAGAGAGCAGAGAAACTGCTCCTGAGCTGGGAGTGAACTGAAAACACCTCTCTCTGTAGCTTGTTCCTAGCTTGTAACTGTTCAGTTACTGGAGAATGAATTACAGAGTTGTTTGCAGGCAAAAAAGATCACTGTCACTGATAATTGGTCAGTGGTCCATAGACCAATCAACTTCCTGTTACCGGTAGAAAGTGGCATTTGTATATGCCCATCAACTCCAAACCATCTGGAACTCAAATTCCAGTTCAGATGTGTTCATTAATTTATGATACTTACTATGGGTGTCAAGTTGCTTGTTTTTCAAAACACTTAGCACCTTTTCAAAATATTAGTTTCAAAACTTTCTTTCTCATTTGAGTCCACAGTTTTTAAAAAACACAAACAATAAAAAAAGTCACATTCCTTCAACTGGAATGACATAAGGCACGGCTGGTATAATGTAAGGCAGCTAGTCATTCAACAATTATTTAATGGTATTGAAATTTGTGCTGGGGTAACCAAAATGGCAGTGTGTTTGTAGAGTACAGTGCTAGAGCACTATTTAAGCGCTGATCAAGGGCACAAAAAGATTGGAATTCATATCTAGATGCATAGTCAATATGTGTGCCAATATCATTTGTTCAAGGATGTTATTTGTTAGTCACTTTTGGACTTGAATTTGGCAAATATAATGAAAAACATAGACACCAATGAATTATTTCATCATTAAAGACATTGGTAGTTTGTGATTTTCAGGGTGAGTGGACAAAATCAGAGAATTTGAACCCAAAGCACTTGCAAAATACTGGATAAAAGCACATGAAATAAAACAGGAATTTGTCTCCCTGAGTTTTAAGTGCAAGGTGATTACCCAGCCACTATACACTCTATCTAATTTTCCATTCATTCACCAGAATGTAATGACCTTAATTATGAACAGATGGAATTAGGGAACGTGATCCTAAAACTGCGTAAAAGACCTGAATGCATGTAATAAATATGGTGTTTGACTCATTCAAGTACTGTAAATCAATGACCCTATCCATATTACATTGAACAGCGTGATGACATCATGCACACTACTGCATACTAGATCACAGTAGAAGCATCCAGTTCATAAAGTGGTCTGCAGACTGCATTTTATCTGTGGGAGATTGGTACAGAACCAACAGTTTCATTTGTTCCATTGCCAAAGTTGTTCCAATAGACTTTTGGGAATGTATTTTGGCAGTTGTCAGAGCCACTCCAGTCTCAAATGTGTAACATAACTGGAGTATAGTATTACCAGAGAAACTATTGGGAAAACAACTGCAGAACTAATGTGTGCCATTCTGTATAATACAGACATTACATAATAAACCACACAGTCCTAAAGTCTGCTCTGTAACTCTAAGATGTTCTTTCAATTTTTGCATAACTATAACCTTCAGTCTGATTTTAAATATTTGATAAATTGAGAGTGTCAGTGTAAACCCAATCAAGGATTTTTCAATAATCATCATTACCTTTGTAGCTCCATCCTGCAGCTGATGCATACACCTATAAATATTAAAACAAAATCTGATGTATTGATATTCCTTACAATGTATCAAAATCATAGCTTACTTTAACTATGTAAACATAAAAAAAGCTGAACTTTGTGAAAAATAGCATTAACATTTAAATGATTCGTTTGAATTATTATATGATTAATTTTGTGCAAGGATATATAACTGGCATCGTTTGAACTGCACTTATTGTTTTGTGCTTGAAATGTAGTTCTTTACACTTGTCTGCCTTTTACTCTCGACATGAGAAGCACACTTGTGATAAAACTCTTTTTATTCTGTCTCAGCCACATTTTATTTCGAATTCTCACAATAGCAAGATCTTTTATTGTAAATATTCCTCCACATGCCAAGTGGTTCTGTATTGAAATTTTAAATATAATACTTTTAGTAGCAAACGTTGACAATTACACCGATCACTGTGAGCCCTCATCAATGGAAAATAAGTTAGATGGTACTGGAATCAAGGCAGTATTCACAAATCTCGAAGTGGTGGAGACTGGAACAATTACAACATTTAAAAGATAACTGGGTGGGTACATGAATAGGACGGGTTTAGAGGGATAGCGGCCAAATGCTGACAAATGGGACAAGATTAATTTAGGATATCTGGTTGGCGTGGACGAGTTGGACTGAGGGGTCTGTTTCCATGCTGTTTATCTTGAATCTAATTCATTATTATATGAGTACATAGACATGGAAACCAAAGAGGAGAGGAAGTAAGAGAAGGATTTGTACACCAAGTTAGTGAGAAGGAGGGAAAATGAGAAGGCGAAGGAAATGAAACTGGTGAGAATAGTTTTTCAAGAAAATAGTTGAAATAAAACGTGCTGGTTTAGATTGAGATTATAATTGGGTCTCTGCTGTGGCAAAATGCTGGAAAACTGAGATCCCACATCCCACTTGACAGTTCTCATTTTTGCTGCAACATTATTGTAGACAGTCTATAGGCAGTCTATCTGCAATTTGCAGAGGCTGTCGGCTACTTAAAGACCAGTTGTTTCCATTCAAATAAAATTGCGGAGTCCCTTGTATCTGGAACCCAGAGTGTGGAGATTAGAGCAGGTAAGACTTGGTCTGTTCTCAGTGAATTTTTAAGTGCTAGGTAGGGAATTGGCTTCAAGAGTTGAGGTATTCCTGCAGTAAGGTGCCAGGATATCTTCAGGGAGGGGCATCAGGGATTCTTGTGTGCCAGGGTCAGTGATCCTTCGGAAGAGGTCTGGTGCTCTTTGAGACTTTTAAATTTGGAGGAGATTGTGTGTAAAAGACATACAAACCTCTAGGAACAGTCTAATTTTTCAAGAATGTTCAAGAAATGCTTGGAAATGTTAATAGGTATTGTTTTGTCGAGAGCTGTCAAGAACAGGCAAATGTTTTTTATATGATTGAAGGAGCTGTTTTCCACAGAGTGTAAACTGCAAGGTAGAATTTTAAGTAATAGAGCTCTATTTCTTTCTCCTATTGTACAGGGGGATCTGGTAGATACTCAGTGGCTTGGCATGGTAAGTGAAGCAGAAAAGAGTAGTTGGTGGAAGTAGACAGTAAGATGTGACATGGGGGTAGGTACAACAGGCCGTGGGAATGGTGTAGAACAGTACAGGTTGGGACAGAGGATTTGAGGGGCCATGGGGTACGGTGTGAACAACCTCACAGATTGACAGGGGTTGGCATGGATGGGACATGGAGGTTGAAAGATACAAGCAAAAAGATCATTTTATGTTTTAATCTTTATTTTTAAACTTTAAAAACATGCTGGAGGCTCCTGACATGATTTCCTTGGGCAGCGCCCGGTTGTCGGGTTTGACTTTGGCACCCAGCACGCTCAGCAGATCCCTGGCAGAAATGACATTGGTGGAGGCAAGATGGCGCAGAAGGATGGTGACACGGTTCCAACAGCGGCCAGCCAGCTCCAGGGCATGATGATGGCATTCGAACTGCAGTGGCTTTTGGGAACTCAGGGGGCACTTGCGTGTTCGCAGGCTGTGGGATGGACTTTGTGTCTTTGTTTTTCTGGTGGTGAGGACTCATGGCGGAGATGGGGCGAGTGATCTGGACGTTGCCTTTTCTTTCGGCTGATTCTTTTATTTCTACTTCTGTTTTTAACCCTGTCTTTTGTACACAAAGGTGGGGCTGGAGAATGGCAACTTTGTACACTTTTACTGAACTCCTGTATTCCTGTACTGGAGCACATGCGACAATAAAATCTAAATCTAAATCTTTGGTCTTCCCAGATCACTCAGTCTTGGAAAGTGTAGATAAACACTTTGTTAGCTTTGTGGTGTCTTTGTGGGATTCTTCCACACTGCAGTTGATCTATTACTGAAAACTATGGCCTGGTTTTACCATTTCTTGCGTGGTTGACTTTAAAATTGCAGAAAAATATAAATCTCACTGATACGATTATAATATTGAACTCATTGCCAGGATAACATTTATATCTGCATTTTAGGCTTTGGAAGGAATGGTGACACCAAACATAGGAACATAATTATCATAGGAACAGCCCTTTAGTCTCCTCAAAACTGCTTATAAAGATTATTCCACTAACGCAGCACTGTGCGGTATCTTAAAATATGACCAACATCCTGTTAGTTTGAAGGCATGGATGAAATTTAAAATTTAGGAATAGGTACTCTTATAACACAAACAGAACAAGTGCATTTTGCTCCATGTGCATTTAATGAACTTATTCTCATGAAATGGCATAGGGTCCAGAGTCAATGTTGAGGTTTCATTGTTTTTGTATTACCATGTCATCATTTCTGACATATTCAGAGATGGAGCAGTTTGGGACTTGAGCTCTAAGGTATGATTTCATGAGGAAGGCTCAGTCAGGAAATTGTTTGACTAATCTGTGGGATGGCTCTCCCAATTTTAGAATGGATCCCTAGATGTTGATTGCTAAGAATTTGCATCATCAACTGTGCAGGGCATGCTTTTGTCATTTTCATCCCTCAGTCAAGGCTGAGTAGTTCATCCTGTTTAATTCTCATTCCATTTTTCTGAAGCTTATTTTGTGTAGCTTGCTAGTGAGATAAGGATGGCAGGTTTCTTCAACTGAGGGATATTTTACAGCTGTCTAATAGTTTCATGATAATTATCAATGAGACTAGTTATTTCAGATTCATTAACTCAATCTCCCTAGCCATAGTGGGTTTTAATTCATCTATGCAGAACACTTAGCTGGCTGTTTGGATTATTAGTCCAATAACAATCCCACTGTACTGTCATCCCTCTGTGCAAGGACTGAAGTGGGAGCAAGCTCCACATATATCACATCCTCAATGATGGGAGAGGCTGGTACATCAGTGCAAAAGATATGGCTAAAAAAGTCACAATAATATTCAGCCAGAAATGCTGAGTGGATGATCCATCTTGGCTTCCTCCAGTGCACCCCAGCATCACAGATGTTAGGCTCCAGCCAATGTGACTTATTCCATGTGATATCAAGAAATATCGGAGGATCTGAGTACTGCAAAATTTATGGGACTCACCTACATACAGACAAGATTACAACTGAAGACACACGACAGAACTTGCTGCTCTCCTAGCCAAGATAATAAAATGTGAGCCTGGATGAACACAGCAGGCCCAGCAGCATCTCAGGAACACAAAAGCTGACATTTCGGGCCTAGACCCTTCATCAGAGAGAGGGATGGGGTGAGGGTTCTGGAATAAATAGGGAGAGAGGGGGAGGCGGACTGAAGATGGAGAGAAAAGAAGATAAGTGGAGAGGAGAGTATAGGTGGGGAGGTAGGGAGGGGATAGGTCAGTCCAGGGAAGATGGACAGGTCAAGGAGGTGGGATGAGGTTAGTAGGTAGGAGATAGAGGTGCGGCTTGGGGTGGGAGGAAGGGATGGGTGAGAGGAAGAACAGGTTAGGGAGGCAGAGACAGGTTGGACTGGTTTTGGGATGCAGTGGGTGGAGGGGAAGAGCTGGGCTGGTTGTGTGGTGCAGTGGGGGGAGGGGACAAACTGGGCTGGTTTTGGGATGCGGTGGGGGAAGGGGAGATTTTGAAGCTGGTGAAGTCCACATTGATACCATTGGGCTGCAGGGTTCCCAAGCGGAATATGAGTTGCTGTTCCTGCAACCTTCGGGTGGCATCATTGTGGCACTGCAGGAGGCCCATGATGGACATGTCATCTAAAGAATGGGAGGGGGAGTGGAAATGGTTTGCAACTGGGAGGTGCAGTTGTTTATTGCGAACCGAGTGAAGGTGTTCTGCAAAGCGGTCCCCAAGCCTCCGCTTGGTTTCCCCAATGTAGAGGAAGCCACACCGGGTACAATGTATTCCAGAACCCTCACCCCATCCCCTTCTCTGATGAAGGGTATAGGCCCGAAACGTCAGCTTTTGTGCTCCTGAGATGCTGCTGGGCCTGCTGTGTTCATCCAGCCTCACATTTTATTATCTCGGATTCTCCAGCATCTGCAGTTCCCATTATCACTAATGCTCTCCTAGCCAAGCTGTTTCAGTACCACTACAACACCGGTATCTACACAACTATTAAAAAATTGGTATGTCTTTTACAAAGAAAGGACAAATTCAAACTGGCTAATTACTACCCCTTTAAAACCAGTCTCAATCATTAGTAACGTGATAGGAGGTGTCACTAAACGTGCTGTTAAGCAGCACTTGCTTTGTAAAAACTGGCCAGGACCATTCATCTCCTGACATCATTACAGCCTTAGTTCAAATTTGAGCAAAGGAGGTGAATTCCAGAGGTGAGGTTAGTGAGACTGCCCCTGATAACAGGGCCTCATTTGATCAAGTGTGTCATCAAGGAGCTGTAGCAAAACTGAAATTAATGGAAGGCAGTGAGAAAGGACTCTACTGTTTGGAGTGAAACCTGGCACATAGGAAGATGCTCATGGTTGTTGGAGGTCAGTTACCTCAGGTCCAGGACATCTCTACAGGAATACCTCCTTGGTCCAACTATCTTCAGTTGCTTCATCAATGACCTTGCCTCCATCATAAAGTTAGAACTGGGGATGTTTGCTGATAAATGCACAATGTTCAGTACCATTCACAACTTCTCAGATACTGAAGCATTTCCTGTCCAAATGCAGCAATAGCTGGCTTGGGCCAACAAATAGAAGGTAACGTATGTACCATATGAATGCCAGACAATGATCATCTCCAACAAGAGAGAAACTAACCATTTGCCCCTGGCACTCAATGGTGTTACCATCACTGACTCTCCCATTATCAACATCCTGGGGGTTACCATTGACAGAAACTCAACTGGGCTAGTCATAAAAATAATGTGATCAAAGACTAGGAATCTTGAATCTTCTGACTTTCTAAATTCTATCGACCATCTACAAAGCCAGGGGTGATGGAATAGTCCCTACTTGTCGAGATGAATGCAGCTCCAACAACACTCAAGAAGCTTGACACCATCCATGACAAAGCAATCCACTTGATTGTCACCATATCCAATCTCTTTATCACATCCGACACTGAGCTGCAGCAATGTCTACTATCTACAAGATGTACTGCAGAAATTCGCCAAAGAGCCTTATAAAGCTCTTATCAAATCTACAAACACTTCCATTTAAGAGGACAACAGCATCAAATACGTGAAATATCACCAGCTGCAAGTTTCCCTTAAAACCAGTCACTGTCCTAACTTGGAAGTATATCAATTTTCCCTAAGTGTTGTAGGGTCAAAATCCTGGCACTCCTTCACTAAAGCGTGTGAATGAATCTATACCAAAAGGAATGCAGCAATTCTGGGTAGGTGATGGCCAAACAGGGTAGGCGATGGCCAAACAGGGTAGGCGATGGCCTCGTGGTATTATCGCTAGACTATTAATCCAGAAACCCAGCTGATGTTCTGAATACCCAGGTTTGAACCCCACCAAAGCAGATGGTGGAATTGGAATTCACAAAAACAAAAGTATGGAATTAAGAGTCTACTGATCACCATGAATTGCCAATTGTCAGAAATACTCATCTGGTTCACTAATGCCCTTTAGGGGAGGAAATCTGCCACCTTCACCTGGTCTGGCCTACCTGTGACTCCAGGCTCATGCAATGTGGTTGACTCTCAACTGCCCTCTGAAATGGCCCAGCAAGCCACTCACTTCTACCAGTCATTACAAAGGCTTAAAATAATGAAAGCAGACAGATCATCTGGCATGGACCTTGGCTTCGGAGAAGACAGCAGCAGAAACAGCCCTGTCAACTGTGCAAAGTCCTCCTCACTAACATCTGGAATCTCATGCCAAAATTGTGAGAAGCTGTCTCACAGAATAGTCAAGCAACAACTTGACATAGTCACACTCACAAAATCATACCTTAGGGAAAATGTCCCAGATGCCACCATCACCATCCCTGGATATGTCTTGTCTCACCAGCAGGACAGACCCCGCAGACAGGGTGACACAGTGGTAAACAGTTGGGAGGGTGTTGTTCTGAGAGTGCTCAGCATTGACTCCGGACGCCATGAAGTCTCATGGCTCCATCCCCTCCCCCTACCACATTCCAAAACCAGCCCAGCTTGTCCCTGCCTCCCTAACCTGTCCTTCCTCTCACCTATCCCCTCCTCCCACCTCAAGCCCCACCCCCATCTCCTACCTACTAACCTCATCCGCCTCCTTGACCTGTCCATCCTCCCTGGACTGACCTATCTCCTCCTTAACTCCGAACCTACACTTACGTTTACAGGGTCCATCCCTGCCTCTTTGACCTGTCTGTCTCCTCTCCACCTACCTTCTCCTCTATCCATCTTCTATCTATCTCCCCTTCTCTCCCTATTTATTTCAGAACCCCTTCCCCTCCCCCATTTCTGAAGAAGGACCTAGGCCCAAAACATCAGCTTTCCTGCTCCTCTGATGCTGCTTTGCCTGCTGTGTTCATCCAGCTCTACACCTTGTTATCTCAAGAAAACCTCCTACCGATTACCACAAACTGTCCTCCCTCAGCTGATGCAGGAGGGCATGCCAGAAACAGTACCACGCATACCTGAAGATGAGGTATCACCCTGGTGAAGCCATCAAACAGGACTTCTTGTATGCCAAAAAGCGAAAGCAGCAAATGATAGAGCTAAGCGATTCCACAACGGACGGATCAGATTTAAGCTGTACAGTCCGGCCAAATCCAATTGTGAATGGTGGTGGGCAATTAAACAACTCACTGGAGGAGGAGCCTCCACAAATATTCCCAACCTCAATGATGGAAGAGGCCAGCACATCAGTGCAAATAATAAGGCTGAAGCATTCGCAGCAATATTGAGCCAGAAGTGCCAAGTGGATGATCCATCGTGGCCTCCTCCATTGGTCCCCAATATTACAGATACCCGCCTTCACCCAATTCGATTCACTCTACGTGATATAAGAAACGGTTGGAGACACTGGATACTGCAAAGGCTACAGGCCCTGACAACATTCTGGCAATAGCACCGAAGACTTGAGCTCCAGAACTTGCCGCTCCCCTAGCCAAGCTGTTCCAGTACAGGTACAACACTGGTACCTACCCAAGAATGCAGAAAATTGCCCAAGTATTTCCTGTACACACACAGCAGGACAAATCCAACCTGGCCATTTACCACCCCATCAGTTTACTCTTGAACAACGGTAAACTGATGGAAGGTGTCATCAACAGTGCTATCAAGCAGCACCTGCTCAGAAATAACCTGCTCAGTGACGCCCAGTTTGGATTCTGCCAGGGCCACTCAGCTCCTGACCTCATTACGGCCTTGGTTCAAACATGGACAGAAGAGCTGAATTCCAGAGGTGAGATATGACAGTCCTTGATATCAAGGCTGCATTTGACCGAGTGTGGCATCAAGGAGCCCTGGCAAAACTGGGATCAATGGTTATCATGGGGCAAACTTTCTAGTCTCTTCCTGACACATAGGAAGATAATTGTGGTTGTGGGAGGTCAATCATCTCAGCTCCAGGACATCTCTGCAGGAGTTCCTCAGAGTAGTGTTCTTGGCCCATCTATCTTCAGCTGCTCCATCAATGACCTTCCATCCATCATAAGGTCAGAAGTGGGGATGTTCGCCGATGATTGCACAATGCTCAGCACCATTCCTGACTCCTCAGATACTGAAGCTGTTTATGTTCACATGCAACAAGATCTGGACAATATCCAGGCTTGGGCTGACAAGTGGCAAGTGACATTCATGCCACGCAAATGTCAGGCTATGACCATTCCCAATAAGAGACAATCTAACCACCATCCCTTGACATTCAATGGTGTTACCATCACTGAATCCCCCACTATCAATATCCTAGGGGTTACCATTGAATAGAAACTCAACTGGATTCACCACATTAATAGGGTGGCTACAGGGGCAGGCTAAAAGATGGGAATACTGTGGCGAGTAACTCACCTCCTAACTCCTCAAAGCCTTTTTGCCATCTGCAAGGCACAAGTCAGGAGTGTGATGGAATACTCCCCATTTGCCTGGATGAGAGCACCCCTAACAACACTCAAGAAGCATCCAGGATAAAGCAGCCCGCTTGATAGGCACAACATCCTACAAGTATCCACGCTGCCCACCGCCGACACTCAGTAACAGCAGAAATTCACCAAAGATCCTCAGACAACACCTTCCAATTCCACGACCATTTCCATCTAGAAGGACAAGGACATCAGACATATGGGAACACCACCACCTCCAAATTCCCCTCTTGACTTGGGCATATATCCCCATTCTTTCACTGTCGCTGGGTCAAAATCCCTTCCTAATAGCATTGTGGGTCAACCCAAAGCAGGAGAGATGAAGTAGTTCAAAAAGGCAGCTCACCACCACCTTCTCAAGGGCAACTAGGGACGGGCAGCCAGCTATGCTGTCATTACAAAATGAATAGAAAAAATAAATTCAACAAAGCAGCTCGCCACCACCTTCTCAGGAGTAACTAGGGATGGAATAAAATGCCAGCCAGTTAGAGGCGCCCACATTGTGTAACTGAATTTAAAGAATCCCTGATAATGGGAACTGCAGATGCTGGAGAATTCCAAGATAATAAAATGTGAGGCTGGATGAACACAGCAGGCCAAGCAGCATCTCAGGAGCACAAAAGCTGACGTTTCGGGCCTAGACCCTTCATCAGAGAGGGGGATGGGGAGAGGGAACTGGAATAAATAGGGAGAGAGGGGGAGGCGGACCGAAGATGGAGAGAAAAGAAGATAGGTGGAGAGAGTATAGGTGGGGAGGTAGGGAGGGGATAGGTCAGTCCAGGGAAGACGGACAGGTCAAGGAGGTGGGATGAGGTTAGTAGGTAGATGGGGGTGCGGCTTGGGGTGGGAGGAAGGGATGGGTGAGAGGAAGAACCGGTTAGGGAGGCAGAGACAGGTTGGACTGGTTTTGGGATGCATTGGGTGGTGGGGGGGAAGAGCTGGGCTGGTTGTGTGGTGCAGTGGGGGGAGGGGACGAACTGGGCTGGTTTAGGGATGCAGTAGGGGAAGGGGAGATTTTGAAACTGGTGAAGTCCACATTGATACCATTAGGCTGCAGGGTTCCCAGGCGGAATATGAGTTGCTGTTCCTGCAACCTTCAGGTGGCATCATTGTAGCACTGCAGGAGGCCCATGATGGACATGTCATCTAGAGAATGGGAGGGGGAGTGGAAATGGTTTGCGACTGGGAGGTGCAGTTGTTTATTGCGAACCGAGTGAAGGTGTTCTGCAAAGCGGTCTCCAAGCCTCCGCTTGGTTTCCCCAATGTAGAGGAAGCCACACTGGGTACAGTGGATGCAGTATACCACATTGGCAGAAGTGCAGGTGAACCTGTGCTTAATGTGGAATGTCATCTTGGGGCCTGGGATAGGGGTGAGGGAGGATGTGTGGGGGCAAGTGTAGCATTTCCTGCGGTTGCAGGGGAAGGTGCCGGGTGTGGTGGGGTTGGAGGGCAGTGTGGAGCGAACAAGGGAGTCACGGAGAGAGTGGTCTCTCCGGAAAGCAGAAAGGGGTGGGGATGGAAAAATGTCTTGGGTGGTGGGGTCGGATTGTAAATGGCGAAAGTGTCGGAGGATGATGCGTTGTATCCAGAGGTTGGTAGGGTGGTGTGTGAGAACGAGGGGGATCCTCTTAGGGCGGTTGTGGCGGGGGAGGGGTGTGAGGGATGTGTTGCGGGAAATACGGGAGACGCGGTCAAGGGCGTTCTCGATCACTGTGGGGGGAAAGTTGCGGTCCTTGAAGAACTTGGACATCTGGGATGTGCGGGAGTGGAATGTCTTATCGTGGGAGCAGATGCGGCGGAGGCGGAGGAATTGAGAATAGGGAATGGAATTTTTGCAGGAGGGTGGGTGGGAGGAGGTGTATTCTAGGTAGCTGTGGGAGTCGGTGGGCTTGAAATGGACATCAGTTACAAGCTGGTTGCCTGAGATGGAGACTGAGAGGTCCAGGAAGGTGAGAGATGTGCTGGAGATGGCCCAGGTGAACTGAAGGTTGGGGTGGAAGGTGTTGGTGAAGTGGATGAACTGTTCGAGCTCCTCTGGGGAGCAAGAGGCGGCGCCGATACAGTCATCAATGTACCGGAGGAAGAGGTGGGGTTTGGGGCCTGTGTAGGTGCGGAAGATGGACTGTTCCACGTAACCTACAAAGAGGCAGGCATAGCTGGGGCCCATGCGGGTGCCCATGGCCACCCCCTTAGTCTGTAGGAAGTGGGAGGAGTCAAAAGAGAAGTTGTTGAGGGTGAGGACGAGTTCAGCTAGGCGGATGAGAGTGTCGGTGGAGGGGGACTGGTCGGGCCTGCGGGACAGGAAGAAGCGGAGGGCCTTGAGGCCATCTGCATGCGGAATGCAGGTGTATAGGGACTGGACGTCCATGGTGAATATGAGGTGTTGGGGGCCAGGGAATTGGAAGTCCTGGAGGAGGTGGAGGGCGTGGGTGGTGTCACGGACGTAGGTGGGGAGTTCCTGGACCAAAGGGGAGAAAATGGAGTCCAGATAGGTGGAGATGAGTTCGGTGGGGCAGGAGCAGGCTGAGACGATGGGTCGACCAGGGCAGGCAGGTTTGTGGATTTTGGGAAGGAGATAGAAATGGGCCGTGTGGGGTTGGGGAACAATGAGGTTGGAGGCTGTGGGTGGGAGGTCCCCTGAGGTGATGAGGTCGTGAATGGTGTTGGAGATGATGGTTTGGTGCTCGGGTGTGGGGTCATGATCGAGGGGGCGGTAGGAGGTGGTGTCGGAGAGTTGGCGTCTGGCCTCGGCGATGTAGAGGTCAGTGCGACATACTACCACTGCGCCACCCTTGTCTGAGGGTTTGATGGTGAGGTTGGGGTTGGAGCGGAGGGAGCGGAGGGCTGCCCGTTCGGGGTTGGAGCGGAGGGCTGCCCGTGTCAGAATCAGTTTCAAAATCTCCCCTCCCCCCACTGCACCACACAACCAGCCCAGCTCTTCCCCCCCACCCACTGCATCCCAAAACCAGTCCAACCTGTCTCTGCCTCCCTAACCGGTTCTTCCTCTCACCCATCCCTTCCTCCCACCCCAAGCCGCACCTACTAACCTCATCCCACCTCCTTGACCTGTCCGTCTTCCCTGGACTGACCTATCCCCTCCCTACCTCCCCACCTATACTCTCTCCACCTATCTTCTTTACTCTCCATCTTCGGTGCGCCTCCCCCTCTCTCCCTATTTATTCCAGAACCCTCATCCCATCCCCCTCTCTGATGAAGGGTCTAGGCCCGAAACGTCAGCTTTTGTGCTCCTGAGATGCTGCTTGGCCTGCTGTGTTCATCCAGCCTCACATTTTATTATTAAAGAATCCCTGCTTTTTTACACCTGCTTTTCTTCTGTGAGAATTCTTCAATTAGTTGGCTGATCAGCCTGCTTGCACTGCTGCTGAAAGCTACAAGGTCTATAATGAATGTTTCCAAATTCGAAGTGACATCATAAATTAGGAAATCTATGATCAAGAGCCAGCTAAATCTTTGTGAGCAACTTTTTCCAAGGGTTAGTAATGATTGCCATTCCTTCCCCACTGATGCAAAGTCTGGGCCAACATACTGAGGGTACAGAATCCAATTTGTTTTGGTAATTGTGCCTTTCTCTTCTATACTGAACCTGGCAAGGAAGTTAACACAGGTTTTATGATACTTTTTAATTGAGATCCTTTTACCAGCTATAAATAAACAAGGAGCATGTTAGCTAACTCAACATTGATATATTAATGCCAATGGATATTCTGTTTCCATTTAGTTAAAGCAGGGGACATGCATACTCACTAAAATTAATTTCTTCCTTGCATTCACTTTGTTTCAATTTAAGGATGCAGTTTGAACTTTTATTTCATCCAAAGAATAACGATGGAACAAATAAGAGTTAATTGGCAGAAGGAAGGTAACCAGATTTGAATGATGAAGATTTAGGATTTTTTTTCTGAGCTCCAGTATTTGGATTAGCGTCTGGCTTGTTGCAGCCTCTCTAGATGGCAGTCTGCCACTGCCACTTCTTTGTTGGTTTAGCTGAAAAACATTCCATTATTGCTCTCAGGCCTTCAATTCATGATTCTTTTCCATCAGCTTTCTTCCATTATAAAATCTACCGTGCTAGTAATCAGTTTGCACAGAAAATCCATGAAACCAGTGTTACATGACAGTTGAACTGATTTCTTTGCAGTATAAGCCAACAGCGTTTCCACTGATGTGTGGCTGTACCGTATTAATTCTATGTATATTGTTGAGATCATTCCATTTCTGAAAAATGCTAACAATTAATTTAGGGAAGCGGCAAACAGTCATGTAAGTTTATTGTCAAAACAAGAAATACATTCACGTCAGCTTAGGGTGATCAAACAAGCTTTATACTCTGTTGTACACCGATAATAAACTGCCCACAGTTGTATATTTTACAATTTCCTTTGAGCAAATCAGTCACCCATTCTTTTCTGTAATAAAACAACAATGATTCAGAGGGCCACTGGTAATCTTAACCTGAAGTTTAATACGCAGAAGCTTTAAAAGTATTTTCAGACCACAAATCATTTCATAAACTTCCATGTTAAAATAACTGCATAAATATCTTTATAGTAAAATCTAACTTTTCACCAAAGTTCTTTGGACAATTGAGAGGAAAGATGCAGTGCTAAACACGATAAAATTGTTTATGTTAAGTGTAGTTGTGCTTTGATATGTTAATTTTTATAAAGCAGTCTGCTTGGAAATCTAGAATTCATAAAGTGTCAAAATTAATCTGAAGCTCGTCTTATTTAAAAGTGACATTTATTTTAAATCCTGTACCCTTTCCAAGTTGTTTGAATTTGATCCAGTTAAGTATTTAATAGTAAAGTGGATTAAATACTAACCTTTCAACTTTTGGATTCTGTTCCATTCTTCAGAAAATAGATTGGGTTAAAGTCTCTCTGTTAAATATATTAAACTAAATGAATTTTTAATTGAACTCAGTTCTTATCTGCAATAAAGCAAAGACATAGATTTTAAATGTGGCCACAAAAACAAACATAGTTTGCAAAATTAAGGAACAGTTCTTCCTGTTATAGTACCAAGCAAAGGGAAAATATTTCAGCTTTGGATGTTATAATTATTTAGGAACAAGGAAGCTATTTTGTGTGTCAAAGTCAATTCTGCAAAAACTTTTGGCATATTAGATGGAATTTAGTTGGTTTTTTTTAGTGAAGATTTTTGGGCAGATATGGACTTTGTGCTTTGGAGTTAAATGGGATGATACTATGAGTATCATGGATAGTCTGTATATATCTCTACAGATTTACATTTCCATTGACTTCACTTGTGCTATATATCTGGGAAAAGACAAGACCAATACCTTGAATGCATTCACTTGATGAACGCTATTAAATGTTAATCTGAGACTTTGTTCTCTTGGCTGTTCATACATCTAGTTTTCCAGACATCACACTTTGGGATGAATCTTTTACAGAAGGACTAGAGCGGAATCCTCATATTAATTAGACCTAGCACATAATATAATCAGAAAAATGAGTGAATGATGTAGACTGTCAATCAAATAATATCTAGTTAAAACTGAAATACCTTCTCTCTGCTTGGTACAAATACAGGCACAAGGTGCTTGGAATTAAATTAATTTTCAACTTTATGCTTAACTGACACGTTAAAAATTGTTACAAAACAATGAATGGTGTGATTGCTTTGTGATAACTTTGAGAGAATGGTCCTTGTAAATGATTAGTGCACCATGTAACGAAAAAAGGTTAAAGAACCTACGATACGTTAGCTAAACTGAGCAGAGAATATAAGGAGCGTATTTAAAGTTGAGCAAGTGTCATAAAGTAAGCATTGCTTTTCTACAGCGCCAGCTCATTCTCACCCTCCATAAAAGCTCCTGATTTCCTCAGCTGAATGAAGCATAGATTCTTTACAGCTCAAGAGGAGGGTTTAGCATTCATTACTGCTTTACCATTCAGCCTGTTATGACTGAGCTGGTGGCATGCTCCTTCCAATTCCCCATCTCTTCAGTTCTGCAAATTTCTTTCTCTTTACAAAATTATCCGATTTCCTTTTGAAAGCCATCAGTGTGTTTCCACCATAATCTCAGAAGGTGAATGCCAGATTCTCTAAGAAGCCGAGTGAAGAACAATTTTCCTCATTTTGCTTTAGTTGTTTAACCTAATGGCTGGCAGTCCATTCTGGCAATGAGAACAATTCTCTCCATTGATTTGTTCAAACCTTTCATTATTTTGAGCATCTCTATTGAATCTCATCTCAATCCTCTCTTGCCTAAAAACAACCCAGTTTTAATCAATTTCACTGAAGTTTCCCATCCTTAGAATCATTTTTGTAAAACTGAAACCAAAATTGCAGAAGAAACTCAGCAGGTCTGGCTGCATCTGTGGACAGAAAGCAGAGTTAATATTCTGGGTTCAATGGCTCTTCTTTAGAAGTGATCCGAGAAGGGGTTACTGGACCTGAAACGCTAACTTTGCTCTGTACTCCCCGCTACTGGATACATTACAGCTATGCTTCTGCGTTGGCAATTAAATCACACCTATGTATCTCTATTTATGCCCTTAAATCATATACTTTGCTGTGAATGCTGCACACATTCAGATAGAGAGCCCCTAACTTTGTCTTTTTGACATCATCCTGCTTTTAAAGGATACTTGAAGCTCAGCTTTGTTTCTCTTGTCTTCTAACCTCCCTCACAGCTTTTTCAGTTCCTATTACCAACTTTACTTCCTTCCAGTGTTTGTCCCATCTGCTCCAGGCCAGTCACATATCTCTCTCTCCTTTTCTCGTCTTTTGCTTTCTCTTATTTCTATTTCTAATCTTCTGATGTTGTGGGGAAGATGAAACGGTGCTCGGTGGGTTTTAAGCGTGGACTCCTGATGACGTTGTCATTGCTGTTCCCAGAGCAGGGACTGATTGAGGCCTGGGACACCTTGCAGAAGCCCTGAAGCTGTGTTTGAGAACCCATTGCACAGAAGATGAACTCTATTTATGTAATTTCATTTAATTCTTATTGTAACTCAAAATGGCGCAGATGGCGACAAAACACTTTTCACTGTATTTTTCTAGATAAATAGGACAATAAATAAATAACTCCAAAAAAAAGCTCAAAATAAATCACAGAGATAGTAGGAACTGCCGATGCTGGGGAATCTGAGATAACACAGTGTGAAGCTGGAAGAACACAACGGGCCAAGCAGCATCAGAGGAGCAGTAAAGCTTGACGTTTCGGGTTGGGACCCAACCCGAAACATCAAGCTTTCCTGCTCCTCTGATGCTGCTTGGCCCGTTGTGTTCATCCAGTTTCACACTGTGTTATCTCAAAATAAGTCAGTTGGTTTCTGCCTCTCTGACAATCTAGTTTAAACCTTAACAGAACTTGAAAATCTCCCTCCCAGGCCTGTTAAGGTGTAACCTGTCCAGTTTGTAGAGGCTCCACTTGCCTCAGAACCAGTCCTAATTCTGCAGAAATCTGATAACGTCTTTCCTGCCAAACACCAATCTTCCAGCCAGGTATTCAATCGATCAGTCCTTCAGTTCTTATGTTCACTAGCACGTGGCACTGCGGGAAATCCTGAGTTTACGAAATCTCGAGGTCCTGTTTTTCAATTTCCGTTCTAATTCCCTGAAATTTTCCATAATGACTTCATTCCCCTTCCTATCAGTGGTGCTGGTACCAATATTGGACCTTGACATCTAGCTTATCCCCTTCCCCGAAGATTAATGTCCTGCAGCAGCTCCAAGACATTTTTGACTTTGACACCAGGGAGGTAACACACCATCCTGGAAATATGTTTACTGCCACAGAAATACCTGTCTGATTCCCTCACTATAAATCCTCTATCCCTATTGCTCTGTAATAGTTTGTCCTCCTCCCTGTATAACTGAGTTGCCTCTAGTGCCCTGAGCTTGGATCTTCCTGCAGTTCTCTGAGGAACTACCCTCAACAACAAGCAAAATAGATTCAGGGGACAATAAACTAATTGCTGCAGAAACCAGCAGGTCTGATAGCATTTGTATAGAGTTGGCAGAGTTAACCTATTAGTTGTCCCTTCTTCAGAAAGGGGACTCAGAGGAGTCAGGGACACCGGCTCACTGAGCATTACCTGCCTGATAATCACCCATTCCCTCCCTAACTCTACGCCTCTACGTTGCCATGTGACCACCCACCTTTAACACACTGTCCATGCAATTCTCTGCCTTGTGGATGCACATCTTTAGTTACGTCGGTGCAGATTCAATGGGCCGAACGGCCTTTTCTGCACTGTATGACGCTATAACAGTGCCTCTGGTGTCCACGTTCTGAAACCCAGAGCTCATATTTTTGCAGCCAATGACACTTCTGGCAGAGGTTTGTTTGGGACGTGTGGCCTGTCTAAACAGAGCAACACACATTCTTCATAAATTTGAAAGTATTTTAAAATCAAAATGCCAGTTGATGCTGAGAAGGTATGTCCACATCCCTGAGACAGGAGCACATAACATTAGATTGCATATAGAATGCTTCCGCAACCTCCATTCCTGACTAGTGAGGTTTTGCACTGGAAATGATTCTCGCAAAATGTACTCTATAACATTCACAGATAAATGCAGCACTTTTTGCAGATGATTACCTGGCAATAAGTACATGCATCAAACTATCCGAAAACAAAAATATTTATTCAGTAATCGTTTACATTTCCTATTACATTGGTCTCTGGAATTTTGAGTGTGAGGCCTTTATTATTTACCCCAAAGTAGGGCAGAATTTTAACTACTTTTCACTACATTATTTTTGTAAGCAGGCAAATGACCTACCAGGAATTTTTCAATAATTTTCTTCAAATCCTTTCGACTGGTCTATACATCAAGTTTGAAATGCATCATTTGGTTTCACTTTTATAAGTTATGAAGACAATATCCTATTACGTTTGTCTGTCTTCCTCTTGGGAATGCTGAACACATCTAGAAAACTGATCTTTCAAACTTATGCCAACAGAATGATTTACATTAGTCAGGATGTCAATCACGTTGGATTTCTGGTTTATACTTTAATATCTATTTTCAAGAATTATATTCCTCAGAATCAAAGAGCCATGCTGGAAGTTTTTAAAAGGTTTTATTTTCTTTACCGATGAATATTTTTGTCAAAACACGGTTAAACATTGTTTGATAACACCTCTGTGAAGTGCCTTGGGATATTTTATTACACTCGAGGCACTACCTAAATACAAGCTGCTGTTGGGTGTAATCAGAAAAAGAGACATTGGAATAACTGGCTGGTTAGACAGGTTCTAAGCAGCAGTTTCAAAGGAGGAGAAGAGCTCAGGACAAGCATCAGTTGGAAATGCAATATTTTAGTAGTTCCAAGGGAATTCCAAAGTTTTGGATTTGGGTCATTGAATGCAGTGTTACAAATTGTGGTGCAAGAGAAGTGGCAGAATAATGACGATACTTGCCTGCAATGCATTCTTGATGAAACATTAGACTGCGTTTGCCAGTTATGTGCAATAACTTCAGTTCTCAGAACAACCTGCAACATAGATTAATTCAAAGTGGGTACAAATTTTCTAACGCTAACATGATTCTGATTTTGTATCCAATAAAATGTTTGCCATCTGCGTTATAGTCAATGGGTTAGGATACAATGCACTTTAGCACTTGGAGGTAACTTCTTCAACGCATACTCTCACTGTAATTATACATACTAAAAACACTAATGTTGTCACAATAGTGCACAAATTCTTACTGTTCTCACTGAGCATTAATCTATCGGCTACTTATTTTAAATAGCTTAACAGCCCTGTAAGATTTACATTCACAAGAAGTCAAAAATATGGCTGAACTTATAAATGATTATACAGTAGTAAATTAAGTAGCAACCATTTAAATTTGATGGATAAGCTAAACAGACAGGAGAAACCTAAAAAAGGTGACAGTCCTGGAAAGTGAACCAATGGATGAAGCAAGATAATAAAATGTGAGGCTGGATGAACACAGCAGGTCCAGCAGCATCTCAGGAGCACAAAAGCTGACGTTTCGGGCCTAGACCCTTCATCAGAGAGGGGGACGGGGTGAGGGTTCTGGAATAAATAGGGAGAGAGGGGGAGGCGGACCGAAGATGGAGAGAAAAGAAGATAGGTGGAGAGGAGAGTATAGGTGGGGAGGTAGGGAGGGGATAGGTCAGTCCAGGGAAGACGGACAGGTCAAGGAGGTGGGATGAGGTTAGTAGGTAGGAAATGGAGGTGTGGCTTGGGGTGGGAGGAAGGGATGGGTGAGAGGAAGAACAGGTTAGGGAGGCAGAGACAGGCTGTGCTGGTTTTGGGATGCAGTGGGTGGAGGGGAAGAGCTGGGCAGGTTGTGTGATGCAGTGGGGGGAGGGGACGAACTGGGCTGGTTTTGGGATGCGGTGGGGGAAGGGGAGACCAATGGATGAAGCAGACTTCTGCAGTTAGTCTCTAGTTTGTCTCTTTGCAGTCACCTTCTCTTTCATTCTTTGTCTCTTTCTCAGTCTTTCTTTGTCCAAAGAAGATTGGCCAGCACGGATTTCCTGTCCAAAGTGTTTTCTTCCCTACTGGAAGCCTGATTTGAAACTTTTCCCAGAAAACTGGCTGTAAGATCCAACCTTATCAGAAAGGTCTATGCTAGAGACACATCCTTGGCAGACCTTATAGGACCTGTACTGTTTTCAGCCAGCAAGGTGCAATGGAAGCTTTCTTCATAAGATTTCAATAATAGTCAGCAAATTGCTGAAGATATATTATATCCCTGCCCAAATGGCAAAAAGAATAATTATGTGAAAGGATGCTAACACCTTCCAGGGGTAGAATGTTTTCCTGTACATTTGGAGGAAGTGGGTGTCACTGGTGGATTGGCTGGATTTAGACATTATTTCTTCATTGTTCACTCAAAAAACATCAATTTCACAGAGATGCGCTCACACCCTGATAAATGTCTGCAATATGACTGACCTCCTATTGACATCTAAAATAGACATTAGGCCATTTCAATGTTCAAATAAGGGATCAACACTTGTCTCAGGACCCAATTCCTGGTTTGCAAGTAGCAAACATGCATTTCCTCAGGCAGTTTTCCCACCCACTCCTCATCAGTTTTGACTGCTCAAAAGAAAACAATCCAAGCCTATCCATTGACTCCTTATAGCTCAATTTCTCCATCCCAGGCAACATCCTGGTTAACTTCCTCTGTAAACCCTCTAGTTCGATCACGTCCATCCTGTAGTGAGGTGGCTACAACTGTACGCAGCACTCCAGCTACGGCCTAACCAATGCTCTGTCCACCCCCAACATTACCTCTTTGCTCTAAGCCACAACTGATGGAAGCAAGTGTCCCATTTGCCTTCTTAAATAACTGCATTCCATACCTAGAGTTCTCATTTTCCAGACTGAAGGACAAAGAAATATAGTCATTAACATTCTTCCAATATCCTGCTGCTTCACACACGGGTTGTCATGTTGGTCAATAATGGGTCCTGTTTCCCAGTTAACCCCTTTCCTTTATGAAATATCTTTGTATTCCCCTTAATCCTGTTCACAGATTCTTTTTCATGTCCCTTTTTTGCTCATCTAATTGCTTTCTTAAGTTCCCTCTTGCACTTCCTATATTCCCCTAGGGCTGCAGCTGAATGGCTCCCTTCGGGCTTGGTAAACACTTTCCACTTCTTCCTCGTCTAGTCCTGAACATCCAGGGTCTTCTGGACATATTGTTCTACATTTCACCCTAAAAAGGGCACATGTTGGCCCTGTACCCTCCCTAGCTCCTTTTTCAATGTCCCCAATGCTCCTCCAGTGTAGACCTACTCACAAGGATCTATTCCCAGCCAATTTTGGCTAGATCCTACTTTATTTTAATAAAACTTGCTCTCCCCCAATCCAAAGCCATCTTTTGCAGCCTATCTTTTTCCTTGCTCATAACAGATTTGAACCATACCATATTGTGGTTCCTATTGCCTAAATGGCATGGCACAGCAAGGCATGGCACCATCCCCTGTTCAGCCTTCTACATATTGATACCAAAAACTCCCCCAGCTACATTTCAAGAAGTCTGCCCCCTCTAAACCCTCAATACAATGACTGTCCCAATTTAAATAGGTATCAATTGTTCACTTAAGGGTCTTAATTGGTGGCAGGATGCTGTCCGTCAGCTTTCCTACTGTAGACTTAACTGGGGCAAAGACAGGAAATTAGCAGGGACCCCAGTTGCTCACTCGCACACAATTAAATGCCCCTCCCCACTTTCAAACTCAAATCAACGGAGAGTATTAAACTCTGCCTCATTTGTCACCTCTTCGGTTCCAGAAACTAAATCAGGAAAATGTTCATTGGCTTTAATCATGGTGTTGATATTTGGTAGTTACATTGTAAATTATTAAGTGTTAACAGTACTTTGTCAGTAGGATAAACAGCAGCACAGATTTCATTAAGAAAGTCTGCAAAACCTGCACCAGCCTGTGGCAGCAGTCCGTCTAGGTTTATTTTAATGCCTTTGAAAGCATATCTGCTATTTTTTGTCAAGATGCTTAAGGATAAGATTACGATGCTTTTTCTACATATAGCTATAAACATTTAACTATATGGCAACTGAGGTCCCACACTCTCCACCTCTGCCCTTGCCTGAGGCATGGTGACCCTCAGGTTAAACGCACCACTAGTCATCTCTCTCCAATGAGAGGGCAGCTCTGTGTTCTCACAGGACTATGGCAACTTCTTTGTATATAGTGAGATAGACCAGTGCATCATTGAAACAGCCTTCCATGGCCAATCATTGAACACATTGGCTAGATTAGTCTAAAGTATTTATCATTTTGAATGAACAGGAAGTGATAGAAACTTGAATAAAAGAAAAAAAACTGCGAGTGCTTGAAATCTGAAACAAAACAGAAGTGCTGGAGAAACCCAGCTGATTTGTCGGATCTCAATGAGGGATTGCTGGACTCAAAATGTTAACTCTGTTTTTTTCTACTCAACAGATGCTGCCAGTTCTGCAGTGTTTCTCCAGCACATTCTGTTTTACTAACAGAAACTCAGGTAATGATAAAAATTAATGTATCTTATTCTACCTATCCATGGAACACAACTGTGTGACTGTTTATGGAAGAGGTTTCCAGAAAGCAGGAGCCTGACCAGCATATGCAGGAGCTGTGCACGGGAGCCCTGAGGAATTCTCATTATTGCACACTCTGAGGGAATTGCCCAGAAAATGGAAGATTTGTTTGAGCAATTCCTCTGTACCAATTGCATAACAAATGGAAACCTTTGAGGGCTCTGATAGCATTAAGTAAACAAGTTACACCTCTCCCAGAGCCTGACCAAACATGTCATCCCCCCTCGCCATACCTGACCCCAACATCAGTGCCACCAGACCCACACTCCTAGAACTGATACCCGCACTCCCATGAGACCCAATTTCTCCTACCCACCTGACTTATCCTAAATATTGCATCACATACCATGTCACCTTGTATTCTATCCCCAGCACCAAAATCCCACCCTAGATGGCATCATCCCAGATGTCATACTACTCTACAGGCTCACTATCACTTTTACCCATCTTGAATCCTACCCCACCCCAGCATCCTGATATCATACTTACCTTATGTACTTACAAAAGCTGTCATTGTGGCTTCCTGGACCTTTCTATTTCAGAATACAGCTGCTGACTGCTGTGAAAATGAGGTGTCTTTTGCCTTCCTCAGACACTTCTGAACCACAAAACTGGAAATATGGCTCTGTGTTTCTGAGTGAGCCCCTAGCAAAATTTCCTCTCAGATATGTGATTCTCTTGTCCTTTTAGAAAAGGGGAGCTAAAATGGCATTCTGTTTGGGATTGCCTCTCCACAGAAAATCCAGCCCAGGGTTGTAACAATTGAAACATGGTCCCATGGGTCAGTTGTGGGGGTGAGTACAAGCCATAGTCCAATCAATAGAAAGGAAAATTAATTGGGCTATACAAGTGGACTATTGACCTACTCTTTCACCATTGGTGAAGGTAACTTCCCCCTGTGATATTGTTGCAGTGCGCCAAGCTCAATCTTGGTAAACATTTTGTGCACATTCATATAAATATTGCAAACAGCATGTCAAAACAAGCATGTCCACACTAACACTAACACGTTTAAATAGTATGGGTTTATTCTGGCCCTTGTCTGAACCAAGAAAAGTGGAACACCATGGTAAATCGAATGACGGTGATCTCACCAACATTATATGAACTATTTATAGCTGGATTATTTCTACTGGTGACTGATACAATTTATATTTTGTTGTTCTCCTACCATTGTTAATGCTTCAGCAGCCTGTTGTCTGGCAGGTTCTAAAGTATTCTAATAGTCCTTTGCTGACTTAAAACTTGTGCAGAACTATTTGCTTCTGGACATGGGTAGTCTGGTAGGCTTTGCTGTTGGAATTAAATTGACTGGGAGACTGAATGAGGGTCAGAGAGAGTAGAAAGGCACTTGAAGAGAAAGGAAGAGGGCAAGAACGAAAGCTCCCAGCAGGAAACAATACCCATAGAGGGTTTTTTGGAAGTAACTCTCTGACCTTAACATCAGCGATGGGCAATAATTGAGATGTCTTGGCTCTGCTAAAGAGATGGTGGCCAAAATCTGCCAACAGCCACAACCACTGCTGTAAGCGCAGAACTGGGTAAGATTTGGTTGCAAATGCACCTGTGGTTTTTAGCATTTATCCATTTGGATTTTTCTAGGCTGCTGCTCAAGATAAAAGCATCATCTCCCATCTCGTACACTCCTGGTGATACAGTCTCCTTAAATGAATTGGAAAAACTTCATCTCATCCTAAGTGCCAACGGATAAATTTTAACAGCTGAAATAGTTGAGTCTGTGTTAAGTCCAAACACCAAACTGTTTCTACTGCTTCTATCTCCGTGGTTAATGGAAATGTTGTTCTGCAATTTAAAGATTTCAACTATCTTGCAATATGGTCAGCCAAATCAGTAATGGATGGTCCAAAGATCCCTTCAGTTACCTTCCCACAACTAGAGAGAGACCAGGACAGATTCAAGGAGAAGTCAAATGCATTTTCAGCAGTGTAGAGTTTGCTGAAGCTGTAGGAGTAGGAAAAGAACCATTGCTGGATTTGCCCTAGCTGTAAACAAATATGTAAGAGTGTAACCAAGTCAAAGAAACCCACTAAGGTATACTCAATAGAGGAACAATGTTGGAGAAAGTAAAACATCTGATGACAGATACAGAAGCTACCATTGGTCTCCTTTGTCAAGGCTATCCATACTGACTCAGTGCCCTATATGAAATGGGGTCAGTAGTAATCCTTCAGGGAGTGGCAAAAGGCAAATGTCAAAAAAAGCCTCAAAACAACTGAAAAATAAGGTTTTATACATACCTGTTATTGCTCCGGTGTCTTTTCATGCTTCAACGTATCTGGGGTCCACATGAATTGGAAGTATTATGTTTCAGTACGAGTGAGGTAACCATGCTGCAAAATATAGAACATATAGAACATTACAGCACAGTACAGGCCCTTCGGCCCTTGATGTTGTGCCGACTTGTCATACCAATCTGAAGCCCATCTAACCTACACTATTCCATGTACGTCCATATGCTTGTCCAATGATGACTTAAACGTACTTAAAGTTGGCAAATCTACTGCCGTTGCAGGCAAAGACCTCCATTCCCTTACTACTCTCCGAGTAAAGAAACGACCTCTGACATCTGTCCTATATCTTTCACCCCTCAATTTAAACCTATGCCCCCTCGTGCTCGCCGTCACCATCCGAGGAAAAAGGCTCTCCCTATCCACCCTATCTAACCCTCTGATTATTTTATATGTCTCAATTAAGTCACCTCTCAACCTTCTTCTCTCCAATGAAAACAGCCTCAAGTCCCTCAGCCTTTCCTCGTAAGACCTTCCCTCCATACCAGGCAACATCCTAGTAAATATCCTCTGCACCCTTTCCAAGGCTTCCACATCCTTCTTATAATGCGGTGACCAGAACTGTACACAATACTCCAAGTGCGGCCGCACCAGAGTTTTGTACAGCTGCAGTATAACCTCGTGGTTCTGGAACTCAATCCCTCTATTAATAAAAGCTAAGACACCGTATGCCTTCTTAACAGCCCTGTCAACCTGGGTGGCAACTTTCAAGGATCTGTGTACATGGACGCCAAGATCTCTCTGCTCATCTACACTACCAAGAATCTTACCATTAGCCCTGTACTTTGCCTTCCGGTTACTCCTACCAAAGTGCATCACCTCACACTTGTCTGCATTAAACTCCATTTGCCACCTCTCAGCCCAGCTCTGCAGCTTATCTATGTCTCTCTGCAACCTACAGCATCCTTCGTCACTATCCACAACTCCACCGACCTTAGTGTCATCTGCAAATTTACTAACCCATCCTTCTATGCCCTCATCCAGGTCATTTATAAAAATGACAAACAGCAGTGGACCCAACACCGACACTTGCGGTACACCACTAGTAACTGCACTCCAGGATGAACATTTCCCATCAACTACCACCCTCTGTCTTCTTTCAGCAAGCCAATTTCCGATCCAAACTGCTATATCTCCCACAATTCCATTCCTCCACATTTTGTACAAGAGCGTACTCTGTGGAACCTTATCGAATGTCTTGCTGGAATCCATATACACCACATCAACCAGTTTACTCTCATCTACCTGTTTGGTCACCTTCTCAAAGAACTCAATAAGGTTTCTGAGGCACGACCTTCCCTTCACAAAACCGTGCTGACTATCCCTAATCAATTTATTCTTTTCTAGATGATTATAAATCCTATCCCTTATAACCATTCCAACACTTTATCAACAACTGAGGTAAGGCTCACTGGTCTATAATTACCAGGGTTGTCTCTACTCCCCTTCTTGAACAGGGGAACCACATTTGCTATCCTCCAGTCATCTGGCACTATTCCTGTAGACAATGGCGAGTTAAAGATCAATGCCAAAGGCACGGCAATCTCCTCCCTGGCTTCCCAGAGGATCTGAGGATAAATCCCATCCGGCCCAGGGGACTTATCTATCTTCACCTTCTGAAGGATTTCCAATACCGCTTCCATGTGAACCTCAATGCCACCTAGTCTAGTAGCCTGTATCTCAGTATTCTCGTCAACAACATTGTCATTTTCTAGAGTGAATACTGTCGAAAAATATTCATTTAATGCTTCCCCTATCTCCTCTGACTCCACACGCAACTTCCCACTACTATCCTTGATTGACCCTAATCTTACTTTCATCATTCTTTTATTCCTTAAATACCTATAGAAAGCCTTAGGGTTTACTCTGATCCTATCCGCCAACAACATCTCATGTCTCCTCCTGGCTCTTCTGAGCTCTCTCTTTAGGGCTTTCCTGGCTACCTCGTAGCCCTCAAGCACCCTAACTGAGCCTTCACATCTCATCCTAACATAAGCCTTCTTCTTTCTCTTGACCAGAGATTCCACCTCCTTCGTGAACCATGGTTCCCGCGCTCTACAGCTTCCTCCCTGCCTGACAGGTACATACTTATCTAGGGCACACCAGAGCTTTTCCTTGAATAGGCTCCACATTTCTAATGCGCCCATCCCCTGCAGTTTCCTTCCCCATCCTATGCTCTCTAAATCTTGCCTAATCTCATCGTAGATAATAAAGTGCGAAGCTAGATGAACACAGCAGGCCTAGCAGCATCTCAGGAGCACAAAAGCTGACGTTTCGGGCCTAGACCTCTCTGATGAAGGGTCTAGGCCTGAAACGTCAGCTTTTGTGCTCCTGAGATGCTGCTTGGCCCGCTGTGTTCATCTAGCTTCACGCTTTATTATCTTGGATTCTCCAGCATCTGCAGTTCCCATTATCTCTAATCTCATCGTAATTGCCTTGCCCCCAGCTATAACTCTTGCCCAGTGACATACACCTATCCCTTTCCATTGCTAAAGTAAACATAACAGAACTGTGATCGCTATCACCAAAGTGCTCACCTACTTCCAAATCTAACACCTGGCCAGGCTCATTACCCAGTACCAAATCTAATGTGGCTTCGCCCCTTGTTGGCCTATCTACATACTGTGTCAGGAAGCCCTCCTGCACACACTGGACAAAAACTGACCCATCTACCATACTCGAACTTTAGTGTTCCCAGTCAATATTTGGAAAGTTGAAGTCCCCCATGACACCTACCCTGTCTCTCTCACTCCTATCAAGAATCATCTTTGCTATCCTTTCCTCTACACCTCTGGAACTATTCGGAGGCCTATAGAAAACTCCCAACGGGATGACCTCTCCTTTCCTGTTTCTAACCTCAGCCCATACTACCTCAGTTGATGAGTCCCCAAACATCCTTTCTGCAGCTGTAATACTGTCCTTGACCAGCGATGCCACACCTCTGCCGCTTTTACAATCTTCACTGTTCTTATTGAAACATCTAAATCCCGGAACCTGCAACAACCATCCCTGTCCCTGCTCTATCCATGTCTCCGAAATGGCAACAACATCGAAGTCCCAGGTACAAACCCATGCTGCAAGTTCACCCACCTTATTCTGGACGCTCCTGGCATTGAAGTAGACACACTTCAAACCAACTTCTTGCTTGCCGGTGCCATCTTGCTTCCCTGAAACTTTATTTCAGACCACCCTACTCTCAACCTTTTCTATACTCGAACTACAATTTTGGTGCCCATCCCCCTGCTGAATTACTTTAAACCCACCTGAACAGCCTTAGCAAATTTCCCCCCCCAGGATATCAGTACCCCTCTGGTTCAGGTGAAGACCATCTTGCTTGTAGAGGTCCCACCTACCCCAGAAAGAGCCCCAATTATCCAAGAACCCAAAACCCTCCCTCTTGCACCATCCCTTTAGCCACGTGTTCAACTCCTCGCTCTCCCTACTCCTCGCCTCACTAGCATGTGGCACAGGCTAAAATAGATTGCACAATGTCATTATGTCATTAAATTGTCTAATTTGCGTGTGCCAGTCCGAAAAATGGGCAGCTGATTCTGTCAATTGTCAGAATTGGCTATAGAATAATGCACTGCCCCAAATGTGGTTTAAGAACCAGTAAAATAAGTACCAGTTGCATTTCCTACTGTTTCTTAAGACGAGAAAAACAAAAGTAGGCATTGGACACCTTTAAACGTCTAAGCTTTTATGACAAACTTAACTCAATCTTCTGTGTGGTATAAGGGAATAGTGAGTAGCCTTGGCGGGTTTTCTGAGGTTAACTAATCTCTTTTTGTATCTCAACCCATGTCCTTTGAGCATTGAAAAGAGCTGCACAACATCTTTCTAGCTAATTCTATCAGTTTTAAAATTGTTACCGTAAAGGATAGAACCGATCAAAAATTTTAAAGTTCGGCATAGAGTAAGGCAAATTTTGAAAATATGAGACAGGAACTTTCACAAGTTGATTGGGGAAGGCTATTCAAATGTAAAAGTGATGGTTGGGAAATGGAAGGTATTTAAAATGAGATAACGAGAGTTCAGAAGTAAAGCTATCTCATGACCCCTTTCTGCCCTCCTTATTTCCCTCTTAATCATACTCCTTGTGCTGACAAAGGATTTCAACTTGAAACATTGACTTTCCTGCTCCTCGGATGCAGTTTGACCTCCTGCGCTTTTCTAGCCTCACACCTACAGGTTCAGAGACCATATATTCCTGTTTGTGTGAAGGGCAAGGCTGGAAGGTGTAGGGAATGCTAGGTGACTAGAGAAATTGAGGCTCTGGTCAAGACAAAATGGAGGGATATGTCAGAGAGGGACAGCTGGGATGGAGTGAATCCCGAAAGAAGTATAAGGGCAGTAGGAGTATACTTAAGAGGGAAATCAGGAGGCCAGAAAGGGGGCGTGAGATAGCTTAAGTAGCTAGAGTTAAGGAGAATCCAAAGAGATTCAATAAGTACATTACAGGCAAAAGACGAACCAGGAATAGAATAGGGCCCCTTAAAGATCCAAAAGCCATCTATGTGGTAGCACCGGAATGGGTGAAATACTAAAGGAATACTTCATGTCAACATTTACTTTGGAGAAGGTCATGAAGTCAGGGAAATTGGGGAAGTAAATAGTCTAAATTGTGAAAAGCTTGAAAAGAGCTCACATTATGGAAGTGGAGGTGCTGGAGGTCTTAAAATGCATAAAGGTAGATTAATTCCCAGGATCTGATCAGGTGGTTCCCAGAACTTTGTGGGAAGTTAGGGAAGAGATTGCTGGGACCCTTGCTAAGATATTTATATCATTTACAGCTACAGGTGAGGTGCCAGAAGACAGGGGCTAATATAGTACCATTGTTTAAGAAAGGCTACAAGTAAAAGCCAGGAAAATATAGACTGAAGAGTCCTGTGTCAGTGGTGGGTAAGTAGTTGGAGGGTACTCTGAGGGACAGGATTTACATGCTTTTTAGAAAGACCATTGCTGATTAGGGATAGTCAGTATGGCTTTGAACATGGGAGATCGTGTCTCATGAACTTTGCTGAGTGTTTTGAAGAGGGGACAAAGAATATTGATGAAGGCAGAGTGGTAGACGTTGTCTATATGGGCTTCAACAAAGAGTTTAACAAGATTCCACATGATAGACAGGTTAGTTAGGTTAAACCACTTGGGATCCATGGGAACTAGCCAATTGGATACAAAATGGGCTTGCAGGCAGGAGACGGAGGTTGTTGGTGGAGGGTTGTTTTTGGACTGGAAGGCAGTGACCAACAGTGTGTCACAAGAATTGGCTCCACTGCTTTTTGTCATTTATATAAACAATTTGGATATGAATATCGGAGATAAGTTTAGTAACTTTGCAAATGGCACCAAAATAGGTGGTGTAGCAGGCAGCAAAGAAGTTTAATACGACGGGAACTTGGTCAAATGGGCCAATGAGCTGAGAAGTGGCAAATGGAGTTTTATTTAGATAAATGTGAGATGTTTTGGTAAGGCAAACCAGGGAAGGAATTATACAGTTAACTGTAGGGCCCTGGGGAGAGTTGCTGAACAAAAGTACCTAGGGGCGCAAGTGTATAGTTCGTTGCAAGTAGAGTCGCTGGTGAACAAGATATTGAACAAAGCGTTTGGCTTGTTTGCCTTCATTGGTCATAACATTAAGTATTAGAGTTGTGATGTCAAGTTGTAGCTTTACAGGATATTTTTGAGGCCCCTTTTAGATTTCTGCGTATAATTCTGGTCACCCTACTATAGGAAGGATATTGTGAAACTTGAGAGTGTGCAGAAATGATTTACAAGCATGTTGCCAGAATGGGAGGGCTGGAGTTATAGGGATAGGCCGAATGGGCTGGAGCCTTTTCCCCTGGAGTTTTAGAAGCTGAGGGGTGACGTTATAGAGGTTTATAAAATCATGAAAGGCATGGAGAGGGTATTTTTCCTCAGGTGGGGGAGTCCAAAACTAGGGGGCATATGTTTAAGGTGAAAGGGGAAAGATTTAAAAAGGACTTGACAGGTAACATTTTCACACAGAGGGTGGTGTGCATATGGAACGAGCTGCCAGAGGAAGTGTTGGAGACAGGTACAATTACAACATTAAAAAGGCATCTGAATGGGTACATGAATAGGAAGGGTTTAGAGGGATATGGGCCAAATTTTTGCAAATGGGTCTAGATCAGATTGGCATGTCTGGTCAGCACAGCTGATTTGGATCTAAGTGACTGATTTTCTGTTATATGACTCTATGATACTATGACAGTATGTTCAACTTTAATTCTGAACTCTTCAACCACTTCTTAGAGTGCAGCTGCCCTCCAGATGCATCAGTGAACAGAGGATGCTTATTTGGACATTGTGCAATAATGGGCACACGTTAAATTTGTAAAAGCTCTCCAGGACATTTAGCTACAATGGTTTTCAGGCAATATTCAGTAATCTCCTGCTGTGAGGTTCAGTTCAGGCCAGGAATCTACAGGGTGTGCTTATACTAATATGCATGTAAACAACACATTACTTGGACCAGAAATTATTGGCTAAATTAAGTAAACATATTAGACTGTTGAGCATCTCTACATATTCTACTTAAATGAAATCTCCTGGGAGGAATGTTTCTGCTTTGGAAGATTTGATGAGATTGGGATCACTAACAGGTCAAATCCCATTGGTTTCACATGGCCACAAGCTTGATTGAGGCAGCCAAACAAGAGGTATATTCTAGACGCATCGTCCGTAACACAAGATGAGCCGATGGAAATGCGTGCAGCATCATTGGCTGCCTCCCAGGAGAGGTGAGAATTGCTGTCTAAATATGGAGATGCCTTCGGAAGACATGTTAAAATTTTACAATATTTGCGGCCACAGCTGCTAGGTCACCATTGCGCAGGGGAGACACTCTCTCCAGTGCGGCCTGGAACCTGTGACAGAAGTGGCTGCATTGATGAGTGGGGGTCAAAAAGTTCATGGGGCACCTGGTCATCATCCAGAAAGTTGTCTCTAGGCATATGCTGGTGCTTTCTCTCAGTATGGTGGCGAGAATGCAATTGGCTCACAAGTAGGCCATTAAGTATTCAGCTTGGCTAATTGTCACCAGTGATGCCCCACCTCTGGCAAGATCACCCTCTGATAGGAATTCTGTAGGCTGCAGACCCAAGGTTCTGAGTTTAGAATTTCCTCCTAGTCCCATCTTCGAACCATCTCTGAGGAATTGTAAAGATTCTGCCCCATATTAGCCAATGTGCCTATTGTGAGTTTAAGTAGAGATTTGGACAGGCTTGTTTGACAATGAGGCCAGCAAGACTCACCCTGTCCTCACCAAAAACTGGTACAATTCCAGCCGTCATCCTTCGATAATGTTTAGGACTAATAATTCTGACTGATTTAAACCCTCTACGGCCAAGAATCAATGAAGTCCTGTCCTGTCACCTGATATGCTTTTTTTTCACAATATAAAACCAATATAAGAAAAGCTTAAAATTGATATTTCTGCTCATGGAGTGATTAAATTACACAGTTTCCCTTTTAAATGCCATTCTAACCTTCGGGAGAAATAAAAGTTAGTCAAGTCATTTTCTAAAAACTACTTCTCTAACAAGCAATCTTTTCTTCTCCATTGGGTTTGGAAAGTGTTGACTTCTATATAGTGTGCTTTCTGTCCCCTTGCCAGGTCCGCTATCACACAGATGATGGCCAAGTGCTCTCTTTCTGTTTTCTGCAGAGGGTACCACATGTTTCGTTTTACGTTCACAAAACTCTTGTGTCTTATTCCATGAGCTGATCTATAAAATCAACAAGATGATGAGGTCAAGGTTGAAAGTCAGCCAAAATAAACTCAGGGAGGAAAAGGTATTACATTTCTTCAGTTCAAACTGTTATAGTAAATGCCTATTAATTATGTGTTATGGGAATTGTTGTCAGTGTGGTTTCCTGAAAAACTCTGCAGTCGGAATTTTAATGCCAAACATTACAAATTCTTACCTATTTCACTTTGTAGTCTCAGCGTAGTTCTCTAACACTAAATTATGTAAAGCACATGTTTGTTTGGGTTATTAAATATGAATCTAAACCAGGGTTAAAACTTGGCCAGCAGAACTCTCTTGATAGCTCAGTGGGTAAATGTACATTATGAACCCTATGACCTAGAAAAGACCTAGCCTGTGCTGAGTTAGCTGAGGGATACAGATAGGATATCGACTAAATAGGGGAGCAAGGACACTTGCACCCAATTGCTGTTAGGCAGTATCTTCTTGCAAGCACACATCTTTATGGGTTGCAATGAACTTGGTTTTCATGTTGTTCACATTTCAGTACAATGCACTGACTCATTTCCCAAACTCATACCAGGTCAGGCTACTGAAAGGACTTTAGTAGCCAAGGAATCATAGTAAAACAAGTTAGCACTTCAGGGAAAAGAAGAAGTTTGTATAAAACTAAACTGCCAAGTATGTTCATGATGCAACTGTACAAAACGCTATTGCGGCCTCATTTGGAATATTGCGTGCAGTTCTGGTCGCCCCATTACAGGAAGGATGTGGAAGCATTGGAGAAGGTGCAGAGGAGATTTACCAGGATGTTGCCAGATCTGGAGCGCAGAACCTATGAAGAAAGGCTGAGGGACTTCGGTCTGTTCTCATTGGAGAGAAGGAGGCGAAGAGGGGATTTAATAGAGACGTACAAGATAATCAGAAGATTAGATAGGGTGAACAGTGAGAGTCTTTTTCCAAGGATGATGGCTTCAGCTTGTACAAGGGGGTGTAGCTACAAATTGAGGGGTGATAGATTTAAGACAGATGTCAGAGACAGGTTCTTTACTCAGAGTGGTAAGGGCATGGAACGCCCTGCCTGCCAATGTAGTTAACTCAGCCACATTAGGGGCATTTAAACAGTCCTTGGATAAGCATCTGGATGATGATGGGATAGTGTAGGGGGAGGGGCTTAGATTAGTTCATAGGTCGGCGCAACATCGAGGGCCGAAGGGCCTGTTCTGCGCTGTATTGTTCTATGTTCTATGTTCTATGTTTGAGTTGTTTATAACTCCAATGCACATGTGAAGAGTCAATGCAAAAGGGACCTGTTTGTACATTAGCAAATTCAAAGTGGACCACTGGTACTGACTTCTTTTAAAATACAGAGGCAGTGCAAAAATTATTTTCTAAGTCTATACCATCAGGGAAATGGGCTCCATATCCACCAATTGCACAGGCTTTTAAATAATGCCTCAAGTGCTTGTTTTGCATTTCTCTAAATGATTTTGAAAACGGAATGCTATGTTCAAAACAATGCAGGCAATTTTCTAATTCCAAGCTCAGATATTACAGAACAGAGTTCTTGCCACCTTCCTCAGCAATAAACCTTAATGCCAGCCTTTGAACTGTTTGATTTCACACAATAGATAATCAGTGTGACCTTGCTGAGTGTAATTTTCATCCTTTCGGCTGAATGTAATGTTCTTTGGATAAGGGACTGGGAAATCCTTTATCTATTTTAAGTATGAGTCTATCACCTGGTGTAGAGGAGAGGTTTTTATCACATTAGTCTGGCTTTGAGCTTGGTCCTGTGGATGTAGGAATAGCAGGTTCACCCATTTCAGTTCTCAGTCAACTTTTCAGCTGTCTGCTAGATTGCTTACCAGACACTTGAATTTATCTGGCACTGAAAATATAGCAAAATGGGTTAAAATATTTTACAGGAGTGTAAAACTTCAAAAAAAAATTATTACCCAAAAGTTGGTCAAAAGTTAGGTTTTTAGGAGCAAGGCAGAGAGATTTATGTTGAGAATTCCAGAGCTCAGGGGTTACATATATGAAGGCATGCTCAACTGTACAACAGTGAGGGAAATTAGAGATATACCATCAGCCAAAATTGGGGGAACGCAGATTTCTTAGAGGCTGAAGGTGATTACAGAGATAGGGTTGGATGAAGCAATGGAGGAATTTGACAACAGGGATGAGGATTTGAAAAGTGTGACATTTTCAAATTTCAGAACTAACGTTGTTAGGCAAGCACAAACATAACATAACAAAGTGTGAAGCTGGATGAACACAGCAGGCCAAGCGGCATCTCAGGAGCATAAAGTCTGACTTTTCAGGCCTAGACCCTTCATCAGCGAGGGGGATGGGGTGAGGGTTCTGGAATAAATAGGGAGAGAGGGGGAGGCGGACCGAAGATGGATAGGGGAGAAGATCAGTGGAGAGGAGTGTATAGGTGGGGAGGGGATAGGTCAGTCCGGGGAGGACGAACAGGTCAAGGGGGCGGGATGAGGTTAGTAGGTAGGAAATGGAGGTGCGGCTAGAGGTGGGAGGAGGGGATAGGTGAGAGGAAGAACAGGTTAGGGAGGCGAGGACGGGCTGGGCTGGTTTTGGGATGAAGTGGGGGGAGGGGAGATTTTGAAGCTTGTGAAGTCCACATTGATACCATTGGGCTGCAGGGTTCCCAAGCAGAATATGAGTTGCTGTTCCTGCAACCTTCGGGTGGCATCATTGTGGCATTGCAGGAGGCCCATGATGGACATGTCGTCTGGGGAATTGTGCTCCTGAGATGCTGCTTGGCCTGCTGTGTTCATCCAGCTTCATACTTTGTTATCTTGGATTCTCCAGCATCTGCAGTTCCCATTATCTCTGATAACATTTGGTACCAGTCAGGATGTGAATAGTAGAGCTTTAGTTGAGCTGAATTTTACAGAGACTACCAGATGGCAAATCTGCCAGTACAGCACTAAATTAATGAAATCTGAAAAGGGCAAAGACATGGTTGAGGGTTTCATCAGCAAATGAGTTAAGACAAATTTAGAAATGGATGACCGATCACAAGCCGTCTTAGTACAATTACAGACTCACATCAAGTCAACTTGCTTTCTATAGGTATTTAAGGTATAAAAGAATGACGAAAGAAAGATTAGGCCCAATCAAGGATAGTAGTGGTAAGTTGTGTGTGGAGTCAGATGAGATAGGGGAAGCGCTAAATGAATATTTTTCAACAGTATTCACTCTAGAAAACGACAATGTTGTTGAGGAGAATATTGAGATACAGGCTACTAGACTAGGTGGGATTGAGGTTCACATGGAAGAGGTATTAGAAATCCTTCAGAAAGTGAAGATAGATAAGTCCCCTGGGCCGGATGGGATTTATCCAAGGATCCTCTGGGAAGCCATGGAGGAGATTGCCGAGACTTTGGCATTGATCTTTAACTCACCATTGTCTACAGGAATAGTGCCAGGTGACTGGAGGATAGCAAATGTGGTTCCCCTGTTCAAGAAGGGGAGTAGAGACAACCCTGATAATTATAGACCAGTAAGCCTTACCTCAGTTGTTGGTAAAGTGTTGGAAAAGGTTATAAGGGATAGGATTTATAATCATCTAGAAAAGAATAAATTGATTAGGGATAGTCAGCACTGTTTTGTGAAGGGAAGGTCATGCCTCACAAACCTTATTGAGTTCTTTGAGAAGGTGACCAAACAGGTAGATGAGAGTAAACCGGTTGATGTGGTGTATATGGATTTCAGCAAGGCATTCGATAAGGTTCCCCACAGTAGGCTCTTGTACAAAATGCAGAGGAATGGAATTGTGGGAGATATAGCAGTTTGGATCGGAAATTGGCTTGCTGAAAGAAGACAGAGGGTGGTAGTTGATGGGAAATGTTCATCCTTGAGAGCAGTTACTAGTGGTGTACCGCAAGGGTCGGTGTTGGGTCCACTGCTGTTTGTCATTTTTATAAATGACCTGGATGAGGGCGTAGAAGGATGGGTTAGTAAATTTGCAGATGACACTAAGGTCGATGGAGTTGTGGATAGTGATGAAGGATGCTGTAGGTTGCAGAGAGACATAGATAAGCTGCAGAGCTGGGCTGAGAGGTGGCAAATGGAGTTTAATGCGGACAAGTGTGAGGTGATGCACTTTGGTAGGAGTATCTGGAAGGCAAAGTACAGGGCTAATTGTAAGATTCTTGGTAGTGTAGATGAGCAGAGAGATCTCGGTGTCCATGTACACAGATCCTTGAAAGTTGCCACCCAGGTTGACAGGGCTGTTAAGAAGGCATACAGTGTTTTAGCTTTTATTAATAGAGGGATCGAGTTCCGGAACCAAGAGGTTATGGTGAAGCTGTACAAAACTCTGGTGCGGCCGCACTTGGAGTATTGTGTACAGTTCTGGTCACTGCATTATAAGAAGGATGTGGAAGCTTTGGAAAGGGTGCAGAGGATATTTACTAGGATGTTGCCTGGTATGGAGGGAAGGTCTTACGAGGAAAGGCTGAGGGACTTGAGGCTGTTTTCATTAGAGAGAAGCAGGTTGAGTGGTGACTTAATTGAAACATATAAAATAATCAGAGGGTTAGATAGGGTGGATAGGAAGAGCCTTTTTCCTCAGATAGTGACGGCGAGCACGAGGGGGCATAGCTTTAAATTGAGGGGTGAAAGATATAGGACAGACGTCAGAGGTCGTTTCTTTACTCAGAGAGCAGTAAGGGAATGGAATGCTTTGCCTGCAACGGTAGTAGATTTGCCAACTTTAGGTACATTTAAGTCGTCATTGGACAAGCATATGGACGTACATGGAATAGTGTAGGTTAGATGGGCTTGAGTTCAGTATGACAGGTCGGCACAACATCGAGGGCCGAATGGCCTGTACTGTGCTGTAATGTTCTATGTTCTATGTTCTATGTAACAGCGTGGAGTCATGTCCTGTCTGCAAAAGGCAGAAAAAAAATCAATAAAGTTAATTTCTGCCTATCAGTCTACTTTCAATTACTCACAAATTGATTGAAGATGGAATTAACTATAGTATCAAGGTGTCAGTTACTTACTGGTACTCACTTTGGTCAATTGGTTCCAGTTCTCATTACATCCTTAGTGCAAACATGGGCAAAGGAGCTGAATTCCTGAGGAAGGTGAAACTGACTGCCCTTGACAGCAAAATAGAATTTAACCAATTGTGGCATTGAGGAATCCTAGAAAAACCGAAGCCAGTGTGATCAAAGGCAAAACTCTCTGCTTGTTGAAATCATAGCCATGATAGGGACAGGTCAAGGAGGCAGGATGAGGTTAGTAGGTAGGAAATGGAGGTGCGGCTAGAGGTGGGAGGAGGGGATAGATGAGAGGGAGAACAGGTTAGGGAGGTGGGATGGGCTGGGCTGGTTTTGGGGTGCAGTGGGAAAGATGGTTGAGGCTGATCTCAAACCGAGGCTTCGTTATGGGAATTCTGTCGTGTCATGTGTCAAGACTAGCCATCCTCAGTTACTTCATCAATCACCTTCTCTCCAACATAAGGTCAGAAGTGGGGATGTTTGTGGATAATTTAGATGGTGTCAGTAACATTTGCAAATCCTCAGATATTGCGGCAGTTTGTGCTAAATGCAGCAAGCCCTGGATAGTATTCATGCTTGAATGATAGCAAGCTTTCATATCACAACAACGCTAGGCAATGACTATCTGCAGAACCTAACCATCTCCCCTTGACATTCAATGGCATAACCATGACTGAATCTCCCACGAGCAACATCCTGGAGGTACCAGTGACAGGACACTTAACTGGATAAGCCATATAAATACTATGGCTACAAGAGTGAGTTGGAGGCTAATAACTCATCTTCTGATTCCTAAAAACCTGTCCACCATCCGTAAGGCAGAAGTCAGGAATATGATGGAGCGTCGTCCATTTACCTGGCTGAACGTGGCTCCAGCAATATCCAAGAAGCTTCACACCATGCAAGATAAAGCAGACTGCCTGATCAAGATGACAAACATCACCTTAAACATTCAATCCTTCTACACTTGGAGTAATGGAACTAGTATGCACCACCTACAACATAGACTGCATCAACTCACCAAAGTTCCGTTGACTGCACCCTCCAAACCTATGACCTCTACCACTTTGAAGAACAAGGGCAGCTGTGGAAACATGACCACAGCAAGTTCTCCGAAAGTCACATACCATACTCAATTTGAACTAAATCACATTTCATCAACAGTTGCAAAGTCAAAATCTGAAACTCCCTCTCTAACAGCACTGTGGGTGTATCTACATCACATGGACTGCAGAAGTTCACAATGGTGGGGCTCTTTCTCAAGGACATTTGATGATGATTCATAAATGTTGGCCTGGCCAGTGGCGCTCATTTCCCACAAAAGAATAGATTCAAGCTATGGGTTGCAGCCGCTGCACTTGGTGATGAAGAGGATATAGGGTTGGATATTCTGCTAAGGGTGAAATAGGATGGCAAATTTTCCTGTGGTCTGGTTTATTCTTAACCTCTCACAAACCCACTTTTACAACAGAATAGTTTTAAACTCAACATCTGTTTAATTCACAACACCTGAAAAAACACGTCCTAAACAACTCATGACTTTCTGGATGCAGAATGAGTTCCAGACAAAATGTTTATATTGATTGATAATGTAATATAGGAGTCAAATTCCCTAGTGTGTCATCAATATTGCTTCATTCAGCTGCTATCTATTCTCCCAGAAGACTTTTTGCCTTTCTGTTCCAACTATCTGCAGAGAGCGATATAGCCAGGTTGAGAGAACATGGGAAAATATGTAGAAAACCTGAACTTTAGAACATGCAATTAGCTTAATTTCAGGATACCCCTTTGTAATAATTTTTTTTAAAAGGGGGAAAGAATAAATGTCTGCGGAAGTTAATTTAAATGCAAAGATCATCATAGTTTATGTCTGCCACTGATCTTTCACCTCCAGAACTTCTGAATCTAGCCAGGAGTAAAAGCTTTTGTTCTCTGCCAGTTACCATAAACCTTTCAGCTGAAACTGTAGGAACATCAAACCCAATAAGCCCACTACTTCACCCAGTAGGAACAAACACATCCTGATAACTAATTATGTTTTTGTTAGACTTATTAAAAATGGACAGTTATTTACTATTTCCTTTACTGTGACAAAGTGGAATTGGAAGTTCCAGGAAGATATTATGCAGCAGATAAAAACAAAGTTGTTGGAAAAGCTCAGCAGGTCTGGCAGCATCTGTGGAAGAGAAAACAAAGTTAATGTATTGGGTCCGGTGACCCTTCCTCAAAGCAGTTCTGAGGAAGGGTCACCGGACCCGAAATGTTAACTCTGTTCTTTCCTTCACAGATGCTGCTACTGAGCCTTTCCAGCAACTTCAGTTTTTGTTCCTGATTCAAGCGTCTGTAGCTCTTTCGATTTTTATGCAGTAGACGTTTGCTGGCATCAGTTTTCTAACATATTGGTGATGACGATGACGATGACGATGACGATGACAATGATGATGAAGGTACACCATGTCCCAAACCAGGAAACATGCAGACAGACCTAAATCAGGCCCGAGGCCTTGGTTACATAAACTGGGGAAACTGCTGCCACCTGTTACAGCTTCACAAGCATTAACCAACGAGCAAATAAAATTCTCAAAAGAACAAGGTTTTGACAGAAAAGCTCAGCATGCTGGAGAGATTATAAATATCTTCATTAATGATCTCTATAGATCACAGCAAAAATGTGACCATGGATTTTTGAGGCTAGGATTCACAAGGGACAGAATTTGTTGGAATTCCATAAGAGTCCTTGTCAAATTTATTATAGCCCAAAAAAGATTTGACTTTGGAGCTAGCCATTCGGATGGTGAATTAAGCACTAGCCTGGAAGCAACATAGATCAATCTGAAAGAGGGTGAACCTTATCACAGCAGATCAACAGAACCCATTTCATGTCTTGAGGTACTAAAACCTTAAAAAGACAGATGCTATACTGGCACAAGTTCAGGTAGGACATTCAATTTCTTCAACTTCTAAGGAAGAATCATCAATATGACAGGGAACCATGCTCCAGGGGAGCAATAGTACAACTCAGGAGGTGAATATCAGGGTTCACCAGTAACTGCAACAACAGGGGATGAATCCAAACATTTAACTTAATCAACAAATTGAAATATAGAGTATGCATACTTCAGCAAGGTTTGTGGGAGTTTGAGGATAAGGATTTGCCTGAGCAGATTAAGAATGGGTTGCATGTGACTTCATAGAAACCAGCAATGAGCTGAGATAACAAATGCGCATGGATTCAGGACACGATCAGAAAAATAACATTGGGTTCAGCTGTCCGTCAAGAAGAAATAGTCTGGCTCAGGTGTCCAGGATACTGTCAAGAAGATAAAATTGCCTTGCTCAGAAATCTGAAAGACTTCCACAAAGCAAGTACTTATTTCAGCAGGTCAGATTTCCTCAGTGAAGGAAATTAATGTGGGCAAAGTTCCTCCAGTTGATACAATCAAGCAATTTCCTGGTTCAGCAAGAACAATGTGGTCTGTGAGGGAAATTTGTGAAATAAAAGTCCTCCAGTTTAAAGCCACTTTATAGAGTTCACATTATCAACTGCAAAGTGAAGGTTGATCATCTTCAACCCAAAGATCTACCAATCTCCAAGTGTGAACAGAATGTTTTCCGGAAATGTCATGAACCAATCAGACCATAAAAACTTGTTAAGCCAGACACTTGAGTATGAATATTTAAATATTAATAATGGGATAAAAGCTTGATGTTCAATGTTAAGGGCTTGACTCTGAAAAAGTTAATGCTGTGGAATCCATTAAGTATCATGCACATCAGACATATGGAGCTCACAGCCTGAATGTAATCCTCCATTGACCAAGGTTTTGTGTGCATAGTCTCTGAAAACTCATCAAATTGTTTGCTCACTTCTCACTGTTACAGCATCACATGCCATGTTGCAGCTAACTTCAAAAGCATGTCTCCACCCTATAGTACACCATGGACGTGACTTTCCACTGTTTTCAGTGACCTGAGCTATCCCACTTTCCATCAGTTGTCTAGGTGCTTCTGAGCAGCTTGTGACCCTGAGTATTATCAGGAGCACAATTATTATTTTGATGTGAGAGTTTTGACACTGGTGATGGGTGCAAAGGAATGTTGTGATGCTGCACTCACAGAAAACTCACCCCGCTGTTCAGACTGATGGGGATCTCCTGCTGTGATGTGGACATGCCACTGGCAGGAAATGCTGTTGCCTTGTTAGTGACTAGGTGGTCCCTCCCTGTCCACCAAGTGTACACTCCCTCATTGCTACGTGTAAGCCCCACCTAAGAAAGTGATATGTAACACTTGCCTTGGTGGTCTGAATGAGATCTTGATGCACTTTCAACACTGGATCCAGTTTCAGGAGTTGGCCTTACAGCTGCTGACCTCCCTCTGCAATCTCTGCTCAGTGTGTT
The DNA here is from genome assembly GCF_030684315.1 of Stegostoma tigrinum. Taxonomy (NCBI): domain Eukaryota; kingdom Metazoa; phylum Chordata; class Chondrichthyes; order Orectolobiformes; family Stegostomatidae; genus Stegostoma; species Stegostoma tigrinum. Next base: position 12,499,823 of record NC_081358.1, read on the forward strand.
TGGGAAGGAAGTGTTCTCCCTGCCCTGAGAAAAAGGAACTTGCACCTTCCCCTTGCAGCCTGGAAAAGGGTGGTGTTGCTGAACAATGGAGACATCTGGAGACTTCCTTCCACCATTTCTGTTCAGTCTCCCATTCAACTTTTTAGCTGGTGAGGGTGCAGTCAGGGAGCAGCAGCAGCATTAGTGGGAGGATTGAAGACAGCAATCAAAAAAAGGAGTCTCTTTGGTCAGACAGCAGTGAATACAGGCCTGGAACCTCTTTAAGTATGGCATCAACATGGGTCACCATATAAGCTGATGCCCATCTTCACATTCAAGCTCTGGAACTGGAAGCTCCCACCATCACTCATCATACCTAATCCCTCTACTGCCCCTGTACCTGGCATTACACGATTGGCCAAGTTACTTAAGATACAAACGTAAATGGAATCTTCTGACATGCCCTTACCTCAAAATGTATCCCTGGAAATCTGTTGGTAGATAAGTATTGTTTGTGCATAACTCTTAGTAGGCTAGTTGACTACATTTAATTCCAATTCTGTACTCAGGGTAAAAACCATTAGTACAGCAGAACATCAATGCTAAACATTCACACTCAGACATTGGATGTAAATCAAAGCTTCTTCTACATTGTCCATTGTGATGTCCTTCATTGTGAACAGCATCTTCCATTACTTCAAGGTATTTTTCCATTGCGATAGCAGCGATGGTAATTGCTTCGCAGTGAGTGAGGCAGTAAACACAGAAATTGCAAGTTCACAGTAGAGACTGGGTTGAATGTTCTAAACAGATTCAATTCATTACGGTTCAGAGAGAAAAGAAATTCTACACCTTCACCCCAGCTTAAAATCAAAGCCAGATCAAAATGAAATGATGGGTTGCTCAGGCATTATGTTACCATAGCTACGCATATTTATTTTTGTCAACAGCACCAAATTTTTGATTTTTTAAAATTACTTACAATCAGAGAAGTTTTTCATGTCTCTTTAATGCAAATAATTATCATAGCCAGTTATACATGACATCGCAACTGTGTGCCTTTGAACATAAACTTTGTTTACCTTTAGTTTCCAGGATTATCACTTGTCTTAGTGTCCTTCGATTCAAAAGGATGAAATTGGCCATGCTCCTGACTCAAATTGCTGTGATGAGAGCCCTTGACTACCCTTGAAGAAGTATATCTGAGTGCACATCGGAAAACTACTATGTTAGATTCAGCTATGCTGCCCCATTCCTTCACTGTTGCTGGGTCAAAATCCTGGAATTCCCTCCTAATATCATTATGGGTCTACCCAAAGCAGGGGACAGCAGCGGTTCAAAAAGGCAGCTCACCATCACCTTCTCAAGGGCAACTAGGGATGGGCAATAAATGCTGGCCAGCCAGCAACATCCATATCCTACAAATGAATAGGAAAAACTGTACAACAGCAGTTATAAAGGCTGTTGACATTCACTCGTAAGGAACAATGATATATTAGAGGATGCTCAGGATATTTGGAACAATAACAATTCTGAGGAAGGGTCACCACACCCGAAATGTTAACTCTGATTTTTTCTTCACAGATGCTTCTAGACCTGCTGGAATTTTCCAACAACTTCTGTTTTTGTCCCTGATTTATAGCATCTGTAGTTTTTTTCAGTTTTTATTACAAACAATATCCTAGGTAAGGAGCCAATGCAGGAATGGAGGGGAAAGGAAACAAAAAAAAGAGAAAAAGATAAAAGAATCATTCATGACTTCAACTATTACATTTCTATTCAAGCATTCTGTCGTGGTGGATTTTAAATAATAATCATGCATTTTATTGAAGAAGGGGTTGTTCTAAGATTGTTTCCAAAGTTAACGCTGCAATCTGCCATTTCAAACATGCCAAACAGCCCTCAGTAAACAAATGCTCAACTTTAGTCTTAATTCCATTTTTCACATTATTTCACTAGTTATAACTCATAATTGAGAGTTCTCTTTGGGATGTGAGCAGAGATTTTTGTCAAGGAGGAATAATATTAATTTGCGTGTGAGATCAGGGAGGCGCCAACTGTTCGATATGGAGTATCTGTGTTGCTTACGTACTTCTCTCCTCACAGTTAGCTGTGAACCACAGTGCAGGGTCAGCTGACCTGTTGTTCAGGTTCACATTAAATCATCCTTGTTAACTCAGAATTTGAAACTTGGATTCTGTACGATGTAACTTTTAAATGTGCTTACATTTAAGTAAATTTATTATTTTAATTAAGAGAAAAGATAGAAGGAAAAAAGCTATGTGTGTCGATGATTCTTAAGTGGTTCCTATGATTCAGTCGAATATTGATATAAAGTTCTATATACTGAGGACTGTAGGTTGGACTCCAGCCTGAAACTTGGGTTGCTAATTAGAAGAACTTATTCTAACAGTGTAGCGAATATTTATAAACTAAATCCTGATGCTACATTGACTCCAGCATGTCTGAGGCAGTCTCTTAATTCTCCCTAAGGGCATTTGATGGCCCAGTGGTATTGACAGTAGACTAGCAATCCAGACGTCCAGTTAATGCTCTGGGGAGCCAGGTTCAAATTCCACTATGGTAGATGCTAGAATTTGAATCTGGTTTACTAATGTCCCTTATGGAAGAAAACTGCTGTGTTTACCTGGTCTGACCTACATGTGATTCCAGATCCACAGCAAGGTGTTCGACTCTTAACTGCTCTCTGAAATTGCCTAGCTTTTGAGGTCACTTTCGATGGAAAATGAAAAGACAATAAAATTGGACCATGTGGCATCAACTGGAAGTGAAATGGCAAACATAACCAGTAAGTCTTCACCCTTACTGACATCTGGCACTCGTGCATGGCTGTCTCGCAAACTCCATCTGACACAAACATAACACCATCACTATTTCGGGGTATGCCCTGTCCCTCCTGAAGAATTCACAACATTTTTTAGCCAGAGGTGTCAAATGAATGATCCATCTGGGCCTCCTCCAGAGGTCCCCAGCATCACAGACACCAGTCTTCAGCCAATTTGATTCACTCCATGTAATATTAAGAAATGGCTGGATGCCCTGGATGCTGCAAACGCTATGGGTCATAAAAACTTGCTACAGTGCTGAAAACTTATGTTCCACATCTTGTGCCCCAGGCCAAGTTTCTCCAGTACAACTACAACATTGGCATCTAGCCGAAAGTTTGGAAAATTGACCAGATATGCCCCATACACAAAATCAGGACAAATCCGACCCCCGTCATCAGTCTATTCTCAGTCATCAGTAAAGCGATAGAGGGTGTTGTTAATTGTGTCAGTGGGTAGGGCTTGTTTCGCAGTAACTTGCTCACCGATGCCAGTTCTGGTACCACTAGGGACACTCAGCTCCTGACCTCTTTACAGCCTTCATTCAAACATGGGTAAAAATGCTGAATTCTGCAGGTGAGGTGAGAGTGACTGACCTTGACAATAAATGAGAGGAATTTGAACACAGTAACAAGGAGCCCTATCAAAACTAAAATCTATGGGTATCGGGGAAAGCTCTTTGCCATTTGAAGTCGCACTTGGCATAAAGGAAGATAATTGTGGTTGTTGGAAGTCCACAACAGCATCCCAGTTCCAGGGTATCTCTGCAGGAGTTCCGTCCTAGGCCCAACCCTCTGAAACTGCTTCATTAATAACCTTCCCTCCATCATAAGATCCGAAGTGGAAATATTTGCTAATGATCACAGGTTCTCCAATAGTGAGGAAATCTATATCCAGCAGTTTAAGGTTAATTTAAACAGCACCTTCTCAAAGGCAGCTAGAAATGGTGAGCAAATACTGCCTCAGCTAGAAACACCTGCACCCCATGGGTAAATTAAGGAAAACTGCTGCTGAAATCCTCATTAATGCTTTTGTTACATCTAGACGCGACCATTTCAATGCAGCTTCTCACGTTCTAGACACCACAAACATGAAGCTATTAAAACTCAATCGCCCATGTCCTAACCTGCACCAAGTTGTTTACACATCACCTCTGCTCTAGCTGTCTTAAATTGATCCCCAGTCAAGACACGTGTGATTTTAAAATTCTCACCCTTGTTTTGATGTCTCTCCGTAGCCTTATCTCTTTCTGTCTCTGTTATCCTCTCCAGTCCCACAATCCTGTACAGTATTTGCACTCTTTGGATACTGACTTTCTGATCAGACTCAATTTTAATTGCCTGAACCATAAATTCCCGAATCCACTTCCTACATTTCCCTGCATCACTATAACACTTTCCTCCTTAAAACTTACCTCTTTGATGAAGCTTTTGGTCATCATACCTGTTACATGCTATGGCTCTGTGGTTTAATTTGCTTTATACTGCTCGCGTGAAGCTTGGGATGTTACATTATGTTGAAGAACTGCACAAAGAATTGTTGCTGAAGTTATTGTTCAAAGAATGCTTGCCTTCAGAGAGATTCCATGAAGGGAGAATCTATGGTGTCTGCAGAGGAACTGCAGTTGAGTTTGGCCCTGCACCTTGGTTGAGGTGAGGGGTGGGGGTTAAGTCATGGAGTAGAAAGTGGTGGGAGATCAAGTCCTGGAGAACCAGGGGGTGGGCTAAGAGATCTGGTTCCTGAGGGCTGAAGGGGAAATCAGGTCCAGAGTTGGGAAGAGATGCCAGGTCTAGATCAGGTTGAAGCAATTGATGTCTGACCATTGGAAACAGAGTCAGGTCTGGGAGTGGTGTAATTGGAGGTGTATGAAGTAAATATGAGGTCAGTTGAATAGTTGCTCAGGGCCTATGCATTTAATAGTCTAACATTTTGCTTAATTTCTTCAGAATCCTCCGAAGTGTCTGAATTAAATGGAGGCATTTGCAAGTTACCATAGGTGACGGAATTGCCCAGTGGAATCTTCAACTTCCTGCAGCAATTCTGTGAGAGCCGGTAAATGATGGCGATTTTGCAGCACCCACCTCGGAATCTCTTTTCTAAATTTTTAATTTTAGCTTTTCAGCATTCCTGATTTTTTTCTTGTAATCATTAAGCAGAGACTTAAATTGGTAATTTAGAGTAATTCAGGGCATTTACCCAGCAAAAAAACACATGTAATGGACAAGAATCATAATTTCAAGCTACTTCATTTCAAACTCTGGTTTTTGAACAATGGTTCTAAAGAATATTCTTTTTAATCCACATTCAGATCCTCAGATAACCAACCCTATAAAACCTCGCTGAAGAAGTCACAATAATTTTACCCATGAATTTTTTTTTGTTTTATATGACAGTTTACAGAGTGTTTGTGTTATTTTCATTTTTCTTCAATACAGAAATAGGGAGTCAACAGACAAAAAATTTCCACGTGGTTGTGATATTGAAGAACAAAACAAGCAATGTACTTCAGTTTATTATAAACGGACATAGCAATGGGCACTATTAAACAGCTAAGGCCAGGTTAGAACTGGGCAGCACATAGACCCCCTGAATTATCTGCACTGCCAACAACGTGTGGTTTTCTGGTATTTTTCTGGAGAGATTGTGCTGTCTGCAGTCATACAAGTGATGAATTTGACATGTGACATCAATATTGTCCCAGAAATATTCAAACATTATAGCCCTAGCCAGGGTCATTGAGCATATTGCTCATGCATGCCCAACTACTAGGTCATCAGTTCCCTCTGTTGGTTGATGCAGGAAATATACTGTTGAAGTGCTGAGCATCTGTGCTTGCAACAGTTCATTTCTGGATATTGACAGTCATCAATATCAGGGTGTTAGTGCTAGGAGGTTCAATCCTTCACACTCAATGCTAGCATCAGTTAATTGCTACCTGCCACATCAAGCTCCATGTAACCACAGGCTGAAAAATAAATCCCCTTTCTCTAACCTAACAATGTCTCTCAGTTCAGGCTCTGACCACCTCTGTCACATACTATTTAAACTGTCGTAGGCCCAGTCAATGAAAGTGTCAGTCAGTGTTGAATTAAGATCATTTGTTGCTGTAAATTCATGTCTGCGGGCACTGAACCAAGTCCAGGCAATATCGTTTCAAGCTGTCCACACAAGGGAAGGATTCAAGATGACTTTCATTCAATTAATCTGCACAGGATAATTAATTCAAGCCCATTGAAAGGCCAGTATCTTCCATTCTGTGCCACACAGTTAGGTCAAAATGGAATTTTATTTAAAATCAAATGGTAAGTGGCAGGAACCCTGATTATGATTACATATTAACTGCATACAAGGAAAATCTCTGGTTATCCTTGAACAAAACACAAAATAATGCAATGCCAATACTGAAAATCTGAAGCAAGGGGACAAATTAATGTTAGAAACAGTCTGCACAGTAGTTAACATATAAACGATGTCAAACAGAAAGTGGGCCACTTATCCAACAAGATTGATCCATATAGGTACATCGCCTTGCAAATTCTAGTACACAAACTCCCCAGTTCAGCTGTAAGCCCAGTAATTTTCTGAGAAAGGTGAAACAGATCTAAACCTAGATCAATTTAGGAAAAGAATCATGCTGACAGCTTTTGACAATCAAAACGACTTCTGGAGATAACCACTGCACTCGTGCTTTGTATACGTAGGCCCCCACATCAGCCAGGTACCATTTCAATGTCTTATAGATGGCATAGCAGAGGGGAGCAGCCAGTAACAAATCAATCAATATTTCACCAAATTGATCCTGGAACACAAAAATAATTGAGGAAACCCCAGTCATAGAATCCCTACAGTTCGGGAGCAGGCTATTCAACCCATTGAGTGTACACCTACCCTCTAAATCCCACTGAGACCCACCCCCCTACCCTACCCTGTAACCCTGCATCTCCCATGGCTAACCCACCTAGCCTAAACAAGGGGCAATTTAGCATGGCCAATCCACATAACCCTACACACTTTTGGACTGTGGGAGAAAACCAGAGCACCCATGGGAAACCCACACGGACATGGGGAGAATATGCAAACTCCATGCAGACATACAGTCGCCAGAGGCTGGAAACAAACCCAGGGTCCCTGGTGCTGTGAGACAGCAGTGCTAACCAATGAGCCACCATGTCACTAATGGCATCAATTGGCAATATATAATGTGATAACTTGCACATACAGGTGGTGGGAGAATCACTCTGCAGTACCCTTCAAGGGCTAGCATTAGGATGAGGGCACTTTTGATATATATTATGCCCCTAATTTAGTTGCAGAGGATGAACTGCAAAGCTAGAAGAGGAGATTCAGAAATGTGATAACTGCTGCAGCCATAGATACATGAAAACAAATAGCCTCCTGGTAGGTGAAATAAAATACAGAGAAGTGTGAAATGTTGCATTTTGGTCAGAAGGTTTAGAACTATAGTCTGTAGGGGTTGCAGAAACAAAAAGACTTGGAGGTGTAGAGAGATAATGGGAACGGCAGATGCTGGAGAATCCGAGATAACAAAGTGTGGAGCTGGATGAACACAGCAGGCCAAGCAGCATCTCAGGAGCACAAAAGCTGACATTTTGGACCTAGACCCTTCAGCCTGAAACATCAAGGTCCAAAATGTCAGCTTTTGTGCTCCTAAGATGCTGCTTGGCCTGCTGTGTTCATGCAGCTCCACACTTTGTTACCTCTAGGCTTGGAGGTGTAGTTGCATAAATCTTTGACAGTGGTAAGACAATTTGATTCTAACAGGAGATTTTAATGCCAGTGATGGAGTTTTCACACTCTGGTGCCATTTTGAGTTACAGAGCATATTAAGACACAACTAAAATATAACTAAAAGCAGAGTTCTTTCTCCCTTGTTGTGCTCCGCTTGACATTTTGCAAGTGTGGGGAGTGGGGGTGGTGCTGTCTCCCTAACAGGCTCCACACCCACCAATGCCCCATATCACAGTCTATGCCAAAGGTCCCCCTTCAGGGCCAACACCGCCACTGCTGTCAGGAGTGCCACACCAGGCCTACCACTTTGCCGCTGAGGCAGCTGTTGCTCCCCTCAATCCACCAGGAGTACCAATTCAGACGAGACCAACGCTGATCACGTAGGCCACCATGCCACAAAAATTGGAAAATGTAACTAGTGTAATGATAAATTAGCACAGATATGGTGTGCCAAATCGCCTCATTCTGTACCATAAACATCTGACATTTTCATGATCTGGAATGTGATGATTGGCAGGTTAGTGGAGTTGATTCAATGTGGAAATTGGAGAAGTGCTTCAAAAATGTGTAGTGCCATGGGAGAAGGGTCGTTATGTATGACTAATCGGACAGCTCTTTCAAACAGCTTGTACAATGATGATGGGTCAAATGGCCTCGTTCTGTACTGCCATTCTATTGCTCCTTAAAGCGGTTGTGTCATGGAGTCACTTCTCAACAATGGCTAAAATCGCACATTTCTGAAGCGCTTTGTTTCTGAAACATCTTTTCGTTTGAAAAAGTATTTACTTTTGGACGTCACTGCAGATGGAAAAAAGGTCAAAGTCAGTCTGCTCTGCTACCTTTTCTAAAGGCACTTTGGGGAAAACCTCTAGGTCGTTCCTAGTTCTGCAGCCTCTCAGGGGCTTACCAAGGAAATTACAGTATTTCTACTTCACAGATGGGATCTTATTGATGTCTGACAAGTCAATTCATCCATGAAATGTCTCCTGTGGCATCATTATACTTGCACCTGCTCAGCACAAAATAAAACAGCATCAGTGCAACAAGAAGTTAAAAATCACAGCCCCATCCTATAAACATATTATCAGACAACTCAAGACAAAAAATTAATGAGTAGTACTTAACTTGGAGTTAGAAGACTATGATTCTAAATGCCTTTCCAGAGACTGAAATCACAAAAATCTACATAAACCCAAGTGCTATATTGAGAGCCACAGCATTGGATTACTGCCTTTTGAACCGGTTACTAAGGCAAACCCCGACTTTTCTCCCAGCTGGGCCAGTTTTCTCCAGATTATTCTCAGTGTGCTGGTCATCCTGAATCAACATCACTAGATGGAGACTTGGCCAGTACATTGCTGTTTCTAGGACCATGGATTACATAAACTGATTGTGTTTCCACTAGCAACAGTAACACACAAAAAAAAAATTCATTGTGAAAAAGGCATTACCCGTGAGATTTGTCATTTATACCTAGTTGCTGCGGGGCTGGGGTGGGAATTAGTGATTACTCATATACAGCCTTAATCATTTATTCACACATCAAATACACCTTGACTTCAATAATTACTACCGATAGTGTGGATCACAGCAGTTTAATGGCTTCTTCGGCCATACCATTCATATCATAGATTCCTTACAGTGCAGAGACAGGCCATTTGGCCCAACAAGCTTTGTGGAGCACCTATGTACGATTCATGCCCTCTCTCTATTTATTTCAGAGCCCCCTTCCCCTCCCCCATTTCTGAATAAGGTTCCAGATCCGAAACGCCAGCTTTCCTGCACCTCTGACACTGCCTGATCTGCTGTGTTCATCCAGCTCCACACCTTGTTATCCTAAATGTTATTAGCCGGGAGAGTTGGCAGGTGGCCAGAATGGAACTCTTAGCAATGTCTTCACCATACCTCCTGATGTGGATAACTTTGTAGGAGATATGCTTCAAAGTCCTGCTGAAAAATCAAGGATTTTATGGGCTTTGTTATACACAGGTTTCTGTGCCAAGAGTATGCCTTATTTGGAATTATTCATGCATATGACCAACGTTTTGTCCCCATTTGGTAGCTACAGATTTCCCGCAATCTTAGCAGACCTGAGTGAGTCTGTGTAATTCCACTCACCATACAGCCCATTGTAAAACCTCTCAGCAACTCCTGTTTCATCAGCCAGATCCAACACACTCCATAACCATATGGGTGTTCAGGGCAGCAGACATATGGAAACAACTCCACTGACAAGTTCTTTAAAGGCGCACCATCGCGAACATGAAATATTTCTGTACCTTTGCTGCCAGGTCAAAATCCTCAAACACTGACAGCAGAACAAAGGGTGTACACAATCCATCTGCATTCCAGCCGTTCAAGAAGTCAGTCTTCCATCAGCAACAAACTTCCTAGAGATGCAAGACATGCTGACCTGTAACAATGCCAACCCCTCCAGATCAAATCACAAAAATATGCAGGTACAGTAAAATGATTTCAGTACAGAATTACTGTTTCAAACGACCTTTAATAAAGAATTTAAAATGCCACAAATTTAATGTAAATCTGTACAATAAAGCCATCTTCAGGTAGGTAATTGAGCAGCAATGAGTAGCTGCATCATAACAGTAATTTGAGTGATGGAAGTTAAAATGTTCATTCATAAAATAGATGTTACAAAATCAGAATGAAACTTCTCAAACTTAAAAGAAAAATCCTCGCGTCACTTGTGGCAGGTTTTAACTTTCAATAGTCACATTGCTATGAAGGAATCAGTCACTTGAAGTAATTGCTATTATGACTCAGGATCAGTTTCTGGAGATTACATGTTAGTAAATAATAGATTGATTTAAAGGGCTCCTCTCCCATTCACTGAAATTTAATGGATAGTGGGAACTACAGCATTTTTCAAATGATTTTCCTGAAATTGGTGGGCAGTGTTTGGAAGTATTGAGCATGCTACTCAGTTAGGAGTTTCTGAATAATCTCACGTACAAAAGTAATTCACCAACAGTTAGAATATAGGCTAAAATGTGGCACACAGCAGATTATTTTTGATAGTTAATTCACTGCTTAAGAAAGTGAACACCTAAGAAGGTTTTGTGGATTACTAACTTCAGGTTTTCAACAACTAAGGTAAGGAAGCCAGTTGAAATAAAACACTATGTAAACAATTTAAAACTGATTCACCATATTGAGTGTGGGGTTTTTGGCTGGGGTTGGGTGGAAACAGGAAGAAACTTCCATTCATCTCCAATTTAAAAAAATTTGAGAGGGTTTCACAAAATTAACTGACCAAGCTGAATTACTTGGTAACTGATTAATGTTTGCTTTTAGATGACTGAAATGTGTTCTATGGATGACCTCCATGACCATAACACTAACAAATACACAGACTGTTCTAAGAACAGCCAGTTGCTATCTGAAATTCTTGATTTTCCTTCAGATTTTTAACTTGGAAAATCAGCAAGTGCTTGATTTTAATTTGTAAAACTGCTGCTACTCAGTGGTGTATTTCACTTGTGCCAATCAAGTACAAGGCAATGACCATCAACAAGAAAGTATTTAACCATTGCCACTTGAGAATCAAACAGCATTGCTATCACAATCTCCAATCAATATCCCTGGGGTTACAATTCACCAACAACTGAACTGGAACAGGCATAAATATTGTGGCTATAGGAGTAAGTCAGAGGCTGGAATTTCCATAGCAACATGGTCACCAAACTCTCTGAAGTCTGCCCACCATCTATGAAGGTAAAGTCAGGAGTGTGATGGAATTAGTGCCACTTCATCAACACTCAAGTAGCTTAACAACAAAGCAGTCTGTTTGAATGGCACCGAACTAACACCTTACAATTCTTTTTTCCCTTCACCATAAACACAAAGGCTACAAGAGCACCTACAAGACGCCTGCAGCTTTCGCCACAGTTCCTACATCAGCATCCCTTAAATCTACTCGCTGTACTGTCTACAAGGTCAGGGCCACAGATACATGAGAAGGCCACCACTGCAACTTCCTCTCTAGGCCTCACTATCCTAACTTGGAAATATACTGTCTTTACTTCACTGCTGAGTCAAAATCCTCCAACTGTCTAACATGGTGGGTCTACCTTCGCCACATCAACTGAAGTAGTTCAAGGCAGCAGTTGACCATCACCTTTTCGAGCGCAATAAATATGAACCTCGTCAACATCCACGTTCATGAGTAAGTGGGCGGGGGGGGGGGGGGGGGGGAAGAGTGGGGAAGAAAGGCAAACTCTATTCTTTGCAATTGTCATTGTAAAATATTGGATTCTGGCAGATCCAATAGAAAATTTAGATACGGGTCATGAAAATCATGGCCTGAAATCTTGGCTCACATTGTATGCAAGAATGACTTCTCACTGGCTAATGATTTGGAAAGTAAGTTTCTAAGATGTGACTACAACACTAAACTTTTGTAAAAATTTTAATGAAACTGTACAATATGGAGATGTAACTGGGCTTCAGATTGGTACGACAGGTTGGCACAACTGCGAGGGCCGAAGGGCCTGTACTGTGCTGTAATGTTCTAACTGCTTTCTAAAAATAAACTTTGGCAAGTCACAACCTGTAACATATCCCAGACCTCTGCATTTTTCAACAAGATGTTTAAGTGCTTCATGTGTATGGAGTAGCTCATTATTATTGGGAAAAACCTTTTCAGAAAGCTTTATTCACAAGCTTATTAACAGCATCAATTTCACCAGATGTTGAGTCTCAGATCAGACTTGGCAAAACCATTTCAGACTCAATGTGTCCAAGACACAAAAGCTTATTAGTGAAAAATAGGTACTTAAAAAGGGTTCCTGAAAATTTAAGCATGAGAAAGTATAATTGGAATATTGTTGCTTTTGCAACACTTTCTGCACTCAAGATTCAACACACTTGCATACTAACTGTACATCCTGTACACAATATTTATGAAAATTCCAATGGCTAATTATGCAATCTTTGCAAATTTAATAAAAGTTTACTTTTAAGTGATCACAGTCTTAGTTACACAATGAAAATAATTAGCATTTGTAGAAGAAATAAGGAGTGCTCACAACCAAATAACAGATAAAGTCTGCTTTTTTCCCCGCTAATCTCTTTGGAGCCTTTCATTTCCTAAAGTGGACTTTTACAGTAAATGAACTCCTGCTCTTACTAGTATTGGAATAGTGTGTTTATGAAACTATAAATATTTAGATAACAGCACCCAACGTTCAGATAAAGTGGAAACTATTTTATTCTATTTCACAAACTTCTGAACTTAACACTGAAAATGATCATAAAAAAGCTATTAATATATAAACAAAATCCATTGCTGCTGCAAAAATACTTCAGTATTAAACAGAATTGGTCTACAAAAGGACCACCCCTCTCTTGGGAAGCAACTTCAGGTGTCTTCAAGGATGTTGTGCCAATGGTAATGAATCCAGCCATCCACACCCTCCCAAACAGTTCGCATCTTGTGACTTACAGCTTCCATCTCCTCAAAGCAAGACCCAAACTGCAGGCATAACACAGAGTAGCAACAAAAGAGAATATCTGAAACAAAAGGAGAAATATTGCCTATTAAAAACAATGCAGCTTTTAATTTAACATGTAGCTATGTTGCATTTCTCTGTATAATTGTCTAGTTGATTTCTAAAATGGAAGTAGTAAACAACATCATGGATTTTTTTGGCCCAACTAGACTGTGTTTGTGTGAGCAGTACCCCGAATCTCATACATCCTTCCAACCCTTTGTTTTGTTTTCCTGTCAGCCATCTAAATGATCATTTGTAAATGCAAATATTCTCTCTTCCACAAATTAGCATCCCACAACAACAAACCACTAAAATGGATATATTGTATGTTCTGGAGCCATCACTAGAAATTGGTTATGAAGTCTGATTTTCTTTCAATTACTCATCCATAGACCAACATTTATTGATCCTTCGCCCATCCTTAATTTCTGAAAGGACAGTCAACAGTCATTGTTGTGGATCGGGAGCCAACCATAGGTCAGGCCAGGCTGGGATGGCAGATTGATTAACAAATGTCCTTTTAAAGGGAAGGCAGATTTTTCAACAATGGCTACATGGTCACAATTAGGCTAGCTTTTTATTCCACATTTGTTTTACTGAATTCAGATTGCTCCATCTGCCATGGTGAGATTCAGATTCATGTCCTCAGAACATTAGGCTTGGATTGCTTTTTCAGTGGCCACTGCCTCCCTGGTTCCTACTGCTTCTGAACAAAAAAAAATCAACACCTAGTCTCTTTGTTCCAATATAAACCGAATATTTGAGCTACTTTAATATTTTAATATTTGTCTTTCCCAAATGGGCAGCGGTTTAAAAATCTTTATTGTTTCTTAAATTCAAGTCTGTTTCCTCATTGAATCAAGCACAAAACTACAGTGTACTGTGGTTTTTAAAAATTTACATCATATCTTGACCTATATTCTACAGTTGTAGCTTTCAAGTCCAGTATTCAATTAATTTTTATGACTACATATGTTTCAGATCATGCTTTCAATTCCTTGCAAGTGTGCATCCCAAATTTGTGCTCTTCAGGTTACTTAGTTACCCAATATACTACTTCAGATTTACTGCTTCTGATTCAATTTAACAATTTTCCCATTCCATCACATCTGTATCCCCCACAACTTCCTTTAGTTCTTTTAACTACTTGGATACATTTTAACTACTTCTGCACATTTGGGTTAACCTTCTCTAATCTATATCTAAATCATTAATGAATACAAATCACTCATTTCTGCTGATTGTTCGGTTTAATAACTGTATATCACATTAGACCTTTTCCACCTACAGTGATCCAACTTGTGAAGGAATAATAAAACAAATTCTCTGCAGAGAAAACATTCAATGTTAGAACAAATGGACAGATGGAAAGATTTCAAACTGCATCCATCATGGACCAAGAGCAACCTTGTTTCTCAAGGAAATTCTCTTTTCAGCATAATGGGTAAGTAACTACAGAATTACATTAATTCACAGTCCAGACTCAAACTAGTGCAAGCTGAGGATCATCAGGAATACACCACTTAAAAGAACTGCTCTGAATTAAAAGTAGGAACTTATAATTATTTACTCAATTAAAAAGTTTGAGAGCCCCTAAGATGAAGACTGTTCCTAAGAGCTAAATCTCCAAAGATTTTCTCAAGTTTTACTTTTACGTACCAGTTTCTGTTCAAATTGCAGCTACAGTTGCACAATCTTAAATATGAAACAAGCACATTGGACCTGATGGGATCTTGGTGGAAATATTAACTAATGTAAACCTTTTTGAGGAAAGTGGGCGTTATGTCTCGGGACCTTTCTTCAGAAAAAAAGATGCTCTTCACCTGGTCCCAACTAGAGTTCAAAGTAATGAACAATAGCTGGAACTTGCCACAAAGTGTCCTCAAGTGCCGCTGGTGTTGGATTCCCTTAACCTTTGTTTCCATCCATGCAACAGAACTGCCTTCACTACACCAAGAATCACTGGTTCTACTCTCCTCTGCCAAAACCGGCATCTCAAAAAGGTAAATGCCAGCTTCTGCTCGACACTTCCACGGTCTTAATAAAATCCTTCTGCCCAGCATTCTCCACCCACAATTTCTATAGGTTGGGTGAGTACCTCACGAACATTATCTTAATGACCAATTTGATCAGTTAGCTTCCAATTGTTTAGCCCTCATGTGCCAAACTAAATTTCCTCAAAATATACACCAAATTTAACCACTGTAACAAGCTCGCAGTGAACTTAAATTTTTCTCTAGATTTTTCCAAACTCCCCTTGTTCAAGTTCAGTCATTAAACCAATCACTGCTTCCTCAAAACTTTCTACTTCACTCTTGGATTTCCTTTCCCAGCCCCCGTTCAGTTAGAATCATAGACCTGTACGGCATGGAAACAGGCATGTCGGTCCACCTCGTCCATGCCGACCAGATATCCTATATTAATCTAGTACCATTTGCCAGCATTTGGCCCATATCCCTCTTAAAGCCTTCCTATTCATATACCCCTCCAGATGCCTTTTAAATATTGCAATTGTACCAGCCTCCACTATTTCCTCTGACAGCTTATTCCATATGTGTACCATTCTCTGCATTAAAAAATTGCTCCTTAGATCCTTTCAAATCTTTCCCGTCTCACCTTAAACCTATATCCTCTAGTATTGGACTCCCCCACGCTGGCTATTTACCCTATCCATGTCCCTCATCATTTTATAACTCACTACAAAGGACCTCTCAGACTCCAGTATTCCAGGGAAAATAGCCCCAGCCTATTCAGCCATTCCCTATAGCTCAAACCCTCCAAGCCTAGCAATATTCTTGTAAATGTTTTCTGAAATATCAAGTATCACAACATCTTTCCTATAGCAGGGTGACCAGAATTGCAGACAATATTCGAAAAAGTGTCCTAACCAAATGTCCTGTACAGCCACAGCATGACCTCTCAATATCTGTACTCAATGTACAGAGCAATTAAGGCAAGCATACCAAATGCCTTTTCACCATCCTATCTACCTGCGACTCTACTTTCAATGAACTGTGAATCTGCACTCCTAGGTTTCTTTGTTCAGAAACACTCCCCAGGACCTTACCAATAAGTGTATAAATCCTGCCCTGATTTACCTTTCCAAAATGCAGCAGCTCACATTTATCTAAATTAAGTTCCACCCGTCAATCCTTAGCCCACTGGCCCATCTGATTAAGGTCTTGTTATACTTTGAGGTAACCTACTTCATTGTCCACTACACCTCCAATTTTGGAGGTCATCTGCAAACTTACTAACCATATGTCCTACCTTCACATCCAAATCATTTTAAATAAATGACAAAAAGCAGCAGACCTGGCACCGATCCTTGTGGCACACCGCTGGCCACAGGCCTCCAGTCTGAAAAGCAACCCTTCTCCACCACCACGCTCTGTCCTCAACCTTCGGACAGTTGTGTATCCAAATGGCTAGTTCTCCCTGTATTCCATGTGATCTAACCTCACTAACCGGTCCACTATGACGAGCCTTGTCATACATCATACTGCAGTCCATATAGATCACACCACTGCTCTGCACTCATCAATCCTCTTTGTTACTTCAAAATACTTGATCAAGTTAGTGAGACACGATTTTCAATGCAGAAAACCATGTCCACTATCCCAAACTAGACCTTGCCTTTCCAAATACATATAAATCCTGTCCCACAGGATTCCCTCCAACAACTTGCCCACGACTGACGCCAGGCTTGTGGGTCTATAATTCCCTGGCTTTCCCTTACCACCTTAAATAATGGCACAAGATTAACCAACCTCCAGTCTTCCAGAACCTCATCTGTGGCTATCAATGATACAAATATCGCAGCTTCATTGGATTTCAATGATATCATTGGTATCCACTAGCCTTTTGGATGCAGAACTGTCTGAAGGTTGAGGACAGAGGGTGGTGGTGAAGGGTTGCTTTTCAGACTGGAGGCCTGTGGCCAGCAGTGTGCCACAAGGATCGGTGCCAGGTCTGCTGCTTTTTGTCATTTTATATAAAATGATTTGGATGTGAAGGTAGGACATATGGTTAGTAAGTTTGCAGATGACCTCCAAAATTGGAGGTGTAGTGGACAACGAAGCAGGTTACCTCAGAGTATAACAAGACCTTAATCAGATGGGCCAGTGGGCTAAGGATTGACAGATAGAACTCAATTTAGATAAATGTGAGGTGCTGCATTTTGGAAAGGTAAATCAGGGCAGGAATTATATATTTCTTGGTAAGGTCCTGGGGAGTGTTTTTGAACAGCTGCTCCCAACGAGAGGGAATGTCTCCTTCCCTTCAAGTCAGCGTCACCGTCACCATCACCATGACCCTTTCTTGCACTGGGTCAAAGAAACTTACCGTAGCAGCAACATTTATACGGTACTGCTGAGAACCTAGAATGGTCACAACAGATGAGGTTGCATTGTTCAAGTGACGTTCTGCAGCTGCAGCCGTTGTTGCAGCTTCCAGGACTGACGCTCCAAAGTAGAATACGAAGGCAACAAAATGATAGACAAAATCCTGCAATTAAAACAGTGACCATTACAAACAGCGCTCTGGTGCAAGAGAAAAAGATACAAAAGCATTAATTACTTGGAAATCTTGCTGCGATATAACACAATTATATAAACATGTTCATGTTTACCAATCTCATCCAAACTGTGGTTGATTAAAAGCCATTTTAACCCCCATCCTGTCAATTCAATAACATTTCCTCAGCCCTTCGAAAGCTTTTTAAACCCTGCCTACCCCTAAGCCCAGTCAGTCAAAGTCTGAAGCATTAAAATAGTTTATGTCAAGAAAACATTTGTGAAACTCTGCCCTTGAAGTTCTAGCTGTTAGTGTTGTTGAATGAATTTAATTAGAGGTGGAAGACAGGTAGGCAATATTTGAACTGTGACACGTTACGTGCAGGAGCAGGCTGAAAAACACTAACATTCAATATCTCTAGGATTAGCCCAAGGCTCAATTTGCACACTTTGGGGGGGGGTAAATGAGTATAGACAAATCAAGGGAAAATGTTCAAAGTAGTCTTTACAATAGCAAATCATTTTGCTCAAAGGCAAATGTGGAAATCAAAACTCCCAACAACATTAGATATGTGAAACCTTAAAAGGTCATAGCCATGTACACCTTCCAAAGATCAGCTGGCAGACTAATCTGATGTAAATATTAATAAAGTGTTTGATTAAAAGATTTTATCTTGACAAACCTGCTCAGTTGTACTCAAAATATTACTTCACATTAAACTCAAACAATTAGTCAGAAACAATCCGTTTCAGAAAGAAACTTGATTCTATCTTTTTTTAAGAAAAACAATTGTCACTCAGATAAGTGCGCGCATTCATTGTGTGAGCAAGCCATCATGTGCCTGCAGTTACCACTTGACTAACGTCTCTTGTTCTTGAAATTAGAGAAAGTACTTTGGACTTTGTGCTTTCAAAATTCCTATTCAACAGACATGATAAAGGCATTCCATGCCCAGGGGTTTTGATCCATCAAAAACCAAACATTCCTGTGCAACAAACATAGGGCGACAGAACAAGATAAATTAGTTACATACAATCTAAAATAACAAACGGAGGAAGCATAGACCATTCAGCCTTCAAGCACCCTTGGTCATCTATCTCAACACCATACTCCCACAATGTTCCCAGACACCTTATGTCATTAATAGCTGGAAATCTATCAGTCAGTTTTGGTCTTGCATTTACATGACAACTAGAGCTAGATTCACCAGTGTGAACTAAGTTCCTCTTCATCTCAGTCCTAAATGGGCATACCTTTTATTCTAAAGCTATCACTTGATTCTAGACACCACAACTAGGTGAAACCAACATTCTTTCCTGCTTTAACACTGTCTATTCCTATAGAATTTAAAATTTTGAGGCAACTTTCATTAAACTAAGCTTCGGGGACACTGGCCCAGTCTTCTCACTCACTCCTCACAGAATGGACTCAATTCCACAAATCAACCTGGTGAACCTTGGCTGCACTTCCTCTAATGTATTTGCATCTTTCCTTAGGCAAGGGGCACGAACCAGCAGCTGACTCTCACCAGAGATAATGGGAACTGCAGATGCTGGAGAATTCCAAGATAATAAAATGTGAGGCTGGATGAACACAGCAGGCCAAGCAGCATCTCAGGAGCACAAAAGCTGACGTTTCGGGCCTAGACCCTTCAGAGAGGGGGACGAGGAGAGGGAACTGGAATAAATAGGGAGAGAGGGGGAGGCGGACCAAAGATGGAGAGTAAAGAAGATAGGTGGAGAGAGTATAGGTGGGGAGGTAGGGAGGGGATAGGTCAGTCCAGGGAAGACGGACAGGTCAAGGAGGTGGGATGAGGTTAGTAGGTAGATGGGGGTGCGGCTTGGGGTGGGAGGAAGGGATGGGTGAGAGGAAGAACCGGTTAGGGAGGCAGAGACAGGTTGGACTGGTTTTGGGATGCAGTGGGTGGGGGGGAAGAGCTGGGCTGGTTGTGTGGTGCAGTGGGGGGAGGGGACGAACTGGGCTGGTTTAGGGATGCAGTAGGGGAAGGGGAGATTTTGAAACTGGTGAAGTCCACAGTGATACCATTAGGCTGCAGGGTTCCCAGGCGGAATATGAGTTGCTGTTCCTGCAACCTTCGGGTGGCATCATTGTGGCAGTGCAGGAGGCCCATGATGGACATGTCATCTAGAGAATGGGAGGGGGAGTGGAAATGGTTTGTGACTGGGAGGTGCAGTTGTTTGTTGCGAACTGAGCGGAGGGGTTCTGCAAAGCGGTCTCCAAGCCTCCGCTTGGTTTCCCCAATGTAGAGGGAGCCGCACCGGGTACAGTGGATGCAGTATACCACATTGGCAGATGTGCAGGTGAACCTGTGCTTAATGTGGAATGTCATCTTGGGGCCTGGGATAGGGGTGAGGGAGGAGGTGTGGGGGCAAGTGTAGCATTTCCTGCGGTTGCAGGGGAAGGTGCCGGGTGTGGTGGGGTTGGAGAGCAGTGTGGAGCGAACAAGGGAGTCACGGAGAGAGTGATCTCTCCGGAAAGCAGACAGGGGTGGGGATGGAAAAATGTCTTGGGTGGTGGGGTCGGATTATAAATGGCGCAAGTGTCGGAGGATGATGCGTTGTATCCGGAGGTTGGTAGGGTGGTGTGTTAGAATGAGGGGGATCCTCTTAGGGCGGTTGTGGCGGGGGCGGGGTGTGAGGGATGTGTTGCGGGAAATGCGGGAGACGCGGTCAAGGGCGTTCTCGATCACTGTGGGGGGAAAGTTGCGGTCCTTGAAGAACTTGGACATCTGGGATGTGCGGGAGTGGAATGTCTTATCTCACCAGTTTTCCGTGGAATTCAAGCAGGAGTGTGTTGCTACTCTACTGAAATCCTCTTGCAATAAAGGTTAACACATACTAATTGCATTCTGAATAGCTTGCTACACGTGCATGCTAGCTTTCAGTGAACCAAGACATCTAAATTCCTTTGCACATCAACACTTGTTAACCTCACCCCTTAAGAAATAGTCTGCACCTCCAATTCCCCAAAGCAAATAACCTCATACGTATCTGCATTGTACTTACTTTGCCATGCTCTTACTCACTTCAGCGTGCAATTTTTTTTCAAATTCCTTCATCAATCATGGGTTGGGCCAGCATTTATTACCTAGCTGTGACTGCTCTCAAGAATGTGGTGTGCTGTCGTCTCGAGCTGCTAAAGTCCACCATACTGACTTCAGCAGTTCAGGAAAATAGCTCATCACACCCCAAATTGGCATTAAAGAAGGAATTGCTGGACTTTGACCCAGTGACGTCAATAATGGTGAATTCAGCAATGGTAATGTGACTGAATGTCAACGGTGAAGTTTTGATTCTCATGAAAGGTTCATTGCCTGGCATTTCTGCAGCACAAATGATACTCATCACTTGTCAGCATTTGCCTGGGCACCATCTAAACCATACTGATTCAGTATGAGGGGTGAGAAATAGCGCTGAACATTATGCAGTGAGCATTCCAACTTTTTACTTCATGACAGAGTGCAGAGATATCCTACTGCAGAGAGAACTGACCACCAACCTAATAATTATTTTCCCTTGTGCGGGGGGTCCAATTCCAACTAGGAGAGAACATTTGCCCAAATTCCACGTGAATACATGAGAGAGACAGGCAATGAGACAAAAGAGTGAGAGCTGTTCAGGTTCTATGGAAGTTGTAGGGTCCCCAAGTGGAAAATGAGAAGCTGTTTTTCCAGTTTGTACAGAGCCTCACTGGAGCACTGCAGCAAGCCCAAGACAAATGTTGACCAGGGAACATGATGGCATGTTGATACGGCAGCAAACTGGAAACGTGAAATTTCTGTTTGGGAAGAACGTAGGTATTCAACAAAGCAGTTGCCCAGTCAGCATTTCATCTTCGTGTACAAGAGACCACATTGTGAGCAGCGAGTATAATAGACTAGGTTGCATCAAGTGCTGGTAAATTGCTGCTTCACCTGGGACAGTTGGTGTGTGTGTGTGGGGAGGTGCAAGCAAGCAGAAGTGGGTGGAAGACACTGCACCTTCTGTAATAGCATGCGAAGGTGCCCTGGGGATATGGAGAGCTGTACAGAGGAGGAGTGGACCAGAGTGATCCCTGAAAAATGCTGACAAGGAAGTTAAGGGTGTTTGGTAGTGGTGAAAATGGTGGCTTACGATGCTTTGCACATGGCTGCTTGTGGAATAGAAAGTGAGCCTCAACTGTTGTGGGATGGGAGAGATATGAAGAGGGCAGAAGTGTGGAAAATTGTCAAACCCAGGTTCCATCTCCACCTATCTGCTCACTTCTCCCCCATCCACCATGCCTTCAGCTTATATACCATCTTTCCCTAGCTTCTATCAGTTCCAAAGTAGGGGGTCAGTGGACTCAATGTTAACTCTGCTTTCTCTCCACAGATGCTGCCTGACCTGCAGAGTCTCACCAGCATTTTGTTTCTGTTTCCTAATTCGAACATCTACAGTTCTTTGTTTAATTTTACTTTTCAGGAAATGTACAACTTGCTAAGTTTAGTCCACAGCAGTAATTCTTTGCACATTGAATGCCAAAATAACACAAGACAACTAATGGAAAAAGATCAAGGTGAATTGATTATAGAAGCTGCAAAACCATGTTTGGATTATGTACAGTTTCAAGCTTCACTTTACACGACGAATCTTAAACTAATAAAGAGATTATGATCACAAATTTCTACCTGAACAGAGAAAATAGTAAGACCAAGATCACCTAAAGTTGAGGTCATTATCAGAACAGTTAGCCCTTGAAAGAGATTTAAGGAATAAGGTTTAAAAGAAACTTAAGGTAGGCAAGCATACGGTAGGTAGAAACAAAATATTTGCAAGTTTAATTGTCTTAGAGTGGCCAATTCTGATTTTACCATGAGACAATTAGATGACATTAAGTATCTCCTTTTCACAAAGACTCAAATACAATAAGACTTTGTTTTTGAGAGATTAACAGCAATTTAGAGATTAAAGAACACAATGGAAAAATAATTAATGTCGCTCAGTATCAACCACAAGTAAATGCAGCTGATACTTATCAATAAGTAAAAGCAAAATACTGAGGATGTGGGAAATCTGAAATTAAAAATAGTGGAGAAACTCAGCAGGCCTGACAGCATCTGTGGAGAGAGAAATGATAGAGCAGTCACACTGGACTCTTCGGACAATACAAGATAACAATACATCAGCATGTAGGAGAATACTGGGTTACAATTTTGATTGTTTTGTCTAATCATAAAACCACAAATTGTAAAACTACAAATCAATTCTTGGACGCCATAGCCATAGTGTGCATTTGACCTGAGAGGAAACTCAATCTGCAGGATCCCCTTATCCTACAAGTTATTCTGTATTTGGGGCGGCACGGTGGCTCAGTGGCTGGCACTGCAGCCTCACAGCGCCAGGGGCCCAGGTTCGAATCCAGCCTCGGGTAACTATCTGTGCAGAGTTTGCACATTCTCCCCGTGTCTGCGTGGGTTTCCTCCAGGTGCTCCGGTTTCCTCCCACAGTCCAAAGATGTGCAGGATAGGTGGATCAGCCATGCTAAATTGCCCATGGTGTTCAGGGGTGTGGGGGTCTGGGTGGGATGCTCCAAGGGGCGGCGTGGATTTGTTGGGCTGAAGGGCCTGCTTCAACCCTGTAGGTAATCTAATCTAATCCAATATGCGGTCATTGGTGCATCGCTACTCAAGGAATCGTACCAACATGAATCAGCTGTACAGCTCGGAAACAGACCCTTTGGTCCAACTCGTCCATGTCCATGGCAACCAGATATCCTAAATCAATCTAGTCCCATTTGCCAGCATTTGGCCGTTATCACTAAATCCTTCCTATTCACAGACCCATCCAGATGCCATTTAAAATGCTGCAATTATATCAGCCTCCACCACCTCCTCTAACAGCTCATTCCACATGTGTGCCACCCTCTGCATGAGAAAACAGCCTCTCAGGTCTTTTTTAAATCTTTCCCATCCTCAGCTTAAACCTAGGCCCTCAATTTTTGGACTCTGCTACCCTTTGAGAAAACCTTAGCTACTCACCCTATGCATGCCCCTTGTGATTTTGTAAACCTCTATAAAAGGTCACTGTTTACGTGAGGGAAGAAAATTACAGAAAGCATTGATCGGTGGAGCCAGATAGCCGAGTAGGAAATGGCGATTTGGCAAGGTGAAAATCATTTTAGCCCCATTGGGACTTATTTCTGGAATATAAAGAGGAAAAGAGGGAGGGCATAATAATCGAAGCTGAAGAAACAGCAGCTGGGGTTCGACTCCCCAAGCCCTCCTACGCCGATTGTTGGGGGCAATTTTGAGGATGAAACATTCCAAATAGATAGAATACGGTATGCTATTTTCTGACATCTGTGCTCTTGTTGAGTTTGTGTGGACAATCAGACGGTGGCTCAGAGATTAGCACTGCTGCCTCACAGTACCAGGGGCTGGGTTCAATTCCAGCCTGGGGCGGCTGTCTGTGTGGAGTTTGCACATTCTCCCTGTGCCTGTGCGGGTTTCCTCCGGGTGCTCCAGTTTCCTCCCACTGTCCAAAGATGCGTAGGTTAGGTGGACTGGCCAAGCTAAATTGCCTGTAGTGTTCAGGGATGTGTAGGTTAGGTGGATTATTGGGGAACGGGTCTGGGTGGGATGCTCCGAGGGTCGGTGTGGAATTGTTGGGTTGAAGGGCCTGTTTCCACACCGGGGGCATTCTACGATAGGAAAATTGCTACTGAACAGGACCATGAGGAGGCATGAATAAGAATAGAGTAAAATGAAAAAAGACTAATCTACAAAGTTTGCTGCTCTTTGTCTTTGATTTAGATTGGGAGAAATAATGAAACCTTCAATGATATAGTAAAAGAATTCAGGGTACCTCAGCTAGTGTGCAGTGATTGGGATGAGGACAGGAGATCCTTTCAACTAAAGTAACACTGCCCTCCCTTATTACAATCCTTCTCAACAAACAACATTCTATTTATCTGTCATGTATTCAAATACTCATATTCATGTACCAGAAACCGATCCCTTTCCTGTGATTTTCCATTTCATTGGTATACTTGTTTTCTACCCTTGGTGCCAATGTTGGCAAATTCACATTTTCCCACATGATACTTAACTTTTTTCTCTACTCGCAACCTATTTAAACCCTTATTATGTAGGCTCCTCGCATCCTCTGCGCAACTTGCTCTGTATCTGTCACATTAGCATTGCTACAGCAGATTATGGCTGCCAAACCTCTCTCGAACATTCTCTAATCAGCATGGTGGCCAAACAAGCATTCCAGCAAGCGGTCAGGACTGGCCACCTGCCAATCACAACCCACACTCAAGTACCACTCCATTTTCAACATCACTAGGACCAATTATTTACCGCGTACACTCAGATACTCAATCTTCTCTAATGCTCGGACAGACTGATGGCCCATGTTCAGGTACCATTAAATGCCCTCTTCCTGATGAGCCTTAGCATTTGCATAATTTTTTTTTCTATCCCTCTTTCTAGTTTCACCTGCTTATGCCTCCATCTCCTGGAATATGTCCAGCCAGAATGGTGATCTTGCCAAACATTCATTCCCATTGTAGATATCCAGGTCAGGTGGTAACTGAACTGAGGTTGTGATTGGCTGTGGGCCAGTTGCAGTGCAAAAACAGAAGTCAGGTGGTACCTAAGCAGAGGCTGTGATAGTTATATACATGAGGCCTCAACACTGATCCCTTTGGCACCACATTAATGGCAATTTTCCAGTCCAAAGATGACCCAGTTATGCCCATCTCTGCTTCCTCCTAGCTAACCAAATCCTCCTCTATCCATGCTAGACCATCTGTAGAAACCTCTGCGGTGGCACTTCATACCCTTTGGAAATCCAAATACATCATGTATGTAAACTCCCCTTTATCTACTCTGCTTCCTATTTTCTCAGAAAATTAATAAATCAAACATGATTTTCATTTCAAAAGGCCACGCTGATTTTAATTACATGAAGATTTTCTCGAAGCCATGACATAACTTCCTTAACAACAGATACACTAAATTTCCCAATGATAGGCATTAGTTTACATGGCCTGCATTTTGTCTCCTTCTTAAAGGGAAGGGTTATATTTGCTATTTTCCAACTTGATAGGACCTTTCCAGATCTAGGGAATTTTGGAAAATTACAACTAATGCACTGACTAACTCAACAATCATTTCTTTTAAGACCCTAGTCTAAAATGAGATCAGGAGACATGTCAGGCTCTCATTCCAGTAATTTTCACAGTACTCCTTCCCTGATGAATGCTATTACCTTAACTTACTTCCTTCTTTCACCTCTTGATTTTCCAGCAATTTTAGGAGGTCAGTTTTATAATCTAAATGTTCCACCATTTCCTTACATCAAGATTATTTCCCCAGACTCACCTTCTACAGAAAAACCAAAAGAACTGCAGATGCTGTAAATCAGGAACAAAAACAAAGTTGCTGGAAAAGCTCAGAACCTGAACCCAAAACATTAACTCTGTTTTCTCCTTCACAGATGCTGCCAGACCTGCTGAGCTTTTCCAGCAACTTTGTTTCTGTCACTTTCTAGAGAATCCACATTCGCTTTGGTTACTTTTGCTTTGCAAATTAGAATCTTATGCCTCAACAGAAAACCACTCCAAAAGAACGCTGCATGTAAACAGAACTGGGAACAAACAACCAAGCCTGTACAGATCTCTTCTACCCAAGAAGTGGGGTCCAGCAGTTGAGGAATCTAAAGCTGCACCTCCTATACGTCTCTCCAGCCGTGCATTCTCCTGCTCCATCTTACTTTTAGACCCAATGACGTACAGCACAGGGAGATCCAGAGGCTACCACCTTCAAGGTCCAGCCTTACAGTTCTTTTCCAAATCCATAAAATCTGGCTGCACAACCTCACCCTTGTTGTCACTGTGATCCATATCAGTAACAATCAGTGGCTGATCATCCTCCCACAAACTGCTCTGTGGTCAGTGAAATCCTTGTCCCTAAAACAAGGGAAGACACTGGATTTTGCAACTGCAGAGACACTTCTCAAGTCAGAACAGCAGAACATCCAAAATTGTCACTTATCTCCCAATGAAATATTAGGAAAGAATGCAAAATTCTCTAGACACGGAAAAGTGGACTTAAAACAGAGTTTTATTTCTGATCCAGCATCTGCACCATTTTTACGTCTGCCTATATCAACAGACTTCAGACAAAATGGGATTGGGGCTGTCTAGGATACCATCACCAAAAAAGGATCATATATGAATAATCACCACGTGTAAGAAGGATATTCAGCTCCACCAAATCATACAACAGTGACTAAACTACTGCTTCAGGCAGAGCATGAGCATGACTTAAGTAATAATGAACATATGATTGCAAAATGTAGGCAATGGAGTAACCTTAATGTGTCTTTTTAAAATTGAGCTTTCAGAAGCAAGAAAATTTCAATTTACACAAGTAGTTTCATGACACAACATGCAGCACACCCAAAAAATTTAAATACAAACAAACCATGAGTAACCATTCTTTTCACCTAGCGACTTGCATTTTAAAAGGCTAACAGGAAGCAGGATACACCAATATTAAAAAGTGGAAAAATGCAGTGATCATGAGCAAGAGTTGAGAGAGCCGGGGGTGGGGGGGGGGGAAAGAGAGAGGGCAGCGGGGGGGGGGAGAGAGAGGGCAGCGGCGGGGGGGGGGGGGAGAGAAAGAGAGAGAGAGAGAGAGAGAGAGAGAGAGGGCAGCGGGGGGGGGGGGGGAGAGGGCGGGGGGAGGGAGAGAGTGAGAGAGCGCGCGTGGTGGGTGAGGGGGGGAGAGACAGACAGTCTGGGGGTGGGGGCAGGGACGAGAATGGACAAAGGTCAAGAAAAAAAATACACAAACAGGAAACTGCTATACTTTCATAGAATCCCTACAGTGTGGAGGCAGGCAATTCAGCCTATCAAGTCCATATTGACCCTCTGAACAGCATTTCAACCAGACCCACTCCCTAACTTATCTCAGTAACCCTGAATTTTGCATGGCCAATCTACCGACCTGCACATCTTTGGACTGTGGGAAGAAACCCACGCAGACATGGGGAGAATGTTCAAACTTCACAGAGATAGTCACCTGAGTTTGGAATGGAACCCTGGTCCCTGGTACTGAGGCAGCAGTGCTAACCACCAAGCCATTGTGGCACCCTATTCTGTACCAGTAGTTTCTTAAAAAGGCAATTCAAAAAAAATCATAACAGTCTCTCTTGCAGTGGTATTCCACAGTATAAATTTCAGAAGTTTAGCAGAAAATAAATCTGCTGCAGCTTCTTGCTCTGTTTTACATTTCCTTACCTTAGCTCACTTCCCTTCAAAGTCTTTTCCTGCTTGACAATATCACACATTTTCCTTTCTCCACACCAAAACAGAATCATAAATTTGTCACAGCGTAGAAGGCTATTTCGCCCGTCATGGCCAAACATTAATGAACACTGATATTCTGAAAATAATGTACTTTAACTACTACCTTCAAATTGTGACTGGTCTGTCTTGTAAAACTACTCTGCTAATACTTCGCATCATTCATTGTGTCACCTAGGTACTGTTGTAGACACACTTGAAATGTGTTAAGAAGGTAGATGAGGCACCAACTTTTACTTTAAAAAAGGTACATTTAAAAGGTGCTGTGTTCCAAATGAAATTCCACTGGTCAACCTACTTGACGTTAAGCAAGCACAATTTATTCAAACACTGTTGTTAAAGAGGGGGGAACCTGGAATAACTTGACTCTATTGGAAAATTTAACTGACCAAAAGGTTATTTTGCTACTAAAGTGCATCTGTTCCAATATAGTCACATCCCATAAACACACCTTTATAAAAATTAAAATTCAGAAAATAGATTGAATCACATAGAACTCCTGTAGCAGGCAGAGAACCCTCAGCTTTTGGCTGTAAACTAGAGGTGTAAAGAACAGCTTTCATTTCAAGACCCTAACAGTAGCTGATGAAAGCCGAACAAAATCCTGGTTCTGCGGGCAGGAACTTGTCCACACCCAACCAGCCTGCTGCTACTGTTCCAACTTTTAAATACAAAAAAAACACACCCAGGGCTTCACAAGTTGTTTATCTTCCTGTGGACAGCTCGTCACATGTCCCCCAATCTCTCTAAAAGACACCAGAACAAAACACACCTCAAAATCACATTATCGTCACAGGTGTCCAATATTAGTAGCTGCACAAACATTGCAAGTGTAATACTGTCTTCAGCCAGTGCTTATGTTTGTAGGTTCCTGCAGGGGTTACTGAATAGCAACATGCAGGGAAAAAAAAGACGAAGAATTGGGCTTGAGTTCTTTCTAAACCCAGGTTTGCTGACATGATTATGTTCAAATTGACGAAGATTTGACCACCAAATTAGCACAAACCAGGAATCAAAGTGGCAATTAGTTTAGCTACTTATGGTGATTGTAGCTTCTACTTTTTGAAGTTACTGTCCGGCTCCTTAGCCATCTACATATCAGATCCACAAGTTACGAGCTCAGCAACCAACTCATCCATCACTTGTTATGCCAAACTGAATACATGTTCCAATAATGCTGAACAAAACTGTTGCATAATGGGACCATAAATGTGGTAAATATGGACAAATACAATTTGGTTAACTGTGTGCCTTCTAAAAACAGACGTGCCATCATGCTGATCTTATTTTCATTTGAGATTTTATAATTGAACAACAAACAAGAGCCAGCACCCATGGCACATTTCAAACAAAACAGAGGACTTTTAACATAGGAAAGACATACCTTACCAAAACTACTGAATCCACGTACAATAAAGGAAATGACTGATTTTATCCAGCAGTGAAGAGTGACATTTAATCAAGCTTCCATTGCCAAAAAAAAAAGATAGTTACAAGGGCATGGGATAGGTTTCACACTTCAGCACAACCCTTAAAACCTATTACAGGTATACCTCATCATATTTGGACCATCTGATACAAACTGTATTGCTGACATACAAATATATATTACTGATACCAACATTGAGAGGTGGGGGCTTAATCCTGAATGGTACCAAATCATTTTAGATCACAACAGTACACATCAGTATTGCATGTCTTGCTGGATGGATCTCCTTCAATATTTGATTGGAGATCCCTGTTAAGTGTCATTGTCATTAGGACAGAGCTTTTATATTGAAAATAAATTTATAATGCACATGTTTTATCCATACACAAGGGATCATGAACTCAATTATTCCAGCTGAAGAAGCCCAAAGACTGCACTTTAATAAATCAGCTGATTTTGGATATCCATTACTATTTAACACAGGACCGTTTCTTTTCAATCATCAAACATTCACAATTAAACAAAGGGTAATTTTAGGGATTAACAAAAAGAATAACCAGCATTCCTATGCTGAGTATTAGTTCTAGACTCAAAGAAAAAGATAAGGGTCAGAATTAACCATTTAGGACTGAAATGATAAAAGACTTTTCACTCAATGTTGTGAATCTTTGGCTTTTGTTCCCCCAGGGATAGGAGGAAGATCACTGAGCATATTCAAGAATGAGATGGATAGAATTTTGGACACTGAGAAACAAAGAACATAGGAAAAGCAGAATTGATATAACATTAGTTGCAATCTTGTTCAAGGTGGCAGCAGGCTTGGAAGGGGAGGGGAAGAGAGAGACCAAATCTCTCAAAATATCTCATTTAGAAATATCTCATTTTTCCCTGAATAAAGGTGGAGTCAATGAATCAGAGGCCTACAGTAGAGAAAAAAAAGGCCCTTTGGCCCACTGAGTTTGTGCTGATCAAAAACAATCACTTAACTAATTATATTTTCCAGCAGTTGGTCTACACCCTGCGTAAAAGTAAAATTAAGACAAAGAACTGAGTCAGAGAGGCAGGACTTGCACTGACTTGAAGTTGGTACTAAATTAGCTCATTTTAACCAGAGCTACAAGTGAGTTACTACATGAAGTCTGTTTGCTGCCATCTAGAGAAGAGGAAAACAACGGTCTTGATCAACACCTACTGAATTCTATTACAACGTGAACGTGGAATCATCAGTGATTGAAAAGATTGACTTCTTTCTGTGAAGCGGTCTTCTTTCCTCCTCAGTGTAGAATAGCTTAACAACGGTCACCAAGGATAAACCCTTTTTGAGAGACAGGAAGTTCCCTCTGCACTTGCACTGCTTCACAGGGGATCTGGGAGCAAATTAAGCCGCATGGTTTAATAGATTGTGAAACTTTGGCCATAAATTTTAAGTTTGTAAGTTTAGTTGTAATACGGAAATTTCTATTCTAATCTTTCCACGTGAATGGGTGTGGAAATTCAGGTTACATAGGTGTGGCACTTTGGATCTGCCATACACACAAGCCTTATGAGTAAATTTGATGCCTTTATATGTACTGCTATTGAAATGCTTTTGGCTCTGCTTTGTCCAGTCACAGTTTATTAATTGCTCTTAATTTCATACTTCTATATGGATTGATTTCCAAGTATTAACAATATCAATAGTTCAAACTTTAATTTTTTAAAAATTCACCTGGTACCTTCTCAGGTTCAGCTTGTGTCTTCTTACCCAGTCAAGACTACTATCACATCACCTTGGTATTTGCTTAACTAAATTCCTGGCCCAGTCTTTCACTATTCCTTTATTTTCTAATAGGATCGAAGCCCTCTTGAACATACTAGATTCTCAATGACCTTAGTATCATTAAATAGTCAAGACAGATATTGCTACTTCTTTACAAGAAATCACAAATACCCCACTACCTTCTTGAGGTCCTTCCACAGTATACTTGCTTGGGGCTCATCTGCTGAATGTGTTTTCATTTCATTTTCACCCACTTACCAATGGATTCTGCTTTAAAAACAACTATCCACTGTCCTTCACACTTCTCCTTCCAGCAGGTTTGTTCACATGCTAACAAGGGTTTGGTCGATGACTATGTAGATACCTGCATTATGAAAATTTGGGAAATGAAATATCACCTTGCTCCTAGTAGATTTTTAAAAAAATCTCGACCTATTCTGTCATTCAATAAGATTGTGGCTGATTGTGACTAAATCCTACACATCTGGTTTTGCCTAACATTCCTTCATATGTTTGGTAACCAGGAATTTCAGTCCCAGATTTAAAACTAATAGTTAACAAAATGTAATTAGCAGAAGATAACTCCTAACTTCTACCATCCTAATTGCAGAAGCATTCTCCAGCTTCATTCCTTAAAGACTAAACTCAATTTTGTACTGTTTCCCCTGGGGTTTGTTTCTACTGTTTGGGAATTCTGCTTCTATTTACCATATCTATGTTTCCTAATATACTAGGGATCTTCCATCTCATCACCCCTTAACCTTCTAGACCCCAGAGAATGCAATCCTAGTTTGTGTAATCTCTACTGATAATGCAACATTTGGGATCCATGTATCATTCTAGTAAATGCGTACTTGCAATTTCTTCAAAAGGGAAATATCTCCTTCAAATGTAGAGACAAGAACTGGCTGCAATAGTCTAAGTATGCTCTAATCAGAACTTTGTACGACTATAACAGGAATTTTACTGTCCTGTGTCCATGTCTTTCAGATATGAAAACCAGCTTCAATTTGCTTTTCTTAAAAAAAAAATGACTTTCTACAAAGCAACAGGAATAACCCATTCAGCCCCTTGAGTCGGTTCCATGACTCAATGAGATCACAGTTGATTTAAGGCTTGATTTAAGGCCCAACTCTGCAGAAAAGCTTTCCGATTATCTCCCCTGAACATTCTCATCCCAACTCGTAGACTACGTCCATAACTTTATAAATGCGTTAGCTGTGTGTATAGTTCAAAGCCTATTTTTTAAAAGGTATATAGAAAGTTCTGATGTCCCAAACTCTGAAAATAGACAATTTAACAATTGCCTCTTGAAAACAATTTGCCTCAGCTTTGCCCGTTGATACCATCTATTAATCCTCCCCCCTCCTCTGTTAGTTTCTAACACTAACTCTAACCCTAACCCTAACCCAACCCCTAACCCTATCCCTAACGCTAACCCTGACTAACCTGAACACCAAACCTAACCCTAACCCTAACCAGGACTCTATCCATAACGTTAAGCCTAACCTGAACTCCATCACAAACCCTTACCCTAATTCCTACCAGGGCATCTTCCATGTGGTACATCATACTCACATCATAGCTAGTCTGCAACTACTCTGATACCTATAATCCAATTAGATTGAACTTTTTTTTCCTACTGCCCTCTACATTACATTCAAGTAGAGATATCTTTAGCATCTCAGCTGCTACCAATTACAATTTTCAGTACCTCTACTTTGAAACTTCATGAGTAACACTTAGAGACATTCCCTTGTTCACCACTTCAGTTATTCCACATTTGAATCTCCCAGTTAGGTTCGTAGCCTTGACTCAACAATGAGCTGGCTTTAGAATCAAATTAAATGTGTGAATGGGGTGCCTTTTTCCACCCTACTATTCTCAAACTTGAGGCCTGAGGATTGAAATTGTTTTAGAAACCAAAGGCTGATTTTAAAAAGGTAAATGAAAAAACACTACATTAAAAGAAAGAGAATAGCTAAAGTACTTGTCAGTAGCTTAGAAAGAGAAAACATCGTGAATAAGGAAATGGCAGAACTATTGAGAAAGCACTTTCTTTCTCTCTCCACAGTACAGACAGAAGCTAGATTGTGGAAAGAGTGTAACTTAATGGTCTAGGGCTAAGAATAATAAAATAAAAACATAAGTGATGGGAAGAAAAAGATTACAAGAGAAATTGACGGGACTAAGATTTGCCGTATCTTCCTGGCACAACATCCTAGCGTTCTAAAAGACAACTGCAGAGATACTGAACATACTGGCAACAATTTTACAAAATTCCTTAGATTCTGGAAGAATCTCAACACATCGAAAGTTGTTGAATGTATTACTGCTAATCAAGGAAGGGCAGTGAAAATGATCAGTGACAAGTCAATGTGGCTTCAGTGATTGAGAAGTATTCAAATCTATAATTTGGGTATTCTTTGCAATGCACTCCAAAAGATACACTGATTTAGTTTTAAATCAATGCACATTTCTTTGAAAGGGAAGTCCTGCTTGACAAACACATTTCAGTTTTTTTGAGGACAAAATCTGTAGGGTAGATAAAAGAGGAAATAGTGGCAGTGGTAATGTCGCTATACAAGTCATCCAGAAGCCCAATTTAATGCTATAGGTAGAGGGTTCAAATCCGACCATGGCAAATGGTAAAATTTGAACTCTATTAATAATATGACATAGTGCACTGGAAATGAAGCCCTGCTATTCTTGGAGTTGTCATAAAAGGGAAACATTTTATCAAAGAATGCCAATGTACCTGCTGGATAGACCCAGGTTAACAGAAAACATGGACCAAGTCTCTGTACTTAACAGGGACTATTAGAAATAAATAAAATTTCCATTCACAGGTGAACAGTTACACACCGTTTACATCAGAGATAATGGGAACTGCAGATGCTGGAGAATCCGAGATAACAAAGTGTGAAGCTGGATGAACACAGCAGGCCAAGCAGCATCTCAGGAGCACACTGTTTACATAACTGCTTGATGAAATTCAAAATCCAGTATTCATACAGCTAGGAAAAAAAGAGTTGATGTTATAGGTGGAGAGGGGAAAAATAACTGGGGGTGTAGGGTAATTACCCAAGTACACAGAATTCACCGAGATGATCCTTTTGATTGTCTGTTCTTTAATCTCTCATCTACAGGTTCTTTTTACATAAGGTACGCTAACTGCAAAGTCTTTAGCTACTGGTTAAAAGCCACAGATTACTGCAACTGCTGAGGGAAAACTAAAGGGCTTTCTTCAAACTTTTAAGTATCCTCCTTGAGAAAGATATACCCATCTGCCCATAAAACACAGTGCGTTCACTGTATTGTTCACACCCACAAGCTGCTCATCCACCGAGGAACCAGAGATCTGTCTTCAGGCTCATGGACTTTGGCATCCACAACTGGTCACAAATCCACAAAAATCAGCAACCTGTTGCTGGCCGAATTTCAGCCAGTATACACCTGCTAGTACAGGTGTAGAAAAGCTAGTACAAAGATAAATGGATTGAGGCAGGGGATAGGGATTATTGGCTGGCACATTTATGTGGTTCATGTTAGCTGTCTAGCGCAGCTAAGTAATTGAATCATCTGTTTATAACTTTAATGACAGATACATTGCTATCATTTTGTCCAAGTTTTCTTGCGATAATGAGCTTAATTGGGAATTCAAGCTGTTCAGGAGGACAGAAGGGCTGCAAAGAGGTAGACACGTTTGAATGGACAAAGTGGCAGACAAAGATGAACTTCTCAGGAAGTGAGAGGTTATCCACTTTGGTTGTAAGATTTTTCTTTCAAAGAGGAAAATAAAAGCAACATACAAATGTTAATTTTGTCCTCAAAAAAACTGAAATGTGTTTGTCAAGCAGGACTTCCCTTTCAAAGAAATGTGCATTGATTTAAAACTAAATCAGTGTATCTTTTGGAGTGCATTGCAAAGAAACACCTGGGTGCACTTTGTACAAGGATTGCAAAATGTTATCATGCAGGACTTGTGCACTCCAAAAATGCCATCAGAAAATACTACAGTCTTACCAAAGGTTTCCTGGCCTGAAACTTCGACTTGCCATAAGCTTGAACTCATCTAGAACTCAACTGCTCCTATCCTAGCCCTCAGCAACTCACTCAGCTCTCGGAATATGGTAGTGCAGTGGCTATCATAAAATCATAAAATCCCTGTAGTGTGGAAGCAAGCCATTTGGGCCACTGAGTCCACACTGACTATACTGAACTAGCAATTCAAAGGCCTGGATTAGTGATTGGAGTCAGTTCAAATCTCTTTACAGCAGCTGGAAAAACCGGGGAAGGTAGGGAATAAAAGTCCATTTTATTCTAGATTTACTTAACTGAAATCTCAGAAACAGTGACCTCAAGTAGTAGAATGTCATAAAACACATCTTACACACTAATGTTTAGAGAAGGAAGTTTGCCTTCCATAACTGTCTTGGTAAAAATGTGCCTCCAAACAATTATGCCACCAGACACTTAAATAGCTGCAGAAACGGTCTGGCAAGCCATAACAATAATCTCAAAGATAATTAGGGACAGGCAATAAATGATAATCTCACAGGAACACCTACATTACACAAAATAGAAAAGTCATCTCTGACCATCTGTACTGGCTCCTGGTCTTTCACTTCTATCACTCCTAGTTTTACAACCCTTCAAGAACCTTGCTTACCTCCTACTACGGTATTAACCTTTCGCATCTGCACTGGCAACATATGTCTAACCCACATGGCCTCTTCGAGAATTTACATAAAACATCAAATGTTTGAATACCACGTAACGTTATTGTTTTAGCTTGACACTTATGCAAAGGATCTAGCTTAAGTACATTAAAAACACAAGGGATGTCCTTTTATACAGTTAGAAACATCAGGAACAGTGGCTGTGGGTTCAAGTTTCACTCTAGAACTCAACAGCCAAGGAAGGGATTTTCATAATACAATCAAACAGATTGAACATGAACTTGTAAATCTTTTCAACACAGTAATGCAGGTGCTAAAACTAGGCCAGATTTCTGAGCACCTAGTGTAAAAGAAAACTGAAGTCTTTATCATCAGAATTCAAAGTTCTTGCCTATGATATGCACATAAAAGTGTATATCACCATAGCAGAGATAGTAGGAACTGCAGATGCTGGAGAATCTGAGATAACAAGGTGTAAAGCTGGGTGAACACAGCAGGTCAAGCGGCATCAGAACAGCAGGAAGGTTGATGTTTCCGGCCTAGACCCTGCATCAGAAATCCTCTACTTCCTTTGTACAGATGCTGCCAGGATATTTCTCCAGCATTTTCTGCTTTCCGTTGAGAAGGGTCTTGGCCCGAAATGTCAACCTTCCTGCTCCTCTGATGCTGCTTGGCCTGTTGTGTTCATCCAGCTTTACACCTTGTTATCTCCATAGCAATTCAGTGAAAAGTAGCAGTTACTTAATTAGTTACTTAGATTTACTTAATTAACTGAATTTATATCTCCACAGCTGCTATAATGAAATCTGAACTCACTCCAGGTCACTAATCCACACCTTCGGACTGCTAGTCCAATAAAAGGGCCTGAAAACAAACAAATGCTACAGATCACAGCAGATCAGATGGCATCCACGGGGAGAGAACAAGCTATTGTTGAGTCTCGATGACTCAGAGCGGACTAAGATCACCTCGGCTTGAAACATTAGCTTGCTCTCTCCATAGATGCTGTCTGACCTGCTGTGATCTCCAGCATTTGTTGTTCTCAGTACAGATTCCAGCATCTGCAGTATTTTGCTCCTCTAACAAGACGGCCACTGTGCTAACATATCCCTGCAGAGCAATGAAAATTGCTGTGAGTTAGAATGAGCAATGTTGTTTTAGATGAGTGCAAGTTTATAGCAAGTAGAAGTTTCATGCTGGGAGGCTATGGATAAGACCACAGTTCTTTGAATTTGTGTTTTGGAAGTGCACAAATACTGTACCTGCATGTCAACAACTGGCTGGCTGACTAATGTGCATCAGATTTATATCACCAGTGCAGAGTTCTATCACCATTCCAACTAGCATTGATACTCCTCATGAACGTCTCTTCCACCTACCAGCAGTGCAGGTTATGGTGCTGAGAAAATCAGTCTCAGGTATTCCAGCCAGGGTAACTACTGAGGCATAAAATTGTCCTCAGTAACAGGGAGGGCAACAGGAAGGATCAGATTTCTCTCCTGCAAATCAGAGAAGGCAGCTTCATGTGGGAAGACAAAAAGCCTGTTCCGTGGCCTCCATTTCCGCGCTGCACCACCTCCTCTAACAAGGAAGGATTAGACCCGAAGCAAAAAAGTCTAAAAAATCGATAGTCAGCGTCGTTACAGAGTCCCAATGTTATTTTTAGTTCAGACTCTGAAACTGGCAGTTAGAAATCTGAGCAAAATCGGTGAGGAGATGCTCCGGGTGCCTGCAATACCACTGCACACCGACAGACTGCTCTACAAATTGTAGGGGAAAACAAAAAGGTGGAAAAACAACAGGTAGCTTTCCCTTCGAAGCTGCGAGGTTTTTAAGACGTTACCGAATAGCTACATGTCTCCCCCCCCCCGCCCCCCGACCCCAACACAGGGATTTTTTTGTACCAGTCAGCTCCGGGCTACACCTTCACTGATGATGCCCGGGGCGGACGACTTTGACGAGGTATTGGGATAAATCGGTGACAGGGACATTTACTCACAACCAGATTCCAGTCCGTATCCAGTCGGTCAGCCAGGCCGCAGAGGTACACGCACAGGTACAGCGTGGAACACAGGAACATAGTGACAGCCACGAACATCACCCAGCCTTGCATCAGGGGCACAGGCACGTTGGACGAAGCGACCAAAATCCACACCAAACCTCCGAACAGCTTTGGGCAAAACAGAAAGACCAATGTTAGCAGGCAGTTTCGGCGTCAGTGACCAGCCCCTAAGTTGCAGACCTGGGAACAAGTGCTAACTCACAATCTCTAAACAAATGAAAGCCCCGGAGTAAGTCTGCAGAACCGAGATCCCCAGAGGTAGGGTTATCCGAGGAGCTGGGAAAGCCATGGCGTTAGAGTTCAGGCTGGGATTGGTAGCAGGAGCCGACATGGTGGTGGGTGAGACCGCCCGCAGGGAGCCAGGGAACCGGCGGCTGAGCCGTGCGACACCGAATCCAGACAGGTGTAACTGAGCCGGGAGTGCGAGCCCCGCCCCGCACGGCACAGCCCCGCCCGGCTCAGTCCTGCCCCGCCCGGCACAGCCCCACCCGGCTCAGTCCCGCCCCGCACGGCACAGCCCCGCCCGGCTCAGTCCTGCCCCGCCCGGCACAGCCCCACTCGGCTCAGTCCTGCCCCACACGGCCCAGCCCCGCTCAGAGACAATAAAATGTGAGGCTGGATGGACACAGCAGGCCAAGCCGCATCTCAGGAGCACAAAAGCTGACGTTTCGGGCCTAGACCTTTCATCAGAGAGGGGGATGGGGAGAGGGAACTGGAATAAATAGGGAGAGAGGGGGAGGCGGACCGAAGATGGAGAGTAAAGAAGATAGGTGGAGAGAGTATAGGTGGGGAGGTAGGGAGGGGATAGGTCAGTCCAGGGAAGACGGACAGATCAAGGAGGTGGGATGAGGTTAGTAGATAGGAGATAGAGGTGCAGCTTGAGGTGGGAGGAAGGGATGGGTGAGAGGAAGAACAGGTTAGGGAGGCAGAGACAGGTCGGACTGGTTTTGGGATGCAGTGGGTGGAGGGGAAGAGCTGGGCTGGTGTGAGGCAAGTGTAGCACTTCCTGCGGTTGGTGCCGGGTGTGGTGGCATTGGAGGGGAGTGTGGAGAGGACAAGGGAGTCACAGAGAGAGTGGTCTCTCCGGATGGCAGACAAGGGTGGGGATAGAAAAATGTCTTGGGTGGTGGGGTCAGATTGTAGATGACGGAAGTGTTGGAGGATGATGTGTTGTGTCCGGAGGTTGGTGGGGTGGTGTGTGAGAACGAGGGGGATTCTCTTGGGTGGTTATTGCATGGGCGGGGTGTGAGGGATGTGTTGCGGGAAATGCGGGAGACACGGTCGAGTGTGTGCTTGACCACTGCGGGGTTGAAGTTGTGGTCCTTGAAGAACGCGGACATCTGGGATGTGTGGGAGTGGAATGCCTCATCCTGGGAGCAGATGTGGCGGAGGCGAGGGAATTGGGAAGAGAGGATGGAATTTTTGCAGGAGGGTGGGTGGGAGGAGGTGTATTCTAGGTAGCTGTGGGAGTCGGTGGGCTTGAAATGGAGATCGGTTTGTAGGTGGTTGCCTGAGATGGAGACAAAGAGGTCCAGGAAGGTGAGGGATGTGTTGGAGATGGCCCAGGTGAACTTGAGGTTGGTGTGGAAGGTGTTGTTGAAGTGGATTAACTGCATCCATCGTACCCATTGTGGCTTCCTCTACATTGGGGAAACCAAGCGGAGGCTTGGGCACCGCTTTGCAGAACACCTCCGCTCGGTTCACAATAAATAACTGCACCTCCCAGTCGCAAAACATTTTAACACCCCCTCCCATTCCTTAGACATGTCCATCATGGGCCTCCTGCAATGCCACAATGATGCCACCCGAAGGTTGCAGGAACAGCAACTCATATTCCGCTTGGGAACCCTGCAGCCCAATGGTATCAATGTGGACTTCACCAGTTTCAAAATCTCCCCTTCCCCCACTGCATCCTAAAACCAGCCCAGCTCGTCCCCGCCGCCCTAACCTGTTCTTCCTCTCACCTATCTCCTCCTCCCACCTCAAGCCGCACCTCCATTTCCTGCCTTTTAACCTCATCCCGCCTCCTTGACCTGTCCGTCCTCCCCGGACTGACCTATCCCCTCCCTACCTCCCCACATATACTCTCCTCTCCACCTATCTTCTTTTCTCTCCATCTTCGGTCCGCCTCCCCCTCTCTCCCTATTTATTCCAGAACCCTCTCCCCATCCCCCTCTCTGATGAAGGGTCTAGGCCCGAAACGTCAACTTTTGTGCTCCTGAGATGCTGCTTGGCCTGCTGTGTTCATCCAGCTTCACACTTTGTTATCTTGGATTCTCCAGCAGTTCCCATTATCTCTGATCATAGCCCGGCTCAGCCCCGCCCCTCCCGGAACGGCACGGTCCCGCCCCGCACTGACCCAAAACAAACAAATGCAGCTCTTGTTCTTTGTGCTTTAAGTAGCCCATCTGCAGATTGCTTATAACAATTGGTAGGAGACAGTGAAGTTAGCTTCTCCATCGGTCTCAACTTATGCTTTAACACTGTAGTCACGGGTAGGACAGTATTCAGGTGCAATGATTGGGCGTAGCAAGGAGCAAAAAAAAATTACACGATTTCTGAAACGAAAGCGATGCCTCCGTGAAAAATATCAACACACCCATTGTGCCTGATAAAGATACAGAGAGGGTGGCCTTGATGACGTCTTTAAACGTCGAATCATATTTCAACCGGATCTGGTAGGATCAGAAACGAACAATGTTTAGAGACTTAAGGATTAAGTGGTAAAGCCAGATTTGTTGTCGGAGCAACAGGTGTTGTTTGTGGTATCCAGGTAGTACCCGGCCAGGCTTTTAGTGCTTTGAAGTTTAACGATACTGTAATACTCTTTTAACAAACATTTTCTTAGACTATTAAAAGTAGGAGCAGAAGTAGAGTATTCAGTTTATGAAATCCACTTTCCATTCGATCAGGCTGTGGTTGATCTGGTAGTCTTCAACTTCATTTTCTTGCCTTTCCCAAAAACTTCTCATTTAAAATCACCTGAGCCTTGAATATACATCGTATGCAATAAATAATTCCATGGGCTGAGTCTCAGCTGAGAGAAGAAATTCCATCTCATTTCTATCCTAACTGGACTTGCTACTCTAAGATTATTCTCACTGGCCCCAGGTTGTCCCTCAAGGGAAACAAGCTCTCTGCATTAGCCCTAACAAGCCTCCTAAAAATTTTGCACGTCCCAATAATGTCACCTCCCATCCTTCTTAATGAGCATCAGTGCTGGGGGCTTTACAATTTACAAAACATGTTTGATTGAAAGAAGTGAATGCACTGTAGCCAAACTTGCAAATGTCAAAAAAAAGTGGAAAGGTAGGTCATGAGATGGATATAAGCAGTTTACAGGGAAGATTGATACAGTGCGGAGTTGGAGGAACACAGCGGATCAGGCAGAATCAGAGGAGCAGAAGAGTCAATTTTTCGAGCCTAGACCCTTCAGTAAGACTGGAGAGGGGAAAGGGAGCTGGAAAATAAATAGAGAACAGGGGTGAGGTGGGAAAAGCTAGGTGGGATGAAGGTGAGTGGATGTGGGTAGCGAGTAGTGGAGATTGGTCAGTGGGAAAGGTGGGGCGGATAGATAGGAAGAAGATGGACAGGTTGTGTCAGGTAAGGGAGGCAGGAATGAGAGGGAAGGTTGGACATGGGATGAGGCCGGGGGTGGGGAGATTTTGACATAGGTGAATCCTACGTTTAGGCCATCCGGCAGTAGGCTCCCGAGATGGAATATGAGGTGTTCCTGCAGTTTGTGGGTGTTGTCATTGTGGCACTGGAGGAGGTCCAGGATGGACATGACACCCGGGGAATGGGAGGGTTGGTTTAAATGGTTAGCGACCAGAAGGTGTTGTTGATTATAGCTTACAGAACGCAGGTGCTCTGCAAATATGTCACCAAGTCTACATTTGGTCTCACTGATGTAGAGGAGACCACATTGGGAGCAACAGATACAGTAGACCAGGTTGAAGAATGTACAGGAAAGTTTGTCCTGTGCCTTGGATGGAGGTGAGGGGGGAGGTGTAGGGGCAGGTGTAGCACCTCCTTTGGGTGCAGGGAAAGATGCTGGGTGTATTGGGGCTGGTAGAGAATGTGAGTGGACAAGGGAGTTGCGGACTAAATGGTCCCTAGGAAAGACAGATAGTGGGTGGGGAAGGAAATATCTGTTTGGTGGTGGGGTTGGATTGTAGGTGGCGGAAATAGCGAAGGATTGTGCACTGGATGCGGAGGTTGGTGAGGTGGTATGTGAGGACAAGGGGGACTCTGCTTTTATTTTTGTTGGGAGGAGGGGGTTTGAACGTAGAAGTGTGGAAAACGCAAGAGATGCAGTTGAGGGCATTTTCAATCAATGGAACAGGAAGTTACAGTCCTTGAAGTAGGAGGACATCTGGGATGTCCAGGAGTGGAATGCTCCAAATTAGGAGTAGATGCAGCGGAGGTAGCAGAGTTGGGAGTGAGGGATCACATTCTTGCAGGAAGGTTGGTGAGAAGAGTAGTAGTTAAGGGTTTGAAGTAGATAACGAGTTACTGACATTCCGCATCTACGTGGCGACTATCCAAATTAGATAGGGCTAACAATGTTGGGAGATGTATAAACATTGAGTCAAGGATCTTCTGGTCTGAACTGTCCAGTTAGGTCTCTCAAGGATGTGGGCTGTGGTCAATCTGTTGAATCTATCAGAGGATCTAAGGGGGTGTGGGGCAATGCTGCAGTGGGAAAGAAACTCAGCAACCTACTCTTTGGAATTTGTGGGTGCAGACTGTGGCGGAGGGCTGATAATATGACAGGGTGGGCAGAGCAAAGTGGTTGTAAGGAACAATACGATAATATGGTGGGAAAGAGTTTATGTGGGAGGGGGCTAGTCTATAGTCAGTACCCTGGCTTCAAGGAAGAGTCAGTATATGGCCACACCTGTCATAGTCACCCTGTAGGGCAGGGGCTGCAGGAGGACGGTTGGGCTGGTGCGGATTCCTATTGATGGCTTGGGTGCAGAGCTGAGCAGGTGACACGCCTATGGAGTTCACAGAAAGGGGCATCAGTGACATGTAGAGGTGGAGGCAGGAAGC
This sequence comes from Stegostoma tigrinum, assembly GCF_030684315.1. Classification (NCBI taxonomy): domain Eukaryota; kingdom Metazoa; phylum Chordata; class Chondrichthyes; order Orectolobiformes; family Stegostomatidae; genus Stegostoma; species Stegostoma tigrinum. Next base: position 12,542,768 of record NC_081358.1, read on the forward strand.
CTTTGCCCGAAGAGTGCGGACAGTTGGACTCAAATCGACAAGGAAAGAATCAGGATGTTGTCAGATTAGAGCCAAATGTGTCAGCAGCACCAGTTGACCTGTATATGGCTTGTTCCCCTTGCTTTTAGATACTGTCACTGCAGACATTGATGCATGAATATCCTGTGTGGCCATGCTGGTGCCCAGTTAATTTGTGGCTACAAAGACACTCAAGGAAACAAATATACATTCAAAATAATGAAGCTTATACAAATTAAAATTTGTATACAGTACAATGACACCCATGCCACTAAATAGGTTTTTGACTTTCTCTCCCTCCCACTGTGTCTCAGTGTAGTTCCTGGTGCTGTAGCTGGAGTGGAGGGAAACTTCTCAGCAGTGGAGCCTGTTAGTCCTGGAGGTTTGGTTGGGCTGCATTTGTATCTGGTCAGGCTGACGGTCTTCTGGCCAGAAGCAAATGGACCTTTCTCAGGGTGAACTTCCAAAGAGGATGTCAGGCAGGGTGGAGATCGAAGGCTCAGCCACCCCTGGAGAGTGTCCCGAGGGGAATTCTGCAGGGCCTGTTGGTGTGGTTTCTCCTCAAGCTGAGTGCCTTCTGGCACCAACCTGTCTCCATGTGAGGAAGGTGTACCTGCGGTGCACACCAGGTTCACTGTTCCCTTGTTACTGTGCATTTGGTCCCGAGGAGCAATGGCTGGGGCGATGGAGTGAAGTTGGATGTGCATCTCCAGCAGATGCTGAAGGGTGTGTTTTTATGCTGTTTGACTGTATGATTTGCCTCTCCGTGGCAACTACAAATCTGTCCATGGGGGACAGACACATAGTTGTGTGACTCCTACAGCCTCTGTGCAATGAGAGCTACTGCCTCTCACATACCTGCCTGCTGCTCCTGTTCCTCCTTGGCCATGTGGATGAAATGCCTGATTGCTGACACCACAGAGCCCTCTCCTCCCTGTAGCTTGGGGTGTTTGTATCTCAGCCAGCTGCAGAGCTGTTGCAATGAGGTTCTCACCGGATTGTGCTCCCAAAATTTCTACAGCTAATGTTCCCAAAGAAGTGGCAGTATCTGAGCTGGAAGGACATTGGGGTGCAGGAGGCAGCCTCGTCGATATTTCGTCTGAGGTTACGCGGTCCAGGAGGCCTCTTCTGGCTGTTCTATCCATCTATCTGAGGAGGGAGAGGACATCTGCTGGTATCTGCAAGACGCAAGAGAAGATATCTCAGCCAGTGGTTAGAATGGTGTGCAATGAATGACACTAACAGAGAGGTTAATGTGAGAGTTGGAATGAAGAATGGTATTCATGCAGTCGGCAGGACAGGGATGCCTCAGCATTCCCATCAGATTCCTGTCTTTTGTGATGGCCACAATTCTTTCCTTGTCAGGAATGAAGAGTCTAATATCAGGTACACCTCCAGCTGTAAGGAACCTTGCTCCGTCTCATGGGCTGTCTTCTCTAATAAGACCAGGGTGGGGATTGGGTTGACACAGCTGTTAGTGCTGGTGCAGATAGGAGGGAAGGCGGTGAGGTGATCAGACTAAGTGGGTAGGTAATGCAAAGGCAATGCAGGGTTAATCGTGTGCGAGGTATGTGGGGAAGAAGTGAGAGTAGGTGAGGGAAGATTTTCCAGGTCACAGCGAGAGTGACAGGCCACAAACTTTAGTGGGAGGTGGGTGCAGTAGCAAAGAGAAATGATTGTAAGTACGCTGAAAGAACGGTGTGACACTTAGCCTGGTGGAGCATTTATCCTCTCCATTGAGACAGCATTGACCGGGGTGTTAGCCTTAGACTGGGCTGCTGGGGTCAGATGCTGTGGCCTTCTCTGGGAAGAGAACTCCTGTCCTCTGCACCAGGACCTCAGGTCCCCATCAGAGAATTGTGGGTCCCGAACTACTTCTACTTGTTTGAATGTAGTCCATCAATGAGCAGGGTGGCTTCAGAATAAGGTTGCTTGTCCATATGCGCAATGGCCTCTCTAAGATGGCACAGATGCATGGATGCTGGTTTTATTTGGGGCAATATTTACTGATTGGTCGTCCTGGGAATGGTGTGTGATAGGATGGGGTTAGAATTGGATGTGAGGGTCCCCATTAGGGCAGAGTAGGTAGTTAATAAGGTGAAAGATGGAGCTGGTGAGGCAGAGACAATTCAAGACCATGGTATCTAGGTGATTGAAAAATCCTTCCAATGATACTGATGTGCAGGAGTCCAGACACAGAGAGGGAATAGCTAGGATGAGAGAATGAGCAGAGAGATTGCACAAGCATACAGACATTTTTTCCCAGCATTGTGAAAGCCATGAACCTTGACATATAACTCTGCATGCATGTTGTTTTACCTTTTCCTGGTGCTGTGGAACCTGCCCTTTAACTGGGGCATACAGCAAAGATTGTCAGTAGACAAATACCATATTCACTTGGGTTCATGTAATCCTTGATCACAAAGGTGTAAGTGCGGTGCTTCTGAATTGCTGCTGCAGATAAACAAACGTATTAATTTAGGGAGCTTCAGTTTACAAATATTGTCAAAAGGGCTTTATTCTTAAAAAGAAAAAAATTCTGCCTTTCTGGTTGTTCATTATTTGTTGAAGTTAATCATTGATGATTCACATATTTGTTGCTCCTTTCTTTGTGCTAAATGCGTGGAATGTGGCTTTCAGTCTACAAGCTGCCACTCCCTGTGAGATTCTAAATCATTTTCAGTGTTGTCGCCTGAGGTTAACCTGGCCAGATGGATTAGTACCTATTGTACAAGGCACCTTGAAAATTTGTAATAAACATCCAATCGTAATCTAATGTTGTGATTCATCGTTTTTTCAATCAACAGAGGAACGGTCAATAAACAGATTATTGATGATATGAGACAGGACTCCTGATGTGTATGCAGATCATGCTATTCATTTTGCACCAAGTTAGTTGAGTGTAAAAACAGGCTAACATAATAAGTGGAGTCCAGACAACCCTACTTTAACTTGGGGAACATAAATAACAATGGTTGGTGTGTAATGACTCCACCTACAGATTTTGAAGTTAATCTCCCTATAAACGTGTTTGTTTCTGGTGTCCAGAGTCACTGATTAGATAAGTGGAAATTAGAAGTAATTGGGACCTGCCTGATGAGCATTCATCTTGTGTTTTGTTAAATCATATTAAATTGTTTCCTACTTTCCCACAGTGCACAGCTTGGAATTCGGAATGTTTGAGGGGCAATTCAAATGAACTCAGCAAAAGCAGAGAAACGTGTCTACAAACTGATCCTACCTGTTTCAGTATGGAGCTAGAGAAAAATGTGCATTTTACTTGCAAATACAGTCTCTAGCAGACTTACAATTAAGCCTCTCTCTGTACAATGCAGGTTTTAAAAATAGTTTCAAGTACCTGAAGTGTTGTGAATCGACCTTTTAAAATAAATACCAAACATTTCTATTTGCAGTCATACATTTTGCACATGGAGAAAATCTTTTTATCTGGCAAGGGGACAGATTTTATCTTTACTGCCTATGTTGAGTTCAGAAAAGAGAACTCGGCAGGAAGGGTCATCTACCTGTACCTGAGCCAGCTTAATTATCATTCCACTGAATAGAATAACTTAATAGCAGGTGGCTTAGACATAAAATGAGGTGAGTCACACAACTGGAATATCTAAGCCTATTCTTGGTAATCAAGGATATTAGGGATTGAGAAAAATGCAAACTGGTTCATGTAAACAGAAGGGTCCCAACCTGAAACGTCAGCTTTCCTGTTCCTCTGATGCTGCCTAGCCTGCTGTGTTCCTCCAGCTCCACACTGTGTTATCTCATGTAAATGTTTGCTGTCAGTTAAGGTTGCACATATGCCTAGAGCCTTGGTCCTTAAATACAAGTCCTTGAGCTCCACCTCAGACCCATTCCCTTTCATGCTATCAGTAAAAGGAATCCCAGGTATCTGTTCTGAAGTGTCATTATTGATAAAAGGACAGGGATTCTCTTCCCCTGCTAGCCTTAATCTGTGGTTTATGTGGAAACATGTCCATTTCCATGCCCTGTTCAGTTTGTGACCAATTTAAAGAACACCAACAGCAGAGTTATGTGGGTTATTTACACCTTCACCCCGAATAGTTGTGCACACACTCACACAGGCACACACACACATACAAAACATACCATTGGTGGGAAATAATGAAGTGCTCAGTGTCTACATTTTTGGCTCATCTTGGAAAGCTGCAGATGACATTCATATGAAGAAAGAAGTCTTTTCCACTCTCAAGTTGTGGTTTATCTGAGTTTGAACAGTTAGAATTATTGCAGGATTCCATCAAAGAGCAGGTCTTTCAGCAGATCATGAAGTTGTGTCTTTGTGGCTACCTTACCAGAAGGTCAGGCTCTAGACTGGTGAACTTTTGAGGGAAAGGAATCAGACAGATCTTACGGCCTCCTGGATTTAAACAGAAGATGATACTGACCCTCGGTACAGTTGCTGTCTCTTTGGTATTTTCTGTAGACTGGTAGTTTGAATGAAAAACAGTATTCACTCGAGAAAATGACAATGTTGTCGAGGAGAATACTGAGATACAGGCTACTGGACTAGGTGGGATTGAGGTTCACAAGGAAGAGGTATTAGGAATCCTAGAGTGTGAAGATAGATAAGTCCCCTGGGCTGAATGGGATTTATCCAAGGATCCTCTGGGAAGCCAGGGAAGAGATTGCTGAGCCTTTGGCATTGATCTTTAACTCGTCATTGTCTACAGGAATAGTGCCAGACGACTGGAGGATAGCACATGTGGTTCCCCTGTTCAAGAAGGGGAGTAGAGACAACCCTGGTAATTATAGACCAGTGAGCCTTACCTCAGTTGTTGGTAAAGTGTTGGAAAAGGTTATAAGGGATAGGATTTATAATCATCTAGAAAAGAATAAATTGATTAGGGATAGTCAGCACGGTTTTGTGAAGGGAAGGCCGTGCCTCACGAACCTTATTGAGTTCATGAGAAGGTGACCAAACAGGTAGATGAGAGTAAACCGGTTGATGTGGTGTATATGGATTCCAGCAAGGCATTCGATAAGGTTCCCCACAATAGGCTGTTGTACAAAATGCGGAGGAATGGAATTGTGGGAGATATAGCAGTTTGGATCGGAAATTGTCTTGCTGAAAGAAGACAGAGGGTGGTAGTTGATGGGAAATGTTCATCCTGGAGAGCAGTCACTAGTGGTGTACCACAAGGGTCAGTGTTGGGTCCACTGCTGTTTGTCATTTTTATAAATGACCTGGATGAGGGCATAGAAGGATGGGTTAGTAAATTTGCAGACGACACTAAGGTCGGTGGAGTTGTGGATAGTGACGAAGGATGCTGTAGGTTGCAGAGAGACATAGATAAGCTGCAGAGCTGGGCTGAGAGGTGGCAAATGGAGTTTAATGCAGACAAGTGTGAGGTGATGCACTTTGGTAGGAGTAACCAGAAGGCAAAGTACAGGGCTAATGGTAAGATTCTTAGTAGTGTAGATGAGCAGAGAGATCTCGGTGTCCATGTACACAGATCCTTGAAAGTTGCCACCCAGGTTGACAGGGCTGTTAAGAAGGCATACAGTGTTTTAGCTTTTATTAATAGAGGGATTGAGTTCCGGAACCAAGAGGTTATGGTGAAGCTGTACAAAACTCTGGTGCGGCCGCACTTGGAGTATTGTGTACAGTTCTGGTCACCGCATTATAAGAAGGATGTGGAAGCTTTGGAAAGGGTGCAGAGGATATTTACTAGGATGTTGCCTGGTATGGAGGGAAGGTCTTACGAGGAAAGGCTGAGGGACTTGAGGCTGTTTTCATTAGAGAGAAGAAGGTTGAGAGGTGACTTAATTGAAACATATAAAATAATCAGAGGGTTAGATAGGGTGGATAGGGAGAGCCTTTTTCCTAGGATGGTGACGGCGAGCACGAGGGGGCATAGCTTTAAATTGAGGGGTGAAAGATATAGAACATAGAACAGTACAGCACAGAACAGGCCCTTCAGCCCACGATGTTGTGCCGACCATTGATCCTTATGTATGCACCCTCAAATTTCTGTGACCGTATGCATGTCCAGCAGTCTCTTAAATGACCCCAATGACCTTGCTTCCACAACTGCTGCTGGCAATGCATTCCATGCTCTCACAACTCTCTGTGTAAAGAACCCGCCTCTGACATCCCTTCTATACTTTCCTCCAACCAGCTTAAAACTGTGACCTCTCGCGTTAGCCATTTCTGCCCTGGGAAATAGTCTCTGGCTATCAACTCTGTCTATGCCTCTCATTATCTTGTATACCTCAATTAGGTCCCCTCTCCTCCTCTTTTTCTCCAGTGAAAAAAAGTCCGAGCTCAGTCAACCTATCTTCATAAGATAAGCCCTCCAGTCCAGGCAGCATCCTGGTAAACCTCCTCTGAACCCTCTCCAAAGCATCCACATCTTTCCTATAATAGGGCAACCAGAACTGGACGCAGTTCCAAGTGCGGTCTAACCAAAGTTTTATAGAGCTGCAACAAGATCTCATGACTCTTAAACTCAATCCCCCTGTTAATGAAAGCCAAAATACCATATGCTTTCTTAACAACCCTGTCCACTTGGGTGGCCACTTTAAGGGATCTACGTATCTGCACACCAAGATCCCCCTGTTCCTCCACACTGCCAAGAATCCTATCCTTAAGCCTGTACTCAGCTTTCAAATTCGACCTTCCAAAATGCATCACCTCGCATTTATCCAGGTTGAACTCCATCTGCCACCTCTCAGCCCATCTCTGCATCCTGTCAATGTCCTGCTGCAGCCTACAACAGCCCTCTATACTGTCAACGACACCTCCAACCTTCGTGTCGTCTGCACACTTGCTGAACCATCCTTCAATCCCCTCATCCAAGTCATTAATAAAAATTACAAACAGTAGAGGCCCAAGGACAGAGCCCTGTGGAACCCCACTCACCACTGACTTCCAGGCAGAATATTTTCCTTCTACGACCACTCGCTGTCTTCTGTTGGCCAGCCAATTCTGTATCCAAGCAGCTAAGTTCCCCTGTATCCCATTCCTCCTGATCTTCTGAATGAGCCTACCATGGGGAACCTTATCAAATGCCTTACTGAAGTCCATATACAGCACATCCAGAGCTCGACCCTCATCAACTTTTCTAGTCACATCCTCAAAGAACTCGATAAGGTTTGTGAGGCATGACCTGCCCCTCACAAAGCCGTGTTGACTGCATTTGATCAAGCCATGCTCTTCCAGATGGTCATAAATCCTATCCCTCAGAATCCTTTCTAACACCTTGCAGACGACAGACGTGAGACTTACTGGTCTGTAATTGCCGGGGATTTCCCTATTTCCTTTCTTGAAGAGAGGAATTACATTTGCCTCTCTCCAGTCCTCAGGTACGACTCCAGTGGAGAGCGAGGATGCAAAGATCCTCGCAAGTGGCGAAGCAATTGCATTTCTCACTTCCCAAAGCAGCCGAGGACAAATCTGGTCCAGGCCTGGCGACTTGTCAATCTTAATGTTTGACAAAATTTTCAGCACATCAGCTTCCTCTATCTCTATCCATTCCAGCATGCACTCCTGCTCTTCAAAGGTTTCATTCACTACAAAGTTCGTTTCTTTCGTAAAGACAGAAGGAAAAAACTCATTTAGGGCTTCCCCTACCTCCTCAGACTCCACACAAAGAGTTTCCTATGCTATCCCTGATTGGCCCTACTCTTTCTTTGACCATTCTCTTATTCCTCACATAAGTGTAAAATGCCTTTGTGTTTTCCTTAATTCGTTCTGCCAAGCCTTTCTTGTGCCCCCTCCTGGCTCTCCTCAGACCATTTTTGAGCTCCTTCCTTGCCTGCATGTAATCCTCTCTAGCTGAACTTGACCCTAGCTTCCTCCACCTTATGTAAGCTACCTTCTTCCTTTTCACAAGAAGCTCCACCGCTCTCGTCATCCAAGGTTCCTTTATCTTACCCCTTCTTGCCTGTCTCAGAGGGACATATTTATTCATCACTCGCAACAACTGTTCCTTAAACAGTCTCCACATGTCTCTTCTGCCTTTACCATGGAACAATTGCTCCCAGTCCATGCTTCCTAACTCATGTCTAATCGCGTCATAGTTTCCTCTTCCCCAATTAAATATCCTCCCATTTTGCCTAATCCTCTCCTTCTCCATAGCTATGTAGAATGTGAGGCAGTTATGGTCACTATCACCAAAATGCTCTCCCACCACAAGATCTGATACCTGCCCCGGCTCGTTTCTGAGCACCAAGTCTAGAATGGCCTCTCCCCTCGTCGGCCTGTCAACAGACTGAGTTAGGAAACCCTCCTGAACACATCTTACAAAAACAGCTCCATTCAAATCTAATATAATAAAATGTGAGGCTGGATGAACACAGCAGGCCAAGCAGCATCTCAGGAGCACAAAAGCTGACGTTTCGGGCCTAGACCCTTCATCAGAGAGGGGGATGGGGAGAGGGAACTGGAATAAATAGGGAGAGAGGGGGAGGCGGACTGAAGATGGAGAGTAAAGAAGATAGGTGGAGAGAGTATAGGTGGAGAGGTAGGGAGGGGATAGGTCAGTCCAGGGAAGACGGACAGGTCAAGGAGGTGGGATGAGGTTAGTAGGTAGATGGGGGTGCGGCTTGGGGTGGGAGGAAGGGATGGGTGAGAGGAAGAACCGGTTAGGGAGGCAGAGACAGGTTGGACTGGTTTTGGGATACAGTGGGTGGGGGGGAAGAGCTGGGCTGGTTCTGTGGTGCAGTGGGGGGAGGGGACGAACTAGGCTGGTTTAGGGATGCAGTAGGGGAAGGGGAGATTTTGAAACTGGTGAAGTCCACAGTGATACCATTAGGCTGCAGAGTTCCCAGGCGGAATATGAGTTGCTGTTCCTGCAACCTTCGGGTGGCATCATTGTGGCAGTGCAGGAGGCCCATGATGGACATGTCATCTAAAGAATGGGAGGGGGAGTGATCCTCCCCCCACTGCACCACACAACCAGTCCAGCTCTTCCCCTCCACCAACTGCATCCCAAAACTAGTCCAACCTGTCTCTGCCTCCCTAACCGGTTCTTCCTCTCACCCATCCCTTCCTCCCACCCCAAGCCGCACCCCCATCTACCTACTAACCTCATCCCACCTCCTTGACCTGTCCGTCTTCCCTGGACTGACCTATCCCCTCCCTACCTCCCCACCTATACTCTCTCCACCTATCTTCTTTACTCTCCATCTTCGGTCCGCCTCCCCCTCTCTCCCTATTTATTCCAGTTCCCTCTCCCCATCCCCCTCTCTGATGAAGGGTCTAGGCCCGAAACGTCAGCTTTTGTGCTCCTGAGATGCTGCTTGGCCTGCTGTGTTCATCCAGCCTCACATTTTATTATCTTGGAATTCTCCAGCATCTGCAGTTCCCATTATCTCCATTCAAATCTTCTGCTCGAAGGAGGTTCCAATCAATATTAGGAAAGTTAAAGTCACCCATTACAACAACCCTACTAAGTCCACACTTTTCCAAAATCTGCCGACCTATGCTTTCTTCAATCTCCCTGCTGCAATTGGGGGCCTGTAGTAAACCCCTAACGTGGTGACTACTCCCTTGCTGTTCCTAATTTCCACCCATACTGACTCGGTAGGCAGATCTTCCTCGACAATGGAAGCTTCTGTGGCTGTGATACCCTCTCTGATTAGTAGTGCTACACCCCCTCCTCTTTTTCTCCCCTCCCTATTCTTTTTAAATGCTCTAAACCCTGGAACATCCAGCAACCATTCCTGCTTCTGAGAAACCCATGTCTCTGTTATGGCCACAACATCATAACACCAGGTACTGATCCATGCTCTAAGTTCATCACTTTTATTCCTGATACTCCTTGCGTTAAAGCAAACACACTTTAACTGATCCCTTGGTTCCTTCCCAGGAAAATCCTTCCCACTAGCTGGTCCACCTCTTGCTACTGCCTCACCTGCATCAACTCTCACCTCTGGTATACAGCTCAGGTTCCCACCCCCCTGCCATACTAGTTTAAACCCTCTCGAACTACTCGAGCAAACCTTCCACCCAGGACATTGGTCCCCTTCCGGTTCAGATGCAACCCGTCCTTCTTGTACAGGTCCCACTTTCCCCAGAAGGCATCCCAATTATCTACATATCTGAAGCCCTCCCTCCTACACCAGCTGCGTAGCCACGTGTTAAGCTGCGCCCGCTCCCTGTTCCTCGTCTCGCTATCTCGTGGCACCGGTAGTAAACCAGAGAATACTACTCTGTTCTTCCTGCTCTGCAGCTTCCTTCCTAACTCCCTGAAATCACTTTTTATATCCTCAATCCTTTTTCTGGCTATATCATTAGTGCCAATATGTAACACGATTTCTGGCTGTTTGCCCTCCCCTTTTAGAACCTTATACACCCGATCGGAGACGTCCCGGACCCTGGCACCAGGGAGGCAACATACCTTCCGGGAATCCTGATCCTGACCACAAAATCTCCTGTCAATTCCCCTAACTATCGAGTCCCCTACCACGAGTACTTTTCTATTCTGCCCCCTTCCCTTCTTTGCCACAGTGTCAGGCTCAGTGCCAGAGAACTGACTACTATGGCTTTCCTCTGGTAGGTCATCGCCCCCAGCAGTATCCAAAACGGTATACTTATTGCTGAGGGGAATGCCCACAGGGGATCTCTGCACTGTCTGTCTGTCCCCTTTCCTCCCCCTAACTGTAACCCATCTATCCTTGTCCTGAGCCTTAGGAGTGACCAACTCCCGGTAACCCCTCTCAATTACCCCCTCTGCCTCCCGAATGATCCGTAGTTCATCCAGCTCCAGCTCCATCTCCATTTCCGTAACATGGTTTTCAAGGAACTGTAGTTGGGTGCACTTCCCGCAGATGTCGCCAGCGGAGACGTGTGCCATGTCTCCCAACTGCCACATTCTGCAGGAGGAGCAAGCAACTGCCCTAGCATCCATACCCCACTTATCTGAACACCCACTCAGTACTAAAGTAGAAAGCTTACTTCAAGTAATAATAACAAATTAATAACAAACTTATATTCAATAGAGAAAGGACAGATGTCAGAGGTAGTTTCTTTACTCAGAGAGTAGTAAGGGAATGGATTGCTTTGCCTGCAACAGTAGTAGATTCACCAACTTTAGGTACATTTAAGGCGTCATTGGATAAGCATATGGACGTACATAGAATAGTGTAGGTTAGATGGGCTTGAGATCGGTATGACAGGCCAGCACAACATCGAGGGCCGAAGGGCCTGTACTGTGCTGTAATGTTCTATGCTCTATGTTCTATGAAAAAGTGGCAACCCATAAAACATTCCTTCAGTGATAATGGGAACTGCAGGTGCTGGAGAATCCAAGATAACAAAGTGTGGAGCTGGATGAACACAGCAGGCCAAGCAGCATCTCAGGAGCACAAAAGCTGATGTTGTGGGCCTAGACCCTTCATCAGAGAGTCTGAAGGGTCTAGGCCCGAAATGTAAGCTTTTGTGCTCGTGATATGCTGCTTGGCCTGCTGTGTTCATCCAGCTCCACACTTTGTTACCATAAAACATTGCTGCCTGGTTTGGTGGTTGCTTAAAGCTTCCCTTCAAGTATAGGTTGGTCTTAATTTGATTAACCACATCCTGGGCTTTATTTTCACCTATTCTGCCATAGATGTGAGACCTTTGTTTCTGAAAAGACCCAGGAATGCAGGATAAGTATGTTGGCAGGTACTGTCTGAAATGGGTCCCATTGTGTGATTGCTACGGCGTGATTTCCACTGGTCCAGTAGTAACAAGAGCACCCCCCTCCCATCCTCCCCCAACACTCACTCATGCACCCCCTTGTGCACTCATAATCAGGAACTTTCTGGAGGTTGCCGATAGCTTTTTGAGGTTTAAACATAGATCATAAAACAATACAGCACAGGACAGGCCTTTCAGCTCATGATGTTGTGCTGAACTTTTCCCCTAAACCTAAGGCCTATATAAACTCCACCCCTATCTTATACTATCATCCATATGCCTATCTAATAGCAGCTTAAATGCCTGAATGAGGTCGACTCCACCACCCTCTCCGGCATTGCATTCCACGCCCTGACCACTCTCTGAGTCAAGAACCTACCTCTGACGTCTCCCCTATATCTACCTTTACTCACTGTAAAACTATGTGCCCTCGTAATAGAGATAATGGGAACTGCAGATGCTGGAGAATCCAAAGGGTCTGATGAAGGGTCTAGGCCCGAAACGTCAGCTTTTGTGCTCCTGAGATGCTGCTTGGCCTGCTGTGTTCATCCAGCCTCACGTTTTGTTGCCCTCATAATAGCTCCCTCCACCCTGGGAAAATGTCTCTGGCTGTTCACTCTATCTATACGTCTGATCATTTTGTATACTTCTATCAAGTCACCTCTCATCCTTCATCATTCTAAAGAGAAAAGCCATAGCTCTCAACCTTTCCTCATAGGACCTTCCCTCCATTCCAGGCAACATCCTGATAAATCTCCTCTGCACCTTTTCCAAACCTTCCACATCTTTCCTGTAATGAGGCAACCAGATTTGGACACAATACTCCAGATGTGGCCGAACCAGGCTTTTGTATAGCTGGAGCATAACTTCACGGCTCTTGAACTCACTCCCTCTATTAATGAAAGCAAACACACCATATGCCTTCTTAACAACTCTATCCATCTGGGTGGCAGCTGTCAGAGAACTGTGGACGTGAACTCCAAGATTCCTCTGCTCCTCCACACTGCCAAGAATCTTTCCGTTAACCCTGTATTCTGCTTTCAAGTTTGTCCTTCCAAACTGAATCACCTCACACTTTTCAGGGTTAAACTCCATCTGCCACTTTTCAGTCCAGCTCTGCATTCTATCAATGTCTGTTTTTAACCTAGAACAGCCTATCCACCATGTGACCCACCTCGTATTATTCACGAACTTACTAATAATCCACCCCTCCCCTCCTTTATCCAAATCGTTTAAAAATTAACAAATGGAAGAGGACCCAGAACAGATCCTTGTGGTACACGACTCGTAACTGAGCATCATGTTGAATATTTTCTGTCGACTACCATCCTTTGTCTTCTCAGGGTCAGCTAATTCTGAATCCAATCTGCCACATTTCCCCCTGTCTCAGGCTTCCTCACCTTCTGCATGAGTCTGCCATGGGGAACTTTATCAAATGCCTTACTTAAATCCATGTATATCGCATCCACTGCTCTACCTTCATCCACGTGTTTGGTCACCTCTTCAAAGAATTCATTAAGATTTGTGAGGCATGATCTACCCCTCACAAATCCATGCTGACTATCACAAATCAAACTGTGCCTTTCCAAGTGATCATAAATCCTGTCTCTCAGAGCCCTTTCCAATAATTTGCCCACCACTGACATAAGACTAACTGGTCTATAATTTCCAGGGTTTTCCCTATTCCCTTTTTTGAACAAGGGAATGACGTTTGCCTCTCTGCAATCTTCCGGCACTATATCCGTGGACAGTGAGGACAAAAAGATCATTGCCAAAGGCCCTGTGATCTCTTCCCTCACTTCCCATAGAATCCTTGGATAAATCCCATCAGGCCCGGGGGACTTATCTATCTTCAAGTTGCTCAGAATTCCAAGTACATCTTCTTTACTAACAACGAGCACCTGTAGCCTAACAGCCTGTTTCACACTGTCCTCCTCTACAAGTAGGTCCCTTTCAGTTGTGAATACTGAAGAAAAGTGTTCATTAAGTACCTATCCTACCACTTTAGGCTCCGTGCACAAATTCCCTTTACAATCCTTTATTGGCCCTAACCTTTCTCTGGTCATTCTATTATTCCTCACTTACATGTAAAAAGCCTTGGGGTTTTCCTTCATCCTGTCTGCCAAGGTTTTCTCATGCCTCCTTCTGGCTCTCTTAAGCCCTTTCTTCAGGTCTTCCCTGGATAATTGTATCTCTGTAGAGCCTTTTCCATTCCTTGTTTCCTAAACCTTACATAAGCATCCTTCTTCCTCTTAATCAGTTGTTCGATCTCTCTCGAGAACCATGGTTCCCTCACTAGACCGCATCTTCTCTGCCTGCCAGGGCCAACCATATCGAGCACATGCAGTATGCATTCTTTAAACAATCTCCACATTTCAATAGTGCTCTTCCCTGACAGCATCTGTTCCCATTTTATGTTACCCAGTTCTTGCCCAACTAAATTATAATTACCCTTCCCCCAATTATAAACCTTACCCTGCTGTATGCACCTATCCTTTCCCATGACTATTGTAAAAATAACACAGCTATGATCGCTACCACCAAAATGCTCTCCTACCAACAAGTCGAACACTTGGCCCGGTTCAGTGCCAAGCACCAAATCCAAAGAAACCTCTCCTTATGTTGGTCTATCTACATACTGTATCAGGAATCATCCTGAACACACTGGACAAAGTCTGCTCCATCTAAACTATTATAACTAAAAAGTTCCCGATCAATATTTGGGAAGTTGAAGTCACGCATGACTACATCCCTGTGACTTCTGCACCTTTCCAGTATCTACCTCCAAATCCGCTCCTCTACTTCTCTGCAACTCTTAGGGGGTCTGTAAAAAACCCCAGCAAAGTGGCTGCTCCTTTCTTGTTTCTGACCTTAACCCAAACTGATTCTGTAGACATATCATTCTCGAACTGCCTTTCAGTAGCTGCTATACTAGCCTTGACTAGCAATGCCACTCTCCCACCTCTTTTTCCACTCTCCTTATTTCTTTTAAAGCATCTAAATCCCGGAACTTCCAACAACCATTCCTGTCGCTGAGTTACCCAAATTTCTGTAATGGCCACAACATCGTAGCTCCAAGTACTGACCCATGCTCTAAGTTCATCTGCTTTATTTCTGATACTTCTAGCACTGAAGGATACACACCTCAAACCATCTCTGTTTGAAAGGTCACATGACCCTTGGTAGCCATCTCAGCAGATCATCAGTATCCATTTAAAATAAAGAATAACTCTAGAACTTTTATAGGAACACAGTCCGTATTTATATTTATGAAAATTGGTGAAGCAAGCCATTGCTTTGTCAGTTTTGTGCCATTCTCTATGCCTGCAAAGGGTGAGGATGGCAGATCGAAGGAGAGGTTATGTGATGTAGCCTAGCAGATGAGAAGCCACCGAAATGCTTAGCATGATGATAATGCTACTGAGGGCTTAGTATGATACCAGATGGACTGGCATCCCCTTCACTCCTGAAATTGTATCCACATCATGGAATTTCAGTCACCAAGAGTGACTTCCTTCTCACCTGGAATCCTGGATATCTCTATTGACTATTCTTCCATTAATATGATCCTCAAAGTGAGATGCCTCACCACATTTTCCAGACATTATGTACTCTTGCAAAGATAAAGACAAATAGTGCTGCCTTCCTCTATGGCCAGTAGCATCTGCTCCTATAATACCTCCACTCACAGTGTGGAATTAGTGCATTCGGCCCACACTGACCATCTGGCAAACACCCCACACAGATCCAAAGCCCCTCCGCCAACCAACCCTATCCCTGTACTTCCCATGGCTAGCTTGCATGTCTCTGGACATTTTGCATGGCCAACCCACCTCATCCACACTTCTTTGGACTGTGGGAGGAAACCTGACCACTTGGAGCAAATGGACACAGATGGGAGGAGAATGTGCACACTCTGCACAGACAGCCACCTGAGGGTGGAATTGACCCTGAGACCCTAGCAATGTGAGGCAGCAGTACCAACCGCTGAGTCATTATGCTGCCCAAGTCTGCAAGCATTTTCCCAATTTTCTAATGTTTGCTATTTCAATACATCACCTTAATTTCATGCTCTTGTTTCTTCAGTCCCAGGCTAGCTGCAGTGTTCCAATGAAGTTCGGTACAAACTGGAGCTGCAGCAGCACGTCATTTTCTGAGAAGGCATTTTGCATCCTTCTAGACCAGCACTGAGTTCAACATCAGAACATGCTCACTGTCCTCCATTTGATATTTCCCACCCCTCCGGTGTGCATAGTTTTGGTTTTGGTCAGCGCTGACATTTATAGTGCTAATTTTTTTTTGAAGAAGTGACAAAGAAGATTGATGAAGGCAAAGTGGTAGACATTTTCTGTGTGGATGTTAGCAAAGCATTCGGCAAGGTTCTGTGTAGTGAACTGGTTAGGAAAGTTGGATCATGAGATCTAGGGAGAGCTGGCCAATTGGATACAAAATTGGCTTGAAGGTAGGAGATAGAGGGTGATGGTAGAGGGTTGCTTTTCAGATTGGAGGCCTGTGATCAGCGGTGTGCCACAAGGATCGGTGCTGGGTCCACTGCTTTTCATCATTTATACCAATGATTTGGATGATGGGAGATGACACCAAAATAGGTGGTGCAATGGACAGTGAAGAATGTTACAACAGAGTACAACAGGATCTTGATTCAGATGGAGCAATGGGCCGAGGAGTGGCAGATGGAGTTTAATTTAAATAAATATGAGATGTCGCATTTTGATAAGGCAAACTAGGGCATGACTTATACTGTTAATGACAGGACTCTGGGGAGTGAAACTGAACAAAGAGACCCAGAGCTCAAGGTGCACAGTTCCTTGAATGTGCAGTCGCAGACATTCAAGGTGGGGACGAAGACATTTGGCACATGTGCCTTCGTTGGTCAGAATATTGAGCGTAGGTGTTGGGACACCATTTGTGGTTATACATGACATTGGTAAGGTGACTTTTAGAATACTGTGTATAGTTCTGGTCACTCTTCTACAGGAAAGATGTTGTTAAGCTTGAGAGGATTCAGAAAGGATTTACAGGGATATTGCTGGGACAGGAGGGTTTGAGTGAAGGGGATGGGCTGAATAGGCTGGGGCTATTATCCCTGCTGCAATGGAGCTTGGGGGTGACCTTATAGAGGTTAATAAAATCATGAGAGGCACAGCTAGGGTGAATAGACAAGGTCTTTTTCCTAGGATGGTGGAGTCCAAAACTAGAGGGGCATAAGTTTAAGGTGAGAGGGAAAAGTTTTAGAAAGGACTTTCAGACAATAACTTTTTTAATGCAGAGAGTTGTGCGTGTATGGAATAAGCTGCCAGAGGTCCTGGTAGAGGTCGATACAATAATAATATTTATAAGGCATCTGGTTGGGTATATGAACAGGAAGGGTTTAGGGGGAAATGGGCCAAATGCTGGCAAATGGGACTAGATCAGATTGGAATGTTTAGTCAGCAACAATAAGTTCGAGTGAAGGGTCTATTTCCATGCGATATGACTCTATGACAGCTACTGTGCCATAAGGCCCAGTGCTGGGCCTTCAATTCCACTATTTATATAAATGACTTTGATGAAGGGATCAAAAGAAATTGTTGCTATATTTGCTAATTATTCAAGGGTAAATAAAGTAAGTTTAGAAGAGGACACAAAAAAGGTACAAAGTAATATAGATTGGTTAAGTTAAATTCAAAGATCAGGCAATTGGAGTATACATCAAGGCAAGTAAAACATAAGGAAATTATCTATGGAGAGAGGGATGGCAGACAGAGATTTGAGATGCAGAGAGATCTGGGTATCCTCGTTATGAATCTTAGAAGCTGGAATACGAGTATAGCAAGTAATTAGAAAAGCTAATGGATTATTATCATTTATCACAAGGAGAACTGAAAACTCAAGTTAGGAGGCTGAGCTTGTGGAGACCACAAAAAAAGAAGAAAGACGTGTGGATGCCGTACATCCAAAACTAAAACAGAAATTGCTGCAGAAACTCAGCAGATCTGGCAGCATCTGTGGAGAGAAATCAGAATTAATGTTTCAGGTCCTCTTCAGAACTGATTGTAGCTAGGGAAAGGATGATATATTTGTTGAAGATGGGGTGGGGGAACAGGGTGGAGTAAATGATAGGTAGAGGTGGAGCCCGAAGAGAAAGAAAAACAGTTGGACATACAAAGGAATGAGTAAAACTCAGCCTGGGAGAATCAATATCGACTAAAGTGGACTGTTAATAGCTGAATGAAAACCGCAAGAACTGCTGATGCTGTAAATCAGGAACAGAAACAGACGTTCTGAGGAAGGGTCACCAGACCTGAAATGTTAACTCTGAGTTTTTGCTTCACAGATGCTGCTAGACCTGCTGAGCTTTCCCAGCAACTTCAGTTTTAGTTCCTGTTAATAGCTGACAACGGAACACCAATGGTTGCAGCAGCAACATGTGAGATGACAAAGCCTGGGTGTTTAAGGGTTGGGGAAAGGATATGGGAGTGTTCAGACCCTAGAATTATCAGACTTGATTTTGAGCTCCAAAGGCTGCTGTTTCTCTCAGCGGAAAATGAGCCGCTGTTCTTCCAGCTTGTGCTGAACTTTGCTGGAGCATTGCAGCAAGCCCGAGATGGTGATCTTGGCCAGGGAACAGGGTGGTGTGTTGAACTGGCAGGCAACTGGAAGCTCAGGGTCATTTTTGTGGGCAGAGTGTAGGTGTTCCGCAAAGCAGTCACCCAGCCTGTGCTTTGTTTCCACCATGTAAAGGAGACCACGTCATGGGCAGCGGATGCGGTAGACTAGATTGAGTGAAGTTCAAGTAAATCGCTGCTTCACCTGGAAGCCGTGCCTAGGGCCTTGGATATTGAGGAGGGAAGAAGTAAACTGGCAGGTGTTACACCTTCTGCAGTGGCCTGGAAAGGTGCCATGGGTGCATGAGCACACGTTGGGAATGAAGGAGGAAAGGACCGTGTGTCTCAGAGGGAACAGTACCTGCAGAAGGCTGACAAGGGATGGGCGGGGAAAATGTGTCATGTCGTGGCACCTTACTGGAGGTGATGGAAATGATGACAAATGATCCTCTCGACGTGGAGGCTGGTGGGATGGTTGGCTGAGGACCAGGGGGACCATATCACTGTTGTGGGAGGGAAGAGAAGGGGTGAGGGTTGAAGTGTGGGAGATGGGTCCGACCTGGCTGAGGGCCCTGTCGACTGCGGTGCTGGGGAATCTTTGGTTGAGAAAGACGGTGGACATTTCAGAGGCTCCCGTGAAAAAGTTGTCATTATTGAATAAGAGAGAGGATGCAACCGGAGACAGAGGACTTGGGAGAATGGAATAGAGTTTTACAGGAAGCAGGATGTGAGGATGTATAGTCAAGGTAACTGTGGGAGTCGGTGGGTTTGTAGTGGATACTGATGGCCATCTTTTCCCCAAAAATGGGAACAGAGATTTCAGGGGAGGGAAGGGAGGAGTCAGAAATGGACCAAGTGAAGGTGAATGTGTGGTGAAAATTGGAAACAACACTGCTAAATGTTTCCAATTCTGGATAGGAGAAGGAAGCAGCACTGATGATGTAATTGATATATGGAGAAAGGGTTGTGGGTGGGGGCCAGAGTAGGACTGGGGCAAGGAACAATTCTACATACCCCACAAAGAGACAGGAATAACTGAGGCCCAGGCAGGCTGATGATCCAAAGAGTGTGGGAGCAGATAGAGAAGTTGTTCAGGGTAAGGGCAAGCTCAGCCAGGTGGGGGAGGCTGGTGGTGGATTGAGTTCTATCAGGCCTTTCTTCCAGGGAGAAATGGAGAGCTGTAAGACCATCCTGATGGGGAATGGACGTGTAAGGCGATTGGACGTCCGTGGTAAAGAGCAGGTGGCGAGAGCCTGCAAACCGGAAATTCTGAAACTGATGTAAAGTGGCAGAAGAATTGTGGACGTAGTGAGAGGGACTGGATAATGGGAGTAAAAATTGAGTTGAGGTAGGAAGTGATAAGTTCTGTTCACAGGAGGAGGTAGAACCAATGGGTCACGAGTGGTGTGCCTCAAGGATCTGTTTTGGGACCACTGCTGTTTGTCATTTTTATAAATGACTTGGACGCAGGCATAGGTGGATGGGTTAGTAAGTTTGCAGACGACACTAAAATCGGTGGAGTGGTGAACAGTGTGGAAGAATGTTGCAGGTTGCAGGGAGACTTGGATAAACTGCAGAATTGGGCTGAAAGGTAGCAAATGGAATTTAATACGGATAAATGTGAGGTGATTCACTTTGGGAGGAATAATAGGAAGGCAGAATACCGGGTCAATGGAAAGATTCTTGGTAGTGTGGATGTGCAGAGGGATCTTGGTGTCCATGTACGTAGATCGCTGAAAGTTGCCACCCAGGTTGATAGTGCTGTTAAAAAGGCTTACGATGTGTTAGGTTTTATTGGTAGAGGGATTGAGTTCCGGAGCCGTGATGTCATCATGCGACTGTACAAAACGCGAGTACGGCCTCATTTGGAATACTGCGTGCAGTTCCGGTCGCCCCATTACAGGAAGGATGTGGAAGCGTTGGAGAAGGTGCAGAGGAGATTTACCAGGATGTTGCCTGGTCTGGAACACAGGCCCTATGAAGAAAGGCTGAGGGACTTGGATCTGTTCTCATTGGAGAGAAGGAGGCTAAGAGGGGATTTAATAGACACATACAAGATGATCAGAGGATTAGATAGGGTGGACAGTGAGAGTCTTTTTCCGAGGATGATGACTTCGGCTTGTACAAGGGGGCATAGCTACAAATTGAGGGGTGATAGATTTAAGATAGATGTCAGAGGCAGAGGCAGATTCTTTACTCAGAGAGTGGTAAGGGTGTGGAATGCCCTGCCTGCCAATGTAGTTAACTCAGCCACATTAGGGGCATTTAAACAGTCCTTGAATAAGCATATGGATGATGATGGGATAGTGTAGGGGAGGGGCTTAGATTAGTTCACAGGTCGGCGCAACATCGAGGGCCGAAGGGCCTGTTCCGCGCTGTATTGTTCTATGTTCTATGTTTATCTGGGCAGTCCAGTTTCTCGATTTTGGGAACGAGGTAGAAGCGAGCTTGTGGTGTTGGGAGGCAGATCACTGGGTGAAATGAGGTTAGTAACTGGCTTTTCATTGATGTCCGAATATACTGTTGTTAACTCCAGGACTCACAGAAAAACTCCCAGCTTTCTACCCAAGATTTAAAAGCAGCGGCTATAATGGTATTCGTCAAGCCCAGCCATATTTCAATTGACCTACTTCTGTTTCTGCCCCACAGCCTTTAATTGCTTATCAAACCCGACACCATTCTAATTACACTTTCAATCTGCTCCCCTCAGAGGCAGTTCTGAACCTGGAAACAGTACCAACGCTCATTTCCTGCCCTTAATGAGAAAATTTAACCCTTATTTCCTAATTAAAAAATAGATTCTGTGCGGCTAACTGGACACTAAATGTTCTAACAAAAGCTTGTGTAATTCTGGTGCTTGCAAAGAGAAAATTTTTGAATCTGGCAACCTTTAGCCTGATTCAAGATTATTGTTAGGGACAGCTAACCACCAAAGTCCAGTTATATGCATTGTATGCCATTCTGCTGCCATTGTAGAGTTTACAGTTAAACAAAAGCCAAAACAATTTGTGGATGCTGGAAATTAGAAACAGAAACAGAAACTCTGTCAGCATCCATGGAGAGAGATCAGACTTTAACCTTTCAAGCCAAGTGACCCATCTGCAGAATGCTGCTCTGAAGCTCTGAACCAGAGTCACTGGACCCAAAACCTTAACTCTGATTTCTCCACATAGATGCTGCCAGATCTGCTGAGCTTTTCCAGCAGTTACTGTTTGTGTTTACAGTTAAACAGCTTTGGATAAACAAGTGTTTTCCATGTTGCAGTGGCTGTTGTTTTGCTTGTTTCCAGGCTAAGTCCCTTTCAGTCCACATGTCGACCTGGGATTCCTGAAGCAACTGGACCAACATAGGTATATTAAATGAAGCCCATTCCGAGGGGGTGGGGGTGGAGGAGGGGCTCAAGCAGTTAGACATTAGGGCCCCGTTTTGAATAAATGGGGCAGGTATAACACTTGACCTGTATCAGGCCTGGAGATTTCACAATTTGTTTCTTTTGCCTGCAGCAAACTACAAACGAACATGCATTTCCTGCCTGACATTTTGCAAACTAAGGATCTCATTTAGCATTTCAAAATGATTTGGGAAAACGTTGTTTTTCATCATTCTTTATTTTGTTATTGCAGTTTAATCGCCCTGACTTATTTGGCAGAGCCTTTTCTTTATTGCTTTCAGTCTTCCATTTTAAATACAATGATCGTGAAGAGACTTGAATATTATTTGTCCAATTTGTGACTTTAGAAGCGCCACCCTGGGGAATAAAGGGGTACTACATTGCCATTTAATTTGTTTTAGGTTGCACCCATTTCTGCCATTGTGTTGAAAATTATTCCACAAATAGGGTATGGGAGGGCAGTCAGAGGATAGAAATACTATGGCGTGTAACTCACCTCCTGACTCTCCAAAGCTTGCCCATTATCTACAAGGCACAGGTCATGAGTGTGATGGAATACTCCCCACTTGCCTGGATGACTGCACTTAAGAATCTTGACATTATCCAGGACGAAGCAGCTCCCTTGATTGGCACCGTAAGTATCCACTCCCTCCACCATTGAAGCTCAGTAGTGGTCGTGTGTACTATCTATAAGATGCTCTCCAAAAAATTCACCAAAGACCTTAGGTAACTCCTTCTAAACCCACGACGACTTCCATCTAGAAGGATGAGGGCGGCAGATACTTGGGAGCACTATCACCTCCAAGCCACTCACCATCCTGACTTGGAAATATATTGCCATTCCTTCACTGTCGCAGGGTTAAAATCCTGGAATTCTCTCCCTAATTGCATTGTGAGTCAACCCACAGCAGGTGGACTGCAGCGGTTCAAGAGGGCAGCTCACCTTCTCAAGGGCAACTAGGGATGGGCAAGAAATGCTGGCCTGATGCCCATATCCCACCAGTGAATAAATAAAAAAAAGTACTCATACAATACCTTGTGTGAAATGTGTAGCTTGATCTGGTCTGTTGTGGAATAATTTAATTTCTCCGCAACGCAAATGCGAACCAGGAATTGTTGACCAGATTACAAATCATTTTCAGTGCAAAATTCACTCAACTGATTTCAGTGAAGGCTGTGTTTATTGCGGTCCCCATCATCACAACGAGTAATGAGTGCACAGGTGTGGATAGACAGTGTTGCTGCCAGGTGATGTCACTTCCTGTGCATGTGTTGGTGGTGATGAGGAAATGGATTGAAGTGAGGGCGTTTGGGGTTTGGAGGTGGACACAGTTCTATCTGCCTCCAACCCTGCGTCCACCTAACCTGGTGACATAAATGATGCATAAGCAGATACTTCCTGCAGCCTGCCATAACCATCCAACACATATTGTTATGTCTATGCATATGCAGGGCCATTTTGCCGTTGTAATTAACTAATTTGTTTAAAGCTGACCCCACAGATTCAGGGAATGGGCTGAATATTTTCAGCCAGAGGGGTGTGAATCTGTGGAACTCATTGCTGCAGAAGGCAGTGGAGCCACATCACTGAGTGCATTCAAGACAGAGATAAATAGGTTCTTAATTAGGAAGGGGATCAAGGGCTCTGGGGAGAAGCCTGGAGATTGAGACTGAGAAACAAACCAACCATGACTGAATGATGGTGCAGACCCAATGGACTGAATAGCCTGATTCTGCTCCTATGCCTTAGGGTATTATGATATCCTATAACATCCCATTTCAGTTCCCCTACTCATATCAAATGATAGACACAGCACAGTCATCATCACCACATTTCTTTTTACCTTCTTCATTTTTGTGCAAGTCTTTTCAAACACACAATCCTCCTCAAATTCCCATATCTCTTTAAACCTTTCCTATCCGTACCTGTCCAACATTGTTTTAAATGTTGTAATATGCGTCTACTACTTCCTCAGCAGCTCATTCCATATTCTTGCCATCCTTTGTGTGAAAATGTTGCCCCTCAGGTCTCTCTTAAATCTTTCCCCTCTCAACTTATGCCTTCTAGTTTTAGGTTTCACTGCACTGGAGAGAAGACCTTGGCTATTTACCTTATCTATTCCCTCAACCTCCAATGCTCCAGGGAAAGAAGCCCCAGCCCACCCAGTCTTTCCTTTTAACTCAAACCCTCCAGTCCTGGTAACATCCTTGAAAATTGTTTTTACACCCGTTCTAGTTTAATAACATCCTACCTATAGCA
The DNA here is from genome assembly GCF_030684315.1 of Stegostoma tigrinum. Classification (NCBI taxonomy): domain Eukaryota; kingdom Metazoa; phylum Chordata; class Chondrichthyes; order Orectolobiformes; family Stegostomatidae; genus Stegostoma; species Stegostoma tigrinum. The sequence continues at coordinate 12,566,701 of NC_081358.1, forward strand.
GGACAAACAGAATTGTACACAGTACTCCAAATGTGGCCTCACCACTGACTTATACAGCCATAATGCAATGTCCCAACTCCTGTACTCAATGCTCTGACCAATGAAGGCAAGTGTGCCAACACTTTCTTCACCACCTTGTCTACCTGTGATACCAAATTCAGGGGACTATGTACCTGCACCCTAGGTCTCTCTGTTCAACAGCACTCCCCAGGGTCCTACCATTAACTGTGTAAGTCTTTTCCTGCTTTGTCTCGCTAAAATATAACACCTCGCATTTAACTAAATAAAACTTCATCTGCCATTCCTTAACCCATTGCCCCAGTTGATCAAGATACATTCTACTTTAAGATAACCTTCTTCACTGACCCTATACCACCAATTTCGGTAGCATCCATGAGCTTGCTCACCATTCCTCCTACATTCCCATCCAAATTGTTTATATATGAATGATGAACAACAGTGACCCCTGCACCGATCCTTGTGCCACGTCGCAGGCCTCCAGTCTGAGCATCAACTCTCTAACACCACCCTCTGTCTTCTATTGTCAAGTCAATTTTGTATCCAGCAAAAACAGAAATTGCTGGAAAATCTCAGCGGGTCTGGCAGGATCAATTGACAGAAATCAGAGTTAACGTTTCGGGTCCAGTGACCCTTCTTCAGAGCTGAAGTTTTTCCAACACTTTCTGTTTTTGTTTCTGACTTTTAGCAGCTGCAGTTACTTTTGTTATTTTTTAATCAATTTTGTATACATTTGGCTAATTGTCCCTGAATCCCATGTGACCTAACCTACCAACTAGTCCACCATGTAGAACCTTGCCGAAGGCCTTGCTAAAATCCATATAAGATGACAATGTGCCTACAATTGCATGGGAATTCACCAGGGGGCAATATCTGACACAGAAGAAAAGTTGAAATAATGAAATGTGAGGCTGGATGAACACAGCAGGCCAAGCAGCATCTCAGGAGCACAAAAGCTGACGGTTCGGGCCTAGACCCTTCATCAGAGAGCCCGAAACGTCAGCTTTTGTGCTCCTGAGATGCTGCTTGGCCTGCTGTGTTCATCCAGCCTCACATTTTATTATCTTGGATTCTCCAGCATCTGCAGTTCCCATTATCTCAGAAAAGTTGAAATAGCAGGATCTGAATTTTACGCACATGAACCATTGCGTTGTAAATGAGAAAAGCTAATTTTTCTGAATAGCATAGAATCCCTGCAGTGCAGAAAGGGGTCATCTGGCCCATCGCGTCTGCACCGACCTTCTGAAGAACATTCCACCCACACCCACACCCCCTCCTCAACCCTGTAATCCCACTTTCACCATGGTTAATTTCCACGGGGTACACATCCTTGAACAATGCAGGGCAATTTAGCTAAGCCTATCCTTCTAAATCTACATATCTTTGGACTGTGGGCTTCTGTACAGTTGTAGCTGGAGAATCCCCTGCTGTGGTTTCTCTTTGCTGTCCCACTCTGCACCTCTCCTAGCTTCCAGTGATATAGCCTTACCTCCTCCTACTTCTCATCAACTTGGTCTCTTCACTGACACCATCTGAGAACACACAGTGTCAGTTTCCATGGACATGTTGACTACACCCACCTCTGAGTGCTTCACAACTTCCCTGTCCATGATTGACACCAGGATGGGTTTTCAAACACCACATCACCAGTGCACCATTTCCAGCTCTGCTCTCACCCAACATTACCCTGTTCTGCCTCAGTTTCTCTGCTTCCAATTTTGTTTTCATTCTTTTGATACCATTAGATTTGACCATTTCTTTCCACTCTGACCAGTATCACATTCTACCCTCCACAAACCTGAAGCCAATTAAGGCCTAGTTGCCTATGTCCTAACTCGCATCGACCCCACCCCCACTCACAGTAGTCCTGGCTTACTTCGTAGAACATAGAACATAGAACATTACAGCACAATACAGGCCCTTCGGCCTTCGATGTTGTGCTGACCTATAATACCAATCTGAAGCCCATCTAACCTACACTATTCCATGTACGTCCATATGCTTGTCCAATGATGACTTAAATGTACTTAAAGTTGGCTAATCTACTACCGTTGCAGGCAAGGCGTTCCATTCCTTTACTACTCTCTGAGTAAAGAAACTACCTCTGACATCTGTCCTATATCTTTCACCCCTCAATTTAAAGCTATGCCCCCTCATGCTCGCCGTCACCATCCTAGGAGAAAGGATCTCCCTATCCAACCTGTCTAATCCTCTGATTATTTTATATGTCTCAACTTCAGCTCTTGGTTATGAAAAACCTCAGTTTTAAAACTCTCCTCTTGTTTTCAAATCTCTTCATCACCTCGCCCACTCCCTTTTCTGTAATTTCTACCTTCCCCACAAGCCTTTGAAGAATTCTCTAATTCTGGATTTTTGAGTATCCTTGATCTTAACAGGCCAGCACAACAGCTCACTGCTGCCTCACAGCACCAGGAGCCTGGGTTCAGTTCCACCCGTGGGTGACTGTGTGGAGTTTGTGTGTTCTGCCCGTGTCTGTGTGGGCTTGCTCTGGTTTTTCTGCATGGTCCGAAGATGTGCAGAGTAGGTGGATTGGCCATGCTAAATTGCCCCATAGCGTCCAGGGATGCGCAGGCTAGGTGGATTAGCCATGTGAACTACAGGGATAGGGTAGGTGGGGTGGGTCTGGATGGGATTCTCTTCGGAGGGTTGGTCCGGACTCAATAGGCTAAATGGCCTGTTTCCACACTGTAGGGTTTCTATGAACTGCTTTGCAATGAGAAGTTAGGGCTGGCTAGTTCTTTTTGGTAACACCTTTGTGGCACTATCCATAAAGTGGTTTAGATTGCTAAGCCTTATTTTTCTCTGCCTGTTGTTAAAGTGTGTTAAAATAAAGAGTTATTTTCTGTTAATAATAAAGCTTGGTGTGAATTTTATCCCAAGTAGCTGTCAGTCAGATAAATCAGTCATCATGGCAGTCTAATTGGGAGTTTATATTCCTTGTTATGGCTTGTGAAACAGTGGGACAAAATTATTGGTGTAACCCTCCTAGTTAAATCAAGACAGTGGTTATAGTTATAGTTTTGCCAGGGATCAGTTAAGTTAGTGGATCATTAGGTTGGGTTGGAGTTTGATTGTGGGGGGTGTAGGGTGATTGTTGGTCCAGTTGCCCTGTTCAATCACCAAGTTAGACCAGAAATTAACCAGCGCAGCACTCTTGGTACATCTCCAAGTAAGTTGCATATATCTGTCTCTGACAGAGCTCGGGCCTGAAGATATTATGTCTCAGGGCAGCAGAAAACAGTCTATCAGAAAAGTTTCAAATTCCTTGGCAATTTCAGCACATGTGTGCACAGCAGGATATCCACAGGTTCCTGATACACATCTCCCACTCACATCCCTTCTCCAGAGTTTTGTCAAAACCATCGTTAAAACAAACATTGAGATATGAAGAATCAAGCTTTTCTTTAGTTATTTTTTCTCATGAATGACAAATAGATCCTAACAACACATTTTAAATAATCTATCATCTCAACTCCTGTTCCTTGAATGAAAGGCTCACCTTGTAACCGTCTTCCAGCTGCACAATCCAATCAGGCTTATTTACCCGAAATGTGAAATTTTGTGCTCCTAAGATGCTGCTTGGCCTGCTGTGTTCATCCAGCTCTACATTTTGTTATCCCGGCTTCTCCAGCATCTGCAGTTCCCATTATTTCAGGGTTATTTAGAGCACAATGATGCTTTTACTTAATATGATCATTTGAACACTGGAAAGTGCAGCATAATGTATAAAAATATGCCTCTTGCCATTCTTGACTAAAGTTTAAAAAACATTTCCCACAATAATACGATAAAACTGAAGACATGTGTCACAAATGAAGTGTGAAAGAGAGCTCTGAAGGTGAAGGATGTGAGCGCCTGTCTTGTATGTGGGAGGAGTGACCTTTGTCATTGTTCTTGTGAATCAGTTTGGCATTGTGCTCATGTAAAAAATAAATTTTACCAGTACGAAAAATAACAGTTACACAACCAAGTTAAAGCTCCATTAGTACTGTGATTGAAATTCACACAATCTTTAATTTCGGTCTTCCTGCGTTATTACATTTACAGGCTGAAGCAAAATAAGAATCATTCACAGTCAACAGAGGGAGCCATTTACCACACCGCAAATTAAGTCATTGGACTGAGTCCTACATATTTTGACTATATCCAAATTCAGTATACTTCTTTGGAAGCTTTGAGGCTGTGAGGCCTAGTTATTTCTTACTGAAGTCGCCTCATTAATTACCTACCATGACCCTGTGGCATCTCTGATGCCCAATTTCTGCCCCATCTTACCGCGTACCATTCCCTGAACAACTTGCCACTCAGCGGAAAGTCTCAACTGGCATCCTTTGTGCCCATGTCACCTTTAAAAGCCAGTTGTGCACCCAGATAAACCGTGTCAGTATGGAGCTGCCCTGCTGAGTTGAAGATATTTTCCCCAGACATTGCAGACAGGAGGAAACTGGCACCCTGCTTTGTGGGCAGGGTCTTGAAACTTCTGCTGGGTGGTTTGGTGCTGATGTGGGACTTTATCCTCTCCCAGGATCAGCAATGGAGGCCGTAAAGCCAGGCCACATCATGACAGCCTGACACAAGTTTGCCACCAAGTCTAGTGGACTCTTGGTGGTCTGGAAGACTGCCAAGACTGTGGGAAGAAGGTCAACGACCGTCTCCACTCCATCAGCATGAGTTCCTCCATTTTCTCTCTGATATTTCACACTTTGCCCATGTTACTGTAACAACTTCCCCCCAAGGCTCATGTTCTGTCATTCACACCATTGCCTGCAACATCTTCCTTCACCTAGCTGCAGCTTTACAATGATTGTTGCTGGAAGAGGACAAGGTGCAACGTTGAAGTACGGAAACATCCTGCAAACAAATTGAAGATGCAACATGTAGGTTCTTAAAGGTTCGCGCATGTCAGAAGCAAATGTCCATTTGTGTGGGGTGCATGTAGCAATGCCCATGAAGAACACCGTGAAATATTCATTTTCTGAAGAAGGGCCTCGACCTAAAATGTCAGCTTTCCTGCTCCTCAGATGCTGCTCGGCCTGCTGTGTTCACCCAGTTCTATACCCTATTATCTCAGATTCTCCAGCATCGGCAGTTCTTACTATCTCTGAAATATTGGTGCCTGGATACAATAGAAAGGTAGTTCAGGGCCAGCAGTGAACCGAACCTATCAGGTGTTTAGTACGGTTTTCCCACTGTTGAGCTTGTTTGAACAGATTACTAAGGTGGGAATCTGAATGTCAGATAATTATGCAAGCCAATTTAACAGGTTAGGTTGTCCTGACAAATACTTGGAAAGAATTTAACAAATTCTCATTATTGTTAGACCACAAAGTTTTAGTTGGTTAAATTATAGCAGCCTCACATTTACAATTGGAATCTCAAACTTTAGATCTACATATCCATGACTATGATTTCTGGATCTGGATAACTGAAGACGGTCTTTTCCTTTCAACTCATAGTCAGCAAACAGATGAATATCATTTCAGACCTCCTTAATTTTGAGAAATCCTTTAAGATGTCCTGAGCAACTCATTATTCCTGCTTTACTTCCTTCTGCCACATGTAGTGTGCAGTTCCCAAATAACATAAGCAGAAGCGCCACCTGTGTGATTTTTCAGAAAATAGAGTTGGAGCCTCTTAAATATGATTACAGGTTTGCAAGTACATCAAACAAACATTTGATCAACAAAGCAAATTGTTTTGTTATGGTGAAGTACCAGAGAGAGCTTAAGTAAGTGTTTAGTACCAGTAACAGGACAAATTAAGTAGCCAGAAATATAATGATCATTTTATTTTGTTTTTTGTTGTTCTTTATGCTTTTCTTGGTTTCCCAATGATTTTCTGCTTCTCTGAGAAGCCTGATGGAGGTAGGCTCACTTGAGGTATTGGATAAATATTTAAATAGAAACAAATCTGCAGGGTTATGGAAAACAGGCTTGATATTGAAAGCTAATCAAATAGGTCAGGGAGTCATGATAGACTGAATGGTCTTCTTATGCACTGTAATGATTCTATGATTCTGCACAATATGTATCTGAATTCATCGTTGTCAGTTAGACATGTGTTAAAAGGAGAAGGAGGTAGATGGTTTGATGGTAGATTTAATCTAATCAAAGGCACTGGCATGAACTTATTGAGTCAAATCTTCTGTTTCTTTTCCATAAATCCTAAGTAGTGCCAGGTTTGGCAAACACCTTAAATACCCTCCACAGGTGTAAAATTGTCTTACCTTGACCTGGTTTTCTTTTCATCTAGGAGATGTGGTTTTACCTAGGTGTCATGTACTCATCGCCATCTCACAAGACAGTCATAGAACTAATGGCAATTTAGTTGCCTGCACTCTTATAGAGGAGAAAAAGGAGTGTGATGCAGAAAGACTAGCAGAAATATTTTCCTCCAGCTCATAATATGATTTACCCAATGACTTCCAAAAGCTCCTTGCTGTGTTTGTCTGTCAATTAGATGACCGAATTGTGAAATTATTCATCCAGTAATAAAATGGAAACAGAGTGAAGATATTATGTTTATGGGAATGATACATATCTTGATAAATCTGGTTAGCTTTACAGTTATGGAAGAGCAAGCTAGTTATATTGCATTTGTAGTCGTTCTAGATTTCTCCTGAAAACATGCACAAGACATCCTTGTAGTTAAAGCACAACACCTGCCATGTGAGTACATTTCCAAGCAACATGTTTAAGAAAGGTACAGAGAAAAGCCACTTTGTGTCAGATCTGAAAGGCTTCTCCTGAAAGATAGTCTGTGAAATTTTAAGTGCAGAGAATCCGCATGTTCTCATATGCGGCAGGCTAAATAAAGCTTTTTTTTCAATTTTAACAATGGAGATTATGAGATAATTTGTTATAAATGATTACAACAATGAAGGGGTTGAATAGATATAAACACCGTGAATCTCTTGATTTGGGATTATAAGTGAGTGGACATTGATGTAGAATATAAAGAATACACAGTATTTAGGACAAAGTGGTTGAAACATTTGACACAGAGGATTGCACACAGTTGGTGGTAGAAGTACAAACAATGTCAACATTTAGGAATAGCTTAGATGCAAGTGATGGGAACAGGGCTCGTTTATAGCTGGATATATAATGTATACACAGAATAAGGAACCACCATACAGACTGGAAATTTAATCAGATTAATCACAAGTTGACACAATATTAAAGAAAGGAAACAGCATTCAGACAAATGTTTCATGCAAAGATCAAGGATGATTATTGAACAGACTATGGAGAAAGAGCAGAATGTTGTGTTCAGACATAAATTTTAAACTGAATTTGCATGTGGCTTTGAAACATCTCCATTATCACTTGCTGCTGTACAGACCATTGGAAAGGAACGTTACAGCTGTCACTCAGAGATAGTAGGAACTCTCGATGCTGGAGTCTGAGATAATAAGGTCTGGAGCTGGATGAACACAGCAGGCCAGGCGGCATCAGTGGATCAGGAAAGCTTTCCTGCTATTCTGATCTGCAGTGTTCCTTCAGCTCCAGGCCTTGTTATAGCTGTCCCTCCAAGAACATTTATAACCTCTACATCAAACAATTCAAACTAGGATTCAGGGTCCACGCTTATTCAAAGTTTTTTTTAGTTTCTCTGGCTGTTAGTGAGTAAAAACTATCAGGTATTATTACCTTTTTCTACCAGGTTCTAGCCTTCATTAGCTGATGATCTTGCTTATGTATTTTGTGGGCTAATTTTTAAAAAATGAGGAAAGAGAACTAAAGCAATCTGAGAACAACTTAGCTGTATCATGATCAAGAATATTATTTATGTTGAAAGCAAATAAGACTGTTTCTCTGTAATCCCCTTGTGCGGCCCCTGCTGACAGTGTTGATTCAGAACTCACTTTTCAACAGTATGTGACCTTGCAAACTTCTCCATTAATCTTAGAGTGCTGCAGTTTTAGCAGCTTCTGGGTACAAAATCCATCATCCCCCTCAAAGGAAAGTTTTCCACATGCCTTCTTGACCGCCTTGTCTTCCTGACCTGTAACTTTCAATGAGTTATACATATGAACTCTGGGGCTTCTTTGTCCTTTTACACTTTTCTGAATCTTGCCATTTATTGTGTATTTCCTGGTCTTGCCATTTCCAGGTGTTTTACCACATACTTCTGTCAATTACATTTCATTTGCTTTTTCTCTGCTTGAAATGTTTACAAAACATTTGCAAGATCTTTAGTAGTACAGAAGATCAACAGAATCTTGGTGTGCATGTCCATAGATTCTTAAAGGCAACAGGACAGGTGGAGAGGCTGGCTAAGAAGGCATGTGCAATGCTTGCCTTTATTAGACAAGGTATACTGCAGGATTCAAGAATTTGGATGTTATGATAGACCTCATTAATTGTTAGGCCATAGCTGGCATACTATATGTAGTTCTGGCATTGTACTATATGTGATTGCACTACAGAGGTTGCAGAGGAAGCTCACCACGACTTTGTCTGGGTTGGACTATTTGGGGATAGATTACATCAAGCCCGGTCTTTTTTCCTCAGACCTGAGGAGGCTGAGGGAGACCTAACTGAGGTGTACAAAATGATGAAGGGGACAGTCAGGATCTTTTCGCCTTCGGTGAGAGATCAATTAATACGGGGTGTAGATTTAAGGTAAGGGACAAGAGGGAGAAAGATAATTTAAGGAGGAACCTTTTCACACAGAGGGCTCTTGGTATTTTGGACTCACTGCCTGAAAGGATGAGATTATAACCTTTAAGTACTATTTAGGTGATCATTTGAAGCACCTTGGCATAAAAGTGCTGGGAAATGGGATGAGAGTTGATAGCTACTTCATGTGAACACAATGGGCCAAAGTTTTATAAAGTTGTAAGAAGTCTTCCTTGCTCCTATATTCCGCACCCTGGCTAAAGAAGGCAAGCATCCTGAATGTCTTACTTACCATCCTGTCTATCTGTGCCGATACCTTTAGGGACCCGTGGACTTGTACACCAAGGCCCCTCTGCTAAAATGCCTTGCCTCGCACTTATTGGGATTAAATTCTATCTGCCATTCCTCTGCCCAGTTTACCAACTGATCAATATCAGGCTGTAGCGTCAGAACATCTTCTTCCCTATCAACAGAATCACAAATGTTCGTGTCATCTGAAAGCTTACTGATTATACCTTCTGCATTCAGCTTGAAAATAAAGACAAGCCAACATTTCAAACAGATTTCAGGTTCTTTTTAATTTACATGTAACAAAAAGAGATAAACATAGGTGCAAACTATACAAGGCAAAGTAAAATAACAATGATTTACATTTAACGTCATGTACTTTTGGACGGGAACTAAGTAATGTTCAAGTATTGAGGAGACAAAAACTAAAACAAAATGTGTCAGGTACCTCCATTTGACAACAGCTTTTTCAAAACAGAAGACTAATGGGAAATATGTTTTTAAACAGGAAAGTTCCAACTCTTAATGTCTTTCTCACTCTCTGAACTTCATTCTCACTGCTGCTGCAAGCTGTTTTGGGTAAGTAGCACTATCTTACTGCATAAAGAAAGGGACTATGATAAATTACAGCAAGCGATGTTGCAGTGACTCCCTGCATGACTGATATCCCACATCGAGGGAAACAAACTCGTCCTGCTGGTACACAGTGACTAGTTATATCCACATGTGCGCAGAAGCAGGCACTGTAATCAGTGTGTATCAGGTGCAGCCACTTGAAGCTAAGCTTGTATGTAAATGTGGCCAGGAGACACCTCACTTGCCAAGCTGGTACTGCTGATAGCCTGAAGCAGTTCGAGAAGGAACCAGTAGCCATTGATCATTACCAGAACCAGTAGCTTGGCAGTGAATGCAGCAGGCAGCTGGGTCTGAGTTGTGACATCAGTGGAGCCCAAGATGGGGTTAACTGATAGTTTGCTTGGGCCAACTCCTGGTCTTGGTTCTAGTGGAGATTTTTTAGACTTATTGAGACTTTCTTCCTAGCTTTGACTGAATTGGAAGATGAAAAGTGGAGAAAGTCCAAACAAACATGACAAGAGTCAAGTTCCATGATCCAATAGTTGGAATTCCTCCAAATGGCAGAAATATCTCTTTCCCATGGAGCTGCTATTGCATCTTTCTTGCCAGTGGACTGAGATATAATCAATGCTGTTAGCTTTGTAAAAACAGCTTTTGGATTTATTCTCACAGTAGAGAATTTTTGCTCCCAGATATCCCAGGATGGATTCATATCATATGACCAGATTATCCATGAACTGGGATTCTGCCTATTCAGATTACAGTTGAACATTTGCTTACAGGTCCCCACTATCTAAGAAGATGGTTCAAGAATAATAGTAGCACTCTCCATTGTGTTATTTCTGTTCGGAATGAAGTACACAGACAGCTGTTTATCTTTTGAACAACAGGAACTATGTAAGAAGGAATACAAGAATTTCACATATTTGGATGTTTTACTGCCTGAACAGGACTTGAATATCACCAAAGAGAAAATAATACCAGACCAACCTTTGACTGATCACCCAATTTTCTCCATTTTAATCCCCTTAACCCTATACCTTTCCCACCTGCTGGAGTGGAGTTTAAAAAATTAACAGCAGAGGGAGCAAATTACTTTAGTTACAAATGCTCAAAAGTTACAAATGCTGACCACGTGGTTGAGAATTTGGTATTTTTGTGACATATATATCAAGTACAACAAGAAATTGGAAAATGCATAGCACCTAGGGTACACACCTCTTTGAAAAGCGATTGTAAAGGTGTTACAGATTTCATAATGGAGTCTGCTGTTAAACAATAAAAGAGACAATTATATTAAAAGGTTTGGGCTGTATAGTAGGAAATAATGTACGGGGCTAAATTACATGGAACCCTGCAGGGAACATATTAGATTATGCTGCCCTGATTGCAAAACACACCAAAAAAAAATTGGAGTTCAAAATAGTCAAATTCTGAATCAGTAAAGTAAATCTTTGAACAATATTTCACCCCAACATCTTCCTTTGAAATCCAAAAGCTTTGTACATAATTTTATGATTTAATATAGAATTGACTGATCTAATTATGTGTACTTAATTACCATTTACCACATTATGAACCAAAGATAAAAACAGAATATTTTTATTATGAGCCACTCATGAATGTCATCTTTGGTAAAACCGGTTCGGTCATGAAATCTTTTTTAAAAACTCACAGATGAAATACATGGTGAGATGGCATTCCACATCATTCCAGCCTCCATCACTTACAATTTCTACACAGTCCTCACCTCCAAACGCATTGTTGGGTTCTCCTGGTCTCCAATGACTATAATCCTGGAGAGGGGTAGCATCAGTATACATGAATTGTCTTTCCTTTTCTAGGTCATTCACCCCAATGAACACTCGCGATAAACCGGTCTTGTTCACATAGGCAGCAATCAGTGTGTTTGTTTCTTCATCCTTTGGCATTGCTAGCGTCCCTCCTCTGTCTTGGCAGTGCACAAGTGCAGCATTGTAATTCTTCCCTTCTTTCACAATGAGGTAAAATTTCTCTGCTGTCTCTTTAATGCCTGCTATTACTGTGGAGAATAAAGCAGAGAAGCTGTGTAACAGGGGCCAGGAGTTGTGACTGCTTTGTGTCCACAGTTTGCAAGTTCAAAGAAGAACCAGTGAGAAGAATAGATTATTTAGGCAACAAGTTATAATGATCTGGAAAGCATTGTCGGAAAGGTTCGTGGAAATCAATTCCGCAGTAACTTTCAATGCTGTTTGTGCTACCTCTGTACAAATTAGTTGCTCCATTTCTTTATAATGCAAAATGCCCACGCTTCAAAAATATTTAGTGGCAGAGACTCAGAATGCACTGTGCTGCAAAGTGCTAAATAAATCCCTGTTTATTGTTTCTTCTCACCCTTACTTGAAAAATAAGATATTTTCCCCCCCCTCAGGTTTTCCACTACAACCTCCCCCAACATCACAATAGTTCATTAGTTTACAATAGTAAATACTTTGGATGAGAGATGTAATCATGTATATTCATAGTACTTCCTAATAACTGGCACAAATTGCCTCTCTGCAGGTTAGTTCCAATTGAATTGATGCAATGGGTTTTCCCACCTGTCACTTTCAGAGAAAGTGATTTAATTAAGTTCCAGCAAAAAAACTAAATTACATCAACTTGTTTACCTCAGGTGATTTAACAAACATTCTTTTACAGTCCATTTGACTGTGACCCGTTAATGTATTTGGCATATGCAGTGCAAATTTGTGTGGGAAACTAGTTAAAACTAGCAATGTTTCTTCTGTGGAAGAAAATTATGTTTCTGCAGTGGTAGAATACAATGAATCAGAATTTGCCGCCAGAATAACGCTGAGGCTATTAGCGCTCGGTTATTGAGAAGTAATTTGATCAGCAGCTTGCAGCAACCAGGCCTACAGTTAAGTGTAGAAATCAGGATGCTGCTGGCCAGGCTGTCCTGCTCACACCCCAGGGTATGTTTTGTTGGTTTGAGAGATGTTTCATTGAAAGGGAAACTTGGCATTAAGCTACACATAAAGTTGTTGAACTTCCATTTCATTTAATTTCATTGGAAATTATCTACTAAGTTTACCAAGAACATTAATGTTGACTAGATTAGAAAGCCCAAAGATGTGGTAAATCGTAATTATTGCCACATGGTCTCTCTGGCACTGGAAATTTACAATAGAGCCTTATTCTGTCAGATGTTAATTAATGTTGGAGAGTTGAATGAACTAACATGCTTTACTTTCTCCTTCTATCTCCTTGGGTGCAATTTAGTGAAACCTACTTGAGTGAGCATGATCGGAGATAATGGGAACTGCAGATGCTGGAGAATCCAAGATAACAAAGTGTGGAGCTGGATGAACACAGCAGGCCAAGCAGCATCAGAGGAGCACAAACGCTGACGTTTCGGGCCTAGACCCTTCATCAGAGAGGGGGATGGGGAGAGGGTTCTGGAATAAATAGGGAGACAGGGGGAGGCGGACCGAAGATGGAGAGAAAAGAAGATAGGTGGAGAGGAGAGTATAGGTGGAGAGGTAGGGAGGGGATAGGTCAGTCCAGGGAAGACGGACAGGCCAAGGAGGAGGGGTGAGGTTAGTAGGTAGGAAATGGAGGTGTGGCTTGAGGTGGGAGGAGGGGATAGGTGAGAGGAAGAACCGGTTAGGGAGGCGGGGACAATCTGGGCTGTTTTTGGGATGCAGTGGGGGGAGGGGAGATTTTGATGCTTATGAAGTCCACATTGATACCATTGGGCTGCAGGGTTCCCAGGCGGAATATGAGTTGCTGTTCCTGCAACCTTCGGGTGGCATCATTGTGGGACTGGAGGAGGCCCATGATGGACATGTCGTCTAAGGAATGGGAGGGGGAGTGGAAATGGTTTGCGACCGGGAGGTGCAGTTGTTTATTACGAACCGAGTGGAGGTGTTCTGTAAAGCGGTGCCCAAGCCTCCGCTTGGTTTCCCCAATGTAGAGGAAGCCACACTGGGTACAGCAGATACAGTATACCACATTGGCAGATGTGCAGGTGAACATCTGCTTAATATGGAAAGTCATCTTGGGGCCTGGGATGGGGTTGCGGGAGGAGGTGTGGGGGCAAGTGTAGCACTTCCTGCGGTTGTAGGGGACGTTGCTAGGTGTGGTGGGGTTGGAGGGGAGTGTGGAGCGTATAAGGGAGTCACGGAGTGAGTGGTCTCTCCGGAAGGCAGACAAGGGTGGGGATGGAAAAATGTCTTGGGTGGTGGGGTCGGATTGTAGATAACGGAAGTGTCAGAGGATGATGCGTTGTATCCGGAGGTTGGTGGGATGGTATGTGAGAACAAGGGGGATCCTCTTAGTGCAGTGGTGGCAGGGGCGGGGTTTGAGGGATGTGTTGCAGGAAGTGCGGGAGATGTGGTCAAGGGTGTTCTCGACCACTGCAAGGGGAAAGTTGCGGTCCTTGAAGAACGTGGACATCTGGGATGTGTGGGAGTGGAATGCCTCATCCTGAGAGCAGATGTGGCAGAGGCGGAGGAGTTGGGAATAGGGGATGGAATTTTTGCAGGAGGGTGGGTGGGAGGAGGTGTATTCTAGGTAGCTGTGGGAGTCGGTGGGCTTGAAATGGACATCAGTTTCTAGCTGGTTACCTGAGATGGAGACTGAGAGGCCCAGGAAGGTGAGAGATGTGTTGGAGATGGCCCAGGTGAACTTGAGGTTGGGGTGGAAGGTGTTGGTGAAGTGGATGAACTGTTCGAGCTCCTCTTGGGAGCAAGAGGCGGCACCGATACAGTCATCAATGTACCGGAGGAAGAGGTGGGGTTTGGGGCCTGTGTAGGTGCGGCAGAGGGACTGTTCCACGTAACCTACAAAGAGGCAGGCATAGCTTGGGCCCATGCGGGTACCCATGGCCACCCCCTTTGTCTGTTCCTACACACTTTGTTGTCTTGAGTGAGCATGATGTCAGGTGGGACTGGAAAATTGCCCAAATCTAGAAACAGTGAATTATTTCACAGTGAAGAAGCACCTAGGGCTTCCACTCATTGTTCAGCCAATTGGCGGCATTCTTATCACCAGAAGTAACTTCCTCCCTTATCATTTTCAATTTTCTCTCTTTTCTTTCTATACAGTGTTTTACATTGAATTAAATATTTTAACTTATACTTCCTTATTTCGACTCTTTGATTGCCAGGTTGTACCTATTAGTTTGACACACCAGGGCAATTTCAGCTCCAAGAAGTTGTCATCAGCGCATTCACACTCTTTTGGTTTGAGCTATCCTGTATGCCTTTATGGAGGATTCACTGGCACATGCACATAGGATCCGTTAAAAGTAAGTAGCATGATAATGCCAGTCAGTGTAGCATTGAGAAGTACACCATCATTGCCATGTTGGAGTTCAGCACGTCAATAATTCCTTCTCTCAAAGATGCATAACATTCCTTGATATGAAGGCTGCATTTGACTAAGTATGGCATCAAGGAGCTGCAGCAAAATTGTAGACCATGAAAATTGCAGAGAAATCTCTTAATTGTAATGGTGGAACAGAGGATCTGCTGGCTGTAAGTTCACAGATTAAACACAATTCTGTTGTTTCTGTGAGACAGTGGGAACTGCCGATGCTGGAGTCAGAAATAACACAGTGTGGAGCTGGAGGAACACAGCAGGCCAGGCAGCGTCAGTGGAGCAGGAAAGTTGATGTTTCGGTTTGGGAGTCTTCTTCAGAAAAGTTGTGTGACGCCCTGAGGTCGCATAAGGCTCTATATAAATGCACTCCCCTCCAACCCTACCACACCCGGCACCTTCCCCTGCAACCGCAGGAAGTGCTACATTTGCCCCCACACCTCCTCCCTCACCTCTATCTCAGGCCCCAAGATGACCTTCCATATCAAGCAGATGTTCACCTGCACATCTGCCAATGTGGTATATTGTATCCATTGTACCTGGTGTGGCTTCCACTACATTGGGGAAACCAAGCGGAGGCTTGGGGACCGCTTTGCAGAACACCTCCACTCGGTTCGCAACAAACAACTGCACCTCCCAGTCGCGAACAATTTCAACTCCCCCTCCCATTCTTTAGATGACATGTCCATCATGGGCCTCCTGCAGTGCCACAATGATGCCACCCGAAGGTTGCAAGAACAGCAATTCATATTCCGCTTGGGAACCCTGCAGCCATATGGTATCAATGTGGACTTCACCAGTTTCAAAATCTCCCCTTACCCCACTGCACCACACAACCAGCCCAGCCTGTCTCTGCTTCCCTATCCTGTTCTTCCTCTCACCTATCCCTTCCTCCCACCCCAAGCTGCACCTCCATTTCCTATCTACCCTCTCATCCTGCCTCCTTGACTTGTCCGTCTTCCCTGGACTGACCTATCCCCTCCCTACCTCCCCACCTATCTTCTTTTCTCTCCATCTTCGGTCCGCCTCCCCCTCTCTCCCTATTTATTCCAGAACCCTCACCCCATCCCCCTCTCTGATGAAGGGTCTAGGCCCGAAACATCAGCTTTTGTGCTCCTGAGATGCTGCTTGGCCTGCTGTGTTCATCCAGCTCCACACTTTATTATCTTAGCAGCTATGTCCTTCGGGATGTGCCACTACAGTCTGTAGTGGTGCTACCAAATCACGTTTGGTGATTGACTTTGCAGTCCTCCATCCAGAATACATTCTGTGCACTTGTCACCCTTAGTCTTCTCCAACAAGTGTGTTCAGCATAGAGGAAAATAGATTCATGAGCTTTAAGATGGCCATCTGCAGGAGGGTTCATTGCCAATGTTTGACATGATGCCATGAGTTTTCCTGGGGTCCAGAGTAAATCTTGAGGACACCCAGAGCAACTCCTTCTTGATAGAATATCATTTTGCTATTGTCTCTTGTTAGGCCTGTGCAGTTGGTTGGAACAGGACATATGAAGGAATGAAATGACAGTGTTGTCTGGGATATTATCTACAAGTCTGGCTGCATGCCTATGACTATGTCAGGCTGTTGCTCAGCTAGTCTGTGAAACAGTTTCCCTGTTTTTTGCACAAGCTCCTGGGGCAGCATGGAGCCTGGCTCAGTGGTTAACATGGCAGCCCCTCAGTGACAGGAACCCAATCCCAGTCATGGGTGACTGTCTGTGTGGAGTTTGGACATTTTCCCCACGTCTCCATGGGTTTCGTCCAGGTGCTCCCATTTCTTCCCACAGTCCAAACATATGCTGGTTAGATGGATTAGCCATGGTAAAATGCTTTTGCTGTGCAGACCGGGTGAATTAGCCATGGTAAATGTGGGGTTACAGGGATATGGGGAGGGGGTGGGATGTTCTTTGGAGGGTCAATACAGACTCAGGCTGAATGGCCTCTATTTACATTATAGGGATTCTGTGATATTAGTGAGGAGGACTTTGCAGATGGACAGGGCTTTATGTGCCATTGCTGTTTCTGGTGCCTTGGGTGGTTCTAGGTGGTTTGTTCGGCTTCATTCCCTGTACCAGACTTTGTAGCAGTTAGGTACAACTAAGAGGCTTGCTAGGCCATTCCAGGGAGCACTTAATACTCAGCCAAACTTTTGTGGATTCGGAGTCATGTTAGCAAGGCCAGATTAGGATGACAGAGTTTCTTTCCACAAATTTTCAGATACGAAGGTTGTTTTGTCTCGCTGTATTCAAGTATAAATTTTGATCTAATTGAAAATCCCCTCAATTATTCTTGTTCATAGACATAAACAAGAATACCCATTCCATGAGCAACTGCTTCAATTCAACTTAAAAGTAAAATTACCTACCATTCTTTACAAAGCGCATTGTATTGTTCAAACGAGCAATGTTGATATCCATCTGACCTACAATTTTCCGGTATCTTCCACAGTCACAGAAGCTACCTATTAAGTGACCAGAAAACAGATGGAAATGAAGTTGCCTTGGCCAGAATAAACATCCTTTGTTAGTCTGATAACTATTTATGACTGTAGCACAAAAGGATTCACTGTCTAATTATTAGGAAATCTACAATATGGAGCAATTTTGTAATAATATATTAAATAAGACCTCCATAGATATCAGAAATAGATATCAGAGGCATTGCAACTCTAAAGAATGTATTGATTTGTTAGTGTTGGTCAGTTATTGCTGATCACTAATATGCTGTTGAAATACATAAAGTAAATTTAAAGTTAATATTAGAATAGAGCTGGAAACTGCTTAAAATATTAGGTGAAGCTGTTTAAGTTGAATATTCTGCAGTGGTTCAGAACCCAACATTTAGCAATTTGCATTACTGTCCAGTTTCCTACTCTTTGCATGATTTTATGGGGATTGGCCATAGTTTGCTTTCTTATAAAGTTTGCAATAATGTTCCAGATCTGCCTCATCAATAACATTCATATATTCATATTTACAGGATTGTTGATTTTCACGGATGTGCAGAAATAATTGCAGCTGTACTGATAGTAACCGAATTATAGGATTACTTTTCAGGGATAGCAGCGAACAGGAAAACAGTTTGACATAGAGCCTCTGGAATGAAATTCAATCCAGGCTAATGAGATCTGTGCAAAAACAAAGTTGCTGGAAAAGCTCAGCAGGTCTGGCAGCATCTGTCGAGGAGAAAACAAGAGTTAACGTTTCGGGTCTGGTGACCCTTACTCTGAACTGAGGTTCTGACAAAGGGTCACCGGACCCGAAACATTAACTCTGTTTTCTCCTCCACAGATGCTGCCAGACCTGCTGAGCTTTTCCAGCAACTTTGTTTTTGCTCCTGATTTACAGCATCCACAGTTCTTTTGGTTTTTATTTAATGAGATCTGTAGCTCCATTGCCAGTTGTAATGTGATACCCTATGTTGAATTAAATACATAAAACCGGCCTTTTGGCCCATGAAGTCTGTGTGAGTCCGAAGAGAAGCAGTTTCTATCCAGTTACTTGTAGTCATATATTCATTGCACCAAGCTGTCAAATTGGCATGTAATTGTCAGCATCACTCAGGTGAGGGTGAGGGAAGGAACAAGTCAGGCTCGGTGATCCCAGAGACAGTTTGGACGCAGCCGTGAAGGTGGAAAAATGCTGAATTGGGCTGGTTTGAAGTTCTGCCTCGGTTCTTTTAGATTTTGTCCTACTTGTATTCAAGGTCTTTAGTTCCCAGTCCTCATCCCTCATACCACGTCTCCTCCACCCACTCCCCATACCTGCATTCCTTTTACATCCTCACCAGAACCCCTCCACACCATCATCATGGCCCCATCCCTTCATGTCATCCCATGCCCTCACACTCCTTCCATGTCTCCCTGCCCACTCATGCTCACTCAGTCAGTGTCAACTATAAAATCCAACAAGCCACATAATAGCAACGCCTAGTTTTGAAATGTGCTTAAGAAAATACCCATTTCAAAATCTGTTTTGCAAACCTGCTCCTTTGTCAACTCCATAAAGGTATCAAAGCAACGACAATATCAATGGCAGAAGCTTTTCTCATATCACAGCTCTTAATCTTGTACAAGTTAACATATAGACTTAACAACATAACTTGCTATAACCTTGAAAAGCTGTCATTTAATCAAAGCAGACACTCCACTTGCATCTGTGAAAACACCCAATCTTGATCCGATCCATTAGTAAGTGTTGGAGCTCAGTCAAGCTGTCATTGTAAGGCTGCCTTGAGAAATAGATGTATGGCTTTCTTTTTCTATTAGGACAATTTGCAGAGGCAGTGGAAGGGTGAAGAGAGATCGCAATAAGCAGTATCAGCTTAAATGGGAAAGCTGGCCCCATGTCTGCAGAGAATATCGTCAGGAGCAGCACAGAAATCAGGAAGAAAAGGTTGCCTTGAGGTTCTGCCGAGGGCACGATATGCTGATGGTTATAGAAGTAATCTTCGGAGATTATGTTGCTATCTGACTGAATGGGTGCTACAGTCTGTAGTAAAGCAGTATAACAAAAGCAACACTTTGAAGGAGATGTCAAAGGATACAGGGTAGGCAAGGTGAATGGAGAGAAATAATGCACCATGGTTCTGGTGAATGTCGATCTAAAATTTTGTTAGATCACATTGCTGTGTACTGCATGGTTGTGTACCCAATTGACAGGATTCAGGCGGGGTTTGGCATGGAAATGGCATCAGTTTTGGGTTCTCATATCATATTATGTGGGGCTTGGGTCACTTATGCCATTGGCTCGATGGCACATGGACTGCAGTAGTCAGGAAAGCAGTTTACTACCAGCTTCTCAAGCGTTTAGGGACGGGTAACATATGCTACTCCCCACCCTACCCCCAACCACCAGTCATGTCCACATCCCACAACTGAATAGAACATCACATATTTTAGAAATCAGAGTCAATACCTGATTCACCTTTCAATCCAGGAGGTCCTGGGTAACCTTTATTTCCTTTATCACCTAAATTATAATTCAAAATGAGTTAGAATCTTAGATCACAGACAGATGACTAGTTTTTAACCACTTGTACAGTATTATGTTATTTTAAAATCAAAATAAAATTACAGTTTTCTGTGGGGTATACAGCCATGCTTCATCTTCATCAAACTGAAATCATATGTTGATGAAAATGATGTATTGCTATGTGATTTTGCATGAATAATTGTAAGACATGTTCATAAGCGAACAAGGGTAGATATGACAAATTGTCCTTTATTATAATGCTTGCATCGATCTATTATCTTGAAAGTACCATCCAACAAATACTTTTACTCATACCTGACATTTTGTTCAAAAAGTTCAAACTTATGTTTGGATAGTTTAGGTTTGAACAGCACTTCTGATGATCTTAATGAGCAAGTTGATTTTTTAAGGGCAGTCACTTTCCGCCCAATGTGTTCGAAAGTTTAAAAGACAGTTAAAGTATACAATATTAATCAGTTTTAAGAAATGTAGCCTATTACTTGCAGCCAGTATAACATGCTTGAAACTACTTATTAGTAAACTACAACTACTATATCTAAGCACAACGGGAGAAATATACGACACCACAAAAATGTGCTCATTATGTGAAAATGAACAATTTATAAGGTTTATACCTGTACCTTTAATTATAGTGTGTCAATGTCTTCACTGACAAGAGACGGCACGGTGGCTCAGTGGTTAGCACTGCTGCCTCACTGCACCAGGGACTTGGGTTCAATTCTACTCCTCCACCCTCTGTGTGGAGTTTGCACATTCTCCCTGTGTCTGCATGGGTTTCTTCTGGGTTAACAAAGTGTGGAGCTGGATGAACACTGCAGGCTAAGCAGCATCTTAGGAGCACAAAAGCTGATGCTTTGGAAATGTCAGCTTTTGTGCTCCTCAGATGCTGCTTGGCCCACTGTGTTCATCCAGCTCCACACTTTGTCATCTCGGATTCTCCAGCATCTGCAGTTCCAATTATCTCTGGATTTCTTCTGGGTGCTCTGTTTCCTCCCACAGTCCAAAGATGTGCAGGTTAGGTGGATTGGCCATGCTAAATTGCCCCTAGTATTCAAGGGGTGTGTGGATTAGGTGGGTTTATAGGGTGATGCTCTGAAGGTCAGTGTGGACTTCTTGGGCCAAAGAGCCTGTTCCCCCCCTATAGGGATTCTATGAACACTGGAGTTCCATCTATAATGTTTACTGCCTGAATTTATGAATGTATCTTTATTACTGGATTATGCAATGTGTGCTGTGTTTTTGGCACTGGTTTATTAATTTTACTTGGTGATAAAACACTGCTTTCATCACAGATAAGGAGCTGGGTTTTTTTTCTGATACTCTTACAATTGTTGCGGCAGAGATACTGCTTTAGCACAACTAGAAATTCTCTGGTCTAACAATGGTGTGGTGTTATGAGAGGTGGCACAATGCAGCAATCTGTCCCCAGGTTGTTTCTGCATCTGCAGACCGAATTGAAATCAGAACAACAGAGAGGAACTGAACTGTTTTCAAACAAATCACAGAAATTATTTTCACCCTGAGGCACAGGAATTAATTTGATTTGTTCCTCTCCATTTATTTAGGTATAAAATTGACTTCTGTCAATTGGATTGACTGGGATGTATGTAAATGTTTGAACCAAAAATATGTACATGGAAATGATGAAATGCAGCACATGCACTTAAATCTCAGATTAAATAAAATACTAGTGTCACTTTTACTGAATATATGTTAATATCATTTCTAATTCACTTCTCTCAGTATCTTTCTATCTGTTCTTGCTTCTCATAGACAGCCTTATTGGATTGGTTCTTGCAACAAAGTGTGACAGTGGTTTGTCCGTTTCTTTTCCTGGATGACTGATCAGGGAACTTCCGCTCTTACCACCTGCCATCAGGCCCTTGTGGGAGGATTTGCAGACTGGTAACCAACATGTTTGCCCGTTGTTATTAGTGCATTCTGAGGCTCAAATGACCTGGCGTGGGACTTGAACCTGGATCTTCTGGCCCAGCAGTAGGGACACTACTATTGCACCACAAGACTGTCCTCTTTCCTCACTAATACCCAAATTAAATGAGGAAAAGAGAATATGAAGCAAAGTTTGTGTTGCTAGAGAATGTTTATGTTTCACTAAAGAAACAGAGAACAAACTCATCCTTACATGATATGGAGTTAGTAAAGCACTGTTCCTTAACCGAACAAATGTAAAGCAATTACTTAAACATTTGCAAAAGGACTTTCATTCCATTATATTCCTCTCTATATATTCTAGTACGTTACATGAGAGATGGTTAATTCACCTCTCCAAAGCCTCCATATTACAAGAAGGACATGGAGGCTTTGGAGAGGGTGCAGAAGAGGTTTACCAGGATGCTGCCTGGATTTGAGGGTATGAGTTATTAGATTAGATTAGATTCCCTACAGTGTGGAAACAGGCCCTTCGGCCCAACAAGTCCACACTGCCCCTTGGAGCATCCCATCCCCCTAAAACCTTCACACCCCCTGAACACTATGGGTAATTTCGCGTGGCTGATCCACCTAGCCTGCACATCTTTGGTCTGTGGGACGAAACTGGAGCACCCACAGGAAACCCATGCAGACACAGGGAGAATGTGCAAACTCCGCACAGACAGTTACCTGAGGCTGGAATTGAACCCAGGTCCCTGGCGCTGTGAGGCTGCAGTGCTAACCACTGTGCCACCGTGCCACCCCAATTATAAGGAGATTATAAGGAGAGTCTAGAAAAACTTGAGTTGTTTTCTCTCGACCGGTGCAGGCTGAGGGGAAACTTGAGAGAAGTCTGTAAAATGATGAAATGTAGAGATAGGGTTGACAGTCAGAATCTTTTATCCCAGAGTTTTAATGTCTAATACAACGGGATGTACAATTAAGGTTAGAAGGGAAAAGTTCAAAGGAGATGTGAGGGGCAAGATTTTTACACAGAGAATTGTAGGAGTCTCAAACTCACTACCGGGGATGTTGTTGGAAGCAGATATAATAGGGGCATTCAAGGGACTGTTAGATAAGCTCATGAATATGCAAGGAAATGGAGGGATGTAGACCAATGGCAGGCAGAAGGGATCACTTTCATTTGGTGTCATGTTTGCCCCAACATCATGGGCCAAAGGGCCTGTTCTTGTGCTGCACAGTTCTATATTACAATTATTTTTGTTTATTCTTCAATAACGTTCCCTGGCATAAACAACTGCCTGAGACATAAAATGGTTGATTACATCTAAACATTGCAATTTAAAGTTCTTGCACTATTCAAACTATAAACATACCTTTTAAACCAACCGGACCTATTTTACCCCTTCGTCCAACTTCTCCATTCTGACCAGGTTCACCAGTCAATCCTTGGTAAAGGTAAAGTTTCAGGTTAATTTGTTAATGTATTACATTGTGGCATAGTTATTGGCACAAGTGGCAAGTATTCTGACAAAAAAGCAGTTCAGTTCATTGTTATATTTCTGAGCAACAAGAAGAATTAAAGGAAGAATTCTTCCAGTTTGATTTAAATGCCAATGATCTTAGATTAAAAACCTTACCCATTGCAATTAATGGCAACCTTTTCTATAGACCTTAAAGTTGCTCTATCAGTATACAAAGCTATATTGCTAAGCTATTCATGGTCAACTCAATTAATCATTAAAATATATGCAGATGTGTCAAGTATAACTAAAATGGTCATGGACAATTTAAGTCTCATTAAATATAATTCCATTGATACAAAACTAAGGTTACAGTTTAGATCCGAAAGAGATTACAATTTGTACTTTCAAAGGATGTGCACATTGCTGATAAGGCTAGAATTTGTTGCCAATTCTTAATTGCCCTTCATTTGCCAAGCCATTTTAGAGTTAACATTGCTGGTACATCTAGAGTCACATATAGACCTGACTGGACATTGACGGCACATTTCGTGCCTAAAGAATATATATTCTAAGATTTTTGACACTGAAAAATATGTAAGCTTTCACTATGTTTGGGAAAAAACCAAGGGTACAATTTAAAAGTACACAGTTAAATGTCAGGGCTGGATTAATCACTAGATTCGTACTCCATTGGATTTTATTCTCTATTAATATAAAGTAGCATTAAAACAGACGACCAGTCTAATAGTCCATAACTAGGCAGTTTTCCATTACTTGTGAAGTTAAAGGGGTCCACTGTAATTCAATTCCTCTACATTGCATTTATGTGTCTGTAAGTGTGTGTGTGTGTGTGTGTGTGTGTGTGTGTGTGTGTGTGTGTGTGTGTGTGTGTGTGTGTGTGTGTGTGTGTGTGTGCATTTGTGCTTCCAAATGTGTGCGTGTGTGTGTGTGTACATGTGTGTGTACGTGTGCGTGTGTGCTTGCGTGCGCGCGTGCGTGTGTGTGCATGTGCATGTGTGTGTGTGTGTGTGTGTGTGCATGTGAGTCTGCATGTGTGTGCGCGCATGTGTGCATGTGCGTGTGTGTATGTGCGTGAGGTGTGGAGGCATATCATCCGCACATCCACCTCAGGACCCAGGCACAACAGGCTTTAACCCGCTGGGCTTCATTTACATTAGCCAGCTCATTCTCAGCAGACTTACGTCACTGCCTATAACAAGAGTGAAAAGTTGAGAGTGTTCGGGCCAACAAATGCAATTCTTACAAGGACACAAATAAAGATTAAAATCACTGATGTCTCAGCTCTAATAGCTGTAGAAAAATACCAAGAAATATGCACATGCAAGATCAGTTAAGACAAGATGAGAAAAAGATGTTTGCTGAAGGAAGATAACGAATAAAGATGTCAACTTCCCCTTGCTTTCCCCAAAACTGAAGAAGAAGTTCATAGTTGTGCTTAGTGACACAATAGACAAAGTAATACAATAGGTGAAGTTGTTTATCTTAATCTCATACAAGAGGAATAGCCCAAATAATAGAAAGTTACCAATGATACATTTTTTTAAGAGTCTGAACTTACATTCCCTAGCTGTAATGTAATTTAACACGCTGAATATAATTTGTTCTACTGCTCTAACAGTACACATTTAAATGTGGAGTTGGGACCAGGATAAGATCAACTATAATGGTGTTAAATGTTGGAGCTGGCTTCCAAGGGTTGAATGCCCACTGCTAATTCTCATGATCCTGGGATGCAAAGTTCTTTAGCAGAGTCAGCCAGACCCATGAACTTTACCACTGTTGTAACAGTTGAACAAACTCCAACAAATGATGAGGCATATTTAGATCCTTACTAGTAATATCAAGGCATTTGATAAGGTTCCCCACGGCAGGCTCATTCATAAAGTCAGGAGGTATGGGATACAGGGTGATTTGGCTGTCTGGATTCAGAATTGGGTGGCTGATAGGAGGCAGAGAGTGGTTGTAGATGGTAAGTATTCTGCCCGGAGGTCAGTGCTAAGTGGTGTCCCACAGGACTCTGTTCTTGGGCCTTTGCTCTTTGTAGTTTTTATAAATGACTTGGATGAAGAGGTCAAGGGGTGGTTTAGTATGTTTGCTGATGACACAAAGGTTGGAGGTGCCGTTGATAGTATCGAGGGCTATTGCAGGCTTCAGCGAGACATTGACAGAATGCAGAGCTGGGCTGAGAAATGGCAGATGGAGTTCAACCTGGATAAATGCAAAGTGATGCATTTTGGAAGGTCGAACTTAAATGCTGAATATAGGATTAAAGGCAGGATTCTCGGCAGTGTGAAGGAACAGCGGGATCTTGGTGTTCAAGTACATAGCTCCCTCAAAATTGCCACCCAGGTGGATAAGGTTGTTAAGAAAGCATATGGTGTTTTGGCTTTCATTAACAGGGGGATCGAGTTTAAGAGCCGCGAGGTTATGCTGCAGCTCTACAAAACCCTGGTGAGACCACACTTGGAATATTGTGTCCAGTTCTAGTCGCCCTATTATAGGAAAGATGTGGAGGCTTTGGAGAGGGTGCAAAGGAGGTTTACCAGGATGCTGCCTGGTCTGGAGGGCTTGTCTTACGAGGAGAGGTTGACTGAGCTCAGACTTTTCTCTCTGGAGAGAAGGAGGAAGAGAGGTGACCTGATCGAGGTGTACAAGGTAATGAGAGTCATGGATAGAGTCGATAGCCAGAGACTTTTCCCCAGGGCAGGATTGACTACCACGAGGGGTCATAGTTTTAAGGTGTTAGGAGGAAGGTATAGAGGAGACGTCAGAGGGAGGTTCTTCACCCAGAGAGTTGTGAGCGCATGGAATTGTTTACCAGTGGTAGTCTTGGAAGCAGAGTCATTAGTGACATTTAAGCGACTGCTGGACATGCACAAGGACAGCAGTGAATTGAGGGGAATGTAGGTTAGGTTATTTTATTTTTGTATTAGGATTATTCCACGGCACAACATCGTGGGCCAAAGGGCCTGTACTGTGCTGTACTTTTCTATGTTCCATGTTCTCTATGTTCTATGTTCTATCTTCTATGTAATAATGCAAACTAGTACATAGCCAAATGCTTTATGTATTCCTCAAAAGCCTTCAACTGATATTAATTATGTCACCATTGTATTCATTAGACAAGATGGCATTAGCTTGTGAATCTCTGGATGAAATTTAATTCCCTCTCCCAAGGAAGGTTTGGACACACAATGGGAAGGTGGTGGGTGGGGAGTCCATTGCCTTCCTGCACAATCCCCATGCTGCTATCCCCCCACTCTCTCTCATCTGTGGTGTAGTATCCTCACTGATTGTAGGCTTCTGGTTTGCGCATTGTTGACAGTTACTGCTCCTGTCATTGACACTGCCTGCATTGGATAACTGCCAGTTCCTGACTGACTGGCACTTCTTCAGGAGGTGGGAAGGGCCCAGGTAATGGATTCATCCAGGAGGTCTGCCATTGAGCTACTCAAATAGTGGGCTTGCACAAAGGAGGTGATATATGACTCTTACCGAGTCACTAGCCAGTGAATAACATTCCTATCACCTTGGTTAAAGACCACCCTCTGTGTCTAATCGTATCTTTGATTATTCTGGCAGGCGATTAAACGTTCATTGAACTTTGCTCAATATTTTGCTTTTTTTGCAATCATGGCACTTTGCTGGTGTTTATTATCCATCCCTAATATTACTTGCGGTGAATAGCCTTCTGAACTGCTTGCAGTCTGTGCAGTAAAAGTGCTCCCATCATGCTGTTGATTAAAGAGTTCCAGACTTTTGACACAATGACACTGAAAGGAAAGGGATATATTTTCCTGTCAGGAGGGGAATTTGGAGGTGGTGGTATTCCAGTGTGCTTGCTGCCCTTGACCTTCAAGATGGTCTTGAAGAACAAAGGAACATGGGAATTAGGAGCAGGGGTGGGCAACTGAGACCTTTGGGCCCACTCCACCATTTAACATGATCATGGCTGGTCTTACCCTGATCTCAACTCCATTTTTCTGCCTCCTCCCCATTGCCCTTTATCCTGCTTTTTAAAAATAAGAAACATATCTATTTATTGCTTGAACCTGTTGACTGATTCTGCCTCCACTGCACTCTGGGGCTGAGTTCACAATCCTCTGGGAGGAGTAGTTACTTTTCATCTTAGTTTTGAACTTACCTCCTCTCACTATATACGTGCCATCTTGTTTGAGACTGTCCCACAATAAGGAACACCTGTTCCACATCCACCTCAATAATCACCTTTACCCTTTTATATTATTCAATCAGATTCCTACCTCAATCTTCTGCAGTCCAGTGAGTTTAATCTCAAGCTATCCAACCATTCCTCGTATGACAGCCCTTTCAACCCTGGAATCAACCTGGTGGACCTCCTCTAAACTGTCTCCAGTGCCACTTCATCCTTCCACAGGTCAGGATAACAGAATTGGACACAATAGTCCAGATGTGGGTCTCACCAATGCCTTATATAATTGTAACAACACTTCTTAACTTTTACACTCTAGACCTTCTGCAACAAATGCCAGGATTCTACTTGCCTTTCTTATTATATGTTGTACCTGCACACCCACTTTCTGTTTGCATGGGCCCCATCCAGTACACTAAACCTTGACTCGCTCCACAACCATCTGCATTATGCACTGCAGCAACTCACCAAATGATTCTTCATGATACTAAATTAGGTAGGAAAGCAGCCTGTAATATGTAGATAAAGGCAATTGTCTCGCAGTATTATCACCAGATGATTAATCCAGAAATTCTGCTAATGTTCTGGGGATCCCACCACGGCAGAAGGGAGAATTTGAATTCCATAAAACATAAATCAAATTAAGAAACAAGAACTGAAGCAGAAATTGTTGGAAAAATTCTGCAGGTCTGGAAGAATTTGTGGAGAGAAATCAGCGTCAATGCTTCAGGTCCAGTGACCCTTCTTCAGAACTGTTCTTCAGCCAGAAGTACCAAGCCATCGATTCATCCTCCTACAGAGATCTCCAGCTTCATCAATAACAGTCTTTAGCAAATTCAATTTGCTCCCAATGATTTTAAGAAACAATTGAAGGCACTGGATACTGCAAAGGCTGTAGATCCTAATAACATTGCAATAAAAGTATTAAAGATGTGTGTTCCAGAATTACTGTGCTCCTAGCCAGTAGAGCACACCACCGGCATCCATCTGACAAAGTGGAAATTTGCCTAGTTAGGTCCTGTGCACAAAAAGCAGAACAAATTTAACTTGGCCAATTTCCGCCTCATCAGTCTCCAGTACCCCATCAGTAAAGTGATGGAAGGTGTTACAGATAGTGCTATCAAGCAGCACCTGCTTAGTAATAGCCTGCTCAGCAATGCTCATTTTGGGTTACACCAGGCCCACTCAACTCCTGACCTCATTACATCCTTGGTTCAGACTCCAGAGGGGAGATTAAAGGAACCAACCTTGTATTTGACCAAGTGGACATCAAGAATGATGCTCTGCTGGTTGGAGTCATACTGCTACAAAGGAAGAGTGTCTTAGTTGTTGGAGATCAGTCATCTCAGCTCCAGGATATCACTGCAGGAGTTCCTCAGTGTCTAAACTAAACCCAACCATTTTCAACCGCTTTGTCAATGACCTTTCCTGCAGCATAAGGTGTTGATGTTCACTAATAATTGGATACAATGTTCGGTGCCATTTGCAACTCCTCAGATAGTGAAGCAGTCTGTGTCCAAATGAAGCAAGATCTGGACAAGTTTCAGCTTAGATTGACAATTAACAAGTACATTTGTGCCGCACAAGTACCAGACAATGACCATCTGTAACAAGAGAAAATCCAACCATCACTCCTTAACATTCAATAGCATTATCATCACTGAAGCACCCATTATCAAATTCTGCATTTATCATTGACCAGAAATGGAATTGAATGAACCATGGCTGATGAACCAGATCAATGGCTAGGGTTCCTACTGCGACTAACTCACCTCTTGACTC
Organism: Stegostoma tigrinum; assembly: GCF_030684315.1. Lineage (NCBI taxonomy): Eukaryota > Metazoa > Chordata > Chondrichthyes > Orectolobiformes > Stegostomatidae > Stegostoma > Stegostoma tigrinum. Next base: position 12,595,912 of record NC_081358.1, read on the forward strand.
CTCAAAGCATGTCTACCTCTACAAAATACAAGTGCGGAGTGTGATGTAACACTCCCACTTGCTGGATGAATGCAGCTCCAACAACACTCAAGAAGCTTGACACCATCCAAGGTACAGCAGCCTACATGATTGGCACCACATCCATAAGCATTCACTCCCTTTACCACTGACACTCAGTGGCACAGTGTACAAAATGCACTGCAGAAATTCTCCAAGGCTTCTTAGACAGCATTTTCCAAACCCAGATCCATGAACCTCCAAAAGGACCAGAACAGTAGATATATGGGAACATTGCCACCTGCAAGTTCCCCTCTATGCCACTCACGATCCTAACTTGGAAATTTATTACCATTGCTTTAGTGTCACTGGATTGAAAGTCTGGAATTCCCTTGCTAACAGCATTGTGAGTGCACCTACAGCATATGTGCTGCAGCAGTTCAAGATGCCAGCCCACCACCACCTTCTCAAGGGAAGCCAATAGACTACAAATACTGGCTCAACCAGCAAAGCCCACAACTGCTGAATGAATAATAAAAATAGCAATCAAATGTCACTTATGCTCAATCACATCAGAAAACCATAGTTTTATGTCCTTACACACTATTGCAATTACTTGTCCTGGCCTTAATTACAGGAATAAAGAAATAAATGATGGACCAAGCTTCAGGGATCACTGAAGGTTATAATTTTTGATAACTGTTTCAATTTTTATTGGAAATGAAGGTGTGTGATAAACTAATGTGGTAATCATCAAGACAACATGCCATTGTCAGGAAAGGGTTGAGAACCAACCATATTAATACTGGAACTCAAGACTTTCACCTGCCAAAAACATATACTGGAAATACATTCATGCAAGTTAATTCATTTTATAAATATTGCAACTAATACTCAGAAAATTGTGCAGAATGCAAATTTCCATTGCAGCAAATGGTGGGTGTGATTCATGTTTCCCAAAATGAAATTAGCAAATTACTCCTCTAACCTTGGCATAAATCACTTCCATTGGCACGCTCATCTGGCCAATAAAACTCTGCTTCAATCTCAGAAGCTTATGGCCTTTTGTGTTTAATCTTCTAAGTTCATCAGCACACTGATTTGACATTTGGAAAGGACTGAACTCAACTTTATCTGGATTGATTGAATAGAACTATTCTCTGTTAACTATATTGTTGCTACATTGAAATGAAGTTGCTGCAGAGCATGCATACCTGTGACTAATCCTATTTCTACAGGATGGAACTGATACAGTGTGAAAAGCTCATCAGGAAAAAGATATAAAAGAATAGTCGAAACAAAGGAATCGTTCCTTGTACTAATCCATGTGCATTAGTGGACTTGAAAACTAAATTAGAGTGAATGTAATCTGGCAGTAAAACAATAATTGTTCTATTCAATTAGTCCTACAAAGTTTAGCCAGTCCTTTCATCGTAAAATTAGCGGCATTGCCTTAAAGCAAAACTGATTCAGGGACCAGATTTATGTAGAATCATAGAACTACACAGCACTGAATTCACAAAGTAAACAAACACATCTCCTAAAGTTGCAAAATGTAACTTAGTAAAAAACATTGGTCTTCCTCCCAATCTTTACTATGCCCTTGATCCTGGCCTGAATGCATAGAATGGGGCCATTTAAATATTTTTCCTGACTGTCATCATCATTGGCCACACCATTGAATTGCTCAGATAACAAAGTGTGGGGCTGGATGAACACAGCAGGCCAAGCACTCTCAGGAGCACATAAGATGCTGCTTGGCCTGCTGTGTTCATCCAGCTTCATGCTTTGTTATCTTGGATTCTCCAGCATCTGCAGTTCCCATTATCACTGAATTGCTCAGTTAGCTTGGTAAGGGAAGAGGTTGTGCAGAGGGTAGAAGGGAAAGAATTCTCTCTGTGATCAATTGTAATGTTGCAACCAGCCTTTTAAAAAGTTCCCCTCATCTAAGCCCTTAAGAGTATTGCATGCCTATGCGGCAGATGTTTCATTTTCACCCAGCATTGCGACGCGCAAATGTCAAAGAGTAGACTAAAGGTTTCTGCACAAATTTGCACCTCCACTTCCCCACACAGTGGTGACACCTCTCTTTGGCACTTTAAAAACAGTTGAAATACATAGTGGAGGGTGCTATTTGTTGACAGAGAATTTATCACAAATAAAATGCTCAGTATTACCTGGCAGAAACTTTAGCAAGGAAAATGAATGCATGCGAAATTGTAGATGCAGCAAAAGAAAGATTGGAAGAAGCAAAGCAGAAGGAGAGAGTACTCCTGTAGATTAAAATTATGGTATATTTCTGTTTACCATACACCATACCTTTTGGTCCCGATGGACCCAGTTTTCCTGTTTTCCCAGGTTCACCAGGGTCACCTGTTTCGCCTTGCTCACCTTTAAAACAGAAAACAGTCTTCAGGTACAGTTGCGCTAATTAAAGAATCCTTATCTGAAAGCATGAAGTATCCATAACAAGCTGCATGAATTGATAGTACAAATATGATGGTGGTTGCAATATGACTACCATTGGGAACTGAATATTTTGGGGTATTTGACATTTCAGTAGAATGGGAAGAAAGGAAAAGAACACAAGAACATATGAAATAGAAACCAAAAAAACTGCAGATGCTGTAAATCAGGAACACAAGAACGTACGAAATAGGACAGGAGTGAACCATATGATCTATCAATCCTTTTCTAACATTCAGTATGGTCACGGTTGATCTTTGGCTTCAACTCCACTTTCCCACTTGCCATCATATCCCTCGATTTCATGACAGATCATATATATGTCTATTTTAAATATCTTCAACCATAGGCCATATGGGTAAGAGAATTTCAAAGGCTCACAACTCTTTGTATTAAGAAATTTCCCCTCAACTCAGTTCTAAATGAACATCCAATTATCATGAGACAGTGTATCTATACTCTAGATTTCCTCAAACGGGAGAAATAGCTTCTCAGTGTCCAGAACTGTTGCAATCATGTATGTTTTAATGAGATTAGACATTATTCTTCCAAACACAAGAGTTTAGACCTTATTTTCTCTGTGTCAAGGATAACTCTGTCATTCCATGAGCCAATCTGGAGAATATTCACCATAACATCTCCAATGCAACTATTTGCTTTCTTAGGCGTAGAGACCAAAGCTGTGCGCAGTACTTCAGGAGTAGCCTCACCAAATATAGCCTTTGTCTTTGCACTCCAACCGCTTGAAGGCCAATCTTCCTAATTGCTTGGAGCATTTGCATTCTAACTTTCCATGTTCATTGTTTCACAATACTTAAAATATCTCTGAACATAAACATATAGAAATTTCACCCTTTTTTCAAAAGGAATCTGCACATTAGTCTCTATTCTAAAGACGGATCACTGGACCTGAAATGTTAACTCTGCTTTCACTCCACAGATGCTGCCAGACCCGCTGCGCACTCTCAGCAATTTCTATTTTTGTTTCTGATTTCCAATATCTGCAGTTCTTTGGTGTTTTTTACTGGTGTGTTAAAATAAAAACTTTTTTGCACTCCCTCTATAGTCAGATCATCCTTGCTCAGATAAAGACACCAAAACTGTATGCAATACTCCAAGTGTGGTATCGCCAAGGTCCTGGGTACAATTGCAGTAAGAAGACCCTGCTTTCTATTTGTATAAGCAAATTGACTCGCTATGAAGGCCAACATACCATTGGACTTATTCACTACCTGCTGCACCTGCCTACTTATCTTCAATTGCTGGTGTGCAAGGATACCCAGGCCTGTTTACACTTACCCCTTTCCCAATCTATCACTGTTCAGAAAAAAATCTGCCTTCTTGTTTTTGCTATCAAAGTGGATAACCTCACATTTATCCAAACTATACTTCATTTATTATGTATTTGACCCCTCATCAACTTGTCCAAGTCACACTGAAGCACCTCTGCATCCGCTTCATAACTCATGGAAAGTTACATTTTGTTTACTCATCTAAATCATTCATGTATATTGTGATAGCTGGAGTATTTGCAACAATCCCTGTGGTACCACATTAGTCATGTCTGCTGTTCCAAAAAATACATTCCAAAGTGACAAAGCACCCTTTTCAGAAAAACAGTAAACTCCCTAAGGTGGGGAGTAGTAAGGAAAAAGAAATGACTTACTGTCATGGAGTTGAATTAAATGTCTTTATGTCACTGTTTAAACAGAGGTGGGGGAATTCCTGTAAATTAAACATTTCCCTGTTCAGAAGATAATAATTTCAAAGGACAGATTATCCTGGGAATAACTGTAAACCTCATTCAAATACCTGGTTGTGCTCTTTGACTTTACCACAATGTCAGAATTATATTTAATTTTCAATACCAATAACCACATAAAAACTGAAAGAACTGCAAAAGCTGTAAACCAGGAACAAAAACAAAGTTGCTGGAAAAGCTCAGCAGGTCTGGCAGCATCTGTGAAGGGAAAAAAAAACAGAGTTAGCGTTTCGGGTCCAGTGACCGTTCTGAGGAAGGGATACTGGACCCGAAACGTTAACTCTGTTTTTTCTTTCACAGATGCTGCCAGACCTGCTGGGAATTTCCAGCAACTTCTGTTTTTGTTTCACTAGCCATTTGCCTACTGCAATGAAGGATTTTTTGTGATGCTATTGTTGTTCCTAAGCTGACACCAGTACTCTTTAGCTGTCAGACTGTAGCCAAGTTGGCATAATTGTCCCATGAGGGGCTCCTCCGATGTCAGCAAAGGCTAGCAGTGGGCCTGCAATATCCTGCATAAGTCACCTAATGAAATTCTGCTCTGCGGGTACATAGGGTTCCATCAGCAATGCAATTGCTCAGTTTAGCAGCAAAATAGATTTTCTTTAGCGTTACTACATTTCAAGTAAACAAAGCTAATATGTCAAGATGGTGGCGGAACAGCGGGACTGCGTTAGGTTTCTGTAACCGGGGCTTGTACAGTCCCAACTGCTTTCTTTATTTTTTTCCTTCTTTATCTTTTCTTATCATTTCTCTTTTGTTTGTAGCTTTTTGCGGCATGGTAATTGGCAGTATCGGCATGGCAACGAGAGCGGGGGCCATGTACAAAATGGTGGCCCCTCCCAACGATCAACATGGGACTTGTAAGGCTGACTGAGCCTCAGGCCGTGACTAGGCCCAGGTGCCTGCATTGGCGGCTGAGCGTTCCAAACACCTCTCCGAGGTAAGACTTTAGTCTTTTTGGCCTGGTCATTTTTCTTACCTTTTGGCTTTTTAAAAACTTTGTCTCTATGTTTTTAATTTCGGCTTTGTAGCCAAGACGACATCAGAGAATGGCAACTTTGTAGACTTTTCGCTGTACTCCTGTATTGGAGTACACATGACAATAAAATCTAATTCTAATTCTAATACCAATAGTCCTAAAGGACCCTAAAACATTAACTCTGCTTTCTCTCCACATATGCTCCAAACCCTGCTGAGTTTTTACAGCAATTTCTGTTTTTGTGTTTGTTTCTGATTTCTTGCATCTTCTGCTTTTTCATTATATCAAGTCTTTTCTAAAATCATAACTGGCCACAAAAGCAGGAAGGTGGTCTCAGCACCTCTGTTTTCTCGAGTAACTGAAATTAGGTAATATAAAAATTTCCTTTATGTTGTGCTTTTCGTGATTTGTGGGCATTACAAAATAATTTTACAACAAAGGAAGTATTTTTTGAAAGCATAGTCACTGTTTTCATTTGGAATCCACAGCAGCTAAGTTCCAAAAAGCAAGTTTCACAACAAAATAATGACCAGGCAGTCTATTTTAGTACAATAAGCAAGGAAGCAGTCATGTAGTGATACTGTTACTGGACTAGCAGTCAAGAAATCCCAGCCTAATGCTTTGAGGATAGGGTTCAAATGCTTCTGTGGCTTTAGGAATTAAACAGCCAGTCTAATTATGACCATTTAGCCACTATCAAATGTTACAGAAAGCTATCATGTTCACTGTTGCCCTTTAGGGAAGGGAATCTGCAATCCTTATGTCGTCTAGTCTGAATGTGACTCTAAACCCACACAAATGACCCCGCCAAACTTGTCAGTCAAGCAGCAGTTAAGGATGAGCAAGAAATGCTTGCCCAGCCAGTGATGCCTAGCTTGCAGGAATGATTTTTTTAAAAAATCAACATTTAAATGGGGCTTAGAAATCTCGAGCAGGATGGTTTGTTTGTTCATGGAATATTATTATTATTGATTTGGCCAGAATTTGTTGTCCATACCAACTATCTTGGAGAAGTTGATGGTCAATTACCTTTTTGAGCTGGTGGAGTCCTTGATGTGTAGGGACACACACAGCACTGTTAGGAACAGAGTTTCAAAATTTTAGTCCAGCAACAGCAAAACGAAAGGTAATATGATTCAAAGTTAAGATTGTGTGCAGCTCGGAGGGAAACTTGCAGGTGGTGATGTTTCCTTGCATCTGCTGTTCTTGTCCTACTAGATGATAGAGGTGATAATGGGAACTGCAGGTGCTGGAGAATCCACGATAATAAAGTGTGAAGCTGGATGAACACAGCAGGCCAAGCAGCATCTCAGGAGCACAAAAGCTGACGTTTCGGGCCTAGACCCTTCATCCCCATGAAGGGTCTAGGCCCGAAACGTCAGCTTTTGTGCTCCTATGATGCTGCTTGGCCTGCTGTGTTCATCCAGCTTCACACTTTATTATCTTAGATGATAGAGGTGATGGGTTTGGAAGTTGGAGACTTGGCAAGTTGCTGCAATACATCTTGTAGATGGGCACACATACATTGGTGGTGGATAGAGTGGATGTTTATAGCAGTGGTTGGGATGCCAATGAAGTGAATTGCTCTGTCATGGAAGGAGTTAAATTTCATGAAAGTTTTTGTAGCTGCACTGATCAAGGCAGGCTGACAGTATTCAAACTCAATCCTAGCCTGTGCCTTGTCAGTGGTGCACTGGAGTTTTGAACTTAAGTATTTAAATTGATTTAAATTTGAATTGATTGTTTCTTGGAAAAAGCAGATAGAAGTTCAATCCAGACATTTTGACTTCAGTCTTCCAGTAAATATAGTAAACAACTAGTTTTGAAAGGTAATTTGAAGTAGAAAATGATAGGGAATGATTGTCTGAATGGTGCTGCTTCTGAGATGCATTAATTATCCGAAGACAAAAATTCCACCCTTCATATGACCTCTCAATCGAGTCTGATCAGCCCCAAAATCAGAGACAGATAGAAATAGGAATACAAGCAGTTCCTAGACTTTAATCCCTGGAGTCCGGGACCAAATAAATATGGGGAATCACTCGGCAGGGAAGGGAGATGAGATCTGAATAAAAACTGAAAGAACTGTGGATGCTGTATATCAGGAACAAAAACAAAGTTGCTGGAAAAGATCAGCAGGTCTGGCAGCATCCGTGAGGGAAAAATCAGAGTTAACGTTTCAGATCCGGTGACCCTTCCTCAGAACACCAGAGCTTTTCCAGCAACTTCTGTTTTCATTGTTGTTGTTGTGGGGAGATGAGACCTGTTTGGAGGGAGAGGAAGCGGGATCTTGGATTTGCCAGGGTGGGATGGAATACTTATAGGGGGAAGATTTTGTGGTCCATTCAGAGTGAATAGGGGGCCCTTGAGGGAGTCACTACTCTGCAGGAGGAATCATCGCAAATGGCAAAAAGTTGGTGATGAGAAAGTTTAAACTACAGGGTGATATAGACAGGTTTGTGAGTTGGATTAAACAGTGGTATATGGCACTTAACCCTAAAAGTATGAAGTTTGGTAGATCTAATAAGGGAAGGGAGTACTCATAGAATGATAGGATCCTAGGAAGTAGGGAAGATCAGAGGGATTTTGATGTGCATGTCCATAGATCCATGAAGGTAGCAGATAAGTTGATAATGAAGGCAGATGGGATTCTCACCATTCTTAGACAAGGTATTGAATCCAAGAGAAAGGAAGTATCATCGAGCTGTATATAATATTACTCAGGTCACATCTGGAGTACCATGTGTAGTTCTGGTTGCCACAATGTAGGAAGAATGTGATTTCGGTGGAGAAAGTGCAGAGGAGATTCCCAGGAACCTCAGGTTGCCTGCGCCGGAGTGATTCAGCTATGAAGAGATATTGGACACACTGGAGTTGCTTTTCCTAGAGCACAGAAGGCGAAGAGGGGATCTGTTTGCGGTGTACAAAGTTACTAGCGGCATTGACAGCGTAGATAGAGTTTCATGACTCACTTGGTTATCTCATTGGAAATCAAGCCCTGCTCCTTGCAGGGTCATCAGAAAAGTTAAAGACTTTAAAACGTATACAATGTTCCTCCATTTACCAGACTTTCAGACCTAGATTGATGGATAGCATGGACTGTGTTTCTGTACTGAACAAGAATCATGACTTATCACAAGTAATTAGACTCGAGCCAAAGGTAACCAGTTATAAATTATCAACATATAATACTAATAAGTAAAACTCTAATGCCCTTGTAAACTCCCCTTGACGTACACAGAGACAGACAAACAGACTGGGTAAAATACGTTATGGACAGACAGGGAAAATTGGAAAGACAGTTCAATAGTTACTGTTCTCACATTCTATTGTTGAGGTGATTCAGATAGTATTTCTGCTGGCCAGCGCACTTCTTCAGTTATTTTCTCTGGATGCTTCCACTGATTGGTAAGAGACACGAAGTATCTGACACGCTTATAAAAAACTTTGCCTAATCCTTTGCCAAGATGTCCAGAGGAGATTTAAGGAAAAGATTCTTCACCCAGAGAGCTGTGAATAAACTGAAAATCTCTGCCTAAAGGCTGTAGAGAAGGGAATCTACAAGACTTTCAAATTAATGACTTAGATGAAGAAAATAACATACTATAGACAAGTTTTTGGAAGGTGTAAAACATAGGTGGGAAGGCAAGCAGTGAGGATGACACAAGGATTCTGCAGATGGATTCAGACAAGTTAAGTGTGTGGACAACATCTTGATAGATGGAACATAGCATGCAATAATGTGAGGTTATGACCTTTGCCAGGAAGAATAGAGAAGCTGCATGTTATTTAACTGGTGAAAGTGTGCTGAAAATTATGGAATAGAGTGATATGGGAGCCCTTAAGCCAGGATTTAAAAAAAGCTAGCATCAAGTTCAGTGGGTTATATGGAAGACAAATGAATATTGGCCTCAATTTTAAACGGGATGGAGCATAAAATTAGGGAGACTTTGCTAAATCTGTGCAAGGCTCTAGTCAGACCATACCTGGAATACTGTGAGCAGTTTCGAGTTCCTACTCTTATGGAAGGCAAATGGTATGCATGACTTCATAGCAAGAATGTTTAAGCAGGAAAATCTTGCTGCAATTCTACAGGGCCTGAACAAACCTACACCCGAAGTATTATATAATAGTGTGGAGATGGAGGAACAGAGCTGGCCAGGCAGCATCAGAGGAGCAGGAAAGTTGACATTTCGGGTCAGGGCCCTTCTCCAGAAAAGATTTTCTCTTCCAGCTCCACAATGTGTAATCTCTGTCTCCAGCATTGGCACTTCTTATGTTCCCTGGAGTATTGTATGCAGTTTTGGTCTCCTTATCTGAGGAAAGATGTTCTGGCTATGGAGGGAGTGCAACAAAGATTTACCAGACTAAGCCCTAGGATGACCGGACTGATGTATGAGAAGAGACTGGAACGGTTATGATCATATTCACTGGAGATTAGAAGAATGAGAGGAGGGCAATCTCACAGAAACCGAGGCAATATAACATGAGTGGCCAGGGTAGATGCAGTAAGGATGTTCCTGATGGCCAGAGAGTCCTCAAACAGGGGTCACAGAGTATATCATAGGCAATTTTGGACTGAGGTGAGAAGAAATTTCTTCACCCAGAGAATAGTGAGCCTGTGGAAGTATCTACCACAGGAAGGAGTTGATTTTAAAACATTGAACGTTTTCAAGACAAAGTTTGATATAGTTCTTAGGGTTAATGGGATAGAAGAGTATAGAAGGTTGGGTGACCAGTCATGATCATATTGAATATTGGAAGTAAGCCAACTCCTACTCCTGCTCCTGTTTTCTATGTGTCAATAATTTCCTCAATAGTTTGGCCATCCATTATAGTTAAGATTATTATTAATTTTAAGCATTTTAACTCTCATTTCTTACTGAAGATTTAAATTCTTGATAAATTATTATTTGCCTAGTGAGTAGCTTTTCTGTGTTTCTGTGCATGTTGCCCAGAAATAATGGCCACAGTTTTGGCACCGTTGCAATTTTTTTCTCTGAGTCTGTAGAATTCCCTACAGGCTGCTGAGGTTGGATCATTATGTATTATCAAGGCGAAGACAGACAGAGTTTTAGTTAGTCAAGGAATCAAGGGTCATGGGGAAATGGCAGAGAAGCAGTGTTGTGGATTATTACGCCTGCAATGGTCTTACTGAATGCTGGAACAGGTTCTTTGGGTTGGATGGACCACATCTCCTCCTGCATCTTGTGGACTTAAGTATTCTGATGAGCACTTGAAATATCATTGCACAGAAGACTATGAACTGGAAAATGGGATTGAAATAGACAGTGAAGAATAGAAACATAGAAACAAGGAAAATAGGTGCAGCAGTAGGCTATTTGGCCTTTCGAGTCCATGCCACTATTCAATACGACCATGGCTGAGCATGCAACCTCAGCATCCCATTCCCACCCTCTCCCCATGCCCATCAATCCCTTTAGCTGCAAGGGCCATGCCCAGCTCCCCCTTGAATATATCTAATGAACTTGCCCCAACAGCTTCCTGCAGGAGGAAATTCCACAGGTTCACAGCTCTGAGTAAAGAAATTCTTCTTTATGTCAGCCCTGAATGGCTTACTCCATATTCTTAGCCAGTGACCCCTAGTTCTAGACTTCTCCAGTATCAGGATAGTACTTGCCCACTCAGCCAGCTTGTCCCAGTCACCCTTCAGGCTCTTAGCATCCTCTTTACAGCGCACACTGTCACCCAGCCTAGTATCATCTGAGCAGTTGGAGGTATTGCATTCAATTCCTTCATCCAAATTATTAACATATATTGTGAACAGCTGGAGACCCAGCACTGAATCTTGTAGCACCCCATTTGTCACTGCCTGCTACTCTGAAAAAGACCCATTTATTCCAACTTATTGCTTTCTGCCTGCCAACCAGTTCTCCATCCATGCCAATACATTACCTCTGATACCATGAGCTTTAATTTTCACTACTAATCTCTTGTGTGGAGCCTTGTCAAAAGCCTTTTGATAGTCCATATATACAACATCTACTGATTCACTCTACTGGTCACATCCTCAAAAAAATTCCAGAAAAATGAGCTGAAGGGCCTCTTTCCATACTATAAACTCTGTGCCACCTTCTTGCCTAAGGTTTGAACAGAGTGACATGCTGGGCTTCCTCCTTCTAGCCTGAAATATTGAAGCCAGGTGGGATGTTGTCTGTGAGTGGCCAATTACAAAAGGCCACGAGGGGTAGCAAAAAGGCTGTTTTGGGAACTTTACAGACCCACGCTTGCAAAGCCTTGAGTGAATCATAAAATTCTGCTCATGATCTGAGAAAAGGAAGAAAGAGGTCATATGTGGCGAAGTATTCTTAGAAGATCAGTTTTATGAGCATCTTTGAGCAATTTTACTGGTATGTGAAGACTTGGAAGGGAAGTACTTGGAAGTATTTCCATTTGACCAAGAGTAATGTGTCAGTATCCTCGTCAACAATATTTTTAAATGTCAAAGCTAATTCTCTGTATACTATTTGGTAGAAATCATCCCACAAACAGTTGCAAGCTGTCCCACATTTCTACCATTTCAGTTGAAATGCTGGAAGATTACTTTGTTTCTAACCAATAACATCATTGTGAAACCTAATTATTCACTAGAGCTGTCTTGGTTGCCAAAGTGGAGGTGTAATTTTTGTAAATGTCCTGAGTGATAAATGTTGGGTTGATCCAAAGTATGACGAAGGTGTGTAGGAGCAGCAATGTCATTGTTGAAAGATCGGAATTTCATTACTGAGCAGAACTAAAATGCTTTCAACATCCTGAAGCACAGAGCTAACAAGCAGAATTTATTGACTGAACTAGGACAAAAGCTAATGTCAGAGCTATTCTGAGAAACATGCCTCTAAGAAGTTATGTTGCTGTTTTCACAGTAATTGAGGAATTGTTTGCTTGAAATGTCCACCAATTGCTTTTATTTCTATAGTTTATTTGATTAGGCTCTCCATTGTAAAATAAAAACATTTTTAAGTAAACTTTTAACAACACATCTTTGTGGCAAGTGCAACTTGAATCCAGGCTAATTTCACTGCATCACAAAAGCCAAAAGCCCTGAATTATCATTTTGTACCCTAATTAAAAGGTGTAGAGATTGCAACATCTTTTGGAGAAAACCAAACTGCACAACATGAATGTAGAAATTTGCAATACATGCACTATGCACCTCACTGTTCCCACAGATTACACAGGGAGAGGTTCTAAAATAGTAAGGAGGTGAATCCTGGGAATTGAAATTTAATATGAAGATCAGGATATGTGATTAAATTGCAACCTGCACCCTAAACTGCCTGATAGATCTATTGATTTTGGCATTTAGGAGAGGCAGTTGCACAGTGGTTTTGGTGCTGGTTTAGTAATCCAGAAACCCAAGTAATGTCTTTTGGGACCCAGGTTTGAATCCCATGACAGCAGATGCTGGAACTTGTATTGTTATAGAACATGGAATTAAAAATCTAATTATGACCTTGGAACCATGGTCAATGGTAGTGGAACACACATGGTTCAATAATGTTGTTTAGGGAAGGAAATCTGCCAAGTTTGCCTGGAGTACCCAATATGTGACCCCATTCACAAAGCAATGTGTTTGGTTCCTCACTCTCCTCTTAAATGTCCTATCAATCCAATTGTATTGAACCACTAAAATTTCTGGAAAAGAAGAAACTGGACAGACTAGCTAATATTGACCTAGGCGCTGGAAACAATGGCAAACACAGTCTAATGGAATTACCAAAATATGGGGTCTGGTGCAGTACTGAGAGATCTATGGCACAAGTAGTCAAGCAACAAACTGGCAGAGTCATATTCCCGGAATCATACTGAACAGACGATGCCTTAGGCACCACTATCCCTATTCCTCGACACGTCCTGTGCCACTGGTAGGACCGACCCAGCAGATGTGGCAGTCAGGAAGTAGTTGCCAATGGAGTACTCAACATTTACACTTGATTCCGTGACATCTCATTGAATCAGGGCATACTAGGGCAAGGAAACATCCTGTTAACTAACACTACCCTCCTCAGCAGATGAATCAGCACTTTCACTGACCGAGCTGGGCAAGTCCTAAAGGAATTGTTTCTAGTTGGTCAAGGGATGATAAGAGGGTATTTGACCTCATCATCAATTTGCCTGTCACAGATGCATTTGTCCATGACAGTAGTAGTATGAATGACCATTGGTATAGGTCATCGGACTCGAAACGTTAACTCTGTTTTCTCCTTCACAGATGATGGGATAGTGTGGGGGGGGTGCTTAGATTAGTTCACAGGTCAGCGCAACATCGTGGGCCGAAGGGCCTGTTCTGCACTGTATTGTTCTATATGTTCTATGCTGCCAGACCTGCTGAGCTCTTCCAGCAACTTTGTTTTTGTTCCTGATTTACAGTATCTGCAGTTCTTATGGTTTGTTTTTAAGTGGCAAATAACATTCATGCCATACAAGTTTCAGTCAATGACCATCTCCAACAAGAGTCAAACTAACCATCATGCAAGCACAGGCAGATGGGACTAGTTTAGTTTGGTAATATGGTCGGTGTGGACTGGTTAGACCAAAGGGCCTGTTTCCATGATGTATCACTCTATGACCCTATGACTATGATTCAACTTAGTGGAATTACCATTGCTGAATTCTCCTTTACCAACATCCTGATGTCTACCATTAATCAGAAACTGAATTAAAGACTAATTTATTTAAACCTTTCTTGCTTAAAGTCCCCAATTCCTGGTATAGAGTCATAGAGTCATAGAATACAGCATACAGCATGAAAGCAGGCCCTTAGGCCCAAACTGGTCCATGCTGACCATGATGCCCACTCCAACTGCCTGATTTGGTCCATATCCCTCTAAAGCCTTCTCATCCATGTATCTGTCCAAAGGTTTTTTAAATGCTGCTATTGTACCTGCCTCAACTTTCTGTGCAGGCTAGGTGGATTGGCCGTGCTAAATTGCCTGTAGTGTTCAGGGATGTGTAGATTAGGTGGATGGGTCTGGGTGGGATGCTCTAAGGATCGGTGTGGACTTGTTGGGTCGAAGGGCCTGTTTCCACACTGTAGAGATTCTATTAAAAAAAAGTCTTGCTTCTGGTACGATGAGACTGTCCTATGAACAGAGATAGGGAAAACTGGGCCTGTATTCTCCAGAGCTTTGAAGAATGAGAGGTGTTCACATTGATGCCTACATAAATACTTGAAGGGACAGTCAAGGTAGATGCAGTTAAGATATTCCCCCGGTTGGGGAATCTAGAATTAGGGGCACAATTTCAAAATAAATGGATGCCACTTAGATCAGAGGTGAAGAGAATTGCTCTTTATTCAGAGTGCTGCGAATCTTTGGAATTCTCCACACCAGAGGCCTATGGGTGCTTTAGTCTTTGAGCATGTTTAAAGTAGAAGTTGATGCACTTTTGATTATCTTTGGCTTAAAGAAGTATTACGATTGTGTGGGTGAAAAACATTGAAGCGTTTGATCAGCCATGATTGTATTAAATAGTGTGGCTGACTTGACTGAATGGTCTAATTCTGGCCTATGTCAGCATAAATCCTGCAACTCAGTTTCTCAAAGCACAGAGGGAATCACAGGTCTCCGAGTCCTGATATCCAAAATATCCCCCTCACAATCATCTCCCTGGTATGCTGGACAAGCTTTAACTATTCTATAATTTTAGTAACTCATCTCATTTTTATTTTGAACGTATCCTTTTTCTCTCCCTTCAGACCCACTTATTCCAAAGTTGACTAAAAGGGTGAATAATCTGATTGCAGTTTTCTAGTCACATTTCTTTGTCCAGTTGCTGAGGGAAGTCAGCAGAGTCAGTAGAATAGAATAGAATCACTACAGTTTGGATGTAGGCCATTCAACCCATTGGGTCACACTGACCCTCCGAAGAGCATCCCAGCCAGGCACACACTCCTACTCTACCCCTGTAACACCTGCATTTTCTATGCTAACCCACCTAGCCTACACATCCCTGGACAATATGGGGAGATTTAGCATGGCCAATCTACCTAACCTGCACATATTTGGACTGTGGGAGGAAACCCACACAGGCACAGGGAGAGGGAGCAAACTCCACGCAGACAGTCGCTCAGGGCTGGAATCAAACCTGGGCCCCTAGTGCAGTGAGGCAGCCATGCTAACCACTGAGCCACTGTAGTGTGAAGTCAAAGTGAAATTTTGTCTCTTATTAGTTACAGAGAAATCAGTTCAGTAAATGCATTACTATAATAACAGTTAACATTTTCATGATGCAGTTGTTATTGTTTGTCTGCAATATATCCTCTTTACCTTTTGGACCTGGCAAGATGATGTGAGTTGCACAGATGTCTGAGGCAGGACCATGGGTTTCAGTGAAGGACAATGTCTGTACTTGAAGAACTATGAGCAAACATAGGAATCTCCTCACCCACTCAATTTCCATTCTTTCAGATGTTTCTAACCTGCAGAAGGATGAAACGCAGCAGAACTCAGATCTGATAATTATGTCTGCTTCCACGGTTGCTTTGTAGTTGAACGTTTGTGTAAAATGGATGACAATGTTTTGACAGCACATTATATATCACTCTCTTGAAACCAATGGGATATTGAGAAAGCAGTAAAAGGTTACTGTCAAGATGACAAAGTGTGAAGCTGGATTAACACAGCAGGCCAAGCAGCATCCCAGGAGCACAAAAGCTGACATTTCGGGCCTAGACCCTTCATCAGAGAGAGTAAAAGGTTACTGTCAACTTGTTTCATACCTTACTGCAATGTTTCTAAAATGTTTTCACTTCAAGTGTAGGTGATCTGACATAACATCTACAAATTAGAATTTCCAAAAAGAAATTCAAGGTTAAATTAAAGCATATTGGAAATCACAGAAAGCATTCCCCAATTTTATACAAATTAAAACATTCTGACCAATTCACCAGATTTTCCAACAACTCATTGCATATTTAACATTTCATTTATCTGTAATAAACCAGCAGTGATGTTAGTAAATTGCCAAAAGTGGTCATGAATCTCCCTGACAATCAGCTTCATGACAAAACTAAACATATAAACAATCCTGATATTTATCAAGAGGAATGAAGATGACAGGGGTTGGAAAGTAGAAATCATTATGCAGATAGAAAACAGGTCAAACCTTTTCCCTGATCACCAAGGGTCCTGAAATACTTCTACCCTTGGATTTCTAAACTATGCCCAATCCTAGTTTGCTTTGAATGATGTTTTTTGTCACTGTGGAAAGGAATTAGGCCTCATGCATTTGTCAAGGTGGAGAGATAACGGGAACTGCAGATGCTGGAGAATTCCAAGATAATAAAGTGTGAGGCTGGATGAACACAGCAGGCCAAGCAGCATCTCAGGAGCACAAAAGCTGACGTTTCGGGCCTAGACCCTTCATCAGAGAGGGGGATGGGGAGAGGGAGCTGGAATAAATAGGGAGAGAGGGGGAGGCGGACCGAAGATGGAGAGTAAAGAAGATAGGTGGAGAGAGTATAGGTGGGGAGGTAGGGAGGGGAAAGGTCAGTCCAGGG
This sequence comes from Stegostoma tigrinum, assembly GCF_030684315.1. NCBI lineage: Eukaryota > Metazoa > Chordata > Chondrichthyes > Orectolobiformes > Stegostomatidae > Stegostoma > Stegostoma tigrinum. Next base: position 12,612,640 of record NC_081358.1, read on the forward strand.
AAGACGGACAGGTCAAGGAGGTGGGATGAGTTTAGTAGGTAGATGGGGGTGCGGCTTGGGGTGGGAGGAAGGGATGGGTGAGAGGAAGAACCGGTCAGGGAGGCAGAGACAGGTTGGACTGGTTTTGGGATGCAGTGGGTGGGGGGGATGAGCTGGGCTGGTTGTGTGGTGCAGTGGGGGGAGGGGACGAACTGGGCTGGTTTAGGGATGCAGTAGGGGAAGGGGAGATTTTGAAACTGGTGAAGTCCACATTGATACCATTAGGCTGCAGAGTTCCCAGGCGGAATATGAGTTGCTGTTCCTGCAACCTTCGGGTGGTATCATTGTGGCACTGCAGGAGGCCCATGATGGACATGTCATCTAGAGAATGGGAGGGGGAGTGGAAATGGTTTGCGACTGGGAGGTGCAGTTGTTTGTTGCGAACTGAGCGGAGGTGTTCTGCAAAGCGGTCTCCAAGCCTCCGCTTGGTTTCCCCAATGTAGAGGAAGCCACACCGGGTACAGTGGATGCAGTATACCACATTGGCAGATGTGCAGGTGAACCTCTGCTTAATGTGGAATGTCACCTTGGGGCCTGGGATAGGGGTGAGGGAGGAGGTGTGGGGACAAGTGTAGCATTTCCTGCGGTTGCAGGGGAAGGTGCCGGGTGTGGTGGGGTTGGAGGGCAGTATGGAGCGAACAAGGGAGTCACGGAGAGAGTGGTCTCTCCGGAAAGCAGACAGGGATGGGGATAGAAAAATGTCTTGGGTGGTGGGGTCGGATTGTAAATGGCGGAAGTGTTGGAGGATGATGCGTTGTATCCGGAGGTTGGTAGGGTGGTGTGTGAGAACGAGGGTGATCCTCTTTGGGCGGTTGTGGCGGGGGCGGGGTGTGAGGGATGTGTTGCAGGAAATACGGGAGACGCGGTCAAGGGCGTTCTCGATCACTGTGGGGGGAATGTTGCAGTCCTTGAAGAACTTGGACAGCTGGGATGTGCGGGAGTGGAATGTCTTATCGTGGGAGCAGATGCGGCGGAGGCGGAGGAATTGGGAATAGGGGATGGAATTTTTGCAGGAGGGTGGGTGGGAGGAGGTGTATTCTAGGTAGCTGTGGGAGTCGGTGGGCTTGAAATGGACATCAGTTACAAGCTGGTTGCCTGAGATGGAGACTGAGAGGTCCAGGAAGGTGAGGGATGTGCTGGAGATGGCCCAGGTGAACTGAAGGTTGGGGTGGAAGGTGTTGGTGAAGTGGATGAACTGTTCAGGCTCCTCTGGGGAGCAAGACGCGGCGCCAATAAAGTCATCAATGTACCGGAGGAAGAGGTGGGGTTTGGGGCCTGTGTAGGTGCGGAAGAGGGACTGTTCCACATAACCTACAAAGAGGCAGGCGTAGCTGGGGCCCATGCGGGTGCCCATGGCCACCCCCTTAGTCTGTAGGAAGTGGGAGGAGTCAAAAGAGAAGTTGTTGAGGGTGAGGACGAGTTCAGCTAGGCGGATGAGAGTGTCGGTGGAGGGGGACTGGTCGGGCCTGCGGGACAGGAAGAAGCGGAGGGCCTTGAGGCCATCTGCATGCGGAATGCAGGTGTACAGGGACTGGACGTCCATGGTGAGGATGAGATGTTGGAGGCCAGGGAATTGGAAGTCCTGGAGGAGGTGGAGGGCGTGAGTGGTGTCACGGACGTAGGTGGGGAGTTCCTTGACCAAAGGGGAGAAAATGGAGTCCAGATAGGTGGAGATGAGTTTGGTGGGGCAGGAGCAGGCTGAGACGATGGGTCGACCAGGGCAGGCAGGTTTGTGGATTTTGGGAAGGAGATAGAAACGGGCCGTGCGGGGTTGGGGAACAATGAGGTTGGAGGCTGTGGGTGGGAGGTCCCCTGAGGTGATGAGGTCATGAATGGTGTTGGAGATGATGGTTTGGTGCTCGGGTGCGGTGTCATGATCGAGGGGGCGGTAGGAGGTGGTGTCGGAGAGTAGGCGTCTGGCCTCAAGGTGGAGCCTGGTTTAGGACATATTTATCAAATTGGATTTGGTCTCGTTGCTTCCTAGGTGAAAACAAAAAGTGTAAGCAATGAATATTCATCCCAGCTCCCAAACACATTTGTGCACTGCCATTAATAATGAGTAGCCTCCTTTTGCGGTCTTGATCCCCATACTCCCAGGACTTAAAGGGGGATTGTATTAGGGATAATGGGAACTGCAGATGCTGGAGAATCCAAGACAATAAAGTGTGAAGCTGGATGAACACAGCAGGCCAAGCAGCATCTCAGGAGCACAAAAGCTGACGTTTCGGGCCTAGACCTTTCATCAGAGAGGGGGATGGGGTTGAGGGTTCATGAATAAATAAGGAGAGAGGGGGAGGGGGACCGAAGATGGAGAGAAAAGAAGATAGGTGGAGAGGAGAGTATTGGTGGGGAGGTAGGGAGGGGATAGGTCAATCCAGGGAAGATGGACAGGTTAAGGAGGCGGGATGAGGTTAGTAGGTAGGAAATGGAGGTGCGGCTTGGGGTGGGAGGAAGGGATGGGTGAGAGGAAGAACAGGTTAGGGAGGCAGAGACAGGCTGGGCTGGTTTTGGGATGCAGTGGGTGGAGGGGACGAACTGGGCTGGTTTTGGGATGCTATGGGGGAAGGGGAGATTTTGAAGCTGGTGAAGTTCACATCGATACCATTGGGCTGCAGGGTTCCCAAGCGGAATATGAGTTGCTGTTCCTGGAACCTTCACCTCTTCCTCCGTTACATTGATGACTGTATCGGCGCTGCCTCTTGCTCCCCAGAGGAGCTCGAACAGTTCATCCACTTCACTAACACCTTCCACCCCAACCTTCAGTTCACCTGGACCATCTCCAGCACATCCCTCACCTTCCTGGACCTCTCAGTCTCCATCTCAGGGAACCAGCTTGTAATGATGTCCATTTCAAGCCCACTGACTCCCACAGCTACCTAGAATACACCTCCTCCCACCCACCCTCCTGCAAAAATTCCATCCCCTAGTGCCAATTCCTTCGCCTCCGCGGCATCTACTCCTAGGATGATGCATTTCACTCCTGCACATCCCAGATGTCCAAGTTCTTCAAGGACTGCAACTTTCCCCCCACAGTGGTCGAGAATGCCCTTGACTGCGTCTCCCGCATTTCCCGCAACACATCCGTCACACCCCTCCCCCGCCACAACCGCCCAAAGAAGATCCCCCTTGTTCTCACACACCACACCACCAACCTCCGGATACAACGCATCATCCTCCGACACTTCCGCCATCTACAAGCCGACCCCACCACCCAAGACATTTTTCCATCCCCACCCTTGCTCACTTTCCGGAGAGACCACTCTCTCCGTGACTCCCTTGTTCGCTCCACACTGCCCTCCAACCCCACCACACCTGGCACCTTCCCTTGCAACTGCAGGAAATGCTACACTTGCCCCCACACCTCCTCCCTCACCCCTATCCCAGGCCCCAAGATGACTTTCCATATTAAGCAGAGGTTCACCTGCACATCTGCCAATGTGGTATACTGTATCCATTGTACCCGGTGTGGCTTCCTCTACATTGGGGAAACCAAGTGGAGGCTTGGGGACTGCTTTGCAGAACTCCTCCGCTCGGTTTGCAATAAACAACTGCACCTCCCAGTCGCAAACCATTTCCACTCCCCCTCCCATTCTTTAGATGACATGTCCATCATGGGCCACCTGCAGTGCCACAATGATGCCACCTGAAGGTTGCAGGAACAGCAACTCATATTCCGCCTGGGAACCCTGCAGCCCAATAGTATCGATGTGGACTTCACCAGCTTCAAAATCTCCCCTTCCCCCACCGCATCCCAAAACCAGCCCAGTTCATCCCCTCCCCCCACTGCATCACACAACCTGCCCAGCTCTTCCTCTCCCACCACTGCATTCCAAAAACCAGCCCAGCCTGTCTCTGCCTCCCTAACCTGTTCTTCCTCTCACCCATCCCTTCCTCCCACCCCAATCCGCACCTCCATCTCCTACCTACTAACCTCATCCCACCTCCTTGACCTGTCCGTCTTCCCTGGACTGACCTATTCCCTCCCTACCTCCCCACCTATACTCTCCTCTCCACCTATCTTCTTTTCTCTCCATCTTCGGTCCACCTCCCCCTCTCTCTCTATTTGTTCCAGAACCCTCACCCCATCCCCCTCTTTGATGAAAGGTCTCGGCCCGAAGCGTCAGCTTTTGTGCTCCTGAGATGCTGCTTGGCCTGCTGTGTTCATCCAGTTTCACACTTTATTATCTTAAAGGGGGATTGCTGCTGCTGAGGCAGGCTACGTGGAATGAATACTTTGAAATATAAGAGCTGCCTTTGGAGATGCATTCATCAACAACAGCTTGAACAAGTCATTTAATAGAGGCCTGAGGTCCAAATTTCTCATGAGGCTTAGGCCTGTACAGTTGGGGCTGGTACAGTATATGCAGAAATTCACACAGAAATTTTCTTCCATTATATTTTAGAAAGAAGGGACTTCAGTTCCAAACAAATAAACAACCTTCAGCAGGTCTGGCAGCATCTATGAAAGAAAAATCAGAGTTAACGTTTTGGGCCGGACCTGTTTTTTGCTTCACAGATGCTGCCAAACCTGCTGAGCTTTTCCACAAATTTGTTTTTGTTCCTCATTTACAGCATCTGCACTTTCGGTTTCTAAATAAATAATTTTGACTGGCTGCAAAGCTCCCTTTACTTTTTGCTTGTATTGCTTATCAAGTTCTTTTTTACCCTTTAAATTATAATATTGTCAGATGAGATCTCAAGGTGAAATGTTGCTTTACGTAATAACTTGATAGAAAATGACCTTGTAATTTTACTGGAAGTTGTAGCATTTAAATATAAATGGAAAAGAAACTGCACTTGGCAAGATTCCATCAGGTGCAGTGCTTCACCATCAAGCATTAAATTTATTTTGTAGGCATTTTGTGCTTTCATTATCTTCATCCAGCTGCTCACAAGATTTTGTTTTGAATTATACTCTCAGTTAGTTTAGGATTTCCCCCTTTGAGGCCCAGTTGAGTATTTAACTGTTCATTTCTGTTGGCAGTTACTCTAAATAACTAATACTTTCCAATTTCTTTACTTTACTCCGTTCTGTAATATGGGGCGAGAGATGATTACAAATGATTATACAGGCATCCAAATACAGAGCTGAACTTTGTAAACAACTTTCAGAAAATAAGTTAACCATTAACTGAATATACACAATTTTGGATGTTATCTTAAAACATACAATTATGGTCCTGGTTCAGAAACAACAGTTTTCATTAAACAACATATCTGAAGAAGGATTTCACTCTGAAACACTAAATGCAAGCAGTATCTAAAGAGCCTGTACGTCACTCTTTATTTGATACACACTTCCTTCTTGAAAATTAAAGTCAATTCTCGCTTTACCACACTAAATGCAATCTAAAGCTTTTGACGAAACACAAGATTTGCATTTTCTGAAACAATCATAGACAGCTTACCTCTCAAAAGAAGTGTGTGAAATGGAGGATGTTATCATACATTCAGCTGGTACCCCATCCAGATCCCATCCTTCCACAGTGTTTATTCATTGTTGACACTTGTTTATTGGAGTTGCTTTTAATATTGCGTCAGCAACTCACATTGCCCACCCAGTATATTTAAAGAATTTAATTATATTTCAAAGTTTTCTTTAAATTCTCTAAACTGCAATCGTAAAACAAATGAATGCCTTGTTTAAAAATTGTAGTTTGTTTAAAATTAATTCCTAGAGTAAGCAATTTGAACAGTGTTCCTTATCTTGTTTAAAGCCTCAATCCTTTTGACTATCTTTCTCTTTCTTCTCTTAGCGAGCCTCCTCGCGTATTTTCCTCCCAAGCCAACAGTGGCTTTCAAATATAAGAGATTAAGAAGTGGACGAGAACAATGTGGGATCAGTGAAATCGACTGTTTCTCTGTTTCTTCTGGTAAGGGATCTGCTGGCCTCCACTTTAAACCACATCATAAAAGAATGGCAATGATTGGAAGGGAGCATGAGAAGAGGCAGTGGGGTCAAACACTATTTACTGAATTATCGGGTTCGGGGGTGGGGTGAACAGGGATTTCTTGCGAAAAGGTGTTCGTTTGCTTCCAATGCATAAAGTCAGGGTATAATAGCTAAGATTTTTGCTTTTTGAAGCATAACAGGAAATATTTCTGTTTAAACTGCCATGGCAGTGGTCCAACAAGTATAAATAGATATTTTTCTTTCTACTTGAGTACATTCTTTGAAATTGGAAGGTCACGACTAATTATAAAGTCATACAGCCATGGAAACAGATCTAATTCTGCGGACATAAAGCTGCCAAACACTGAGGACAATATTTGGGGAAAAGATGAACCATTAGTTCAATATACAAGATTTTAGATGTTATCATTTGAAAACTGAAAATGTTGTGGTCTTGTTTTCAGAAACATGCCATTCATGAAATGATACTTCTGAGGAAGGGTAACAGCCTGGAAATTACAAAAATTTGAGGAACCTGTGTTTCAGTGTTTTTAATGTGCAGGAGAAACATACTGGCACTCATATTTCGATTTTTGTTTTATGTTCGCTGTTGGAATTCTGTGGGTGAAGGGACTACATGAGGTGATTTGGATGTTCATCAGTGCTGTATCTTACTGGAAGTTTTTTTAAAAAAATTATGCAGTGAAGCAAAATAATGACAAAGGAGCACGAGCTTGCTGTACCTAGAAAAGGAGGAGCAGTCTACCTGATGCCAAAAAAATCAAGACCCCAATATTCAAAATCAAAGTCAAAGTCAATGCTGGGAATGCAGTAAAATGATATACAAGTATGTAAACTATAATATTAATCCATTGAGTACATCAAAAATTGCTTATCAAAGTAATTACAATGATAGGCAAATGCAAATGCAATTACAACTGGCTTTTATAAATAAAGGGTCCATTCTGGAATCAAAATAATTTTACATGAAAAGATTTAAAAGTGATTCGCAGTCAGGGCCCCTTTTACAATTGCTCTGGGAACACACAATACGACTACGTCCTGTGTTAACGTCTGCTGGGATGCTCGGGTTCAAATTTGTACTCTGTGTTATTAACCTTTGATGTGATATAGAGTCGAACTAAACCCATTGGAAAAAGTTTGTTTATTTAACAGAAGCCACACAGTTTCCATGATGTCAGAACTAGTATGTTGACATAAGCTGATCAGGAACATAGTTTTACAACTGTTAATGTAAGACACATAACTTAGGGAATGTTTTTAGTAATAAATCTACTTCCATGAAACAGAGATTTACAGAATAGTTAGATCATGCCAGTCCTGAATGAGCAATGACGAGTAATGCATAAATGTCAAGGAAATAGAAGACACTAGAAGGAGAGGCTTTAGTGCCAAATTGCATCTGTTTGGTTTCCACTGACATGCAATAACTCCGCCAATTCTTGTGAATTCAAAGGAGTTTCCTTCATTACTGAGTGAATAGTTGGTGGGGGGGAGGGGACAGGTGAAGTCCTGTTTCACAAAGGGCACATCAAAAACCATCCGCATTTACTGGGAATTCGAAAGGTCCTGCACAAGTATCAAGTTTTGGGGAGATGCTGGGTACCCCTCAGAAAGAGGTTACAGTTGCCCCCATGACCTCCTCTATGAGGGAAATGCTGAACATAGTACTAAAGTAAAATTGAAACCGACAGGCAGTTCTGTGGCAAAGAACGAGACTTTCAAATGGCATGTTGCCACCCTGGTGCCAGGGTCAGGGATGTCTCCGAGCAGCTGCCAGGGGAATGTGAATAGTCTCCTGATACCAATATGTGAGAGACATGAAGTCCCGCAAGAGGAATTTAGAGGGCTAGGTAGTAGATTAATGAGAAAGACTACTGATGTTGTAATGGTGATAATGGGAACTGCAGGTGCTGGAGGATCCAAGATAATAAAATGTGAGGCTGGATGAACACAGCAGGCCAAGCAGCATCCCAGGGGCACAAAAGCTGATGTTTTGGGCCTAGACCCTTCATCAGAGAGGGGGATGGGGTGAGGGTTCTGGAATAAATAGGGAGAGAGGGGGAGGCAGACCGAAGATGGAGAGAAAAGAAGATAGGTGGAGAGGAAAGTATAGGTGGGGAGATAGGGAGGGGATAGGTCAGTCCAGGGAAGACGGACAGGTCAAGGAGGTGGGATGAGGTTAGTAGGTAGGAGATGGAGGTGCGGCTTGGGGTGGGAGGAAGGGATGGGTGAGAGGAAGAACAGGTTAGGGAGGCAGAGACAGGTTGGACTGGTTTTGGGATGCAGTGGGTGGAGGGGAAGAGCTGTGCTGGGTGTGTGGTGCAGTGGGGGGAGGGGATGAACTGGGCTGGTTTTGGGATGCGGTGGGGGAAGGGGAGATTTTGAAGCTGGTGAAGTCCACATTGATACCATTGGGCTGCAGGGTTCCCAAGCGGAATATGAGTTGCTGTTCCTGCAACCTTCGGGTGGCATCATTGTGGCACTGCAGGAGGCCCATGATGGACATGTCATCTAAAGAATGGGAGGGGGAGTGGAAATGGTTTGCGACTGGGAGGTGCAGTTGTTTACTGCGAACCGAGCGGAGGTGTTCTGCAAAGCGGTCCCCAAGCCTCTGCTTGGTTTCCCCAATGTAGAGGAAGCCACACCGGGTACAGTGGATGTAGTATACCACATTGGCAGATGTGCAGGTGAACCTCTGCTTAATATGGAAAGTCATCTTGGGGCCTGGGATAGGGGTGAGGGAGGAGGTGGGGGGGGCAAGTCTTGGGTGGTGGGGTCGGATTGTAGATGGCGGAAGTGTCGGAGGATGATGCGTTGTATACGGAGGTTGGTGGGGCGGTGTGTGAGAACGAGGGGGATCCTCTTTGGGCGGTTGTGGCGGGGGCGGGGTGTGAGGGATGTGTTGCGGGAGACGCGGTCAAGGGCGTTCTCGACCACTGTGGGGGGAAAGTTGCAGTCCTTGAAGAACTTGGACATCTGGGATGTGCGGGAGTGGAATGCCTCACCGTGGGAGCAGATGCGGTGGAGGCGGAGGAATTGGGAATAGGGGATGGAATTTTTGCAGGAGGGTGGGTGGGAGGAGGTGTATTCTAGGTAGCTGTGGGCGTTGGTGGGCTTGAAATGGACATCAGTTACAAGCTGGTTGCCTGAGATGGAGACTGAGAGGTCCAGGAAGGTGAGGGATGTGCTGGAGAGGGCCCAGGTGAACTGAAGGTTGGGGTGGAAGGTGTTGGTGAAGTGGATGAACTGTTCGAGCTCCTCTGGGGAGCAAGAGGCGGCGCCAATACAGTCATCAATGTACCGGAGGAAGAGGTGGGGTTTGGGGCCTGTGTAGGTGCGGCAGAGGGACTGTTCCACATAAACTACAAAGAGGCAGGCGTAGCTGGGGCCCATGCGGGTGCCCATGGCCACCCCCTTAGTCTGTAGGAAGTGGGAGGAATCGAAAGAGAAGTTGCTGAGGGTGAGGACGAGTTTGGCTAGGCGGATGAGGGTGTCGGTGGAGGGGGACTGGTCGGGCCTATGGGACAGGAAGAAGCGGAGGGCCTTGAGGCCATCTGCGTGCGGAATACAGGTGTATAGAGACTGGACGTCCATGGTGAAAATGAGGTGTTGGGGGCCAGGGCATTGAAGTCCCTCCTGGAGGAGGTGGAGGGCGTGGGTGGTGTCACGGACGTAGGTAGGGAATTTCTGGACCAAAGGGGAGTAAATGGAGTCCAGATAGGTGGAGATGAGTGGACATAGAACAGTTTTTCCGCCGCCTTCGCCTCCACGCCTACTTCTTCAACCGGGAACCTAACCCTCCCTCCACTGACCCCTTCACCCACTTCCAACACAAGTCCTCCTCCTGGACACCACCCCCAGGCCTCCTACCTTCCCTCGACCTCTTCATCTCTAACTGCCGTCGAGACATTAACCGCCTCAACTTCTCCACCCCTCTCACCCACTCCAACCTCTCCCCTGCAGAACGGGCAGCCCTCCGCTCCCTCCGCTCCAACCCCAACCTCACCATCAAATCCACAGACAATGGTGGCGCAGTGGTAGTATGGCGCACTGACTTCTACATCGCCGAGGCCAAACGCCAACTCTCCGACACCACCTCCTACCGCCCCCTCGATCATGACCCCACACCCGAGCATCAAACCATCATCTCCAACACCATTCATGATCTCATCACCTCAGGGAGCCTCCCACCCACAGCCTCCAACCTCATTGTTCCCCAACCCCGCACGGCCCGTTTCTATCTCCTTCTCAAAATCCACAAACCTGCCTGCCCTGGTCAACCCATTGTCTCAGCCTGTTCCTGCCCCACCAAACTCATCTCCACCTATCTGGACTCCATTTTCTCCTCTTTGGTCCAGGAACTCCCTACCTACGTCCGTGACACCACCCACGCCCTCCACCTCCTCCAGGACTTCCAATTCCCTGGCCCCCAACACCTCATTTTCAGTCCAGTCCCTATACACCTGTATTCCACATGCAGATGTCCTCAAGGCCCTCCGCTTCTTCCTGTCCCGCAGGCCCGACCAGTCCCCCTCCACCGACACCCTCATCCGCCTAGCCAAACTCGTCCTCACCCTCAACAACTTGTCTTTCGATTCCTCCCACGTCCTACAGACTAAGAGGGTGGCCATGGGCACCCGCATGGGCCCCAGCTATGCCTACCTCTTCGTAGGTTACGTGGAACACTCCCTCTTCCGCACCTACACAGGCCCCAAACCCCACCTCTTCCTCCGTTACATTGATGACTGTATCGGCGCTGCCTCTTGCTCCCCAGAGGAGCTCGAACAGTTCATCCACTTCACCAACACCTTCCACCCCAACCTTCAGTTCACCTGGGCCATCTCCAGCACATACATCACCTTCCTGGACCTCTCAGTCTCCATCTCAGGCAACCAACTTGTTACTGATGTCCATTTCAAGCCCACCAACTCCCACAGCTACCTAGGATACACCTCCTCCCACCAACCCTCCTGCAAAAATTCCATCCCCTATTCCCAATTCCTCCGCCTCCGCCGCATCTGCTCCCACGATGAGGCATTCCACTCCCGCACATCCCAGATGCCCAAGTTCTTCAAGGACTGCAACTTTTCCCCCGCAGTGGTCGAGAACGCCCTTGACTGTGTCTACCACATTTCCCGCAACACATCCCTCACACCCTGCCCCCGCCACAACCGCCCAAAGAAGATGCCCCTCGTTCTCACACACCACCCCACCTCCAGATACAACGCATCATCCTCCGACACTTCCGTTATCTATAATCCGACCCCACCACCCAAGACATTTTTCCATCCCCACCCTTGTCTGCTTTCCGGAGAGACCACTCTCTCCATGACTCCCTTGTTCGCTCCACACTGCCCTCCAACCCCACCACACCCGGCACCTTCCCCTGCAACCGCAGGAAATGCTACACTTGCCCCCACACCTCCTCCCTCACCCCTATCCCAGGCCCCAAGATGACTTTCCACATTAAGCAGAGGTTCACCTGCACATCTGCCAATGTGGTATACTGCATCCACTGTACCTGGTGTGGCTTCCTCTACATTGGGGAAAACAAGTGGAGGCTTGGGGACCGCTTTGCAGAACACCTCCGCTCAGTTCGCAATAAACAACTGCACCTCCCAGTCGCAAACCATTTCCACTACCCCTCCCATTCTTTGGATGACATGTCCATCATGGGCCTCCTGCAGTGCCACAATGATGCCACCCGAAGGTTGCAGGAACAGCAACTCATATTCCGCTTGGGAACCCTGCAGCCCAATAGTATCAATGTGGACTTCACCAGCTTCAAAATCTCCCCTTCCCCCACCGCATCCCAAAACCAGCCCAGTTCATCCCCTCCCCCCACTGCACCACACAACCAGTCCAGCTCTTCCCCTCCACCCACTGCATCCCAAAACCAGTCCAACCTGTCTCTGCCTCCCTAACCTGTTCTTCCTCTCACCCATCCCTTCCTCCCACCCCAAGCCGCACCTCCATTTCCTACCTACTAACCTCATCCCACCTCCTTGACCTGTCTGTCTTCCGTGGACTGACCTATCCCCTCCCTGCCTCCCCACCTATACTCTCTCCACCTATCTTCTTTTCTCTCCATCTTCGGTCTGCCTCCCCCTCTCTCCCTATTTATTCCAGAACCCTCACCCCATCCCCCTCTCTGATGAAGGGCCTAGGCCCGAAACGTCAGCTTTTGTGCTCCTGGGATGCTGCTGGGCCTGCTGTGTTCATCCAGCCTCACATTTTATTGTACTGATGTTGTAATCTCTGGATTACTTGCAGTACTATGCACTGCTGTGTATAAGGAACAGGAAGATAGGTTAGATGAATGTGAGGAGTTGGAGGAGGGAGGTTTTTAGATTTTTGGATCATTAGAACAAATTCTGGAGTAGGTGGAACTTTTACCAGCTGAACCTGGGACATCCTGTCTGACTAATTTAACTAAGTTTTTTTAATGAAGCAATTAAATATATCAATGAGGGCAATACAGTTGATGTGGCCTACATGAATTTCATTAAGGCCTTTGACAACGTCCCACATGAAAGGCTGGTCTAAAAGGTGAGAACCCATTAGATCCCCAAGACAAGTTGGCAAACTGGATCCAAAATTAGCTTACAAAAAGGAGGCAAAGGGTGATGGTGGAGGCTTGTTTTTGTGACTGAAAACTTGTAACCAGCATTGTACCACAGGGACAGCTGCTGGGAGCCTTGCTATTTATTATGCGATTGTGTTAATTACTTGGATGTGGATGTACAAGATATGATTAGTAAGTTTGCAGATAATATGAACACTGGTGATGTTACAAAAACAGAAGTTGCCGGGAAAGCTCAGCAGGTCTGGCAGCATCAGTGAAGAAAAAAAATCAGAGTTAACATTTGGGTCCAGTGACCATCCTCCACATTGGTGATGTTGTTGTTGGTGAGGAGGATGGTCTCAGGCTAAGGCTGATATTGATTAGCTGATAAATTAGGCAGAGCTAGGCAGTTGGAATTTAATCCTGATAAATGTGAGGCAATATATTTTGGGAGGTCAATAAGGGAAGGATGTACACAATGAATGGTGGCTCCCTGGGAATTCTCAATAACAGGGGGTTCTAGGTGTGTAAGTCCACAGACCACTGAAGGTGACAGCACAGACAGATAGGGTGTTGAGAATGGTATACAAGACTCTTGCCTTCATTGGCTGAGATATAGGATATAGGAGCAAAGAAGTCTTTATAAAGTTATAGTTGCAACTGTATAAAACATTAGTTAGACCACAGATGGAATATTCTATGCAGTTCTGATCACCACACTATTGGAAAGAAGTGACTGCATTGGAGAGGGTGCAGAGGGCATTCTCCAGAACTTTGCCTGCAGTGGAAAGTCTCAGTTATGAGGAGAAACTGGACATGCTCAGTTTTGTTTCCTAGCAGCAGAGGAGGCTGACAGGGATCTGACTGAGGCATACAAATCTATGAGAGGCATAGAAAGGGTAGATTGTGAGAATCTCTTTCTCATGGCAGACAGGTCTAAGACCAGAGGGCATATGTTTAAGATGAAGAGTAAGTGATTTAGAGGGGATCTGCGGAAAAATTTTACCCGGAAGGTGGTAGAAATGTGAAACCTGGAGGCAGGTTCTCCTGCAACATTTAAGGAGCATATGGACAAACACTTAAAATGTCAGGCCATTGGTCGCTTTCATTTTTCAAAATCCAGGTCTAAATCAGCAGGGGGCTCGCATTTCCAACAGTTGACAGACTAGCTTCCTCAACATCATGCTATGAGGGCTGAGAAAATTTCAGACAAGCAAAATCTATACCTTTCACATCTTAACCCAGAAATTCCAGTCCAGAACTGAGATCTGGTCAACCCAACAGTCTCTTGCTAAAGGTATGACAAGAATGTCCAGTGGATTTCAGACTGAAGAAGCCTCTTTGTTTACACTTTTAAAATATGAAAGAAATATATGCTTGTGAAGGATCCTATCAGAAAAATTAGCTTAATTCTTGTCACATCTGCTCGCTTACTTGACATATTTATTACATTCAGTTTTTAAATAGGTGTAAAGTGTCTCGTACATTTACATTTTTAGACTGCTGAAAGCGAAATGGTGAGTATTTTGAACACAGAGGTTTATTTATACTTTACTCATTGGCTAAATAAAGGTGGTGACAGACAAGTAAATTGTTCAATAACATGTGACACATAGAATTGCATAAAGGGAAATTCCTACATACTTCTTTTTTCCCAATATTGTGGCTGTAAGGCCACTGTAATTCCACATACCATTAGGAAGTTCTGATTTTGAAATGTTATGTTTTAAGTGAAGCCCAAACATCAGAATAGCTCTCTGACTTAAACTGTTCGCTCGAACAGGATTACAAGAAATGTAGTTTCAATCTTCCCTTTCATTTTGTAAAGATTGCAGATTATTGAAACTCTGGGTAAGTGCTGACCTGTTTTATAATGCAACTGTCATGGATTAAAAGCCTGGCAGGTCATTGACTGATTTTCAATATCAACTTTTGACGTTTGTTGGATCAAATTTCTTGAGTTTCTTAACATGTTTGAACAATGACTTTCGTCAGTCAATCGTGTAATTATTTGTCCATATTTTATACATGTTTTTCTTGAGATGACTGAATGGTTGCTGCTGTATAATCTGAAATTCAACAAAAATTACTTCAAGACAACACCATAATAATTAGACTGTAAAATTCAAATCCTCTATTAATGTCACCACCTTTATTCTACATACCAAATGGAGTAAGAGTCGGCCACTTACACCATCAGCTTGGGCAATGATTGGATAAGGTCATGGCTAATTTACTTACTTCACATTCCTACCCACCACTGATAACCTTTCACCCTTCTGCTTATCAAGAATCTACTAAATTCCTCTTTAAGGATTCTGCTTCCACTTCTTTCCAGGAAGAGGGTTCCAAAGACTCCCAGCCCTCTGTGAGGAAAATAAATCACTTTACTTTTGTCTAAAATGGCTGACCTCCTATTTTAAGCTGTGACCCCGAATTCCAGATATTCCCACAAGAGGAATCATCTGTTCCACATACAACATGTCAGATGACTCAGGTCGTTACTTATTTTAATCAGATCAACTCTTACATTTCTAAACTCCAGCATATGGAAGCCTGTTCTGTCCAACCTTTCCTCATAAGATAACACACCCATTCTTTGTATTCATCCAGCAGACGTTCTCTGATCTACTTCCAATGCATTTACATCATTAGGTAAGGAGAGCAATACTGTTACACAGTACTTAAGATGTGGACTCACTAATGTCCTATATAACTGAACCATATCTTCCTTACTTATGTTTTAATTTCCTTTACAACAAATGATAACATTCCTTTAGCTTTCCTAACTGTTTGATATACCTGCATCCTGAGCTGTAATCTCTCACTATCTCGATAAAATATGTTTTTGTAATTCTTCTGGCCATATTGCACAATTTCACATTTTTCCATAATTCGCTTCATTTGCCACATCTTTGTGTGATCACAACCTATTAATGTTGCTCTGTAGCTTCCTTACGTCTTCTTCACAACTTGTGTTCCAACCTATTTTTGTGTCAACAGCAAACTTGACAACCACACCTTTGACCCTTTCATGCAAGTCATTGAAACAAATTGCACAAAGGTAATACCCCTGTACTGCTCCTTGCGGTGGTGTATAAAACATTACATCTTGCTGACCAGAAAATGACCCAGTAAGCCCATCTGTTTCCTATGAGCTAACCAATCTTCTGGACATATCATTATGTTCCCTGCTGCGCCATGAAATTTTATTTTTTGCAACTTTTGATGTGGCATCGTATCAAATGCCTTCTGGAAATCCAAGTGCAGTACACATATCAGTTTCCATTTATCCACAGTATATGTTAACTACTAAAGCTTCAATAAATTGACTAAACAAGATTTCCCTTTAGCTCTGCATGAGTACCTTGGACTTTTCAAAGTGTCCTGCTATAAATCTTTAATAATAACTCCCAACATTTTCCAACATGACAGGTATTAAACTGACTGACCTTGTAGAATCCTGCTTTCTGTCTCCCTCCCTTTTTGAATAAAGGAGTTACATTTGATTACAAGGAATCTAATGCATTATTTGGAATTTGGAAAATTAAAAGCAATGTATGAATGGCCAATCCTTTCTTTTGAGACCATAGGATGAAACCTATCATGGTCCTACGGACTTATCAGCATGCAGCTCTCACCAATTTGCTCGATACTGCTTCCCTGGTCACTGCAGTTCTCTCAAATTCTCTCCTAGTTTATGCAAACCACCTGGCATCTGATTGTTTCCATCATTAATTTCCCAGGTTCACTTTCTTTATGGCCAACGCTCATTTTGTTAAGTCTGTTTTTTTAAAAATATCCATTGATATATCTATTTTACTCTACTAGCCAAGAAATATGAAATTAATATATATCAAGGCCTGGTTAACATTTCTCTGGTTCATTTTGAACATACTGTCACAAAATCACAGTGATAGTGTAGAAGGCTATTCAGCCCAGTGTGTCTGTTCTAGCTCGCCAAATGAACAATTTAACTACAATCACTCTATTGCTTCTCCCTGCAACCCTGTATATATTTCCTTTTCAAAATTTCCACTAATTCCCTTTTAGATGCTTCGATTGAACCTGCTTCTACAGCAATCCTCAGGCAGCGTGTCCCAAAGATGAAAAAAATTTTCTTCATGATGCTTTTGCACCTTCTACTAATTATTTTAAAAGATGGTGTGCTCTTGTTTTTGATCCCATCATGAATGGAAATGTTGTCTACCTATTTATTTTGTGCAGACCTCTTCAGATATTTGAAATAACATTTTTTTTTCTACTTGTACCGACAGAACAAAAACTGTATGAAGAAAATTCCATCCAATCTTTTAGCCAGATGTGGGGCCACAAAGAAATAAACATATAAGGTACTTTTAGTTTATAGCTGCTATAAATTGGAACAGATTCAGGCAATTGAAAACAACAATAAACTATTTAAAGTAATAGATATGATAAAATAGTGAGATCACTGTCTTTATGTCATATTGAAAGCCAAATAAAATCTATAGCTTAGACTGATCTAACCAACACATTCTCTGCAAAGCTCACTTGTTCTTCAAATACACAATCTTGCAGATCCCTACCCTTCACAATGCCTTCATTTCCTTTGGCTCCATCTATCCAGAAATCTTCCTGGGTTGAAATTCCCTTTTTTTTGCCAAGCGTTTTCTTTTTGGGAAGGGTTTCCTGCCATGCACAATTTCTTCTGCCATGCGACTTTTCTCATTCAATCATCTACCGCTCGCCTCAATATTCATTCTGGGTTTGGGATCCATTCTTAGTCAATCATGTGGCAACAGAGACCAAATGGTCACCACTACCATGACCTTATGCCGTGCCAAGTTAAACCCCGCTGTGCACCACTTCAAGTGTGGCAAGCCAAGAACTGCCTTTTGTAATCTGTGGCTACACTATTTATGCGAGCGAGTTGCAGAAAGGTAGGCTGATGCCAAGCTTTGGAGAAAGGGACCTTGTGCTGGCAGCTGGGATGGTAGAGAGAAGGCCCACCTTCATCCTGTTAATGGACAGACCACAACCAGCCTGAATTTAGGTAGCAGGCAGCTGGTCTGGTAGAGATTGACTGCAATAATTTAAACGTTATAATGACGGATATGAGTTGACAGAAAATAAATAAAATTTATGGAATTGCTGAATCCTAACCATCATGGAAACCAATGTCAAGGCTATAGACTCCAATAACACTTCTCGTTGTGGCAGAAAGGTGGCCAACATCATCAAAGACACATCCCACCCCAGTAATGCTCTCCTACAACCTCTTCCATCAGGCAGAAGATACAGAAGTTTGAACACATGCGCCAACAAGTTCAAAAGCAGTTTCATCCTGCCATTATTAGACTGATGAATGGACTCTCTAGCTTCAAATAATGCTGATCTTGTTAATGTTGTCTCTAAGGTTTTGGAGTTGATTTGTAGCTCAGGTTGTGGATGTTGTGGTTGGTTGGCTCCCTGATCTGGTTTGTTATTCATTACCATGCTGGGTAACATCCTCAGTGCAGCCTCTGATGAAGTGCTGCTGTGTTTTCCCGCCTGGTTTTTAAACTCTGGAGTCTGTTGAGCTGGATTACCTCACTTCCGGTTTTCCTTCGCAATGGAGTGTATATGGGGTCGAATTCTATGTGTTTGTTGATAGCTTTCTTCATGGAGTACCAAGCTTCTAGGAACTCTTGTGCCTGTCTCTGCTGGCTTGTCTGAGGAGCTTGGTGTTGTCCCAGTCGAACTGGCGGTTTGCCTTATCCTTGTGGATAGAGATGAGTGAGTATTGGCTGTGTCTTTTTGTAGCCAATTGGTGTTCGTGTATCCCTGTTGTTAATTTTCTTCCTGTTTGCCCGATGTAGTGTTTGACATAGTCTCTGCAGGGCATTGGCCCTGTCCATAGTGGGAAGTGGGTCTTTGGTTTGGGTGAGCAGTTGTTGTAGGATTGATGTGAGTTTGTGTGCCACTTTGAAGCCCAGTGGTCGTAGGATTCTAGTGGTTAGTTCCTGATGTAAGGTAGCGTGATGAGTGTGTCAGGGCATGTAGTATCTTCCTGATGTTGTTCATGTGGGCATCTTCTGATCCAGTTTTTTGGATATCCATTATCTTTGAAAACCTGGAAGCGGTATTCTTCTTCTTTTTGGTGTAGTTCTGTGCTGCTGCAGTGTGTTGTTGCCCATCCAAATAGTGTTCGCTCGCAGCTTCGTTTGTGTGTGCTGGGATTGTTACTGTTGAAGTTCAGTGCCTGGTCAGTGTGTGTAGCTTTTCTGTGTACTTTCGCTTGCAGTTCCCCATTTGTCTTGTGTTCTACCATGCCGTCCAGGAATGGGAGCTGTTTGTTCTTCTCCTCCTCTCTGGTGAGTTCTATTCCGGTGAGGGTGTTGTTTATGAGTTTGTGTGTCTCCTCTGGTTTGATCTGTTTAATGATGACAAAGATGTCATCCACATAGCGTATCCATAGTTTTGGTTGGATTAGTGGAAGGGTTGCCCTTTCCAGCCTTTGCATCACTGCCTCGGCTGTAAGTCCGGAGATAGGTGATCCCATGGGTGCCCCATTGTTCTGTTTGTTTGGTTGCTGAATGTAAAGTGTGGCAAGGCATACGACAAGAAGCTTCAGCATGTCGCCTTTGGAGATTCACTGGGGTGTTGTTCTCGTTCCAGTAGTGCTGTCATTGTTTTCCTTGCTAGTGGTATGCCTATTGTTGTGGATAGGGCAATAACATCAAACGACATTGTGATCTCATCATCATCTATCCTTATGTCTTTGATGGAGTTGAGGAACCTTTGGGCTGAGTGGATAGAGTGAGGTGATTTGTTGACTCGATGCCTGAGTCTCCTTTGTAGTTCCTTGGTTAATCTGTGTGATAGAATGCCTGGTAGGGAGACTACGGGTCTAAGGGTTACTTCCGGTTTGTTCACTTTCAGGAGGCTGTAGAATTGGAGGGGTGTTGGTTCCTTCAGGTTTCATTCTTAAGAAGTCTGTTTTGTTGATCTGTCCGGTCTGTTTGGGTCTTTTTAGTGTGTAGATGATTTTGTGGTGTCGGGTCAGTCTGTACCGGCTGGTGTCTTCGTCAACGAACAGTGCCTGTGCCTTTGAGAGGTAATCACATTTATTTAGGATTGCTGTCATGTGCCCTTTGTGTGTAGGTAATATTGTGATGTTCTTGTTGTTCTCCAGTCCTTCTAGGGCTTGCCTTTCCAAAGTGTTGAGGGTGTTGAGTTCGCTCCTTCTGGTCAGTGTCGGGATCACTGTCTGTCTTATTGTTGTGTTTCTTCATTGATGTAGCTGGTCCTCAGCGTGGCTTCCTGTGTGGCTAGGAATTCCGGTTTGTTGATGTCTCTGCAGTCATAGTTAAGTCCTTGGGTGAGAACGGCTTTTTCCATGTCTGTCTGTTTCCTGTCAGAGAAGTTTCTTATCCAGGTGTCTGCTCTGGTATTGTTGTTTTGGTGGGTAAGTGTGGCTAGCTTGTCCTGTCTTTTCTTGGCCATTGTGTCCTGTTGGCTGATGTTGATGTCTTGTTCCATGTCCGTTGTCCAATCCTGCTTGGTAGCTTCCAGGAATATAGTTTTTTGGTGCATAATTTCTCAGTTGCATCTGTGGAGCCGGTTGTGTGCATCATGTTGTTCTTTCCCCACAGTGTAAGCTATATGCCTCACTCTGTCTAAGTTATGTTTTCCTCCCCATGATCTGTAGGTCCTTGCTTACTACGATCTGCCTGCACTGCTTGTAAACAAAGCTTTTCACTGTACTTAGGTACGTGTGACAATGAATCAACTCAAATCAGATCAATTCAAATCAAATCAATAAATTGAGTCCTTACAGGAAGTGTGGTAATATCTAGGCATAAGCTGTTCAATGGATAAGACCTGAGCATTAACATCAAGGCCTTGATATAGACCACTGAAACTGACAGAGCCTCAGGGCCTCATTAACATCATGTTGTGCAGCCTTTAGCTGGAGGACAGCCAAACGGATAGTCTGACAGGTTTATCTTCTGATGTTGACTGTGAAAAGTATACTGTGGCATACTGACTGTCAGACATAACACACAGGCTGCACCATTATTGGATCCAGATTATGTTGAAAACAGAAAACCACCACTTTTTGTTTTGGAGTACTGAGAGTTTGGAGAGACTGGATACTGCAAAAACTTGTGCTTCAGAACTTGCTGCTTGCCTAAGTAAGCCACTCCAGTACAGTTACTACATTGTCACCTACCCGACAATGTAGAAAATTCACAGATATGTCCTATACATAAATGCCGGACAAATCCAAGCCGCTCAATCTACTCTCGATCATCAGTAAAGTAATGGAAGGTACTATCAAGCAACACCTGCTCAGCAATAACCTGCTCAGTTACGTTCAGTTTGGGTCCTGCCATGGCCACTCAGCTCCTGAACTCATTTGAGCCTTGGTTCAAGCATGGACAAAAAAGCTGAATTCCAGAGGTGAGGGGAGAGTGACAGCCCTTGACATCAAGACTGCATTCAACTGCGTGTGGCATCATGAAGCCCTAGAAAAACTGGAATGAATGGGTATTGTGGCAAAGCCTACACTGGTGGGTGTCCTACTTGGCATATGGGAAGATTATTGTGGTTCTGGGAGGTCAGTCATTTCAGCTGCATTGCACCTCTGCAGGGCAGTGTCCTAGATCCAAATATCTTCAATGGGTTCATTAATGACTTCCCCTCCATCATAAAGTTAGAAGTGGTGATGTTCACCACTGATTGCACAATGCTCAACACCATTCAAAACTCCTCAGAACTGAAGCAGCCCGTGTTCAAATGTGGACAACATCAAGGACAACATCACAAGTAGCAAGTAACAAATACCAGACAATGACCATCTCCTATAAGAGACCATCTAACCACTGCCCCGTGACATTCAATGTGTTGCCGTCACTGAATCTCCCAATATCAATATTCTGGAAGTTACCATTGACCAGAAATTCAACTGGATTTGCCACACAAACACAGTGGCTTCAAGAGCAGGCCAGGGACTAGGAATACTGCAGCAAGTAACTCAATCCTGTTTCCTCAGAGCCTATCCACCATCTACAAGGTACAAGCTCAGAGTGTGATGGAATACACCCCATTTGCCTGGATGGATGCAGCTCCAACAACATTCAAAAAGCTTGACATCATCCAATATAAAGCAACCCACTTGATTGGAACAACATGCAGAAACATATTGTTCACCACCGACGCTCTGTAGCAGCAGTGCGTATAATCTACAAAGTGCACTGAAGAAATTTGCCCAAGCTTCTTAGACAGCACCTTCCAAACCCACAGCCAGAACAATTGAGAAGGACAAGGCCAGATATACATGGGAACATCAACACTTGCAAGTTCCCGTCCAAGACAATCACCATCATGACTTGGAAATATATCTCTTTTCCTTCATTGTTGCTGGGTCAAAATTGTGGAACTCCTTCTCTAAGGGCATTGTGGGTCAACCAAAGCAGATTAATTGCATCGCTCAAGAAGGCAGCTCACCCCAGCCTTCTGTAGCATATTTGAGATAGGCAATAAATACTGGCCAGCTGCTGGTGTGAGTATGGGTTCTTATGGTATGAGTTCCCTTGTGTGATTGCCTAGCGTAGACTGAAGTGATAAGCCACATGTAGGTGTGATAGCTCTGTCAACAAGAAGCTGCGCTCTTGCTCATTGTGTTAACTTGAATATAACAGACGTAGACCAGTATAAAAGCCTCAGGGATGCTGCCAGTGGACATTCCCCAAGATTCTGCTTTGTGCATATTTTCACACCATAGAGATATACAGCACAGAGCAGACCCTTCAGTCCATTTAGTCCATGCTGACCAGATATCCTAAATAAATCTAGTCCCATTTGCCAGCATTTGGCCCACATCCCTCTAAACCCTTTCTATTCATATACCCATTCAGTTGCCTTTTAAATGTTGTAATTATACCAGCCTCCACCACTTCTTCTGGCAGCTCACTCCACACATGCACCACCCTCTGTGAGAAAATGTTGCTCCTTAGGTCCCTTTTAAATCATTCCCCTCTCACCTTAAGTCTATGCCCTATAGTTTTGGACTCCCCACCCCAGCGAAACGATCTTGTCTATTTACTATATCCACATCCCTCATAATTTTATAAACCTCTATAAGGTTGCCTCTCAGCCTCCGGTGCACCAGGCAAAATAGCCCCAGTCCATTCAGCCTCTCCGTGTAGCTCAAGCCCTCCAACACTGGTAACTTTCTTATAAATCTTTTCTCAATGCTTTCAAGTCTCGTGCATCTTTCCAAGAGCAGGGAGACCATAAATGCATGCAGTATTCCAAAAGTGGCCAAGGTGCAGTACAGTCGCAACATGACCTCCCAACCCCTATACTCAATGCACTGACCAATAAAGGCAAGCGTACCCAACATCTTCCTCACTATCCCATCTACCTGCAGCTCCACTTTCAAGGAACAACAGCACATTAACAGAATTGAGCACTTTGCAGTTCTGGTGCACCTTCGCAGAACTACATGCACGGAGAGAATGGTTTTCTACATCACCGGAAATGTAAATGCCCAAACAAAACCATATGCCTGTTCCATGTTTCTCCACTTAAAGAGATGCCAATGAAGCCCTCTTTTCCAGGATGCACAACCTCAGTGATCTACTTGTTTCAGAGACAGATGGTGAGCTGTGACATGTTCCAATTGCTGCAACTACAGGCTGGAAAGATTCTCAGGCATAAAAATAAGGAATGGTGGCAAACTCAATACCAATGGGCAGCACTGTCTTTGGGCCCTGCTCTGCAAACTCAGGTCGGCTTAGGAGAGGTTCTGAGTTTGGTGACCTGTCCTTGGTGAAGATTAGAAGCTGCTGTAGAAACTGCTCCTTGCTGAGGTGGAGCTAAGAGAAATGCCTAATGAATATTGCTTTTGATTTGGAAGTTCTCCTCCTCTATGTACATGTGTTTCTTCTCCCTACTACTACATTCCATTTTCATCTATTGTTATAGCCCAAACTTATTACTGAGCCAAATTTCATGGCCCGAGTGCTGAAAGCTAACAACCAATGTCATACAGAGATACCAAGCTGTAGAGCTGGATGATCTCTGAGGAAGGGTCTAGCCTGAAATGTCAGCTTTCCTGCTCCTCTGATGCTGCTTGGCCTGCTGTGTTCATCCAGCTCCACACCTTGTCATCTCAGATTCTCCAGCATCTGCAGTTCCTACTATCTCTGAAACTAATGTCATATTATTTTATGCTATTGTTTCATTGGTTCTGTTTGTTTTATTTGGTTATTTGGTTCCCCCATGGTTTTGTTCTGGCCTTCTAATAGTTTGGTCCTATTTTCCATCACCATTATATTTAGTACAACTACTTCCCACCCACTTCCTTTGTTATTCTTTCTGATCATGCTATAATCTGCAATATTTAGTTGCTGGATCTATTCTGTATGTAACCACATGCCAGTTACTCCCACCACATTTTGTTCCTTGCCACTAATCCTCGCCACCAGTTCCTCTATTTTATTTGAACACTACACGCTATGTTGTTCAGGCAGGTTAATTTTTCTTTAGTTATTGTTCCTTTTGCTTTGTCTTAAACTTCTGTATATTCTTGCACTTCCGCTTTTTATAATTGGATTTGTTTCCTGAGCATCTAATTGTAGCATTTTTCTTTACATTGATCTGACAGTATGATCACACTCTAGTTGTGCACGAATGGATTGGAAGGCCCTGTGGTCGATGGAAACGCTAGGCTCATCAACTGGGTGATTTGATCTGGATGATTAGTGAGACCTAAAATTTTGAGGGAAGCTACAATTGGTCCAAACTGCAGAACATATTCTGCTGTCGCAGCCTGTAAAGTAATAGAAGATTTTTTTTCCCTGTGTTGGCTTCAGCCACTTGCTTGGTGGAACAATGAACAGCAGATTGACTGATGTCCCTGACATTCCCTATGCTAGCTAGCATGAGGTCTGGGGCAAATTGACAAGATTGACAAGGGGTTAGGAGGCTAGATTTTAACCTCAAGTATGGGTCGGCTGGGGGTGGATGGAAAGGAAAAGTCCTGATCTTTCTCAAACATAAATGTGCCTCTGATTAGGCCTATTCCAGTTTTAACATACGCCAAGGAGACAGTCACCAATCTACTCACAAGAGGCCCAGTCATAGAAGTGTAGAACTGCACAGCAAAGAAACAGACCCTTCGGTCCATCTCGTCCATGCTGACCAGATATCCTAAATATATCTAGTTCCATTTGCCAGCATTTGACCTATATCCCTCTAAGCCCCTCCCAATCAATTCCTCATCTAGATGCCTTTTAAATGTTGTAATTATGCCAGCCTATACCACTTCCTCTGGCAGCTCATTACGTACATGCACAACCCTCTGTGTGAAAATTTTGCCCATTTTAAATCTTTCTCCTCTCACCTTAATCCTATGCCCTCTCATTTCAGACTCACCCACCCTGCGGAAAAAAAAAACTTTATTTATTCACTCTATTCATGCCCCTCATGATTTTATAAACCTCTATGAAGTCAGCCCGCAGCTCCCAGTACTCCAGGGAAGAAAGGCCCCGGCCTATATAGCATCTCCTAATAACTGAAGCCCTTCATTTTGGCAACATCCTTCTTAATCTTTTCTGCATTCTCTCAAGTTCAGCAACATCCTTCCTATAGACGGGCAACCAGAATTGTATGCAGTATTCTAAAAATGGTCTCACCAATGCTCTGCAGAGCTGCAACATGACATCTCAACTCCTAAACTCAATATACTGACCTAAAGAAGGCAAGCATGTTAAATGTCTTCTTCAACACCCTGCCAACTTTTCTGCTTATCCACTTTCAAGGAGCCATGAACCTGCACTCCAAACTCTCTTTGTTCAGCAATCCTCCCCAGGACCCTGACATTAAGTGTATACGTTCTGCCCTGGTCTGCCTTACCAAGATGCAATGCCTCATATTTATCTAAGTTTAACTCTGCCTGCCTCTCCTTGGCCCAGTGGCCCATCTGATCGTGTCCCACTTTTCTCTGAGATAATCTTCTTCAAGGTGAATGGGGTGCCAATCAAGGGAACTTGTGGATGGTTCAAATTGCTCCCATTGGTACTGTTTGTTTGTGAAGGGAGTAAATATTGAAGGTGGTGGGTGTGAAGCCACTTAAGTAGGGCACTTTCTTGTGGATGGTGCTGAGCTTATGGTGCATTACTGGAGCTGCACTTATCCCACAAGTGGGATGTATTCCATCACGTTCCTGAGGTATGCCTTGTAAATAGTAGAAAGGCACCTGCTGCCACGAGGTCAGTTACTTGTTGCAGAACTGCAAACCTCTGACTTGCTCAAGTAACACCAGTTTTTAAATGGGCTGGTCAATGGTAAATCCATGACGTTGAAAGTGTGGAATTCAGCAATGGTAAGATTGTCTCTTGTTGAACAAAGTCATTGCCTGTGACTTACATGGTGCAAATGTTACTTCTATGTCTTCCAACTTTTGTAGTTTTTTTCATTGATAGCAGCCTAGAATCCTTTTAAATGTGTTGTAAATCGTTTCCTTTTAATTGACAACAAGTTGAGGAGGTACGATAGAAATATCTATTAGGCTGAGATACATCTGTCTTTAGAGCTCATTTCTAACTTTTTTTATCGACACCCTTCCATTCCACCTTTACCCCATCAAATCCTGGGCTGCCTCCAATGCTGCCACCCGCAAGCTGGATGAGTGACACCTCATATTCTGCCTCGGGAGTCTACAGCCCAATGGCCTAAACATGGATTTCACCAGTTTTAAAATCCCTCCACACCTGGCCTCATTCCATGACCAAACCTCCCTCTCATCCTCACCTCCTTAACCTGACACAACCTGTCCATCTTCTCCCCTACTTATCTGCCCCTGCCACCTCACTGACTAATCTCCACCCCTCCCGACCTGCACTCATCTATCACCATCCCACCTGCCTTCAACAGCCCCACCCCTCCTCTCTCTATTTATTTCCTAGCTCCCTGCCCCCTCCACATTTCTGAAGAAGGGTCCCAACCCGAAATGTCAACTTTCCTGCTCCCCTGATGCCGCCTGGTCCTGTTGTGTTCCTCCAGGTCCACACTGCGTTATCTCTGACTCCAGCATCTGCAGTTGTTACTGTCTCCCAATTTCTGGTAGGTGCCTGGCTTGCAAATTCGAGGACCTCTCAATGGTCAAAATGGCTTTATCTCCATACTACTACTGGCTAAGATATTGTGCCAACATAAGAAATATGATTTAATTCTTTCTTGCCGCTTTAAAATAAATTGAAATCCGTATACTACTCATGAAGCATAAACCTCGACCGTAAGTGCCATTCCAACAAAAAGGATCTAAATTAAATAGAAGGGAGCAACGGACTTGAGTATATTTAAGGTTGAGATAGATTCTTGATCCGTAGAGGAAATCAAAGGTTACAAGCAAAGGCTGGATAGTGGTCATGACGAATGCATGATAAGGCATGCTCCTATTGAATGGCCTACTCCCGTTCCTATTTCCTATGGTCTAACCGTTTTTGTTACATTTTAAAATTTAAGAATATAACTCACTCAGTTTGTAATATTTAATATTATAACTGTATGTAATATTTAAGTCCAGGTTTCAGACCTCATGTCCTTCATCCCAAATTTCTGACATTAGTTTACTAACACTACGTTTGACTAGAATATTCCAAACACTGCTTATCATGTTAAATAAATAGTGATATCTATAAACAAAAATGTGTGTAAATGTAACAATAACTGATTACCTTTGATGTTTTCTTCTGTTCTATATGTTGGCATGGATTCAAGATGTAGAACTATATAAAGGGAGAAGTTATTAGAAAAGATAAGTATTTTCAGAGAAGTTACTTTTGGCTGTTCACTCAATTCACCAAAATGATTCCGATTTCTCTCTGCACCTTCACGGTAAGTGCTGTGCGGATTATTTCTGTTTATCTTTATTTCTTTCAACAGGACCATATGATAAAATGAATATGTATTCTTGTCACTTGTAGTACAGTTTATTAATAATGTTTAACGTGAAGTTGTTAATTTCAAGTCTGTAGTTCAAAAAGGTTTGTAGTTAAGTTTGTGTCATAAATTGAAAAGCAAGACGAAAGCTCTAACCAAGAAACTAAATCTGTTATCATATGTTTACTATGCAAACAAAGTAAATTTAAAACTAAAAAAAATTGTTAAAAATGCCTTTACTCAAATGCTAGTCAAAATTGTACCAATCTATTAGATAATAGATTAAAGTCAAAAACATTAAGGAGTTAAAGGCATTTAGGATGCAGCTGAATGCTAGTTTGGATATGTCTGATTATTGGATGGCCGAGGTTAAATAGATTAGATGTTCTTCCTTCAGCCTTGACTTTGTCCAG
This sequence comes from Stegostoma tigrinum, assembly GCF_030684315.1. NCBI lineage: Eukaryota > Metazoa > Chordata > Chondrichthyes > Orectolobiformes > Stegostomatidae > Stegostoma > Stegostoma tigrinum. The sequence continues at coordinate 12,640,490 of NC_081358.1, forward strand.
TTCTATTCTGTCTTTGACATTGCTATGTCTGATCAGAAACTGTGAAATTTATCTACGTTTCGATTGACCTTCATGCACTGTCTCATTCACAGAATGAAAGTTTCAAAACAGTTCCGGATGTGAGTTTGCTCGCTGAGCTGGAAGGTTAGTTTTCAGACGTTTCATCACCATTCTAGGTAACATCATCAGTGAGCCTCTGACAAAGCACTGGTGTTATGTCCCGCTTTCTGTTTATCTGTTTAGGTTTCCTTGGGTTGGTGATGTCATTTCCTGTTCTTTCTCTCAGGGGATGGTAGATTGGCTCCAAGTCAATGTGTTTGTTGATGGAATTCCGGTTGGAACGCCATGCTTCAAGGAATTCTCATGCATGCCTCTGTTTGGCTTGTCCTAGGATGGATGTGTTGTCCCAATCAAAGTGGTGTCCTTCCTTATCTGTATGTAAGGATACGAGTGATAGTGGGTCATGTCGTTTTGTGGCTAGTTGATGTTCATGTATCCTGGTGGCTAGCTTTCTGCCAGTTTGTCCAATGTAGTGTTTGTCACAGTTCTTGCAAGGTATTTTGTAGATGACGTTCGTTTTATTTGTTGTCTGTATCGGGTCTTTTAAGTTCATTAGCTGCTGTTTTAGTGTGTTGGTGGGTTTGTGGGCTACCCTGATGCCAAGGGGTCCGAGTAGTCTGGCAGTCATTTCGGAAATGTCTTTGATATAGGGGAGAGTGGTTATGGTTTCTGAGCCCGTTTTGTCTCTTTGTTTGGGTTTGTTGCTGAGGAATCGGCGGACTGTGTTCATAGGGTACCCATTCTTTTTGAATACGCTGTATAGGTGATTTTCTTCTGCTCTGCGTAGTTCCTCTGTGCTGCAGTGTGTGGTGGCTCGTTGGAATAATGTTCTAATGCAGCTTCGTTTGTGGGTGTTGGGATGGTTGCTTCTGTAGTTCAGTATTTGGTCCGTATGTGCTGTTTTCCTGTAGACGCTGGTTTGAAGTTCCCCATGGCTGTTTGCTCTACTGTGACATCTAGGAATGGCAGTTTGCTGTTGTTTTCCTCCTCTTTTGTGAATGTTATGCCAGTAAGGGTGTTATTGATGGTCTGGAAGGTTTCCTCTAATTTGTTTTGTTTAGTGATGACAAAGGTGTCATCCACATAGCGGACCCAAAGTTTGGGTTGGATGATTGGCAGAGCTGTTTGTTCGTGTCTCTGCATTACTGCCTCTGCTAAGAACCCTGATATCGGAGATCCCATGGGTGTACCGTTGGTTTGTCTGTAGGTTTTGTTATTGAAGTGAACCTACAGACAAACCAACGGTACACCCATGGGATCTCCGATATCAGGGTTCTTAGCAGAGGCAGTAATGCAGAGACTCGAACAAACAGCTCTGCCAATCATCCAACCCAAACTTTGGGTCCGCTATGTGGATGACACCTTTGTCATCACTAAACAAAACAAATTAGAGGAAACATTCAAGACCATCAATAATACCCTTACTGGCATAACATTCACAAAAGAGGAGGAAAGCAACAACAAACTGCCATTCCTAGATGTCACAGTAGAGCGAACAGTCAATGGGGAACTTCAAACCAGCGTCTACAGGAAAACAACACATACGGACCAAATACTGAACTACAGGAGCAACCATCCCAACACCCACAAACGAAGCTGCATTAGAACGTTATTCCAATGAGCCACCACACACTGCAGCACAGAGGAACTACGCAGAGCAGAGGAAAATCACCTATACAGCGCATTCAAAAAGAACGGGTACCCTATGAACACAGTCCGCCGATTTCTCAGCAACAAACCCAAACAAAGAGACAAAACGGGCTCAGAAACTATAACCATTCTACCCTTCTTCAAAGACATTTCCGAAATGACTGCCAGACTACTCGGACCCCTTGGCATCAGGGTAGCCCACAAACCCACCAACACACTAAAACAGCAGCTAATGAACTTAAAAGACCCGATACAGACAACAAATAAAACGAACGTCATCTACAAAATACCTTGCAAGAACTGTGACAAACACTACATTGGACAAACTGGCAGAAAGCTAGCCACCAGGATACATGAACATCAACTAGCCACAAAACGACATGACCCACTATCACTCGTATCCTTACATACAGATAAGGAAGGACACCACTTTGATTGGGACAACACATCCATCCTAGGACAAGCCAAACAGAGACATGCACGAGAATTCCTAGAGGCATGGCATTCCAACCGGAACTCCATCAACAAACACATTGACTTGGAGCCAATCTACCATCCCCTGAGAAAAAGAACAGGAAATGACATCACCAACCCAAGGAAACCTAACCAGATAAATAGAAAGCAGGACATAACACCAGCGCTTCGTCGGAGGCTCACTGATGATGTTACCTAGAATGGTGACGAAACGTCTGAAAACTAACCTTCCAGCTCAGCCAGCAAACTCACATCCAGAACCTCAACCTGAGCTACAAATCTTCTCAAAACTTTCAAAACAGTCATTAAAATATCAAGTGATGGATTGTCTCCAAAGAATTGATTATCAAAAGTAAATGACAGCTACATTTTACAAGTTATTCATTCATTAATGTAATGATTAGCCCCTCAATAGTCATTAACAGGATCTTTGACAGCTCCAGTCAAATTTCCTCTAACTGTATCATTTATTTTCCTTGTATGGCAATGATAGGGCCTCCTTACCTTTATTTTCCATCTACCAGTAGTTCCATCTGAATATAATTTCACCATTGTGTTTATATGTTTTTCACCTTGCTTTCTGCATTCCAAAAGAACTCATCCTTCCAAGATACCTTTGTTCCCATTGCTATCTATCCTATTTTCGATACCTTTGTCTTGGCACTTCTATGTGCAACATCTGACCATTTATCTCCTCCTAAATTTTTATCTCGGATAGTAAACACAGGTCTTATTTTTGACAACAATTTATTTCTATTTATTACTAACTAGTGTACTGTGTTTATTGTGAGCCGTACTCTCCTTTATACTGGGTAGATCATGTTAAGGTTAGGTGATTGCTTTGAAAATACCTCGGCTCTGACCACAACTGAGATTGAGCGCTTCTCAGTTCAAATAGTCATCCTAGTTTCTTGCTGATCCCCCTACCTTTGGCATTCTTGACTATTCTGAAGTTTGGTAAATATAAACTGAAGAACAACATTTTAACTTTCTTCTGGAAACTGTGTGTGTCAGTGTGTATGTAACTTTAGTTTTTATCTATGCTCATCATTTTCAACAATGCAGTTTACTGACCATCTTCATGTGCATTCTGATTTTGCTTTGAGTTTCGTAGTCCTTTCCTCCTTGTGTATATAGCTTTGCTTAAATCTGACAAGGCTAATTACCTCCTAATTACTATTACTTGTGTTAATAATTCCCACTCTCTGGATAAAGAAGTTTTTGCTGGATTGATTGGTATTGATTTTATATATATGGTCACTTGTTCTAGTGTTCCCAGTGAGTGGCAATACCTTCTGATATCTACCTCGTCTTACTTTTCATAATGTTAATCCTATATTTTCACCACTGAGTTAGGAGCATAGGTTTGGGAGATCACACAGAACTGTCTCTCCAGCTCAGAAGAAATGTGTCAGAAGGTCTGATTTTCATTCTAGGTGGCCCAGTCCTCTGCAATGAGAAAAGAAGCTGCAAGGTGTGCAGGTGGACTGTATGGAAGACCTGCATCAGCACACTAGTACTGTACTGAAATTTAATAAAACATAAAACATCACTTCAGCCCCACCCACAGCCTTCTCACACATGCCCCATTTGTGCCAATCCAAGCCAACAATGCACCCACTAATCTCTGTCACTCCTCATATCCCCATGCCAAACTATGTCTGTCTACTAGTTTTGCATAGATTCTTCTGCACTCTGCACCAATCTATGCTCCATCCTATGATCCTTTATAGACCAATTCCAACTTAGTGCCAACTTATGCCAAGCAAATCACAACCCTTCCCTTTTACATCTACCAAGCCAACTGATCTAGTCTCTCCCACAGACAGACCACAACACCAACACAGAAATGAGATAAAATAAAGTTCTATAAATTAAATTTCCTAAATTTCTGAAGCAGACTTTACTACATTAACAATACACTCATTCATAAAACCCATTTACTACATTTACATTTCTTCAACTTAATATTGCCTTAGGACACAAACATTTCATTCAAGTACACAATCTGTTACAACATGCAAGCTAAACTCATAGTTTCATATCAAAAGTTCTATAACTACTTGTAGCTGTTAATCAAATTGGAGGCACTTTGCTGCGATAATGTTTGGTTATGAAATTTGTAATGCAGCAGTAATAATGAGAGCCCTCAGGTATATATCAACGAAAACAGTGATATGTTAAGCAATTCAACAAAATGTGAGGCTGGATGAACACAGCAGGCCAAGCAGCATCTCAGGAGCACAAAAGCTGACGTTTCGGGCCTAGACCCTTCATCAGTCTGGTAAATATACACAAAAATGTGATTAAAATTGAAAGCATAAGCTATTTACTATCAGTCTGATGAAGGGTCTAGGCCCGAAACGTCAGCTTTTGTGCTCCTGAGATGCTGCTTGGCCTGCTGTGTTCATCCAGCCTCACATTTTGTTGTCTTGGATTCTCCAGCATCTGCAGTTCCCATTATCTCTGATATGTTAAGCAATTCTTCCTTTTAAACATGACAGACCTATTTTTTGAAAGATTTAAAGGGCTGACTTGAAAGCTTGACAATTTACTTTGACAGGTACTCGACAATTTTGTCACATCTTCTTGACATTTTTGACAGATCCACTTACTGGTCCTCTTGACACTCATAACTTTTGACAGATTTATTGACTGTTCAAATGAATGATAGTAAATAGCTTATGCTTTCAATTTTAATCACATTTTTGCGTATATTTACCATTTCTAAATGGTACTTTGCCTTCCCTGAAGGGCACCTGAACTTCACCACAGGATTCCTGGGACCAGAACCCCGTTGGGTACCTTACTTCTCCAAGTGATACCCTGGCTTTCCAAACAAATTTACAAAGCTTGCTCTTAATGGGTTCAATCTGCACACAGTTTGTCATTAACTGTTGCACAAGCCCAGGCAGTGTGGTTCTCCATTTGATGACAGTCAATTACATTTCACTTTATTTTGCTAGAGCAAAGCAGAGAGGCCAAACATGTTGGCTCACTAGGACTACAACGCTGCCATTATGCCAGGTACTGTAGACTGCACAATCATGCAGGCCAGTACCCACTATTCTGGCAGATGCCATGATGTTTTCAATCTGTAGCATCCCACTGTGGTCATGGTATTTGAACCACCATAGCAAACTGAACTTTTGGTTACCATATAATAAAGGCTATCATCAGAGTACATGGCTCATGCAATGAAACCTGTGCTTCCAAATAAAATGTGGTAGAACCAACCAAAAGTATTATTTTTAATTGCCTAGATTGTTCTGAAGGAGTCCTGCAGTACCTGGCAGAACAGGTCAAGATGTATCCTGGTCCATTACATACTGTGCAACCTTACCACCATAAGGGGCAGCCCTAGCTACCAACAGTACAATAAATACTTCAGGAGCATGAAAAGGAAGGAGGAGCAAGAGAAAGAGGGTGGAGGAGGATAACAAGGAAATAAATAAACATGCAAAACATACCCTTTCTGCCTTGAGCACTGTTCAATTACTGCCCTGGCTCTGATCTAATGTTTTCTTCCAGATTTTATCCCTCCACCTGAAATTCTTTCTTCAAAATAATAAATGAGGGCTCCAGCAGCAAATGGACTGAAAAAGTGTCAAAGCCTGGATGATGTTATGCAGGTGGAAATAGGTAGTATTAGTGATTAATATCATAACCATGTTGTTAGAGGTTCATCTCTGGGTCTTGTTTCTTCCTAAACTGTTACCAGGAAAGAGCTGAAGTCAATAGGCAGGGGATAGATTTTACAACAAAGACTGAAAATAATAGTTGCTGTCTTTCCAACAATTAACTTTCGGAAATTTTTGCCCATCCAATTGACATTGGACAATACTTCAGCTAAATGGAAGAGTCGAGAGAAGTTGATCATGTGGTAGAGATGGGTGTCATCAGTGTGCATCAGAAATTCAATGTCATAACGTTGGAGAATTTTACTGAGGGGTATTATATATGTGAAAAGTAGGATCAGACCTACATTAGATCCTTTGGGAGTGTCAGTGTTAATAGTGCTGCCTACAATTAGATAGATAAGAATGGAAACAAGTGAATGTAGTGCCACCCAGCTGGATGAAAATGGGAAGTGTTGAAGGAGGATGGTGTGGTCAACTGTGTTGAGTAATTTGTGGCTTTGATTAGGGTTATTTTGGTAATGTGGTGAGTAGAAACGTGATTGAGGGGTTTCTCTTGTGGGATAATGATGGCAAATTTATCGGAAAGACACAGTACACCTGAAGAGGCAGAATTGTTAACAATATTGGCTGGCAAGGGGACCAGCTGAGGTCGATCGAGGTAGAAGCAGAAATCGTGGTTGAGGTGATTTCATAGAAGATGGGAGTGGAGATAGCAGAGAAAATAGAGACGGATTTGAGTTGCATGCTGGACAGGAACAATTGTAGAGAAGATTGGTCCATTGGGCTGATGGAAGTTTGGGAAATGACAGACTCTGTTGACTGCACAGTCTGATTCTTAGTGACTTTGAAATCTGTCAGCTGCTCACCCTTATTGTGGGATGTGCGGGTGGGAGAGTTTGGGGAGACGGGAAAAGAAGCTGAGGGCTTCTTTTGCATTGCAGCTGGACTGAAGAGAGAAATCAATCATCACCGTTCCTCAAGATTACAATCAAAAACTGACCTAGATCAGGCATTTCAATATTGTGCCTAAAAGTGTGGGTCACAAGCTGCGAAGTCTGTGGTGAATAGGTCTCACCTCCTGTTTCCCTAAAGTTTGATGACCATTGACAAGCCATAGGAATGTCATCTCATCAAATTTGTCTGCATTTTTCTGGCTCCAACAACATTCGAGGATCTTAACAGTATTCAGGACAAATGGCCCACTTAATTAGCATGACATCCATCATTTATAACATTCAAGATCCCCACTAGTGGCACACATTGGCAACATCATGAAGCATCTACAAACTATAATGTAGCAACACACTAAATCCCTTTCAACAACACTTCCAAACCTGCGAGCTGGTAGAAGTTGCAGGTTTGGGAGGTGCTGTTGTAACTGGGAATACAATTGCTATATGCTATTTCCTTCACAGGAGTCAGGATATTTAACCATTGCCAGTATCACACCCTTAGGCTCCTGCTGCCTCTGGCTGTGTGATACTTTGTCCTGAAAGAGAGAGGGAAGCCTGTCAGTGGGTGTAGTGCAGGCTGTTTGAGTGAGTTATGGTTAGATAGCTGTCATTGTGAGATGCGGGTCTGAGGCTTGTAGTGATGGGTGAGGCTGAGGCTGACCATATAAATGTCAGTTATGGTTATTGCTTGATTAAGAATATTAGTAATTGAGTGACAGAGCTGTATTGAGATGAGCAACCTCTGAGGATATGTCACTTGGCCACTCATTATGAGATCATTGAAGGAGAAAATTACTGTAGATGCTGGAATCTGAGTTGAACAAAAATGCTGGAAATCACAGCGGGTCAAGCAGAATCCATGGAGAGACAGCAAGCTAATGTTTTGAGTCTAGATGACTAGTTCTAATGAAGAGTCATCTGGATTCAAAATAGTAGCTTGCTCTCTGTCCACAGATGCTGCCTAACTTGCTGTGATTTTCAGCATTTTCTGTTCAGTTGAGATCATTGAAGTTCTGTGGATAGGCAATCACATGCTTGGGGTTGACGTTGACCTCAATTGGCTATCTGCTCCCGTTGCCTTCTGGTGATCCAGTGTCCTTTCAGTTACAGGATACCACTCCTCTTTTGCACATCCTCCATCAAGAAAGAAAGACTTACATTTACATAATACCTTCACTACCTGAGGATAAGCCAGAAGTTCTTTACAGCAAACCAAATATCTTTGAAATACTGTAATGCAAGGAACATAGCAGCCAATTCTTTTCACAGCAACTTTTCACCAACAGCAATTGTGATGATTGAAACAGGGTCAGCCAAATGTGGCAATCAATCTGGTTCCGTCCAGGAGTTCTGGCTGACAGACATAAACAGGAGCATCGGGAGCTCTGCTTACTCTGAGAGCTGGCTCTATGGAAGCTGGATTAGTGTCAAGAACTACGCACATTTAAATAATGGACGGCTTAGATATTGGTCTTCATGGAGTTATTTCAACAACATGATAATCAATCATTAGTGCTGTTGATTGAAAGTCAAGCATTAGTGAGGGTTCCACAGAAAGATCACTTGCTTGTTTTTGCACAATGCCATGCGATTTTTACCACCCAATTGGCAAGGCAGAGAGAGCCTCAGTTTAACATCTAATCCAAAGATGGCACCTCTGCTATTGCAGCACTCCTCAGTACTACGCGAAATGTGAGCCTAGAATTTCTACTCTAGTATTGTGAATGCAAAACTTTCCAAACTGCAGGCAAGTGTACCACCCATTGAACCATGGGTGACTAACACCTCCAGACAAGTGTCCAAAAATCTTGGAGCCTACTCTCTTCCATATTGTCCCAGAAAACAAAATGTAGAATATTTCCAGAACCTGCTCCTACCATGTTGTACATCCCTATAATGTCTGCACATGGGCTTTAAGTAGTGCTGGCTATCATTAATCGATGCCTATCCTCCCATAACTTTGGGTCCCACCGAGATGTTCAGTCATTCAGTAGCAATTAGCACTGGTTTCATATTGTCATCATGTAAATTAGCAAGCAGCATGAAGTTAACATTTTTCTCACAACAGATTACTTGGACATTGTGTTCCCATACTCATTTTAAGGCGCTATTGAATTTAGCCCTTCTGTTCTTTGTGTGGAAGATGATGAGAGGCATGGATAGAGTGGATCGCCAGAGATTTTTTCCCAGGGCGGAAATTACTATTATGAGGGGCATAATTTTAAGGTGATTGGAGGAAGGTATAGGGGAGATGTCAGAGGTAGGTTCTTTACACAGAGTGATGGGTGTGTAGAATGTGGTGCCCAGCACTGGTCGTGGAGTCAGATACTTTAGGGACATTTAAGTGATTCTTGGATAGGCATTTGGATGATAGTGAAATGTAGGGTATGCAGGGTAGTTTGATCTTAGTAGGATAATAGGTCAGCATAACATCGTGGGCCAAATGTCCTGCATTTCCCGCGACACATCCCTCACACCCCGCCCCTGCCACAACCGCCCAAAGAGGATCCCCCTCGTTCTCTCACACCACCCCACCAACCTCCGGATACAACGCATCATCCTCCGACACTTCCGCCATTTACAATCCGACCCCACCACCCAAGACATTTTTCCATCCCCACCCCTGTCTGCCTTCTGGAGAGACCACTCTCTCTGTGACTCCCTTGTTCGCTCCACACTCCCCTCCAACCCCACCACACCCGACACCTTCCCCTGCAACCGCAGGAAGTGCTACACTTGCCCCCACACCTCCTCCCTCACACCCATCCTAGGCCCCAAGATAACTTTCCACATTAAGCAGATGTTCACCTGCACATCTGCCAATGTAGTATACTGTATCCACTGTACCCGTTGTGGCTTCCTCTAAATTGGGGAAACCAAGTGGAGGCTTGGGGACTGCTTTGCAGAACACCTCTGCTCGGTTCGCAACAAACAACTGCATCTCCTAGTCGAGAACCATTTCAACTTGCCCTCCCATTCCCTAGATGACATGTCCATCCTGGGCCTCCTGCAGTGCCACAATGATGCCACCCGAAGGTTGCAGGAACAGCAACTCATATTCCGCTTGGGAACCCTGCAGCCCAATAGTATCAATGTGGACTCCACGAGCTTCAAAATCTCCCCTTCCCCCACTGCATCCCAAAACCAGCCCAGCTCGTCCCCGCCTCCCTAACCTGTTCATCCTCTCACCTATCTCCTCTTCCCACCTCAAGCTGCACCTGCATTTCCCACCTACCAACCTCATCCCGCTTCCTTGACCTGTCTGTCCTCCCCGGACTGACCTATCCCCTCCCCACCTCCCCACCTATACTCTCCTCTCCACCTACCTTCTTTTCTCTCCATCCTCGGTCCGCCTCCCCCTCTCTCCCTATTTATTCCAGAACCCTCTCCCCATGCCCCTCTCTGATGAAGGGTCCAGGCCCGAAACGTCAGCTTTTGTGCTCCTGAGATGCTGCTTGGCCTGCTGTGTTCATCCAGCTTCACACTTTGTTATCTTGGATTCTCCAGCATCTGCAGCTCCCATTATCTCTGTACTGTTCTTTGTTCTATGTTCTGTTCCCAGTCATGAGTCAACTGTACAATCCCTTTCCATTTATGTAGGATTTAGTCAGTTATAACCTGTTAATTTACTTACTTCAAATCTAGTAACTTCTTCACTGAGATTGAAATATCCAGGGCTGCTTTTACCTATCTCTGTAGGAGCTGATCAACATCATTGCAATGGACTCACTATTAAATTTAAACACTACCATATTCCCTTCAGTATTTTCATCATCTGTGACTGAGGGCTGCTGCCTCAAGCAAATAAGAGTCAGCGGGATTCTGGTAAGTTGGTCATTGATGACGCACTGCATGTTTATGGAAAACATTTACTGATCTTTAAACAGTAAGTTCTATTAGAGGCACACCATTCATTAAAACCAGATGAAAAATCAGGAAATGAGCCAAAGGAGGAAGAGGGCTGCTCTATGGGCATTACGAGAATCACTAGCACCCTGGTCTCTTCCTACTCCATGGTTTATTTTTTCCGATGTTCCCCTTTTCCTGGCCAAATTAAATGTTACAAGTTTCACCACTGACTGCCCTGCATTTACACCCTAGAATTGTCATCGGGGTCCAACATCGAGTGTTCGTGCTTCATGCTGAACAATGGGAGAATATGAAATCCTGCCAGTTGGGTCTGTCAACCTCTGTATTTAATTTTGCCATGTGCTTCCTTCCATCAAAAGTGGGTCTGCATTGAGAGTAAAGTTTTGCAAAATTGATCCAGTGGAACCCATTATATTTTAAATTAAACAAAGCAAGTCACCAGTTGATAACACCTCCTACCACTATATTGTAACTTCTTTCTTTGAGTTACCTGTTTGCATTTTTCTTCCTCTAGTGCTGTCTATTTTGTGAGATTTTATGAAGCATTTATTATTATTTTATGAGGCTGTTATTTTTATTCCACACTGCCAATCCAATTCCTCCTGCAGTTATTCCTTTTTATTCAGTTCATTCACAACGTTATACAACTTTAGTTTCTCCCTAATGATAAGTGCCAAGCACAGGGAAAATTGTAACTAACTTTCCTGTAATGTCAGATGTGTTTCAGTGGTGAGGGAACGAATTACTATCTCAGCAGAAAAAAACAGAAACAACTCAACGATGAAAATAATTACGGGTCATTAAATGACCTTTTCACCTGATGAAGTGGACAGGGAGGTGACATGGAGAGCTTGAGTGAACAGAATTTTCCTTAATGCTGGGAAATGGAATATTAAGCATCCGAGTCACTAACTGGTATACACTATGTTGATTTTTACAGCACAAAGTGAGTGCGAGCGCATCAGATCAGCAACGCAGTGGCTCAAATCCATGTGAGTGTGTGTTGGACTCCTGCACAGATGGAAAATCTGACATGGGGAGAAGGTTTCTTGTCAGCTTGCTCAGGAGTTGTCAAGAGGCCTGTGCAGTCTCTTCTGGGAAAGCCTGATAGACCATCTGTCATTCAGGCAATTACGAGGTTGCCAAAGGACCTGTTCCTGGTATCAAAACCTGGTGGTGGATGTCTCAACCAGCCAAAGATGCTGGCCAATCAGACAGCATCATCGCTTGAGTTCCAGAGCACCACCAATGGAGGCCATGGCAGCTGCTGGAATTGCACCCTCGGAGTTCCAGAGTCACACAGAACCATGGATGATTTGCTGTAGGGAGGGAAGTGGGCTTCTGGGGTTAGGCATACAGTGAGAGGTGGACCAGGAAGACTTGGATAGCTCTCAGTGGGCACACTCCTGCCCTATGTCCAGTCACTCAATCAGGCACTGAGTGCCTTTTTATCAAGAGACCCTTCCTACAGACAAGCTGCTTGCTCATGTTGACCTATCAGGAATGCAACATGGCAATAGGGCCTGCTTGCACTTGAGTTAATCCCAGCAGTAAAAAGTTTGAGGCTCTTTCTGGTTCTGAATTGGCCTCTTCACAGGACTTCACTTAGTGCCGGGTCAGAAAGAGCGACCGAGGGCCTTTGCATCCAGGGAATGGAGTCAAAACCACCAACTCACTCAATTAATAACCTTGCTGCCGCACAGCTAACCTCCTTTGGCAGCAGAAGATGTTTTTTTTTTGGATTAGTTTTTGCTAAAGAAATTCATCCAGCAGTTAGTCAACTGTCTCTCTTGGGATTCTTCAGCAACCTCCACGGAAGATGGTTGAACCAAGAAACCACATGAATCACTCTGGATAAACACAACTCCGTTCCCATATATCATTCACACATGCACACTGGTAAAAGTGCTCTTGGATACATCTAATTGTCTCCATCTCTGATCTCATTCTGACCTATCTTACTCACTACCAGGTCAGTTGAGGATCAGCTTTCTGGTACAGTTTGACAGGAATTAGCAATGAACTTCCACTATCCTCATGATGTCAGAACACTATTTGATTTTGACTTTTGTCTATCAAGTTTAAGTCCACTTCCCTCCCCCTCCTTCCCACTCAGACTGAAATTTGCCTTCTGACCCATGTGTGGATCTAACCTACACCATTCTATGGCATAACCTTGTGATTAACATTACATTTCACATAAATATATTTGCCTAACTTTTATGGGAACATATCAACATAATCCAGCTGCCCTAGTTGCTTTGCTTGGATTTTAAAAATTGGAGAGTATAACAGCAGGTCTTTTACAACAGAATAAGATAGGTTAACAAAGAGGTCATTGTATATTATATTATTGTTTCTGTTTTTTTCAGCTGAGATGGTAATTTGTTCCCTCACCACTGAAACCCATCGTATTACACTTCAGCAAAATTAAGTTCTGTGATAAAGGAAAGGACTAAATGATTAAAACTTCTGTGTAAAGTCCAGTTGAAGTATGAACCAGTTTTTAAAAGATGTTTATAAATTCACATTGTATATTTTAATAGATAATTTCTCCATGCTGAAATTTTATTCTTTGTTATCTAATCTCATGGGTAATTTCCTGTTGTTTTTAAAAAAGCAAAAAGTACACATTAACCAGGAGCATTTTGTATTTAGAAGGAGACTGCACTCTTTGATTGAATGGTGCAGTAGCTGAATGAAGAATGTAGGATAATCATGTTACGTAGATATAAGATAGATTTTGTGGAGGTTAGGTTGATAGTGAATTGCAGCGTTATGACTGAGGCTGGAGGAATGTGTCATCAGTTTTGTCTAACAACCCTACAGAGTACATCATAAAATAAAACTAAAAGCAAAATATCCCACGGGCTGGAAATACTGGAAGTTCTGAAGAAGAGTGATACCAGACTTGAAATTTTAATTCTATATCTCTCTCCACAGATGCTGCTAAATCTGCTGAGTTTCTCCAGCTTTCTCTGCATTTGTTATCAAATAAAAATATTTCTTCCAGTTACCAGGATGACCGAGATTGAAACAAAAATATCTGTCAACTGGGTTTCTTAATAAACACAGCTAAAGGTTAATTATCGAAACAAATCTTGTTCACTAAGATGCAGTAATTGTCTTTTATACACAATCAGTTATATAGATGTATAAATATTATCCTAGTAAATATGTACCATCCCCCCCACCCCCCCCCCCCCCCCCCACCACAACATGCAAGCACACATACACTCTCTCTTCATGGAAACAGAGAAAAACAAATTTCTTTGCAGAGAAATTCAGAAGCTTCTGAAAAACAACACTTTGCTCATTGGGTTATTCTGGAAGTGTAGTGTATAGCCTGTTGCTCCAATGTTCTGGTACGTGTGGTGAAGTTAATAACTGAGTGATTCTCTCTGAAATTTTACAGATACAGCTTTTCCAAGAAATACCATATTTAGGCATTCTTTCCATCACTCTTTGAAAAGTACAAATAAATTTGTCTCTGACTAATCCAGAAGTTTCTGTTTTCAGAAATGGGAAAGATTAGTTGTTAAGCTTGTCCATAGCAAGCTTTCCTCCAACTCAGAACGAAAAGAATAACAAAGTTCTGAAGAATGGTCAAGGGATCTGAAACGTTAGCTCTGCATTTTCTCCACAGATGCTGCCAGACAAATGCTGAGTTTCTCCAAAAAAAATCTGTTTTCTTTCCACCCCGCCATTCCAACTTTCTCTGAGTTGGCTTTCCTCAAATTCAATCATGAAAAAAACAAACAGCTCCCCAATTTGGTCACTTTTCAAAAGAGCCCCAGTGGGATCTACAGCAAAGCAAGCAGTTATTAGATTAGATTCCCTACAGTGTGGAGACAGGCCCTTTGGCTCAACAAGTCCACACCGCCCCTTGGAGCATCCCACCCAGACCCATCCCCCTATAACCCACACACCCCTGAACACTACGGCAATTTAACATGGCCGATCCACCTAGCCTGCACATCTTTGGGAGGAAACCGGAGCACCTGGAGGAAACCCACGCAGACACGGGGAGAACGTACAAACTCTGCACAGACAGTTACCCGACGCTGGAATCGAACCCGGGTCCCTGGCGCTGTGAGGCTGCAGTCCTAACCACTGAGCCACCGTGCCACCAAATATGGTTATCACCAGCCATGTGATTTTTAGGAAGCCTTGTTAAATAAAACCCCCAGGGTCCATAGCAAATTTTCAATAATGAAAGAACCCACTCCAGATATTCAAGTTTTACTCCATAAAGCCTAAAATATATTCCTTTTTCCACAATCCTTCAAAACCTAATCCTTCATGCCATATTAAATGGTTTAAGAAACATCTCCATAGCATTGGCATTTTCATCTCAAACCCGTCGCAACCTAGGGATGTGAGGCACACACATAGGTTAGTAGAAACCCTGAAGTTGCCTTCTGTTAGTCAGTACACTGATACTTTGTTCAGTTTAATATATTGTATTCACTGATCATACTGCAGTTTCCTTTACATTGAGAAGAGCAAACGGAGATCGGGTGACTACTTAGAAGAGCCACTGATTTTAACCCACAATTGTAGCCATATCATTTTGATCTTATATGATTATAATTCTCTACTTTGCTTCCAGTTTGACATTTCTTTCCTGGTATTGCGCAGTGTTCCGATGAAGTACGTTGTAAGCTAGATAAACAGCGTCTCATCTTTCAATATGGCATTTTAAAACTTCCAGAGTCAACAGTGAGTTCATCAATATCAGACCATAATCTGTTCCCTCAATATATTTCTTTTGCTGCCTTGGCTTTTATTTCTCTTGTTTTTTGTTTGTAAAGTAACTACACAGAGGCCACCACCAAGTCACCCTTTATTTACATGTGCATTGTACTCAACACTGGTCTGGCTTCCTCAGTTCTCAGAGTGAGCAGAATCCCTGACACTCCTGTTTGTATCTATCAGGCATGGCTCCCTGATTGGACCAGGATAATAGGCCCAATCAGGGAATTCCTCTTCTATGAGGTCCACCTGGCTGACTTCATTACAAAGCTGCACTCTGGTTTACTTTTGGACTTGTGTTTCTGTTGTTCACTCAATTCCTCCAGACAAATCTTGGCTTCTCATTCTGAATTTTTGTGTCATTTCTTCTGTGTTCTGTCAGATTGCAGACTTTCCTTTTTTCTTTATCACGCTGTCTAAACCTCTCCTCTTTCGTTTCAAACCTACAACTTCTCTAACTTTTCCTATATCTGATGAAAGGCCATTGGTCTGAGACATTGACGTGCTTTTTCACTGGAATTACATTGGTAATACAATCCCAAACACGCCATATGTTTGTGATAAGAATCTTTGACCTATTACCATTCATGGACTTACCAATACCATTTTTGCAAAATGTATGGTGCCACACTTGCATGGAATTTGACAAGTAATCTGATTCTGGGAGTAATCAGATTGGTTTGTTATTGACCATAGTGATAACCGGTTCCACATTTTTCAATAACACATTATTAGCCTTTAAGGGTGTACTGTACTGCCACCTTTGGTCAGCAGCATTCCAGCAGGTAGGCTACAGCCACAGGATTAACATTGAGTAGGAGCAATAGGACTAAAGGAAAGGCATATGGAAGACCAACATCAAGGGAATGTAAAAGGGCGACTAATTTTCTAAGGAATATTATTGAATTATAAAGTTGGTATTAAATGTTTGTTTTATGGTAAGTTTCATTAGTCATTTGATTGTCATTAACAACGACAGTAAAGTGTGGGATGCAGGATTTGAGTTGGATTCACTGATATTTCAATAAGGTGGACAGGTTAAGGAATGCCAACCAAAAATGTGATGAGTTGGCTGCCTCTACCTTTACTTCTGGCGCTGTTCAACCTCCTCCTCCTACCCCATTCTTTCTCCTCAGTGTTTGGCTTTTCCTTCCTCTAAGAAAACCGATTGCCAACCAGAGACTGGTAGTTCTACTTTGCCATCAGTGCCACTGATAGAGTAAGGGTAGTGCCAGCAATGCACCCACCAGAGGCGTAGGCTCAACAAGGGACGCAGGCCGTGGGTAAGTGAGAGTGGGATTGGAGTTGCAGTGAGGGTTTTGCTGCCAAGGGGATGAGGAGTGGGGTGCGGACAGATCAGAAAATTGGGACAGGGGCTAACTTTCAACAGACCTCCTCTCTCACACCTACCTCCCTCAATCAGACAGTTGACAGGGTTTGTTTCTTTTTAGATTTCATGTTGGCAACTGCTCTACCTGCAGCTGGTTGAACACCTTAGGAGGTGAGAGTTGAAATGCCTGAACAAGCATTAATTGCTCGACGACGAGTCTCAGTTGATGCCAGGGCAGGCAAGTCAAACGGAAACCAGACTGAAAGGGGTCAGAGAGGAAAGACAGCTGGGTCCCCACCCAGTTAAACGGCCCTGACTTCCAAACTTGTTTGGGAGGACAGCATTGAATTCTGCCCATTGTTTACATACCCACATGATTGTATCAACCACATTTTATGTCAGCTCTGGTAGACATTTCCCGACTGAAGTTAAAGAATGGCAGTGAGTGAGTTTCTTGGCATCATTTATGTCATGGCCTAGAGTGTGTTCTCTCTCTCCCTCTCACGCACAACCACGTCTTCTCCTTTCATTATTTATGCCAACAAAATGGCAGGCGTGTTGGCCGTGAGGTGACATGGGGGTGCTCATCCCCACTAGGAACATCTGACTTTGAAGGCTCTGGAGCCATGTTTAACGCCCAACTGGGCCCACTTGCTGCTAGACAGGTGCTAAGTCTCACACACTGGTGCCTGCTTCTAGAGTCTCAACACGTAGCACAGAAGGAAAACAAGCTCACCCCCTGCTTCACAAAGGAAGTTCTCAAAGTGCCGGTCAATAAGAAAACGGAGAGACGTTCAACCCTCTTCCTGGATGAGATCAATAAGAGGCCACCCTCTGTGATGTGGCAGCCTGGGCACAGATGGCAGCATGTCCCTGTTTTCAGCCATAAGCAAGACACTCAACTTGCAGAGACAGGCACAAAAGCATCAAGTGTGTTCCAAAGGCATTCAGTGGGCTAGAATGAAAGTTGGAGATCCATAGGGCACAGGTGCCCAGTCAAAGCACCTGACTGACCATGGCCTACCTCCTCCACTGGAAATGGTCCAACCCTTTGACTGTGGTGATAACCCCTGATAGTCTGGAAACACTCTTGCCTCACTAAATGCTGCTCACCTTCGACTTTCACACTTCATCATTTCGATGAAGCACATGCAGCTTTGTAAACTGCTGGCACATTCATATGGCACTATGTCATACAAGGAAGTGCCCACTTCCTGCCTGACAGACTTCCTGCTCAATGCTCCCTAGGCCACAAGCTGCAGCCACTCCTCCTGCACAATAAGTCATATCACACACAAAGTCAGCTTGCTGCTAATGTTACACGAGAAGCCTTTCTGTGCTAAAATGCAGCAAAAACTGAGACAGGAAGCTTTCGGGGCTGTGAAATCTAATCTCGTCCATTGATTTACTGAAAGTAGTAGAGAAGAGGGTTTATTTGGTGCTGAGCTTGTGTAGAGAGAAGTTTGCAGTGCTTGGTCCCGGAAACAGCTGTGAGATGTTGTGTCTTGGGAACCGGATCCTGAGAATGACTGAATAAGCAAGACCAAGATCATTGTATGACCTGCTGACCAAACTGGAGACAATCATACGTTGTATCAGAGATAATGGGAACTGCAGATGCTGGAGATTCCAAGATAATAAAATGTGAGGCTGGATGAACCTGCTGTGTTCATCCAGCCTCACATTTTACAATCATACGTTGTGCTGTCTTGCTAAAACATTGCAGGGCTCTTTGTATAAACAAAACATATGAAATCTGCCTGCATGTAAAGACCTTTTGTGGTCACAGACAAGCTGAGAAACAGATGATGGCTACTTCCATGACAGCATTGAAAATCATGTCGAGATGCATCAGGTGGTTGGCAGTATCTCAATGTAAAATAATCTTCAACACGGAAGGGAGTCCTGGCTCTGCTTCAGATCCAAAGAACATGCCCTGACGCTATATTGAGTTAGGTTGAGAGCGAACATGATGCAGTTGTGAAGCGAAAACAGAGGTTGCTGTAAAAGCTTAGCAGGTCTGGCAGCATCTGTGAAGAGAAATCAAAGTTAATGTTTCTGGTCTGGTGACCCTTCCTTAGAACTGATAGTGGCTAGGAAAATATCAATTTATATGCAGAAGATAGGCTGGAGGCAGATGGTAAGGTGTAAATGATAGGTGAGGATAGAGCCCAAAGAGAGAGAAGAACAGTTGGACAGACACAAGAGTCAATAACGATCTGGCTGGGAGGATGAATAGCCATTAATGGAGACTGTTAGTGGCTGGCAAAAGGTGGTGTGTAATGGTAGGCTGTGCAATAACAAAGCCAGGTGTGTGGGGTAGGGGTCTAGTGTTAAGTTCGTTTTCAGAGACCTTCACGGACTTGCTGCAATAACAAGACACTGACTTGTTTAGAAAAACACAAATCCCTTTATTACCAAGCAAGTACAAGCTGTGGAGAATCATTGGACTTAACCCGGCACAGAGTGCAGAGTCTCGCAAGTAATTCTCCCCGAGCAACGGACAGTCCCCGCTTTTTATACTTTACAAAAGACATGATACATAAAACGATTTCACAATTTACAATGACATGATACATAAAACAATTACTACAACAGACAAAAACAGGATACCGAACAATTATTACATCAACAACATAAAAGACCAGGATATAGTATCGATTGCTAGTGAAGTAGCTGCTAATGACAGGAGGAGATTTCGAGTTGTTGTCCAGTACAGATTGTGATTTCAAAGTCAGTGCCCTGGCCCCTTTGTCAGCGACAGAAGTTACATGCTTAAGAAGTTTCACACCTTTACAAATTTTCCCCACCTAACCCTATTTGAAACAATTTGATTCTAATTTTAATTCAGTCAGGAAGCTTAAGACTGGGTCTGCATACCGATGTGTGGGAAGATAAGGAGTTACAAAAGCTTTACACTGAATTCCTAGCTGGGCAGGAAGCTTCAGGGCAGTGCCTGCATACCTATGTGTAGGTAGATAAGAGTTTACTTCTATAAATTAAAGTCTCTGTATAGGAATCAAATGCAGATAAAAGACTTTAATTTATAGAAGTATAGAAATCAGTGGGATGTTCTCACATTAACATCTCACTAGGACATGGGAGAGTTCAGGCCCTAAAATTATGGAACTCGATATTAAGTCCAGAGGGCTGCAGGGTCCCCAATTTGAAAATCAGTTGTTGCTCTTGCAGCTTGTGCTGACCTTGGCTGGAGCACTGCTGCGGGCCTGAAACAGAGATGTTGATGTTGTGAAGCTGGTGCTTTGCTGATGCTGAGCTGTACGGATGAAGGATCTGTGAAGAACTTGGCCATTGGCCATGGAAACACCTTGTTCAGTGGTTCCATGTTAAGAAAAGGTCTATGGCTGGTGTATCCATTTAGTGATATACCGATGTGATTAGTCAACAGGTACTCACTGCGTTTTACCAGCTTCACTTTTGTGGCATTACGTTTCTGGAGAATAATTGGAAGCACACTGTTAATGCAGTGATTTGGTGCATTCGTGAGATACAACTGCATGGAAATAAGCTTTTGACACATGATGTTGAGATTCTGAATTCACTTCTAAGGCATGAGGACTCAATCAGGCAATGTTTTATGATCTAAGGAATAAGATTTTTAGATTTCCCCTACTAAATTAACCCACTTCGCCATCATTCTTACAGCCCAAGGGAGAGTAAAATACTGCACCAAGGCCTTTGTTATATGTTCATGTGGGAGCACAGCAGAATCATATGCTAGGTAGTTAGAAAATCACCCTCATTGTTCCATAGCCACCCTTTAGTTTGACATGGTGCCACAAATGCAGATGCTACAGTGGCCTAACACAGTATGAGTGCATCACAAATGCTACCATTGACATTGATGTGCGGAGACACATCAACGCAACACTGAGGCAATAGAATTAAAGATGTGCACCCAAGCCAACACGTGTGGAGCCAGTCGTGTTCTATACCATAGGGAAGCCTGTTATGCTGGGAGCCGTACGATGGTTTCTTCTGCTTCTCTCCTGCAAAATGAAACAAACACCTCATTTTGCATACAGAGCCACAGAGACTTACCTAGGTTACAATGGATGGTCATCTGGATGATCCTGCTAATATTACCTGCTCCAGCTTGGATGGAAACGTCTGTGCTTATGGCCATGTTCACTGTCACAGTTAATTCCCACTAGGCCCAAAACTGCATGTCTACCTGCACCAGTGACAGATTTCAATGAGCGCTTCTCTGCCAAATGGAAATTTCTGATACATTCTTCCTCACTGAGGTTGAGGTTGGAGAACTGTTTCCTAAAGACCCTGGATTACTTGGCTTCCTGCTCAAAGAGATGGCTTCCTACTGGGGATATTTTGGACCGCATACATGTTACCAGAGAGCAGCCCTCAGGTGCATTAAGGTGGATATGTTCTCCGGGCCTGATCAGGTCCATCCTCAGACATTGTGGGAGGCCAGGGAAGAAATTACACAGGCACTTTCAGAGATTTTTGCTTTATTGTTAGCCCCTGGTGAAGTTCTTGAAGACTGGAGGGTGGCTAATGTTATTCCATTATTTAAAAAAGATATCAAGGTCAAGCTAGAGAACAACAGGCCAGTGAGCTGACATCCATGGCAGGCAACTATTGGAGAGGATACTGAAGGATATGATCAACCAACAGTTGGATAGTTAAAGTTTGATTATGGACAGTCAGCACGGATTTGTGCATGGGAAGTCATGTCTGACAAATCTTTTAAGAATTTTCTGAAGAGTTAACCAAGAGAATGGATAAAGGTAGGGTAGTGGTCATTGTCTATGAGGACTTTAGGTACCACACAACAGACTAATCATGAAGCGTAGGTCACATGGGATCCAGGATGAGCTAGCTAATTGGATTCAAAATCGACTGGATGGTAGGAAACAGAGGGTGATGGTTGAAGGTTATTTCTTGGGCTGGAGGCCTGTGACTAGTGGTGTGCCACAGGGGTTGGTTTTGGGACCTTTGTTATTTGTTATTGACATAAATGATCTGGATGTGAATGTACAAGGCAAGATTAGTAAGTTTGCAGTTGATACAAAATTAGGAAGTATCGTTATTAGCGAGGAAGATTATCAAAAATTACAGAAGGATCTTCATGAGATGGGGATGTGGGTTGAGGATAGGCAAATGCAATTCCATACAGATATGTGTGAGGTATTACACTTTGGAAAGTCACACCAAGGTAGGACTTATATAGTAAATGGTAAGGTCCTGAGGAGTGTTGTGGAGCAGCGGGACCTAGGACTACAAGTACATAGTTCATTGAAAGCGGTGTCACAGGTAGACAGGGTGGTGAAGAAGGTATTTAGCTTGCAGGTCTTCATTGGTTGAGACATGGAGTATAGGAGTTGGGATGTTATATTAGTTGTATAAGTTGCTGGTGAGGCCACACCTGGAGTATTGTGTTTAGTTTTGATCACCCTGTTACAGGAAAGACATTGTTAAACTGGAAAGTGTGTAAAGAAGATTCACGAGGATATTGCCAGGACTTGTCGGTCTGAGTTATAGGGAAGGTTGGCCAGGATAGGACTTTATTTCCCAGAATGTAGGAGAATGAGGGGTGACCTTATTGAGGTGTATAAAATCATTAGGGGCATAGACAGGATGAATGTGTGTAGTCTTTTTCTGAGGAATGGGGAATTGAAAACTAGAGGGTATAGGCTTAAGGTGAGAGGGGAAAGATTTAAGAAGCAGAGGGTGGAGTGTATATGAAATGCGCTGCTAGAGCAAGTGGTTTAGGCAGGTACAATAGCAACAGTTAAAAAACGTTTGGATGTGTACATGGATGGGAGGGGTTTGGAGGGAATGTGGGCATTGGAACTAGCTGAGTGGGTACCATGGTCAGCATGGACTAGTTGGGCCAAAGGACCTGTTTCTATATTATGTTACTGTGTGACTCTATGACTGTTGGCCCTCCTTTGTGTTGCCTCTACTCATTCTGCCCTATCATTCCTCTGGATAACAGGAGCTACACCCATGACTGCAAGCAAACAGACTCTAAAGTCAGAATCAAGGTTTTCAGCCCATTTCACATCATTCTCTGTAGACTGCAGCAACTTTAAATAGCCCAGTAGCCACTTCTACAAACTCAGCAATAAATGGTGCCTGAATTTTATGTCCTACTATGGTCTAACAAAGATTATGTGTATAATTTTAACATATTTAAACAGATTTCCATTTTATTTCTTCAGATACTAACCCAGTGATTTTTGTTTGTATTGTGATGGCCTCATTAATCTATATTGCTACTTTTAGTGATTATTGATCACAACCCCCCACTATCAACATCCTGGGGTTACCATTAACCAGAAGCTGAACTGAACTAGTCATGCAAATGAAATGGCTACAAAAGCAGATCAGAGGCTAGGAATCCCATAGCAAAGAACTCACTTCCTGACCCCCACAAGTCAGGAGTGTGATGGAATATTGCCCACTTGCCTGGATGGTGCAGTCTCAACAATACTCAAGAAGTTTGACATCATTGAGGGCAAGGTAGCTTGACTGATTTGTCAGGTTCGTTTTCAGAGACCCTCACGGACTTGATGCAATAACATGACACAAATCCTTTTATTACCAAGCAAGTACAAGCCGTGGAGAATCATTGTACTTAGCCCGGCACAGAGTGCAGAGTCTCACAAGTAATTCTCCCCGAGCAGCGGGCAGTCCCCGCTTTTTATACTTTACTAAGTACATAATACATAAAACAATTTCACATCTCACATGACATGATACATGAAACAATTATTACAACAGACAAAGACAGGATACAAAATAATTATTACATCAAGAACATAAAAGACCAGGGCATAGTATCGATTGTTCGTGAAGTGGCTGCTAATGGCAGGAGGTGATTTCAAGTTGTTATCGGGACAGATTGTGATTTCAAGTTACCGATGTGTCTGGCTGGAACAAAGTCAGTGCCCTGGCCCCTTTGTCAGTGACAGAAGTTACATACTTCAGAAGTCTCACACTTTTACAAATGTTCCTCACTTAACCTTATCTGAGACAGTTTAATTCTAATTTTATTCAGTCAGGAAGCTTAAGGCAGTGTCTGCGTACTGTTGTGTGGGAAGATAAGGAGTTACAAAGTCTTACACTGAATTCCTAGTTGGGCAGGAAGCTCTGAGGTAGTGCCTGCATACCTATGTGTAGGCAGATAAAAGACATTAATTTATAGAAGTATAGGAATCAATGGGATGTTATCCCAGTAACATCTCAGATTGACAATACATCCACAAACATTCACTCCCTCCATCACCAACACTCAGTAGCAGCAATGCATACCAACCACAAGATGCACTCCAAAAATCCTCCAAGGCTCCTTCCACAGCACCTTCCAAGCCCACGGTCATTACCATCAAGAAGGATGAATGCTGCAGACACATACCACGCTCTGCAAGATCCCCTCCAAACCACTCACTACCCTGACTTGGAAATATATCACCATTCCCTCGCAGTCGCCGGGTCAAAATCCTGGAACTCCTTCCCTCAGGCATTGTGGGTCAACCTACAGCATGTGGACTGCAGTTGTTCAAAAAGGTAGCTCACCACCAGCTTCTTGAGGGAATCTAGGGACGGCCAACAAATGCTGGTCAGCCGGCAATGTCCACATGCGGTGAGTGAATAGAAAATAAAAATTCCTTAGCTCCTTGTATCTTTCTTAGGCTGTTATTATGCAAGAGTTACATGGCTTTGTTATTCCTGCTATCATAATGGACAGCTTTGTGTTTCATTGCTTTGAGATTCATTTGCCATCAACATTCCCACTTTGTATGTTTAGGAACATCTTTTATTATCTCAATTGATATGAGCACTCATATTATTGAAACTTTTCAAATTATTTGTTCAAATGTCTTTAATTGGGACCTGACCAGCAAGAGGCAGCAAATTGATTTGAAACTCCTAATGTTTTTGACTCAAGTCAGGACACTTAATGATATAAGGAAATAGTTCAATCGGTTTCAAGAACATCCAGTTTTTTTTTAAGCATCAGTGTTCAGTCAATGAAAACTCCACATTTGCCATCATACCAAAACTTGTTTCATTTATTTATTGATCTTCTCCTTTTCTTGTGACATCCATTTCTATGGAGGATGGTGCACTTCCCGTTGTTCAACCAAGCAGCCATTGTACAAATAAAGATATGCACATATTAGATAACAAGGTGCAGAGCTGGATGAACACAGCAGGTCAAGCAGCACCAGAATTCTGAAGAAGGGTCTAGACTCGAAATGTCAGCTTTCCTGCTCCCCGGACGCTGCTTGGCCTGCTGTGTTCATCCACCTCCACAGCTTGTTATCTCAGATTCTCCAGCATCAGCAGTTCCTACTATCTCTATGCACATAATAGTTATGTTCTAATGCCAGCTGATGTGATTACTTGTCAAGTCAGATCACAAACTGAAATTTCCTTTGATGTACCATGTTGTCTTTTAAATTAACACGGTTGTGTTTCACCGGAAAACAAGCACAGGCTGCTGCAGATCTGGTTTTAACAATAAAACAAAAGTTTGTAATGCAAAAGCAAAGATAAAATAGAACAAAAAAAAGTTATTCACATATATCAATTTGTATGCTTTTAAAACACACAGCAAAATACAATATTCCATCTATCCCAGCAGCATCACTTTGCAGCTCTCAAAAACTGTAGAGAGTTCCCTTCTCTATCACAACTATATTATTTGCAACTTTCATTTTTTGGTATTGAAAATTTAGTAGCCTCTTTCTTGAGTTCTTACACCACTGAGTTTAGACTTTCTGTGCTGCTTCAGAGTTTTAACCAGGCCATTGTGGTCTGAAGCTAACAAACTAAAATCCTTACACTAACGTAAGTTATATCCTAACCTGAACTACCTCCTTTCTCTAGGTTCAAATGTTTCATGCATCTAACTTCAGCCAGAATTTCTGCAAATTAAAACCAAATGCTTTCCAGGCTCTGTGTTTTACTCCTAAGCAAAAACAAAAATCAATTTCTGATCATCCCAACTGGAAGTAAGCAAATATTGTTCAATTTACACTGCCCTCTTGGAAAATTCTCTCACTGCGAACAAGTTCGCAATACGACTCAAAGTCTCTCTCTCTCATACTTTTTACAAACATGCGTTCAGAAATACTGACAAGTGATTTGTTAAACCAACTCATACATACAGACAAAAATCCATATGCCATTAGTTCAAAATCTAAACTCTAAAATAAATAATATAAATTAAATAAATTACACACTTTGCACCACAGCAGCAAGCAACAAGTTATAACTTGTTCCACCGCATAGCCAGTATGTCTGAGTGTTAGCTCATCAGTAGCTAGTGATTAACCAAATTCATTTCTAGGAAAAGTCCCAAGATGCCAAGCAGAGATAACAAAGCGTGGGGCTGGATGAACACAGCAGGTCAATCAGTCTCTTAGGAGCACAAAAGTTTTTGTGCTCCAAAGATGCTGCTTGGCCTGCTGTGTTCATCCAGCCCCACACTTTGTTATCTTGGATTCTCCAGCATCTGCAGTTCCCATTATCTCATTTCAAATGCCAAGCAGATATGGTTTGACATTAACCTGTATAACTTCAGAGCAATATGGACTGTACCTCAGAATGAAGAGAGGAGAGAATATATAGCTGAATAAACTGTATAATCTGTTCAGTAGAAAGTTTAACATGACAAAACTTAACACTTTGTTTTACCTTTCAGCTTTCCATTATGTCCTTTTCCTCCTTTCTGCTGGTAACACAGCCGATTGATCACATAGAAATGGAACCCTTCCTTATCCCTGTCTACCAGCATTGGGATGATGAATTGGCTCAGTATCACATATGTGAGCAATGCCCCCCTGGAACCTACAGAAAGGCGCACTGCAATGCAGAAAAGAGGACCGAGTGTGCACCTTGTCCTGATTCACATTACACAGAATATTGGAATTACCTGGATGAATGCCAGTATTGCAATGTGTTTTGCAAAGAATATCAGTATGTTAAACACGAATGCAATAGCACTCACAACCGTGTCTGCGAATGTGTTGAAGGTCACTACTTTGAATTTGAGTTTTGCCTAAAGCACTATGAATGCCCACCAGGATTTGGTGTAAAGAGGCTTGGTAAGCAATATATTAGTATTTAGCATTATACCATGCAAAATATTCAATTTTTTAGCTTGTTTTTGTCGCCAGTTAAAATATATTTTAACTCCAAACTCCCCATTCAGATTGTTGCCATGCAATATTTTTTCATTGGGATAAAAATATTCTGAGTCACACAAGATTGTCATTACTACCATCAAAATTACACCATTAGCACATGCTATGACGCAGAAGGGCTAAGCTGTCCTTAACAAGATAGTTTCCATCTCCCCTCTCCCACCTTTGCCAGACTCACACCCTCATTCAACTCCTTTAGAAATCGTTTGCCAATGCTGTTTCCAACAGTGGTGTTTGAAGTGAATAGACCAGTGCACAGGGAGAAGAAAATGGGTGGAAGATGCGGGAAGACTGACTCTCGACACGCTGACTCTTCTCTGGAAGTCATATTGAACATGGTGAGGGACCAAATGGATGTCATCAATCCTGGAGAAAGAAAGCAAGAGATCAACTCTGGAACTGAAGCAGACTTGCTTGGAATTTGTAGAGGCTGTGAGCAGTCGGAGTATGATGCTAACTATCTGGAGTTGACACCAAACTGTTAAATCATCTTATTAGGTCAGCAAAGGTGAGTGACATATCATTTCCAGTCCCTCATTCTCTGACCTCATGCTCAGAACTCCTCTGACAGACACATCTGGCAGTTCCATGATTTATTTCTTTTCTCCAGCAACGTGCTGAAATCTCCATCTGAGCCAGCTACATTGACGCTCAGCTAATGATCTCGGATACCCATCCCTCATAGTCACCATCCAGCAATGTATTCATTCCATCATCTCCACTTCTCGCACTTGTATCACTTTTCCTTCTCTCATTGCAGAGGAACAGCTGATGACTCCAGGGAGAGGTGGAAGGCCAGTGCTGGACCTGTAGCAGTTGCCATCAGGACTGTATCAGAGGAGGATGCACTGGAAATGTAGCAGATTGGCAAACAAACTGGACATCAGTGATGGAGAGATGGTGATGACCCAGAGAGCTGGTGATAGCACTAGAAGATGCACTGCCACTTGTTACTTACCTGTCACACAGGCTGAATTGGTGTCGCCACTAACTAAACTGTCATGATATACACTATGTTGAAATCAATACCTGCACCAACTCATGCTCTTCATCTCACACAGGTTCCTAAGTATGGCAGCGGAAATAATCTTGGACGAACCAGAGGAGTCTTCAGATGATGTTAGGCACTCTGAGCATTCACTGTCTTATGACTCATTTGTGTTCACCACCAGATACACACTCAGATAGGTGGATCCTGCTTAATAGGTGGGCAGCCTGACGAGGACTGCACCACATGTGAGCAGGACAAGGCACTGGAGACA
This sequence comes from Stegostoma tigrinum, assembly GCF_030684315.1. NCBI lineage: Eukaryota > Metazoa > Chordata > Chondrichthyes > Orectolobiformes > Stegostomatidae > Stegostoma > Stegostoma tigrinum. The sequence continues at coordinate 12,668,684 of NC_081358.1, forward strand.
AGGGCATTGAGGAATGACCCTAGGTCACTTCAAATTCTAATTGGCTGGAGCAGCAAGGGGAAGCGCATGTGCCTCTGTCAGCATTTCCAGAGGCAGTGTGCACCTTTGGAGAGTGATTGGAAGAGTCCATCTCTAACATCAATTCCGTGATCTCTCTCATGCACTTGTGCTGTTTTTCACTTCTGTTGAAAGAGAGGCCACCAGCATAGGAAATCAGCTGTGCCTGGTCATTGGGAGGATGCTGGCCCAGGCAATGGCCTGTAATGATCTGACAGTCACTTCACAGAGGACGGAAGAATGTGTCATCCTGGAGGGTCAACGCTAATGTAGCTGAGTGCTCTCTGCTTCTTGACTATCAGAGAACAGCACGTGGATGATGAGAGGGAAGGTGAAGAATTTGTGCAAGGCAGTGGGGATTCTTCTCAAGGTATTCTCATTTCCCATCACTTGCGTCTCCCCCAACCCCGGACAGAATTACATATGTTGATGCCTGCCCTGGTGAACAACTCTGCCCCTGCACAGGGGCAGGTGGGGCCGTTAGCTGTTTCCAGAACCTACAGGCCATCTGCTACAGGCATCTTATGTCAGGCAGAAGCATTTGGAGCAGCTGCCTATGGGTCAACTGAAGCCAGAAAACTTTGCAGGTATAGCAGTAAGAGGGAGGTGGAAGAGGAAAATTGAGAGTCTGCCCCAGAATGATGGAATCGTTTTTGGATCTTGAACTCAACTTTCCAAAGCAAACCAATTAAAATTTACTATGAGCTCTGTATCCAATTAGGGCAAACAGGATCACTTTCATGGGATCTGGTGCCAGTGGCTAGGATTGCATCTGCTACCCATCCCTTATGGTCGCCTTTCCAGCTGGGTATCTATCTCATTTGCTCCTCACCCTCAACATATTGAAAGCTGACAGCAGGGAAGTGCAGCTCAAGGTGAGTAAAGTGCTAGGCAGGCAAGATGCCTCACAAGAAGGTGATTAGCTGATAAGCAATACAGACAGCCTCTGAGAGAGGAAATGCTTTGATCAGCTGAATCCTTCCTGATAGAGGCTTCAGTTCTTCAATGCAACTGATAAAAGCCTGTCAGCTTGACTGATATAGCTAATTTCACACAGACCACATTTTGATAAGTTACTAACAGGTCAGGAAATAGGTACAATGCTTGAAAAAGCTACGATTTAGTGCTAAAGCAGCTTTTGGTTGGCCTTTTACCCCCTTCAATGATTCCTTAACTACTAATCCAAGGATATTACCTGTTCACCTTCAAAGACACCTCAGGGAGTGTCAGAAGAAGATGAGACCATTTGGGATCTTCCGCAACATCAGTTTCCAGAATTTTCTTGCACTACTTTAGTCTCCACTAGCCCGTGACAGCCGGAGAAAATTCTATCCTTAAAAATAAAACGATAGTTGCACAAAGGACCAGTTGTTGTTTGTCAGTCCCAAGTACGTAAGCCTGAACTTTATGCAATTGAAATGATGAACGTTTCCAGCCAGTCTGAATGTTTTAACTGATGGGCTAGTTTAAATTAGTGGGTGCTTCAGCCAACCTCCTTTCTTGGGGATAGGGTCATGACCACTGCACCACATGAGCCCCTCGGGCTCCCCTTTAAATGCATCAATGTCATTCACATCGGCCACAGTGGGAAACTAACCACTCTGGCCAAGAAAAAAACTCTCTCTGGAATTGCTCGCTAGATTACTTAATTGATGAGAAATGTTGCCAGGGTTACTGGATGTCACAGACTCATTCTATTACCGTTTTAAATATTGCCTAATAACGTCAGCTACTGAAGAAATTGTGATTTGTTTTGTCTGTATGTTTATGACTTTCCAATTTCTTTCCAGGAACTCCGTATTTGAATACAGAATGCTTGAAGTGTCCAAAGGGCTTTTTCTCAGTGAACAGGTCTGCCACCCAACCCTGTCAAAAGCACACAAACTGCACTGCACTTGGTTTGAAACAGATTCTCAGAGGAAATGCATTTCAAGATAATGTGTGCCAGTCATGTCAGGACAGTGAGGCACTGAGCTCAGCGTGTTCTCATTTACTTTCAAGGAAAGGTAAATATATTTGTCTTCAGAGGTGTATATAAAACACCACCTCATAACATTTTAACTTGCGGAAAGTATCATGATTAGAAATATTGACAACTCATTTGAATCTCCATTTATTCAGAAGAAGCTAATGGCCGACTTAACTACCAAGTTGAGACATTCATTTAATGTAAAACCAATTAATCCAACATGAAGTATGTGGCATGGTCAATGAAATTTTTTTTTCACAGAATAGGCTTTTCACAGAATCCCTGCAGTGTGGAAACAAGCCCTTTGACCCAACAAGTCCACACTGATCCATCCCCCTACAACCCACCTAAACTCCAAATCCTTGAACTCTATGGGCAATTTGGCATGGCCAATCCACCTTTTCTGTGTGTAAATTTGCAGGTCCACCGCGATGCAGATGACTTACAGAAAATGCAAGGTATACAATATGTGAATGTAAATTTAATTTCTATCAGAAGAGATTGGAGAACTACATTTATATTAAGGTGGGCCACCAAGTAGGACATGTAATTTTTGTTTGGTCATAAAAGCATATTAGTCCAGAAAGACTCAAAAAATCATCAGCTTGGTTTTTAACATGCTGCACTTTTAAAAAAAATGTCATGGGATGTAAGCATTGCTGGTTATATCAGTTTTTACTGTCTCTGTTTAATTATCCCTGACAAGATGGTAGTGAGCTGCCTTCTTGATCCACTGCAGTCCATTTGGTGTAGGTAGACCCACAATACTGTTAACAAGGAACTGCTAGGATCTTGAGTCAGCAACTCTAAAGGAATAGCAATATATTTCCAAGTCTGGATGGCGTGTGGCATAACAATGGCAGGAATTTCTGGGTGTAATTGAGGACACAGTACAGAGGTTCATCCCAAAGAAAAGAAAAATTATCTGGGGTGGGATTAGACAGCCATGGCTGACAAAGGAAGTCAGGAAATATATCAAAGAAAAAGAGACAGCCTATAAAGTGGCCAAGGGCACTGGGAAATCAGAAGATTGGGAAGGCTTCAAAAACAAACAGAGGATAACAAAGAGAGCAATTAGGGAGGAGAAGATCATATATGAAGGTAGGCGAGCTAGTAATATTAGAAATGATAGTAAAAGCTTCTTTCAATACATAAGAAACAAACGAGAGGCAAAAGTAGATATTGGGCCGCTCCAAATGGATGCTGGAAGCTAGTGATGGGAGATAAGGAAATAGCTGAAGGACTTAATAAGTACTTTGCATCAGTCTTCACAGTGGAAGACATGAGTAGTATGCCAACAATTAGGGAGAGACAGGGGGCAGAGTTGAGTACGGTAGGCATTACAAAAGAGAAAGTGCTAGAAAAGCTAAAGGGTCTAAAAATTGATAAATCTCCTGGCCTCGATGGGCGACATCCTAGAGTTCTGAGGGAGGTAGCTGAGGAAATAGCGGAGGTTTTGGTCGTGATCTTTCAAAAGTCACTGGAGTCAGGGAAAGTCCCAGATGATTGGAAAATTGCTGTTGTAACTCCCTTGTTTAAGAAAGGATCAAGGCAAAAGATGGAAAATTATAGGCTGATTAGCCTAACCTCGGTAGTTGGTAAAATTCTAGAATCCATTGAGAAGGATGAGATTTCTAAATTCCTGGAAGTGCAGGGTCAGATTAGAACAAGTCAGCATGGTTTTAGTAAGGGGAGGTCGTGCCTGACAAACCTGTTAAAATTCTTTGAAGAGGTAACAAGTATGTTAGACCAGGGAAACCCAGTAGATGTTATCTATCTAGACTTCCAAAGGCCTTTGATACAGTGCCTCACGGGCGGCTGCTGAGCAAGGTGAGGGCCCATGGTGTTCGAGGTGAGCTACTGGCTTGGATTGAGGATTGGCTGTCTGACAGAAGGCAGAGAGTTGGGATAAAAGGCTCTTTTTTGGAATGGCAACCGGTGACGAGCGGTGTCCTGCAGGGTTCAGTGTTGGGCCCACAGCTGTTCACCTTATATATTAATGATCTGGATGAAGGGACTGGGGGCATTCTGGCGAAGTTTGCCGATGATACGAAGATAGTTGGACTGGCAGGTAGTACTGAGGAGGTGGGGAAGCTGCAGAAAAATTTAGACAGTTTAGGAGAGTGGTCCAGGAAATGGCCGATGAAATTCAATGTGAGTAAATGTGAGGTTTTGCACTTTGGAAAAAAGAATACAGGCATGGACTATTTTCTAAGCGGTGAGAAAATTCGCAAATCAGAAGTGCAAAGGGATCTGGGAGTGTTCGTCCAGGATTCTCTAAAGGTTAACTTGCAGGTAGAGTCCATAATTAAGAAAGCAAATGTAATGTCGTTTATCTCAAGAAGGTTGGAATATAAAAGCAGTGATGTACTTCTGAGGCTTTATAAGGCTCTAGTTAGGCCCCGTTTAGAATACTGTGTCCAATTTTGGGCCCCACACCTCAGGAAGGACATACTAGCCCTGGAGCGTGTCCAGCGGAGATTCACACGGATGATCCCTGGAATGGTAGGTTTAACGTATGATGAACAGCTAAGGATCCTGGGATTGTACTCATTAGAGTTTAGAAGGTTGAGGGGAGATCTAATAGAAACTTACAAGATAATGTATGGTTCAGAAGGGGTGGATGCTAGGAAGTTGTTTCCGTTAGGCGGGGAGACTAGGACCCATGGGCACAGCCTTAAAATTAGAGGGGGTAAATTTAAAACTGAAATGAGATGACATTTCTTCAGCCAGAGAGTGGTGGCCTTGTGGAATTCATTGCCGCAGAGTGCAGTGGAGGCCGGGACGTTGGATGCCTTCAAGGCAGAGATCGACAAATTCTTGATCTCAAAAAGAATCAAGGGCTACGGGGAGAGTGCAGGGAAGTGGTGTTGAAATGCCCATCAGCCATGATTTAAATGGCGGAGTGGACTTGATGGGCCGAATGGCCTTACTTCCACTCCTATGTCTTATGGCCTTATGGTCTTATGGCTTAGAGGTACACTTCCCGGTGATAGTGTGCCCATGTATCTGTTGCCCTATCCTTTTAAATGATAGAGGTCCTGGGATTGGAAATTGCTCTCTGAAGGAACCTTCGTGAATTATTGCAGTGCATTCTGCAGCTAATACCGGAACCTGTAACAGGGGCTATATATCAGGTACTGGTGCTCTAAGCAGGCCACTGTGCTCAGGTTGGGGGCTGGGGACTGAGATCATGGGTAATACTGGGTTGGCGATTTCTTTTCCTGTCCCTTGATAGTACACATAATTGCCATTTTTTATTGAGGCTGGAGGGAGTGAATTTTGGAGAGGTATGCTGGAATGCCAGTCAAATGGGCTGCTTTTTTTCCCAAGAGGATGTCAATTTCTTGAGTGTTTTGGGGGCTGCACTCACCTGGGCAAGTGGAAAATGCCCCACAGCAGCCTGATTTAGGTCTTGTTGATGGTCTTGTTGAAGAGTCAGGAGGCCAGTTCACTCACTGCAGAATTTCCAACTTGGACCTTCACTTGTTGTCACAATATTTATATGGCTGGTCTAGTTCAGTTTCTTGTCAGTGGTGGGCCCCATGATTTGATGGTGATGGTGTTACCATTGTCAAAGCAAGATGTTTGTATTGTCATTTGTTTGCGATCATACATGGCACATATGGGCTGCAAACATTAATTACTGCTTACTAGTCCAAACCTAGAATATTGTTGAGGTCTTCAACGCAGCCTACTTTGTCATCAGTCATGCAATTCCTCAGTCTAATCCATCTAACCTTTCCTCTTGATTGGGACATAAATTTAAGCGAAGGGCCAGAAGGTTTAGAGAAGATGTCAGGAAACACTTTCACTCGGAAGGTGATGGGAATCTAGAAGTCACTGCTTGGAGGGCTGATAGAGGCAGAAACCCTCACAACATTTAAAAAGTACTTAGATGTGCACTTGTGCTCCCAAGGCTATAGGCCAAGTGCTGGAAAATGGGTTAGAGTAGTTAGCTGGCTGCTTTTGACTGGTGCAGAGTTGATGGGCTGAAGGGCCTCTCTCCATATGGTCGATATATATGACTCTAATTGAGCCACATTGTCCATTTTAACTTTGCTCCCTCTTCCTGTGTGTAAATAATGCACAGAAATGATTACGCTCCAAGAGCTAACTTACTAATCCTTGATACTTCATTCCCATCTAATATGATTTTCTTTTTGGCAGTTTTCAAGTTGACTGTAGTCTTCGCCGTAAGTCTTTTGGGGGCAAACTGAAATGTATAAACTGTGGCCTGGCAATATAACTTTTCCTGCAATTTTATTTTGACAAGACGTCAAATGTGGATATTTATTTTTATTCTTCTTTGCGCTAATGTCAACGGAAGATCCACTGCAGAATGGTAATGTGGTGAACACAGCTTTATGTAACCGACGTTTCAACCATGAAATTTATCAATAACATAATATTGATAAGTTTTCTTATTTCCTATAGAAATTGCGCTCTGTGACCAGGCAGCCTTTAAATTTATTGCTCGTCAGAAACTGACACTGAAACAGTTGAGAATGCTATTGGAGAATTTGCCTGGGAAGAAAATAAGCACACACCATTTGGAAGGGGCTACGTGGACAAGCTCAGGCCAGGTTCAAACCTTCCGACTTCTGAAACAATGGAAAGTTGCAAACTTTCACTTGGATACTGTGAAAGGTCTAATGCATGGCCTGAAAGAAACCAACATGCATAATGTGTACACAAAGCTGCTGCGCAGGCTCTGAATAAACAAAAATAGCCTGAGTGCATTAGAAAGGGAGGGAAGAAATAAAGTGTGACAGCACAGCATCAAATTTAGCATCAGAAATCTTACTATTAATGATTGTTTGCTGACAGTGGTACATTACCACACTTAAACTATTACAAAAACAAACATGCTGTATTAGGAATACATGTCAGAATTAAAACTGGGTTCTGACTGCCAAAAAAACTACTGTCAACACTGTGAATCAGATACTTATGCAGCAAATCTCTGAATCTTTGCTCAATCTTATCCACATTATGCCGATAATCTTACATTTACTGTTGATTTGTAGTAGAGTAGAAGGATTTTTTGTCAAATGCATTTTAGAACTTTAATATTTGTGTACCTTTAGTTGATATTGTTTCAGTCATAACAATAAGGAACAAAATTAATAATTAAATAAAAAGTCACTACAAATCCCCCATACATAACGAAAGAAAACTGAGTAGATGCGCATTGCCGTGAAACCATGTAGACAATGATTTATTTGCAAACCAGTTGCAATGTAACATGGCAATTTTCATTGCCCTCTGGGAGACACATGTTCAGATTTGTTGATAAATCAGTCCCTGGTCTTGATGACTAAACACTCAAGGTAAACGTTTTCTCTCATATAGCATCTGATAAGTTGAAGCTGATATTGATCCACCAAACCTGATAAGAAGTAATTCCCGTAGCACATGCTTTCCTGGAAGCAGATTTTTATTTTCATCAAGGTATACCCAGGGACAAAGACTGCTCAACCCAGTGGCCTTACTGATAAAATATTTTACTGGATTTCATTAGCTTTAATGGACATTTAAATTATATGGTATTTTAACACATCAAGACCCCAGGTTCAACTTTGCTTTCTTCTCTCACCCAGAATTGAAAAGGTTACCAATTTTGCTTTCAAATTCCATCCTGCTGTCATCTCCACTTGTCCATCTCTGACTCTTCCCTTCCCTTCCTCGACACTTCTTTTTCCATTTATGGGGATGGGCTGCCCACCGATATTTACTACAATCCCACTGACTCCCACATTTACCTGGATTATACAACCTCACTCCCTGATCCTTATGATCAATCCATTCCATTCTCCCAGTTTCTCCATCTCCGTTGCATCTCTTCTGTTAATGCCATTTTCCTCAATGGAGGATTCCCAACCGTTATTGTTGACAGGGACCTAGCTGTGTCTGATCTATTTCCTGCACCTCACAATAATATTGTGTCACCCTGGTCCTCATCTTCCATTCCACTGGCCTCCATATCCAAAGTATCATAAGTTGTCATTTTTACCACCACCAGACACTTAGTTCCCTCCCCCGCTTGTTAGCATTCCGCAATGACCACTTCCTGTTGGGCACCCTAGTCCACTCCTCTGCCATTCCCAACAATGCACTGCCCTGTCACCTTTCCATGCAATCATAGAGGTGCAAAGCTGACTTGTTTACCTCCTCCCTTCTCACTATCAAAGGCTGTGCCTTCCATGTGAAGCAGCAATCTACCTGCGCTTCATTCAGTCAAGTCTACTATATTCACTGCTCGGAATGTGGGCACCTCTACATTGGGTCAATGAAATGTTGACTGGGTAACCGCTTTGCAAAACATTAATGCCCTGTCCATAAGAATGATTCCAGGCCACTAGTTACCTGCCACTTCAACACACCAACATATTCCCATGTCAACATTTCTCTCAGGCCTGCTGCAGTGCTCCACTGAAGCTCAACCCAAGTTGCAAGAATGATACCTTATCCTCTGCCTGGGTATTCTATAGCCCTCAGGACTCAACAATGTGTCTAACAATTTCAGAGCATGAACACCTTCCTCTATGCTCATTACCTACCTCCGCATGCCAGGCCCTGTTCTGTATGAATTGCTCCCCAGCACAGCCCACCCACTTTCAACTATCCACACTTCTTGTGGTTGGCTGACTCGCTAAGCTGGTTTGTTGTTCTGCAGATGTTTCGTTACCATGATGGGTAACATCATCAGTGTAGTTCCTGGTGAAGCGTCGGTGTGTTTTCCCATGTGGGTTTTAAAACCTGGAGTCCATTGAGCCGGATTACCTCACTTCTGGTTTTCCTTCGCAATGGAGTGTATACAGGGTCTAGTTCAATGTGTTTGTTGATGGCTTTCTTTGTGGAGTACCAGACTCCTAGGAATTCCTGAGCTTGTCTTTGCTTTGCGTGTCCCAGCATTTGTCCTAGTAGAGTTCTCTACTAAGAAAACCATCAATCAATACATAGAACCCGATCCCATATACACTCCATTGTGAAGGGAAACCGGAAATGAGGCAATCCAGCTCAATGGACTCCAGAGTTTAAAAACCAGGTGGGAAAACACAGCAGCGTTTCATCGGAGGCTGCACTGAGGATGTTACCCAGCAGGGTAATGAAACATCTGCGAAACAATGAACCAGCTCAGCGAGCCAACCACCCTCAACATCTACAACCCAAGCTACAAATCTACTCCAAAACTTTAGGTTCACTCTTCTTTTTAGCGCCCACACTGAATCTATCAACCCCTTGGCTTATCACTAATGATCTCTCTGTTTGCGTCCTTTCTCTCCCTCTCTCTTTCTCTGTCTTGGCACCAAACCTATGCATCCTATTCATCCTTCTCCTCAACCCCAGCCCCTTCCGTCAGCATAAAAACCACCATTTCCCAACTGCTTTCAGTTCTGACAAAATGTCCCCAGACTTGAAACATTAACTCTGTTTCTCTCTCGACAGAACCTGTTATGTTTCTCCAGCACTTTCTGTTTTTGTTTCAAATTTACAACATCTGCAGTTCTTTATTTTATTTTTATTTAGTTCTGTATTTGTTATAATTTAAACTCCCAGTGCCCTTAATCCATGAAAAGTGACTATTTGATATGCAGGGAAGTTTTTTTTTCCATCACCTGAATGATTTTCAGGCATGCTGTGACATTGAAATCTACTTCTGTTGTCTTCGCCTCCGTGCTCATTTCTTTGGACAAGAGTCCTTTCCCCATCCCACCGACCCCTTCGCTCATTTCCAACACTCTCACTTCAGCTATAACACTTCCTCTGTCCTTTCATCTGCACTCGGCCTGTTCGTCGAGAACTGTCGATGTGACATTGGTTGAGTCAATTTCTCTGCCCTCCGATTCATTCCAACCTATCTCCCCATTAACTGACTGTACTCAGTGCTCTCAGATCCAACCCTGACTTTGTAAATAAGCTTGATAGTAAGGGTGGTGCAGTTGTTGTCTGGCAGACTGACCTCAACATTGCAGAGGCTGAGCACCAGCTTTCAGATATCTGTTTCTCCTTCCCCCCTGGACCATGAACCCTCCATGGAATATCAGGCGACCGTGTCCACCACATTCATGAACCTCACTTTATCCTTTGATCTCCCCCCACCCCACCCCCAACACTCCCTTCAAAGTGCCTTCCACAACCCACTTCTACCTCCTTCCCACAATCCACAAACATGACTGCTTGGGCAGGTCCATTGTTTCTGCCTGCTCCTGTCCCACAGAACTCATCGCGATTCATTTCTATCTCCCCTTGTCCTTTCCCTTCTCACTCATATCTGTGATTCTTCTGATGCTTTATGTCAGCTTCAGAATTTCCAGTGTGCAGCTTCAGCCGCCTCCTCTTTACCATAGACCTGCAATCCCTTTACACGCCCATCCCCAATCAGAATGGTCTCAGGACTCTCCACTTCTTCCTGGGAAAAATGGTCTGACCCATTCCCATACACCAACACCCTCCTCTGCTTGGCCGAGCTCATCGTCACTCTGGACAACTTCTCTTTTAACTCCTCTCACTTTATTCAGATCGTAAAGGCGGCCATGGGTTCCCACATAGGCCCCACTTATGCCTGTCTCTTTGTGGGGTATGTGGAACATTCCTTGTTCCTGTCCTATTCCAGATCTTTCTCCAGTGTATCGAAGATATCATTGAACAAAGAGCAAAGAAAATTACAGCACAGGAACATGCCCTTCGGCCCGCCAAGCCTGCGCCGATCAAGATCCTCTGTCTAAGCCTATCATCTATTTTCTAAGGGTCTGTATCCCTTTGCTCCCTGCCCATCCATGTACCTGTCCAGATACATCTTAAAAGACACTATCGTGTCTGCATCTACCACCTCCGCTGGCAACGCGTTCCAGGCACCCACAACTGTCTGCGTAAAGAACTTTCCACGCATATCTCCCATAAACTTTCCTTGTCTCACTTTCAACTCATGACCCCTAGTAATTGAGTCCCCCACTCTGGGAAAATCTTCTTGCTATCCACCTTGTAACCTATCCACCTTGGTGTTGCTTCCCTCTCTTGTTCAAAATTGGAAAGATTTATTGATTTCACTTCCAATTTCCATCCTCCTCGGACCTTCATCTGGTTCATCTCTGCCTCCTCCATTCCCTTCCTTGACATCTCTGTTTCCATTTCTGGTGATAGTTTGGCGACTAATATCCACTATAAGCCAAATGACTCCCACAGCTACCTTAACTATACATCCTCTTACCCTGCTTCCTGTAAAGACTCTACTCCATTCTGCCAGCGTCTTCATCTCTGCCACATCTGTTCTGATGATGCAAACTTTAACAAGGGAGCCTCTGAAATATCCGCCGCCTTCCTCAGTCAAGGATTCCCCAGCACCGTAGTTGACAAGGTCCTCAGCCAGGTCACCCATCTCCTGCATTTCCGCCCTCACCCCTTCTCTTCCCACCCACATGAGTGATAAGGTCCCCCTTGTCCTCACCCGCCTTCCCACCAACATCCACATCGAGAGGATCATTAGCCACCATTTCTGTCACCTCTAGAGGGATGCTGCCATCAGATCCATACTTCCCTCCCTTGTCAAACTTCTGTAAGAATCATTCCCTCTAGAACACACTGGTCTACTCCTCCTTCACGCCCAACAGCACCCCCCACAGCTCCACAGCACCTTACGCTAACAATCGCAGAAGGTATAGCACCTGCCCATCTACCTCCTCCCTCCCCAGTATCCAAGGGGCCCAACATACCTTCCAGGTGAAGCAAAACTTCACTGAACCTAGTCTTATGCATTTTCTGTTCACAATGTGGTCTCCTCTACACTGGGTAAACAAAGCGTAGATTCATAAAACACCTACATTTTGTCCGCAAAAAAGATCTTCAAATTGCCTGCCACTTCACCACACCATCCTGTTCTCGGAATGCTCCAGCGAAACTCAGCACAAGCTGAAAGAACAGCACTTCATTTTCCACTTGGTAACTTGACAGCCTTCTGGACTCAGTAGCAAGTTCAACAATTTTAGGCCTTTAGGCAGTTTCTCACATGATTTTACGCTAATGCCCACGCACCAGGCCTTGTGACCTGCTATGCATAGCATGATCTGCTATTACACATAACTCATTGCTGGCCACTTATAGTTCCAATTAGCGACTATTCATTCTCCCAGGCTGACTGTTATCCACTTCTTTGTCTGTTCAACTGTTATTCTCTCTCATTGGGCTCTACTTCCACCTACTGTTTACTCCTTATCCCCTCCCCACACCCTATCTCTACATAAGAAACGTTTTCCTAGTTGTCATCAGTTCTGAAGAATGGTCCCTGGCTCCAAAACTTCAACTCTGGTTTCACTTCACAGATGCTGTCAGACCTGCTGAATGTTTTCCAGCAATCTTTGTTTTATTTGTGAACAGAGACTCCTTGCAGTAGGCACCTTCAAGTTTACCAGCCAGATCCCAAGCACCTTGGCATGCTGACCTCTTCCACTCCTCCCACTGTCAAGGGATGGTCAGAATGTGAGAGAAATTCATCCTGCAAGCTGCCTACAAAGCATGTGTTGCTTTCTTCTTTATGAATTAGTTAGGGATTTTTTTTGCACACTTTTGTTTAGCTGAGCGGTAAACTTCTAAGTTTGAAGGATTGACAAAATTATGTTCTCCAACTGTTGGATTTCGATCTATGATTGAAGTATGGCTATGAGTCCTTCCACTCTGAGAGGATTAAAGATAAAACATTATCTCGTTAAATCTTTGTGAACAGACTCTGACGTTGTATAGAGCTGGCACAAACAATGAGAAAAGACAGGGAAGCAGGGAACATTTGTGAGTAATGATGTTGGGTGACAGCAGAGCAGAAAGGCTTAGTGATTGAGGACATTCAATGGCAGAAAGAGGGAGCAAACTGGAAAAAAAAATGACACAAAATTAACAGGAAAACAAATTGAGCAAGTTTAGGAGAAGTCAAAAAACAACTTTGCATCAGACATTTCCCAACTTCTGAAATTACCACAGCCACTCACAGCCAGTTAAGTACTTTGAAATGTCATCACAGTTGTAGGAAAAAGCAGCAACAACATTTTTCACATAATACACGTTAATAAGAGAAAAATGACAAGATAATTTCACTTACTGATATTGTTTGAAAAAATCAATTGCCAAGGTCCCAGGAAGAATTCCCTTGTTTTTTTTGTCACATACAATCACATAGGATCATTTACCTCACTTGAAAGGGCAGACATAACATCAGTTCAATGTCTTTTGGAAAAACAACACAAGACAGTTCTACCCGAGCATATTTTAACATCTGCAGGACAATACAATACCACAACCTTTTGACATGATTAGTGGAAGTATTTTGTTGCATGAATTTTATCTACGAAGCTTAGATGTTTTTCATTTGCAGGTTTTGTGTTTTTGCTGTTTGGGTGAATATATATGGTAGGACTCTCAGATTTTTATTGCTTAGGAATATGAGTTTACTTGTATGGATGTCAGATATCTTGTGCACTTTCAAATACAACACATTCACTACTTGTAATCCAAACATGTTGCACCAAATGGTTGAATACTTCCGCAGTCAAGTAGCAAATTTTACTGCAACATTATTACTGACCATTCTATCAGTTAGCTGCTAGAAAATTGTAAGCATAATTTCAAATAGTCATTGTTATGGACTAGATTCTTGCGCAGAATAAATACCAATGTATGCCAATTCTTTTGAAGGTACACCATCTAAAATCGCATCATATCTTCACGTGTGGTCTTATCTCAGGAAGGTTATATTGGTTTTGGAGGTTTATATGTTTACCAAATTGATGTCTGGATTCCAATGTGGTAATTTATAAGGAAATAGTTTGCAAATTAGGTAAACATTTCCTGGAATTTAGGAGGCGATTGAATCAACATTTTTGGGATATTAAAGGGATTGACAGGTTGAAATTATTTCAGCTCATTGATGGGCCTTGGGTGGAATGGCCCAGTACAAAATCAGACCTTTTAGAAGCGAAGTTAGGAAACACATACCTTCAAAGGGTTCTAGAAGTTTAGAACTCTCTTCTGTACATAGAAATTGATGTTAGATCCATTGTTAATTTTAAATCTAAGAATGATAGGTTTGTCATCCAAAGATATTAAAGAATATGAGACAAAGGAGATAATATGGAGCGGGATAATGGGAACTGCAGATGCTGGAGAATCCGAGATAACAAAGTGTGGAGCTCGACGAACACAACAGGCCAAGCAGCATCTTAGGAGCACAAAAGCTGACATTTCGGGCCTACACCCTTCATCGGAAAAGGGTTTAGGCCCGAAATGTTGGCTTTTGTGCTCCTAAGATGCTGCTTGGCCTGCTGTGCTCATCCAGCTCCACACTTTGTTACATTGGAGATAATATGGAATGAGACACAGATCAACCATGTTCTCTGTAACAGTCTTAAGATAATAAAAGGCCTGACCTCCAACATTCCTGTGTAACTAACAGGTAACTGGGGTTAATAACTATTTCATCTTTTAATCAATTGCTTTTGAGTTGAATATCATGATTAACCATTGCATGTTAACAGTACATATTTATGAAGGACCAATAATGAAACAGAACAATCCAAGGCTGTTCATTGAGGTATAATAAACCAAAATATAACACTTAGACACATTAGGGGATATTAGGTCAGATGACCAAAAACTGGTCAAAGTGGCATGTTATAAGCAGTGTCTTAAAATTTGAAAGCAGGGCAGAGAATCAGAGGTTTGTGGATCTTAAAGTCTGGAGGGAACTTACGTACCACCAACAGTAAAGAAGTAAATTCAGGGACACTCAAGAAGCCAGAATTATGTGTAGGACTGGGGGAAATTGCGGTGATAATGCTGGATATAGATCAGATTCTTTCAATCAATGGCAGGACATAAGAAAACGTTACTTCACTGAGAGGCTGGCTGTTTTTAAAGTAGCTTATCCTTGATGATTATAGGGGTAAGTGACTTCATGGTTAAACAAGAAAATATCGCACAGGGAAGATTGGTCACATCTTGTAAGAGAGCAAATATGGTATGTGGACTAACAGTTACTTTAATTTGTTACTCATTGTGTAAATAGGTGATATTGAATATACATATTGTTTCCTCTCTTTACAAATAATGTTAGGGGTGTACTTTGAAATTTTATGTATTTGATTTTCAATAAATGCTTCTTCAGAACAATTAAAATGCTGTATGAGGAGCAAAAGGAAGTATTCACATACACACATCAGTCAACACTAGATTTCATAAAGACCTACTTCCTGCTGGTCAAAGAGACAGAAAGTAATATCTTTCTGTGGGTTTATAGAAAAGATTGCACTTGGCAACTTCAAACACACATCATTGAATACTCACCCTCCTAGTTCATAGCCCCAGCAAAACTTAATTCTCTCAACAATGCCATCCAAATGGCCATCCACTGCTTTTATATCCTATAAAGTAACTTCTAGCAAGTAATGGGGTTTAATTTGTAATTGCAACTCTCAAGGAACAGTAACAAACAATAAGTCAATGAGTTCAAGGGAGGACCTTCAGGTAAATGCTACGAGTTTCAAAGTAATTTCATTTTTAAGAAGCAATTATGTAATAACTGAGAATTCTTATTCCATTGGCCTTGGTTACATTGTTAACTAAAAAGAATGAGGCCATCTCAACTCAAGACAAGAATGATTTGTCAGAACTTTATTTCCTCTCACATCAATGAGGAACTGAACAAAAGAACATAAGAAATAGGAGCAAGTGTAGACCATATGAGTCATTAGATCTGACTGATCTTGCAATATCAGCATGGCTCATCTACTTCCATTACACTTCCCTACCTGGTCCATATATTCTTTGACTGATTGAGTGAACAAATTCTCTCTATCTTAACCTTAAATATGCTGAATTGTGGATCATTCAATTATTATTGTAATCCAATTTCTTTTCAATAAAGGAAGTGCAATTGCCTTCCTAATCAAAGACTGTACCTGCATGCTGGCTTCCTGCATTCTCTGTATGTGCACGATCTGAACATCAATATTTACCAGAGATAATGGGAACTGCAGATACTGGAGGATCTGAGATAACAAAGTAGGGGGCTGGATGAACACAGCAGGCCAAGCAGCATCTCAGGAGCACAAAAGCTGACGTTTCAGGCCTAGACCCTTCATCGGAGCGGGGGATGGGGAGAGGGTTCTGGAATAAATAGGGAGAGAGGGGGAGGCGGACTGAAGATGGATAGAGGAGAAGATAGGTGGAGAGGAGTGTATAGATGGGGAGGTGGGGAGGGGATAGGTCAGTCCAGGTCAAGGAGGTGGGATGAGGTTAGTAAGTAGGAAATGGAGGTGCGGCTTGAGGTGGGAGGAGGGGATAGGTGAGAGGAAGAACAGGTTAGGGAGGAGGGGATGAGCTGGGCTGGTTTTGGGATGCAGTGGTGGGAGGGGACGAGCTGGGCTGGCTAAAATGACTAACATCACACCTCCTCACTTTATGATGCATGTACTACCTTTCTGTCCATTTTTTTATCTCTTTGCAGTCTCTTTGTATGTTTTTAAGACCTTACATTCCCATTACCCATATCATTAACGAACTTAGATACATTGCTCTTAGTTCCTTTCTCTAACTCATTAATGCATTGCGAACAGCTAACGTTCCATCTCTAATCCTTGAATTCTTTAGTAATCATAGTTTGTCACCTTGGAAATGTTCTGGTTATGCTAATTCTCTGCTTTCAGTCTGTTATGTGATCCTCTATCCATCTTAATATATTGCCCTCAACTTTATGCATCCTTGATTTCTGCATTGGCTGGTTATAGGGTACTTTATTAAAGGCCTTTTGAAAACCCATGTATATGAAATTACTAGTTCCTCTTTATCAATGATTACATCCTACAATAACTTGGTCAAACATGATCGTCCTTTCATAAAACCACATTGACTTTTCTGATCTTACTATAATTCTCCAAGTGAATTATTAAGGCTTCCTTAATAATAGATTCTGGCATGGTGGCACAGTGGTTAGCTTTGCTGCCTCACAGCGCGAGGGAGCTGGGTTTGATTCCAGCTTAGGGCGATTGTCTGTGTGGAGTTTGCATGTTCTACCTGTGTCTGGATGAGATTCCTCTGGTTACTCCTGTTTCCTTCCAAAGATGTGCAGGATTAGGTGAATTGACCATGCTAAATTGCCCACAGTGTCCAGGGATATGTAAATTAGGTGGATTACAGGGTTAGATTTGTGAGTCTGGGTGGGATCCTTGTTGGAGAATCAGGGTGGACTTGTTGGGCCAAATGGTCTGTTTCCACACTGTGGGGATTCTATGAAAAAAAGTCCAAAGATGTGCAGGTTAGGTTCAGAACTGAGGAAGGGTCACTCAACCTGAAGCGTTAACTCTGATTTCTCTCCACAAATACTGCCAGACCTGCTGAGCTTTTCTAGTAATTTTTGCTTTTGTTTCTGATTTGCAGCATCCGCAGTTCATTCAGTTTTAAATCAGTATGAGGTGCATTGCTATTCATATCCTGTGCAGGAACAAAGAGAAAGTAGTACTATTTCATTTATGAACATGTAGGATGTAAGCATTAACACAGAACATAGAACATTGCAGCACAGTACAGACTCTTCAGCCCACGAAGTTGTGCCGACCTACTATGCTACGAAGATCAATCTACTCAACATACCCTACAGTTTACTATCCTCCATGTGCCTATCCAACAGTCGCTTAAAAGTCTATAAAGTATCTGACTCCACTACCACTGCCAGCAGTGCATTCCACACACCCACCGCTCTCTGTGTAAAGAACCTACTTCTGACATCTCCCCTATATATTTCACCAATCACCTTAAAATTATGCCACTCATAATAGTCATTTCCGCCCTGGGAAAAAGTCTCTGGCTATCCACTCTATCTATGCCTCTCATCATCTTGTAAACCTCTATCAAGCCACCTCTTATCCATCTTTGCTCCAATGAGAAAAGCCCTAGCCCCATCAAATTTTTCTCATAAGACCTGCCTTCCAGTTCAAGTAGCATCCTGATAAATCTCCTCTGCACCCTCTCTAAAGCTTCCAAATCCCTCCTGTAATGAGGTGATCATAACTGAACACAATATTCCAAGTGTGGTCTAATTAGGTTTTCATAGAGCAGCAGCATAACCTCACGGCTCTTAAAATCAAATCCCCTGCCAATGAAAGCCAACACACCATACGCCTTCTTTACAACCCTATCAATGTGGACAGCAACTTTGAGGGATCTATGGACATGGACCCCAAGCTCCCTCTGTTCCTCCACACTGCTGAGAATCCTGCCATTAACCCTGTATTCTACACTCAAATTCGACCTTCCAAAATTAATTACTTCACACTTTTCTGGATTGAACTCCATCTGCCACTTTTTTGACAAGCTCTGCATCCTGTCAATGTCCTGTTACAACCTAGAACAGCCCTCCATACTATCCACAGCTCCACCAACCTTCGTGTCATCGGCAAACTTACTAACCCACCCTTCCACTTCTTCATCCAAGTCATTTAAAAAGGTCACAAAGAGCAGAGGTCCCAGAACAGATCCTGCTGAACACCACTGATCACTGAGCTCCAGGCTGAATACTTTCCTTCGACTACCACCCTCTGTCTTCTATTGGGCAGCCAGATTTGTATCCAGACAGCCAAATGTCCCTGAATCCCATGCCTCCTTCCTTTCTGAACGAGCCTACTATGAAAAACCTTATAAAATGCCTTGCTAAAATCCATATACACCACATCCACTACTCTACCTTCATTGATGGGTTTTGTCACATCCTCAAAGAATTCAATAAGGCTTGTGAGACATGACGTGCCCCTCACAAAGCCGTGCTATTTCTAATCAAACTGTGCTTTCCCAAATAATCATAAATACTATCTGTCAGAATCCTCTTCAATAACTTGCCCACCACAGAAGTAAGACTGACTGGTCTGTAATTTCCAGGATTATTCCTATTCCTTTTCTTGAAAAAGGAAATGCCATTTGCCACCCTCCAATCTTCTGGCACTACTCCAGTGGGCAGTGTGGACGCAAAGATCATTGCCAAAGGGGCAGCAACCTCTTCCTTCGCTACCCGTATTACTTTTGGATACATCCCATCTGACCCAGGGGACTTATCTATCCTCACGTCTTTCAGAATTTCTAGCACATCCTCCTCCCTAACTTCAACCTGTTTCAGCATATCTGCCTGTTTCATGCTGTCCTCACAAATGTCAAGGTCCCTCTCACTGGTGAATACTGAAGCAAAGTATTTATTAACGACTTCCCCTGCCTCCTCCACACACAAGTTCCCTCCACTTTCCCTGACTCACCCTACCCTCACTCTGGCCATCCTCGTGTTCATCACTTAAATATAGAAAGTTTTGGTGTTTTCCTTGATCCTACTAGCCAAGGTTTTCTCATACGCCCTTCTAGTTTTCCTAAGTCCATTCTTCAGTTCCTTCCTGGCTGCCTTGTAGACCTCTCGAGCCCTGTCCGATCCTTGCTTCGCCAACATTAAGTAAGCTTCCTTCTTCCTCTTGACTAGGTGTTTCACATGTCATGTCATCCAAGGTTCTTTCACCTTACCATCCCTTCCTTGCCTCAGTGGGCAAACCTATCCAGTACTTGCGGCAACTGCTCCCTAAACAATCTCCACATTTCTGTCGTGCATTTTCCTCAAAACACCTGATCCCAACTGGTGATCCATCATTCTTGGCTAATAACATTGTAATTCCCTCTCTCCCAATTAAATACTTTCCAAAACTGCCTGCTCATATCCATCTCCATGAGTATAGTAAAGGTCAGGGGGTTGTGATCACTATCACCGAAATGCTCTCCCACCAAGCCATCTGACACCTGCCCTGGTTCGTTGCCAAGCGCCAAATCCAATATGGCTTCCCCTCTCATCAGCCTATCTACATATTGAGTCAGAATTCCTTCCTGGACACACCTGACAAAATCTGCTCCATCCAAACTGTTTGCACTTAGCAGGCTCCAATATTAGAGAAAGTTAAAGTCGTCCATGACAATGACCCTATTACTTTTGCATCTTTCCAAAATCTGCCTCCCAATCTGTTGCTTAGTGTCTCTGTTACTATTGTGGGGGGGTCTATAGAAAACTCCCAATAAAGTGTCTGCTCCTTTCCTGTTTGCGACTCCCATCCATACTGACTCAGTGGAGAGACCCTCCTCCACGACTTCCCTTTCTGCAGCTGTGATACCATCTCTGATGAGCAATGCCACTCTCCCACATCATTTACCTCCCTCCCTATTTCTTTTGGAACATCTATACCCTGGAACATCCAACAACCATTCCTGCCCCTGTGTTATCCAAGTCTCCGTAATGACCACAGCATGTTAGTTCCAAGTACTGATCCATGCTCTATGTTCATCACCCTTAATCCTGGCACTTCTTGCATTGAAGTAGACACACCTCAACCCATCGCACTGACTGCCACTTTTCCCTATCAACTGCTTATCCTTCCTCATAGGCTCTCTGCTTGCTCTATCTGTCTGTGCACCGGCTACACCTTCCTCTGATGTAGCTCCGATTCCCATGCCCCCTGCCAAACTAGTTTAAACCTTCCTGAAGAGCTCTAGCAAACCCCCCACCCATGATATTGGTGCCCCTCCAGTTCAGGTGCAACCCATCCTTCCTGTGCAGGAAGGTTGAATCAAGCTATATTATTACAGAAAATGATTAATTATTCTCACTGGAGATTTTATGAAGTCTACGATATTTAAATTCTCTATTCTGCATAATTAATCATTCTCAGGCATTTCATATAACAATGGTATTGTGAACTGTGTAAAACAACTTTTAGCTGTTCACATGATTTCCCCAGAAGGTATCTCAATGATCCATAAACCTGAAGGCCTCCCTCCTACACCAGCTCTGTGGCCACACGTTCAGCTGCTCTCTCTCTCTCTCTGTTTCTCGCCAGCCTGCGGCACCTGTAGTAATCCTGAGATTATTACTCTGCTCGTCCTGGCTTTCAGCTTCCATCCTAACACCCTATAATCACTTTTCAGGTCCTCATCCACTTCCTAGCTGTCATTGGTACAGATGTGTACCACAACTTCTGGCTGCTCTCCATCCCCCTTAAGAATCCTGAAAACCCAATCTGAGACATCCCTGACCTTGGCACCCGGGAGGCAACATACCATCCAGGGGTCTCGCTTGGTACCACAAAATCTCTTGTCTGTTTCCCTAACCAGTGAATCTCCTTTCACTATCACTCTCCTATTCTCCCCTCTTCTCTTCTGAACCACAGAGCCAGGTTCAGTGCCTGAGACCTGGCCGCTATGGCTTTCCCCGGTAGGTTGCTCCCCCCCAACAGTATCCAAAGTGGTACACTTATTATTGAGGGGAGAGGCCACCGGGGTCCCTGCACTGTCTGCCTATTCCCTTTCCCCATCCTGACAGTCACCCAGCTACCTTTATCCTGTAACTTGGGTGTGACCACCTCCCTGTAACTCCTCTCTGTCACTCCGTCAGCCTCCCGATCGATCTGGAGTTCATCCAGCTCCAGTTCCAGTTCTCAAACGCGGTCTGTGAGAAGCTGGAGTTGGGTGCACCTCTCGCAGGTGAAGGCAGAGGGGACACCAGCAGGGATCCTTACCTCCCACACCCTGCAAGAGGAGCATGCACCTGCCCCAGCTTCTATTCCCTCTACTCTAGATTTCCTGTCGAATAAAGGAACAAGTAGCTGCCTTCCGGAAAGAAACATGTTTTCTCTAAACTCAATGTGATTTTCCTCAGTTGCAAAATCATGGAATACAGTACCCATTTTGTGGTTTGTCTGTGCAGTCTGCTTTGGAGCTTACTTTGTAAGTATCGAATTACTTAGTAAACAGTTCAGCCTTGAGAAATATGAAACATTGGGATTATTCTGTAATCAGCAGTTACATGAAAGGTTAATCGAGGAGAATTTAGAAGAGGTGGAGTAGACAATAAATTCTAGTTTGGATTGGTGTGGTCGAATGGTCTGTTCCTGTGGTGAATCTTCCATGTAATCCTACTTAATCCCATGAAATATGATTTATAATCCAATGCATGACAGTCAAGGAATATGCAACTTCCTGTGAGCAAGGACAGTTGAATCAAGCTATATTATTACAGAAAATGATTAATTATTCTCACTGGAGATTTTATGAAGTCTACGATATTTAAATTCTGTATTCTGCATAAGTAATGATTCTCAGGCATTCCATATAACAATGGTATTGTGAACTGTGTAAAACAACTTTTAGCTGTTCACATGATTTCCCAGAATAGATTAGAAAATTCCCACCTTTTGCTTTTAGTCAGCAGGAATGAAAGCAGTTTTTTTCGTCTCAAGGTCATTAGTAATAGTGTGAAAGTCAGCATGAGAGACAAAACTATCCGTCAGGTTGCTTTTCCAGCAACCTCTGTTTTTGTTCCTGATTTATAGCATCTGCAATTCTTTCAGTTTTCATCCCTCAGGTTACTGCCTAGAATTCACTCCTTGTTATCTTTGTAGCATGAGGCATTTTAATTACTTGAAGAATGTGAATTAGTTTGGGGATTGCTTTGGTTCATGCTTTTATCGTTATGCATTTTTTTTCGATCCTTACACATAACTGGGTTCTGCATAAAATTGATAGGAGTTTGAATGTCTCTGATTAACCCAAATATAATGCATGGCTTATAACCATAGACATAGTTACAATTGTACTTCCTCATAATTATTGATGTGTTGATTGAAGGCCGTGCATTATTTTCAATCTTTCTGTAAAGACATCAATATCGTATGAGCTCTGTGCCACTGATACATGGTTCTCTGTACAGTATTAATAGTTACACTGTGTCTGCTTTAGATACGTTAAATAATAATGTGGAATCCAGAAAGAAATTCACTGGCTGGTGGACTCATAAATTAATGCCTTATGCATCCACTCCAAAGAGTTTCGTGCTTTCACTACAGACAGGCTACAAAAACAATCTGACATTAAGCTGAAAGAAATAAACATGATTATGTTTGCTATTTTAAACTGACTTGCATTTTTAGTAATATGTTCAGCAGTCCTCCACTCATTCTATGTAAAATTTCATATTAACAATTTAAACTTCAAAATCACTCTTCAAGAATATTCTGGAACTAGGTAAAGATGATGTCTCTTCTGCAATGATATGTCAGTAAATATAAAATTGTTGAAATGAATAAAACTCCTTTATTTGATTAAAACACTTTATTTTATTGAAATTGTAGAAGGGTTGGATCATCAGCTAATGCTTTGCAGGTTCTGAAAAGTTTGTCTTCCTCATAGATATTCATAATTTAAAAATCAAAGCTATAAAATGGAATGAATGCAACCAATATTTTTTGTATTCATTCACAGGATGTAGGTGTCATTGGCTAGACCAGCATTTATTACCCATTAATAATTGCTCTTTATAAAGGTGATAGTGAACTGTTTTCCAGAACTGCTGCAGTTTTAATTGAAAATTCCCCACTCCCATTCCCACTTTCTCATAAAATGATTATCACCCACATGAACCACAACTGCCTCATGAACTTCTTTATTTGTGTAGTGCATTGTTCTGTCAGCTGTGCAGTACTGTATTTGTGCAATAAGCTCAAAGAGGGATAGTGGGAACTGCTGATGCTGGAGAATCTGAGATAACACTGTGTGAAGCTGAAGGAACTGCTGTTGCAGTTGTATAGGACTTTGGTTCGGCCACTTTTGGAGTAATGTGTACAGTTCTGGTCGCCACATTACCAAAAGGATGTGGATGCTTTGGAGAGGGTGCAGAGGAGGTTCACCAGGATGTTGCCTGGTATGGAGGGTGCTAGCTATGAAGAGAGGCTGAGTAGATTATTTTCATTAGAAAGACTGAGATTGAGGGCGGACCTGATTGAGGTCTACAAAATCATGAGGGGTATAGACAGGGTGGATAGCAAGAAGCTTTTTCCCCCAGAGTGGAGGACTCAATTACGAGGGGTCATGAGTTCAAAATGAGAGGAGGAAAGTTTAAGGGAGATATGCATGGAAAGTTCTTTACGCAGAGGGTGGTTGGTGCCTGGAACGAGTTGCCAGCGGAGGTGGTAGACGCAGGCACGTTAACGTCTTTTAAGATATATTTGGACAGGTACATGGATGGGCAGGGAGCAAATGGACACAGATGGTTAGAAAATAGATGACAGGTTAGGCAGAGGATCTCAATCGGCGCAGGCTTGGAGGGCCGAAAGGCCTGTTCCTGTGCTGTAATTTTCTTTGTTCTTTGAACACAGCTCACAGAGGGGCCTTGATTTATGCAGGGATTTCCAAATTACCTTCTAATAATAAAAAAGGCATTCAGTACAAAGGCAGTCTGTGTTTTGCTATTAGCCTAATCACCACAATTGATAACAGGATTAGATTAGGCATTAATGAGAATCCAACTTTATAATTAATGTGATATGGTGCTTGGTTTAGTGTTCAGAAGACAGCTAAAATAACATGTGAATCAGTCTGCTAAGTGTCAGTTGTGTTGAGTTTTTAGGAATGATTCTTGACATGAAACTTAAAAAGGTCTCACCAAATTTACCAGATTCACCTCATTAACTACCTATCTGTCCTTGTGGAATCCCTCATCATGGAGATTTTGTCCCCATCTAACATACATTGTTCCAGGAGCGACTTGCCACTCAGTCTTGGAATCTGTGCCATCCATCAAAGGCCTCTGAGCTCCCGAATACTTGTTGGCAATCTGCTGTTGCACCTCCTTGGCAATATAGTCGTAGAGTCACATAGCATGGAAATAGAGCCTTTGGTCCAACCTGTCAACGCCAACCATGCATCCAATCTGACCTAGTCTGATTTGGCAGCATTTGGTCTATATTCCATTAAACCCTTCCTATTCAAATACGCAGCCAGGTTCCTTTTAAATGTTTTAATATACCATCCTCCTCCACTTCCTCTGGCAGCTTGTTCCATACACATGCAACACTGTGTGAAAAAGTTACCCCTCAGATCCTTTTTAAATCTTTCCCCTCTCACCTTAAATCTATGCCCTCCAGTTTTGGACTCCCCCACGCTAGGAAAAAGACCTTGGCTATTCACCCTATCCATTCCCTTTATGATTTTATAAACTTTTATAAGGTTATCCTTCAGCCTCTGATATTCCAGAGAAAATAAGCTCCAGTCTATTCAGCCTCTCACCATAGCTCAAACCCTCCAATCCCAGCAAGTCCTTGTGAATATTTTCTGCACCTTCTCAAGTTTAACAATACCCTTTCAATAGCAGGGTTACCAGAATTGTACACTGTATTCTAAAAGTGACATTACATCCCATCTCCCATACTCAATGTTTGATCATTGAAAGCAAGCATGGCAAATGTCTTCTTTACCACCTTGTCTACCTGGGACTCAACTTTCAAAAACTTGTCTTGTACTCCTAGGTTTCTTTGTTAGGCAACACTCACCAGACCCTTACCATGAAGTGTATAAGTTCTTCCCTGGTTTACCTTGCCAAAATGCAACACCTCACACATTTATCTAAACTAAACTCCATCTGCCATTTCTCAGCCCTTGTACTCTGAGATAATCTTCTTCAATGTGTACTATGTCACCTATCTTGATATGGCAACCACAAACCCATGCTGCACACAGCCCAGAGTCGACATGGCCAACACACCTTCACATGTGTAACACCATTCTCTCACCCTAGTCACTGCTTAACCACCAGACCACATAGTTTACCTGTCCTAAGCTGCATCACTTCTAAGAACCTTCGCCAAGTCACCACTACTCGGTCCCCAGGGCCTGATGTAGACTGACGTTTTGTCATTATCCAGTAGGGGAACACTGCATGCAAGCAATCAGCAATTCCAAATATAAGCTTTCATTTACATGCAAAAATAAACACAAACAACATGCAGAGAGGCTGAAGATCACATTTCCACAATGCCAACCAAAAGCTGGCATCAAACCAAGACTATATCACATTGTATGATGGTTTGCTGCACCTAGCTCTCATCATCTCCTGGAACTGGGTGTCAGTCAGGTCCTGCCTGGCTTGCAGCATCCAATGCAGTAAAATTCTGTCATGCACTAAGAGAGCCTCCTCCTTCCTGGTGTCCTCATTGTCCTTCTTGGAAGACTGCTCCCATTCTCGCAGAGCACTGCGCCAAGCACATAGCATTGTTGCCTGCTCCAATTATGAAGACATAGCATGCCAAGATGATGCAGCACACTCTTTCTGGATTATACTGGAGGGCCACCCTCAGACTGCTCAAAGCAACCGAATCACATCTTCAGCAGTCCTCCTGTCTTCTTGACCACCACCCTGAATCCCAGAGTGTGCAGCAACGTGGTGAAGAGACAGTGCCAATTGAAGGGCCAACACATTACATCAAAAAGTGTGTACCTGTTGGGATCTGACCCTTTGTCCATCTAAGGTCCGCATTGATCATTTATGCTTTCAGTACAGGTATCGTCATACCTACATGATACTTGGTGAAGTGACGTTCCCAATCTCCCACTCCCAAGTTTCACACGTGATGGGTTGTTTTTGGCCATCATTTGCCTGCTTGTAAATCATTATTGTTAACTTCTGCATCGTTGCCACACAACTTTGTGAACATCAATAACATGGTGCAAACCAACTTCAACCAGTATTTGATCCAGATGGGTGAAGAAACAAATGAAAATTAAATACAACGCATCATCCTCCGACACTTCCGCCATCTACAATCCGACCCCACCACCCAAGCTATTTTTCCATCCCCACCTTTGTCTGCCTTCCGGAGAGACCACTCTCTCCATGACTCCCTTGTCCGCTCCAAACTCCCCTCCAACTCCACCACATCCGGCACCTTCTCCTGCAACCGCAGGAAGTGCTACACTTGCCCCCACACCTCCCTCACCCCAAGATGACCTTCCATATCAAGCAGATGTTCACCTGCACATCTGCCAATGTGGTATATTGTATCCATTGCACCCGGTGTGGCTTCCTCTACATTGGGGAAAGCAAGCGGAGGCTTCGGGACAGCTTTGCAGAACACCTCCGCAACAAACAACTGCACCTCCCAATCACGAACCATTTTAAACCCCCTTCCCATTCCTCAGACGACATGTCCATCATGGGCCTCCTGCAGTGCCACAATGATGCCACCCGAAGGTTGCAAGAACAGCAACTCATATTCTGCTTGGGAACCCTGCAGCCCAATGGTATCAATGTGGACTTCACAAGCTTCAAAATCTCCCCTTCCCCTACTGCATCCCAAAACCAGCCCAGCTCGTCCCCTCCCCCCACTGCACCACACAACCAGCCCAGCTCATCCCCCCCACCCACTGCATCCCAAAACCAGCCCAGCCTGTCTCTGCCTCCATAACCTGTTCTTCCTCTCACCCATCCCTTCCTCCCACCTCAAACCGCATCTCCATTTCCTACCGACCACCTCCTCGACCTGTCCATTTCCCTAGACTGACCTATCCGTTCCCTCCCCCCCTCACCTATACTCTCCTCTCTACTTATCTTCTTTTCTCTCCATCTTCAGTCTGCATCCCCCTCTCTCCCTATTTATTCCAGTTCCCTCTCCGATGAGTGTCTAGGCCCAAAATGTCAGCTTTTGTGCTCCTGAGATGCTGCTTGGCCTGCTGTGTTCATCCAGCTCCAAGCTTTGTTATCTTGGAAATTAAAATAGAGTTGGAGGTTGCAAATGCCTGCTTCATGCAATTCAGTGGCATAGCATCCAGCAAACATGGCTCCAGTGCTTCTGCCAACCAAATTGACACTGACTCAGCCCAGTTTGGATGTTGTCCCAGTCACTTCCAGTTCGAGTCAATGTGTACTGAAGGCAAGTGGTAGCAGGGAACTCAGTTCATGGTGGACAGTCAGCACCATATAGTCACAGAGTCATATAGCATGGAAACAGACCCCTTGGCCCAACCACTGAACAAGGAAGGCAAGCACGCTAAACACCTTTTTAGCGACCCTGTCTTCACATGATGCCAACTTCAAAGAATTATAAT
Organism: Stegostoma tigrinum; assembly: GCF_030684315.1. Taxonomy (NCBI): domain Eukaryota; kingdom Metazoa; phylum Chordata; class Chondrichthyes; order Orectolobiformes; family Stegostomatidae; genus Stegostoma; species Stegostoma tigrinum. The sequence continues at coordinate 12,696,645 of NC_081358.1, forward strand.
TGCACCCTTAGTTTCCTCTGTTCTATAACACTACCAAAGACCCATGCTCTGCCTGGTTGCCAGGTACCCCTCAGAGTCTCCACAGCCTATTTTATGCCTCAACAGCCCCATTTCATAGACCACCCTGATGGTGATCCACCACACTGAACTTTACTTCTAATTGTCCTCTTGTCCCCGAGCTCAATATTATGCCTTAACAATGGTCACCTTGTTCTTCTTTGTTCTCCCTGTGGAGGCCATGGTGGTGGGTCATGGTAAATAATCCCTCCCTGATGGCCGAACATATGCCATGGTGCTTTTCACCCTAACTCCTCATACTTCGAGAATCCCCCTCATTGTTGACCTTGTCCCCCACCTTCAACACTTCTCTGTATTGACTCCTCCAGCCATGACCGTCCATCACCTTTTGGCCATGACTCTGGCCTTACAAATCCTCCTCATCTTTCACCCTATCCACCACGATTGTTTTTGCCTCTGTCCTTTGACCAATTTCTACAAGCAGCCCCTGGACATGCCTGGCCAGTCCCCTAGCCTCTAACCTTGCAACTCCCTGACTAGTGATACAAAAAAAAACCCTACTGTTTGTGATGACACTAGAGGGCTGACCATTGCCCAACCTCCAGACTGTAATCATGCAGACCATGATTGGCCTGGTCAAATGACTAACTGTTGCCAAGCCAGTGGGAAACATGGCAGATGGTGCAATTTGATCTCAATAGAAAACAAACTAGAATTAAGAGTTTAATAATGATCATGAAACTATTATCAAATGTTGGAAAGACCCATCTGATTCACTAATATCCTTTAGAGAAGAAAGCTGTTATCCTCATCTGGTCTGTGACTCGTGACTCACAGCAACGTGGTTGACTCCTAACTGCCCTCTGGGCAATCGAGGATGGACAATCAATGCTGTCATGTCTGTAATTCCCACTTCTTGTTGTAGGTCTTTGTGTTATTAATTGGTTAAGAGTTCTCATCACTACAGACTATTGTGTCTGATCTAGGTGAGTAGATGGGTTTTTCATTCTTACTGTTGTAATGCCTCAGTTTTTTGTTTTTTTACAGAGTATTGACAGTTTATAGGTAAACTTCATGGACTTCTGAGGGTCCTCTGCCCACCCTTCACAGACATCCTGCTCAGTAACGCTGTAATTGAATTTTACTGTCGTCTCTTTCTTATCTTTGGTGACCTCTCTGTTTCCAGCAATTGTTTTTTCAGAGTCTTTATCCTTACCTTTTCAAGACCTTTATCTGTTGTTTGGAGTCAGCATTCTTTTTTATCAGCTGCACCTCATCTGAGGAACTGTCCTAGTTTTGGCATCTTCCCTTCTCTGGTGTGTCCTTTGGGCTCTGTATTAACTTCACATCCATGTCTTTCAAAGTGTTTGTCACTGTTGACACTATGTTTTATCATGAGCTTTAAGACTGCATATTGTGCTATCTGCACATTGAGATTCTAGTCTAGAATATCTAGGGCTGTAAGGGTCTCCACATATATAAAGAATTAATTTGTATTTGTAATAAGCTTCACATAATCTGATGATATGACCAGGACTATGGGTGGGCAACATGGATGGAATCTAGCATTAGAACCTGATAGATACATTATTGTTAACTCTGATAGTTGCTTAAAACTATCTCTAAGTAGTCATGTAACTTGCACCCGTTTCTATCAATGTAATAACTTTCTTCTGAAATGTGAGAGAGGTGTCTTTTCTTGTTAAAACTCACTGATGGTCTCATTAATAATTGCATTGTTTTCTTTACGTATGACTCTTAGATTCAGCTTGAAAAAGAGGATTCCCACAAAATAATATTTTAATTTATTGTTCTTTTGGATTTGGTTCCCAACGTTTGAGCCAGAAGGTCTGGGTTCAACTACCATCTGCCTGTAGTTGTGTCACAGCATTTCTGAAAAGGTTGATTAAAATCACCACAATGTAGGCTTCTCACTCCTGCCTACAAAAGACACCATTTGTCCCCCTATCATTGAATTCCTTTCCATTATCACATCACATTTCCCTCTTCCTCCTACCCTTTTTAGCCAGCTTACTGTTCCAAGGTGCCAAGTTCTCCACTCAGGTTGCCTTTCCTACAATATTTAACCTTAATTTAACACATAGCAAGAACATTGTACCTGTCAAACAGGATCTGTTTCTGTGCAGATCCCATTCCCTAACACATCTTGCTTCATCTCACTCTGTATCCTACCTCCACACTAGCTTTATTCTGAGCCTATACCTCCCTAAGGGTCCTGTTCAAAGATGCAACAATGTCTAGATACTGATCCTCCTCCTTTACATGTCACAGAATCTCAAACTCACTCATCAACTCAACGTCATTGAGTCAGAGAGTCAAGAAAGAGTCATCCACCTCATACATATGTAGTCTATGTATCTTTGCTGCCTGCAAACTCCTCTCTGCTGCAACAGGCACCCAACCTGCTCGGCATACCCTAATCTATGTTATTTATATCTACACATTAATTTATTTCTAAGTTTTCTTTATGTATGCAGTACTTTGCACAAAATACTAAAACACAGGGCATCTATTTTAAATACATACCACCAACATGAACCACTACAAGAATTGAAACCAAAGAAGTAGCACTTCTTTACCCTGTGCACCATTTGAACCAACTTTTGCAGTAGATTTATGATGGATTTAATTGTACAATTACTGGGTGGTCACAAATATTTTGTAACTGTAAATGCATCTACTTTGCGGCCAAACCTCTGTTGAAGAGAGTAGGCAATCAGAGCTGTAGATATACTAACTGATAAGTTTTCTTACTGCACTTTGATTTTCAAAAAATAGGTTGTGCTTATGGTGTATACAAGAACAGAAAATACCTACCAGCTTCCATTCATTACATCTCTCAGCATTTCTTCCAAAACACTCTAATTATTTCTTGAATGCAACTGCATGGTTTATTTTAATAATTTTCTGTGCTACCTTATTCCACTGGAAAAAATTGAGCTTGGAAAGAAATTAGCTTGATGGCTCAAATGCTTCATGAAAGGTCAATGATCCAAAATCAACTTGTAAATAAACACTATAGGTTTACTAATAGACGCCTTATGAAAATATAAAACAACGCTCTGTGGACTTGCCAATATTTATATATCCAGATTTATTGCTTTCCAGGGCAGTTGTATTGCTGTTGAAGAAGTTTGCGTATTAAACTCTCAGTGAGCAATATAGCAACCACAATGTGAAAATCATTCTAATGATCACATGGTGTAATTTACACTATGGTAGTAACCACAATATATATATTAGTCTCATAACATCAAACCAGCCTATACATCATTAATGAAGCGCTTAGATGGAAACTCTGGGAAGGAAGTGCCTGTTGACCTTCAAGAAATGAGTATAGCATTCTGTTGCAACTAAAATGAGAGAAGTGCACTGTCATTCTAAAGTCCCTCTACCATACAAGTCCCAACATATGTTTAAAAAATCAGATTATTTAATGATGTGCTGATCTATCTGTTTCAGGATATAAATCCACCAACCAGATTTCCTTAACAAACTACTCAACTTGGTTTATTATAAAAATGCAAAGCTTCTTAACACAATTTGAAATATGACAATATAAATAATATAACGCTCTCTGCCAACAAATCAAAAATCAGGAGTGTGATGGAATACTGTTACTTGTCTGGGTGAGTGCAGGTGTAACAACACTCAAGAACATTGTTACAACTCAGGACAAAGCAGTCCTACTTCCAAGTGGCTTTTGGACTGATTCAACATTTGACCCATTTCCCTCCAAACCCATTCCTATTCATGTACCCATCCAGATGCCTTTTCAATGTTGTAATTGTACCAGCCTCCACCAACTCCTCCGGCAGATCATTCCATACACACACCACCCTCAGCATGAAAAAGTTGCCCCTAGGTCCCTTTTAAATCTTCCCCCTTTCACCTTAAACCTATGCCCCTCCAGTTTTGGACTCCACCACCTAGGTAAAAGGCCTTGGCTATTCATCCTATCAATGTCCCTCATGATTTTATAAACTTCTATAAGGTCAGTCCTTAGCTTCTAGGGAAAAAGAAGCCAATTCACCCTCTCCCCACAACAGCCTTGTAATTCTCTTCAGAACCCTTCCAATTGTAATGTCTTTCCTATAGCAGGAAGACCAAAGCTAAATGCAGTATTCTAAAAGTGGCCTCAAAAGTGTCACAATCTGAGATAACAAGGTGTAGAGCTGGATGAACACAGCAGGCCAAGCAGCATCAGAGGAGCAGGAAAGCTGATGTTCCGGGTCTAGACCCTTCTTCAGAAATACAATGAGATATCGGCTTTTATACTCAATGCACTGACCAATGAAGTCAAGCATGCCAAACACCACCTTCACCCTGTGATCCTATGACTCCACTCTCGAGGAAGTATACCACCCCTTGATCTCTTCGTTCAGCAACACTTACCAGGGACCTACAATGAATTGTATAAGTCCTGTCCTGGTTTGCCTTACCAAAATAGAACACCTCACATTTATCTAAATTAAACTCCATCAGTCACTCCTTAGCCCATTGGCCCATCTGATCAAGGTCCCAATGTACTCAGAGATAATCTTCTTCACTGTCCACTACACCAACAATTTTAGTACTATCTACAAACTTACTAACCATATCACTCATACTTACATCAAAACCATTTATATAAATAATGAAAAGCAGTGGACCCAGCACTGATCCTTGAGGCACATCACTAGTCACAGGCCTCCAGGCTGAAAAACAATCCTCTACCACCACACTAGATTCAAGCCAATTTTGTACCCATGGTAAAGATGAAAAAACTATGGATGCTGGAATTCAGGTAGACAAACAGGAGGCTGAAGAAGGGTAATACCCAAAATGTTGACTGTTTCTTTCCTTCAGATGCTACCTGGCTTGCTGTGTTCTTCCAGCCTCCTGTTAGTCTACCAATTTTGTATCCAGTTGGCTAGCTCCTTTGGATTCCATGTGATCTCACCTTACCAACGAGTCTACCATGCAGAATGTTGTCAAATTCCTTGCTGAAGTCCATATAGACAAATGTCTACCTCTCTGCCTCCATCAATCTTCTTTGTTACCTGTTCAAAAAAAAACTCAATCAAGTTAGTGAGACATGATTTCACATGCATCAACCATGTTCACTATCACTAATTAGTCCTTGCCTTTCCAAATGTATGTAAATCCTGTCCCTCAGAAACCCCTTTCACAACCTACCCACACTGATGTCAGGCTCATCACTCTATAGTTTCCCTGATGTTTCCTTACCACTTTTCCTCAATAATGCACCAAATTAGCTACCTTCTAGTCTTCTGGCACTGTAACCATGGTTGTTGATGATGTAAATATTTCAGCAAGGGGCCCAGTAATCTCTTCTCCAGCTTCCTACAAAGTTCTGGGGCACACCTGGATCAGGTCCTAGGGATCTATCTATCTTTACGCATTTTAAGACCTCCAGCATCTCCTCTTCTATAGAATGGACAACCTTTCATGACATCACTATTTATTTCCCCAAGTTCCCGAGCTTTCATGTCCTTCTCTACAAAATACTGATGCAAAATATTGGTTTAGTATCTCGCCCATGTTCTTGATCTTTAAGAGGCTCCATTCTCTCCCATATTACTCTTTTGTCCTTAATGTATTTATAGAATCTCTTTGGGTTCTCCTTAACCCTATCTGCCAAAACTATCTCATGTTCCCTTTTTACCCTCCTGTTTTCCCTCTTAAGTACACTCCTACCATCCTATGCTCCTCTTTGGATTCACTCAATCCCAGCTGTCTGTACCTGACATATGTCGTGCCTCAATTCTTCAAGTCATGCAACATTCTTCACGCCTCATTTATTAAAACCTTCCACTTTGCAACTGTGCCTTTACCTCCCACAATCAATTTGTGAAAGTTCCTATCTAATACCATCAAAGGTGGCCTTACTCCAAGTTAGAACCCTAACTTTTAGATCATATCTATCTGTTCCCATAACTATTTTAAAACTAATAGAATTATGATCACTTGCCCCAAAGTGCTCCCTCACTTATCCCTCAATCACTTGGCCTGTCTTATTTCCCACGATAAGGTCAAGTTTTGTTTTTTGTCTGGTAGGTACATCCACAAGTTGAATAAAAACATTTTCTGGTACACTCTTAACAAATTCCTTTCCATCCAATTCCTTAACACATTCAAAAGTGAAGTTGAACTCAAATCCTGCATGTTGTCATTGTGTTTATTTGTGCTAATTAATCAATAAACCTGAATGTCCAATTCTATTGTAATGACTGGCTTAAAAAGCCACTTACAGAAATGTTACTTATCCTGCTGGGATTTTTATGTGGTACTTTCATGTTCAAACTCCATACCCCTCAGCATGACTTGGACTGCAACAGTCAGTACTGTATGCACCATAGCCACTCAATAGCTCTCACTCACCTCATCTTTGCAAACTGCTAACCCTTCCTGCCCTCAGCACTTCTCACTCACTTGTAGCTGGAAGAAGACCTGGAGAAGTAAACAGTGGGCCATGGCAGCAGGAAATTGCTGAGATTTTTACGTCAGGAATTAATGTTGTCTAATGTTTCAGGGAAGGAAGAGAGAAATGAGGTGAAACTGGCTATCAATGAGTTGCAAATACATGGAAATAATATGGTCACTGCTCATTAGTGAGATTCAGAATGCTGTGCTGAAATGTTCAAGAGAGAATTGGAATTTGTTCTCTCGTCATTGGGAATTAGACTTTTCCATTTTTGTTGATTTTTCCCAAATGACTTGCCATTGCTCACTTTGTGAGTAAAACTTGCCTCTTACTCACAAAGACAATTCACACTAAATAAATTGTGCCAGTCATCACCCTTACATTCTGAGGTTAAACAATTTATAAACACCACTTCTGACTCACAAAAAACAATTTTATTTATTGTACAGCTACTAAAGTAATTTATACCAGTAATGCTGAGCAAAATGAAACCATTAAACACACAAGATAACAAAGTGTGGAGCTGGATGAACACAGCAGGCCAAGCAGCATCTCAGGAGCACAAAAGCTGACGTTTCGGGCCTAGACCCTTCATCAGAGAGAGGGGGATGGGGTGAGGGTTCTGGAATAAATAGGGAGAGAGGGGGAAGGTGGACCGAAGATGGAGAGAAAAGAAGATAGGTGGAGAGAGTATAGGTGGGGAGGTAGGGAGGGGTTAGGTCAGTCCAGGGAAGATGGACAGGTCAAGGAGGTGGGATGAGGTTAGTAGGTAGGAGATGGAGGTGCGGCTTGGGGTGGGAGGAAGGGATGGCTGAGAGGAAGAACAGGTTAGGGAGGCAGAGACAGGCTGGGCTGGTTTTGGGATGCAGTGGGGGGAGCAGAAGAACTGGGCTGGTTTTGGGATGCGGTGGGGGAAGGGGAGATTTTGAAGCTGGTGAAGTCCACATCGATACCATTGGGCTGCAGGGTTCCCAAGCGGAATATGAGTTGCTGTTCCTGCAACCTTCGTGTGGCATCATTGTGGCACTGCAGGAGGCCCACAATGGACATGTCACCTGAGGAATGGGAGGGGGAGTTGAAATGTTTCACAACTGGGAGGTGCAGTCGTTTGTTGCGAACCGAGCGGAGGTGTTCTGCAAAGCGGTCCCCAAGCCTCCGCTTGGTTTCCCCAATGTAGAGGAAGCCACACCGGGTGCAATGGATACAATATACCACATTGGCAGATGTGCAGGTGAACATCTGCTTAACATGGAAAGTCACCTTGGGGCCTGGGATAGGGGTGAGGGAGGAGGTGTGGGGGGAAGTGTAGCACTTCCTGCGGTTGCAGGGGAAGGTGCCGGGTGTGGTGGGGTTGGAGGGGAGTGTGGAGCGGACAAGGGAGTCGCAGACAGAGTGGTCTCTCCGGAAGGCAGACAAGGGTGGGGATGGAAAAATGTCTTGGGTGGTGGGGTCAGATTGTAGATGGCGGAAGTGTCGGAGGATGATACGTTGTATCCGGAGGTTGGTGGGGTGGTATGTGAGAACGAGGGGGATCCTCTGGGGGCGGTTGTGGCGGGGACGGGGTGTGAGGGATATGTTGCAGGAAATGCGGGAGACGCGGTCAAGGGCATTCTCGACCACTGCGGGGGCAAAGTTGCGGTCCTTGAAGAACGTGGACATCCGGGATATGTGGGAGTGGAATGCCTCATCATGGGAGCAGATGCAACGGAGGCGGAGGAATTGGGAATAGGGGATGGAATTTTTGCAGGAGGGTGGGTGGGAGAAGGTGTATTCTAGTTGTCTGTGGGAGTCAGTGGACTTGAAACGGACATCAGTTACAAGCTGGTTACCTGAGATGGAGACTGAGAGGCCCAGGAAGGTGAGGGATGTGTTGGAGATGGCCCAGGTGAACTTGAGGTTGGGGTGGAAGGTGTTGGTAAAGTGGATGAACTGTTCGAGCTTCTTTTTGGAGGGGTTGTGCTCCTGAGATGCTGCTTGGCCTGCTGTGTTCATCCAGCTCCACACTTTGTTATCTTGGATTCTCCAGCATCTGCAGTTCCCATTATCATTAAACACACAAGTTTCTTTTCTGGCATCTGCCTTCATGAAAAACCATTCATAGAATTATTTTAACGATTAAAGCAGTTATTTTCTGGCATGCAGTTGTTTTATTGATAATATCAATGAATATCTTGACGAAAAGCAAGGAAGCACATCAAACAGCGACAATTTACACACATATAGTACCTTTAACAAACTTCCCAAGGTGTCTGTATCATAATCCAACACAATTTGGTACAGAACTGCATGTGGATAAACAATGTGATTAAAAACTTGGGTAAAAAGGTCATCTTTTGAGATCACTTTGAAGATAAGAAATGGCAGGCCGCTGGATTTTTAACCGATATCAAAATCTTTTCCAGGATCTCCCCTCTCTTGTTTCTGCAAGCTAATGCGACACTACTTTAGAATGCAAATCCTCTCACTGAAATACAGAGAAGACTTATTGGCACCAGGCCATACCTGAATAAAGAATAGATTTTGCAAAGCTTAAAGACACATGGTAGGCATTACTGAGCTTGTCACTGTATTGCCAAATGGAAAGAGCAGGAGATTGGAGGGCCAGCAACCCCATGGTACAGACACGTAGCTAAAGAGTTAGTAAGAAGTTCTGTGAGAATAATCAATAATTGTATACCAGTAACATGCCAATCAGTGGCTTTTTATGCCAGTCATTACAATTGAATTGGACTGCCAGGTTTAGTGACTAATTAGCATGAGTGAACATGATGACAACTTGCAAGATTTGAGTTCGAGTCCATTCTCTAAAGTGAGACTGTAAACGTGACATTTGGTGCATTGTATATTGTGGGAACAGAAGTAATTAGTGGTATAAAGTTGCAATGTGATTAGGCTGTACTTTGTTTTATAGATCCAACTCCTCACTTCAAAGGCCTTAAGACCTGATGATGCAGCGTATAAAGCATTTTCTTCTCTGATGGGAGGAAATAATCTGCTTCAAAGGAAAAAGAAATTGGAAATGAAGCTTGTTTTCGAGGTGAGTTGCATATGTCTGCTGCCTTATTCTTGGACTCAGTGCCAGAAGCTGTTGAATGACCTAATGTTGCACAATAAAAAGCATTCTATCTGGATGAATCACAGATTGGTACGGCAACTGTTCTGCCCAGAACCACAAGAAACTACAGAGAGTTGTGAACACAGCCCAGTCTACAACGCAAGTCAACCTTTCATCTATTGACTCTATCTACCCTTCTTGCTGGCCCAGAAATGCAACCAACATCAAAGACTCTCCAACCCCTGTTATAATCTCTTCCATCAGGAAGAAGTTAGAGAAGCTTAAACACAAGTGCCAACAGGTTCAAGAGCGGCTGGGTACATGTGACAACAATAAATCAAATCAAATTAAATTGACTCAAGGAGGAAAAGATTACTACAATGGTACATTCAACATCAAACTGTTATCAAGGCACTTTGAAGATTTCCTTTAATAAGTCCCTGTAAAAAAATAGTCTTTGGGCTCTGAACATGTCTGATGATGATTCTAAGTTCTGCAAAGTTGAGACTGTGGCTCTGCATGGTAACTCAGGGAGTTGCATGAAAGTACAAGATATGCAATCTTAAATTTATATTGATGCAAATGTTCTGAATATCTATGAAAGCACAGAGATGAATGTTAGACATATCACAATCTAGTCAATGTAGTCAGTACTTGGTGACCCATGCAAAAAAGAATGAACTTTCTGCCAAGATGATATCTGTTCCAATATTCACAGATGTCATATCACAGCTGCTTTTACGCTATTATTCACTCCTAAAAAGTGTGTTTTTGTGCATCAAAAGTGTTATTTAGGAGCAAAGGTAGGCCATTCTGCTGCTCTGCCATTCAATAAAATCATAGCTAATCTGGTTTTGTTCCAAATTCCAAATTCCCATTTACCCCCAAGAACCTTTGATTCCCTTACTCAAATAACTTGCCTCCACCATCTTCTGCGAGAAAACAAAATCATCCTATAACTGTCCCGAAAGGGTAAACCTTAATCTTAAAACAGTGTCCCAAGTTCTGGGCCTGTCTGTCAATCTTCAAGACTATTCAGGATCTTATTAACTTTAAACAAATCACTTTCATACTTTGGAACTCTGATGAAAGCAAGCCCAGTCTATTCAATCTATATTTTATAATTTTTATAATGCAATCCACACCAAAATGTCATATGAGCTGAAATGACAAAGCGCAGATGCATAATTGATTGAATCGACTCATTGTTGTGGATATTGAACCTAGTATCTGTACTTAAAATACGCAAATTTAAGACAATGGTCAAGGCTATTATCCTAAACAAGTATACATTTCCTACAATCAAAGAACCATGAGCACAATTTACCATTTCCACAATTTTCATCATCGTTGGCACACTGTCTATAAAAACATCTTTTTGAACAAGATGAATAGCCTACAGCTTTAAATACTTTAACACAAAGGTGTGCTTCAGTACCAAAGAATGCTCTCTCTCTCAGGGCAAAATTTAATATCTTACGCATTCAGTCAATCATTTCTTCAGTCTTGTCAGTTGTTGCAGGTTTGCTCAACTGATTTGATGATATTATTGTCGAAACAAGGGACAAAACAAAACACACAGTGACAAGTGATTTGAACAACATAATTTTTCGCTCACCAAGAATCAACCCACACTTATACTAACCAAGATTTCTCAGCTATGGAATGGCAGATGCAATACAGAACTCAAAAGTGACACTATCAAAGTATTTCACTCCCTTCTAGTATCATCCAACAGGAAAGGGTTAGTATCATTCCTTGATGCCACTAAATTCTGTCACAAGTTTGTTCTGAAATAAATTAGAATCATGATCTCTTTTTGTAAGCTCCTGGTTCAGTTATACAGGGTATTGGTGGGAACACATCTTAAACAGTGTGTGTGCACTTTTATAAGACCATATGACTGTCAGACAATAGGAGCAGACATTAGGCCATTCGGCCCATTGAGGCTGCTCCGCCGTTCAATCCTGGCTGATAAGTTCCTCAACCCCATTCTCCTGCTTTCTCCCCATAACCCTTGATAATCAAGAAGCCATCTACCTCAGACTTAAATGTACTCAGTGACCTGCCCTCCAGAGCCTTCTGTGGCAGTGAATTCTATAGATTCACACTCTCTGGCTGAAGACGTTTCTCCTTATCTCCGTTTGGTGTCCTTCTTGAAGGAAGTATGCAAATGTGGTGGAGGCATTACAGAAGAAGGTTACCAGATTAATATCTGGAAATAGCAGATTGTTTTGTAGATAAATATAGATTCTGGATGTGAGTTTGCTCACTGAGCTGGAAGGTTAGTTTTCAGACGTTTCGTCACCATTCTAGGCAACATCAGTGAGCCTCCGATGAAGCACTGCTGTTATGTCCCACTTTCTATTTATCTGGTTAGGTTTCCTTGGGTTGGTGATGTCATTTCCTGCATTGGTGATGTCATTTCCTGTTCTTTTTCCTCAGGGGATGGGAGATTGGCTCCAAATCAATGTGTTTGTTGATGGAGTTCCGGTTGGAATGCCATGCTTCCAGAAATTCTCGTGCATGTCTCTGTTTGGCTTGTCCTAGGATGGATGTGTTGTCCCAAAGTGGTGTCCTTCCTTATCTGTATGTAAGGATACGAGTGATAGTGGGTCATGTCGTTTTGTGGCTAGTTGATGTTCATGTATCCTGGTGGCTGGCTTTCTGCCAGTTTGTCCAATGTAGTGTTTGTCACAGTTCTTGCAAGGTATTTTGTAGATGACGTTCGTTTTGCTTGTTGTCTGTATCGGGTCTTTTAAGTTCATTAGCTGCTGTTTTAGTGTGTTGGTGGGTGTGTGGGCTACCCTGATGCCAAGAGGTCCGAGTAGTCTGGCAGTCATTTCGGAAATGTCTTTGATGTAGGGGAGAGTGGTTATGGTTTCTGAGCCCGTTTTGTCTGTTTGTTTGGGTTTATTGCTGAGGAATCGGCGGACTGTGTTCATAGGGTACCCATTCTTTTTGAATACGCTGTATAGGTGATTTTCCTCTGCTCTGCATAGTTCCTCTGTGCTGCAGTGTGTGCTGGCTCGTTGGAATAATGTTCTAATGCAGCTTCGTTTGTGGGTGTTGGGATGGTTGCTCCTGTAGTTCAGTATTTGGTCCGTATGTGTTGTTTTCCTGTAGACGCTGGTTTGAAGTTCCCCATTGGCTGTTCGCTCTACTGTGACATCTAGGAATGGCAGTTTGTTGTTTTCCTCCTCTTTTGTGAATGTTATGCCAGTAAGGGTATTATTGATGGTCTTGAAGGTTTCCTCTGATTTGTTTTGTTTAGTGATGACAAAGGTGTCATCTATGAAGCGGACCCAAAGTTTGGGTTGGATGATTGGCAGAGCTGTTTGTTCAAGTCTCTGCATTACTGCCTCTGCTAAGAACCCTGATATCGGAGATCCCATGGGTGTACCGTTGGTTTGTCTGTAGGTTTTGTTATTGAAGTGAAGTGGGTGGTGAGGCTTAGGTCCACTAGCTTGATGATGTTGTCCTTGCTGATGAGGTTGGTGTTGTCTGGTGTATGTGTCTTTGGTTCTTCTAATAGTGTAGTCAGTGTTTCTTTGGCCAGGTTGATGTTGATGGATGTGAATAGGGCTGTTACGTCAAAGGAGACCATTATTTCATCCTCTTCTATCTTGGTGTCTTTGATGGTGTTCAGGAATTCTTGGGTGGAGCGAATGGAGTGGCGGGTGTCTTCTACTAGGCGTTTTAGTCTTAATTAAACAAATTAGATGAAACCTTCCAGACCATCAATAATACCCTTACTGGCATAACATTCACAAAAGAGGAGGAAAACAACAAACTGCCATTCCTAGATGTCACAGTAGAGCGAACAGCCAATGGGGAACTTCAAACCAGCGTCTACAGGAAAACAACACATACGGACCAAATACTGAACTACAGGAGCAACCATCCCAACACCCACAAACGAAGCTGCATTAGAACATTATTCCAACAAGCCACCACACACTGCAGCACAGAGGAACTACGCAGAGCAGAGGAAAATCACCTATACAGCGTATTCAAAAAGAACGGGTACCCAATGAACACAGTCATCCGATTCCTCAGCAATAAACCCAAACAAACAGACAAAAACGGGCTCAGAAACCATAACCACTCTCCCCTACATCAAAGACATTTCTGAAATGACTGCCAGACTACTTGGACCTCTTGGCATCAGGGTAGCCCACACACCCACCAACACACTAAAACAGCAGCTAATGAACTTAAACTACCCGATACAGACAACAAGCAAAACAAACGTCATCGACAAAATACCTTGCAAGAACTGTGACAAACACTACATTGGACAAACTGGCAGAAAGCTAGCCACCAGGATACATGAACATCAACTAGCCACAAAACGACATGACCCACTATCACTCGTATCCTTACATACAGATAAGGAAGGACACCACTTTGATTGGGACAACACATCCATCCTAGGACAAGCCAAACAGAGACATGCACGAGAATTCCTAGAAGCATGGCATTCCAACCAGAACTCCATCAACAAACACATTGGCTCCGAGCCAATCTCCCATCCCCTGAGAAAAAGAACAGGAAATGACATCACCAATGCAGGAAGTGACATCACCAACCCAAGGAAACCTAACCAGATAAATAGAAAGCGGGACATAACACCAGCGCTTCGTCGGAGGCTCACTGATGATGTTGTCTAGAATGGTGACGAAATGTCTGAAAACTAATCTTCCAGCTCAGCGAGCAAATTCATATCCAGAACCTCAACCTGAGCTACAAATCTTTTCAAAACTCGATAAATATAGATTGAATAGACTAGGCTTGCTTTCAGCAGAATTCCAAAGAATGAAGGTGATTACAGCTCATATGATATTTTAGTATAGATTGCAAATAAGAACATTATAAACATTATAAAATGGGCACAATTTACCAACTCCACAACTTTCACCATCATTGACATATTACCCATAGGAACATCTAGTCAAGCAAAGCAAATAACCTGCAGCTTTAAATACTTTAACACAAAAGGCAAAATTTAATATCTAGCACAATCATTTCTTCAGTCCTGTTTGCTATTGCAAGCTTGCTCAACTAACTTGATGGTGCTATTGTCCATGCAAAGGACAAAACAGAACACACCACAGTGCACAAGTGACGCGAACAACACAATTTTCGCTCAGCCAGAATGACGGATCAACACGAGGAGATAACTGTATTGCTTAATTTTGCGAAACCCTTTAAATAAGGTAGATGCTGTTGTGTATAATCATTAATGTGTGCTTCAGTGGGGTCTTCAAGTTTGAACTCAAGCCGATTAATAAGCTTATACTCCCATATGTTTTCTGCTTTTGGCCATGCAGAATGTGAGCTTGATGAGGTTCATATTTTTGGGCAATACCAGAATTGTCAGCATTCCCAAAACCACAATAATTGATTCCTTATAAACCTGAACGATGTCCGTCACAGGGGTGAGGAAATCGTAAAAAAAAAATTTTGATTGAACTGCTGAGATTTCTTGGTCTGTAACCCTTGCACTTGAGCTGACAGTGTACGTTACTCCTGCAACTTTGGAGTCTAGAATACAGTTCTGTACAACAAGGCGAATTCTAATTAATGGAATTCCCCTATTCCTCCAATTCCTTTATTCCCCTAATTCATAGAATTGAAGTCTTTCCAACTAATTGATCACAAATTAGTTTGTTGATTATTTGTTACATTGTGCCAAATTTACACGTAGAAGCCAATTGTTGCAATGTTTTAAATGTGTTGTTTAATGGGCTTTTCATTTCTACATCATCTCTGATAGAATGCTCACCATTCAATCTTCACACTTTTCTTTGGTCTGTAATATTTTTGAGAGCGCTTTTCACAGTATCAAAATATATTCTATGAGCTGCTCAAATAGTTCACTCATCTCCTGGTCTGAGGCAGCATTTGCAGGTACTGATTGCCTTCTTGCAGATCATTGTTACATCCAGAAGGCCCATCCATGTAGCTGGGAAATAGATCTTGAACCCTGAAATACATCAATCTCATGCCCGTGGAAAGAGGTAGGCCTGGATAGTGTCAGAGATAATGGGAACTGCAGATGCTGGAGATTCCAAGATAATAAAATGTGAGGCTGGATGAACACAGCAGGCCAAGCATCATCTCAGGAGCACAAAAGCTGACGTTTCGGGCCTAGACCCTTCATCAGAGAGGGGTATGGGGGGAGGGAACTGGAATAAATAGGGAGAGAGGGGGAGGCGGACCGAAGATGGAGAGTAAAGAAGATAGGTGGAGAGGGTGTAGGTGGGGAGGTAGGGAGGGGATAGGTCAGTCCGGGGAAGACGGACAGGTCAAGGAGGTGGGATGAGGTTAGTAGGTAGCTGGGGGTGCGGCTTGGGGTGGGAGGAAGGGATGGGTGAGAGGAAGAACCGGTTAGGGAGGCAGAGACAGGTTGGACTGGTTTTGGGATGCAGTGGGTGGGGGGGGGAAGAGCTGGGCTGGTTGTGTGGTGCAGTGGGGGGAGGGGATGAACTGGGCTGGTTTAGGGATGCAGTGGGGGAAGGGGAGATTTTGAAACTGGTGAAGTCCACATTGATACCATATGGCTGCATGGTTCCCAGGCGGAATATGAGTTGCTGTTCCTGCAACCTTCGGGTGGCATCATTGTGGCAGTGCAGGAGGCCCATGATGGACATGTCATCAAGAGAATGGGAGGGGGAGTGGAAATGGTTTGCGACTGGGAGGTGCAGTTGTTTGTTGCGAACTGAGCGGAGGTGTTCTGCAAAGCGGTCCCCAAGCCTCCGCTTGGTTTCCCCAATGTAGAGAAAGCCGCACCGGGTACAGTGGATGCAGTATACCACATTGGCAGATGTGCAGGTGAACCTCTGCTTAATGTGGAATGTCATCTTGGGGCCTGGGATGGGGGTGAGGGAGGGGGTGAGGGAGGAGGTGTGGGGACAAGTGTAGCATTTCCTGCGGTTGCAGGGGAAGGTGCCGGGTGTGGTGGGGTTGGAGGGCAGTGTGGAACGAACAAGGGAGTCACAGAGAGAGTGGTCTCTCCGGAAAGCAGACAGGGGTGGGGATGGAAAAATGTCTTGGGTGGTGGGGTCGGATTGTAAATGGCGGAAGTGTCGGAGGATAATGCGTTGTATCCGGAGGTTGGTAGGGTGGTGTGTGAGAACGAGGGGGATCCTCTTGGGGCGGTTGTGGCGGGGGCGGGGTGTGAGGGATGTGTCGCGGGAAATGCGGGAGACGCGGTCAAGGGCGTTCTCAATCACCGTGGGGGGGAAGTTGCGGTCCTTAAAGAACTTGGACATCTGGGATGTGCGGGAGTGGAATGTCTAATCGTGGGAGCAGATGCGGCGGAGGCGGAGGAATTGGGAATAGGGGATGGAATTTTTGCAGGAGGGTGGGTGGGAGGAGGTGTATTCTAGGTAGCTGTGGGAGTCGGTGGGCTTGAAATGGACATCAGTTACAAGCTGGTTGCCTGAGATGGAGACTGAGAGGTCCAGGAAGGTGAGGGATGTGCTGGAGATGGCCCAGGTGAACTGAAGGTTGGGGTGGAAGGTGTGGGTGAAGTGGATGAACTGTTCGAGCTCCGCACCTACACAGGCCCCAAACCCCACCTCTTCCTCCGGTACATTGAAGACTGTATCGGCGCCGCCTCTTGCTCCCCAGAGGAGCTCGAACAGTTCATCCACTTCACCCACACCTTCCACCCCAACCTTCAGTTCACCTGGGCCATCTCCAGCACATCCCTCACCTTCCTGGACCTCTCAGTCTCCATCTCAGGCAACCAGCTTGTAACTGATGTCCATTTCAAGCCCACCGACTCCCACAGCTACCTAGAATACACCTCCTCCCACCCACCCTCCTGCAAAAATTCCATCCCCTATTCCCAATTCCTCCGCCTCCGCCGCATCTGCTCCCACGATAAGACATTCCACTCCCGCACATCCCAGATGTCCAAGTTCTTTAAGGACCGCAACTTCCCCCCCACGGTGATTGAGAACGCCCTTGACCGCGTCTCCCGCATTTCCCGCGACACATCCCTCACACCCCGCCCCCGCCACAACCGCCCCAAGAGGATCCCCCTCGTTCTCACACACCACCCTACCAACCTCCGGATACAACGCATTATCCTCCGACACTTCCGCCATCTACAATCCGACCCCACCACCCAAGACATTTTTCCATCCCCACCCCTGTCTGCTTTCCGGAGAGACCACTCTCTCTGTGACTCCCTTGTTCGTTCCACACTGCCCTCCAACCCCACCACACCCGGCACCTTCCCCTGCAACCGCAGGAAATGCTACACTTGTCCCCACACCTCCTCCCTCACCCCCATCCCAGGCCCCAAGATGACATTCCACATTAAGCAGAGGTTCACCTGCACATCTGCCAATGTGGTATACTGCATCCACTGTACCCGGTGCGGCTTTCTCTACATTGGGGAAACCAAGCGGAGGCTTGGGGACCGCTTTGCAGAACACCTCCGCTCAGTTCGCAACAAACAACTGCACCTCCCAGTCGCAAACCATTTCCACTCCCCCTCCCATTCTCTTGATGACATGTCCATCATGGGCCTCCTGCACTGCCACAATGATGCCACCCGAAGGTTGCAGGAACAGCAACTCATATTCCGCCTGGGAACCCTGCAGCCATATGGTATCAATGTGGACTTCACCAGTTTCAAAATCTCCCCTTCCCCCACTGCATCCCTAAACCAGCCCAGTTCATCCCCTCCCCCCACTGCACCACACAACCAGCCCAGCTCTTCCCCCCCACCCACTGCATCCCAAAACCAGTCCAACCTGTCTCTGCCTCCGTAACCGGTTCTTCCTCTCACCCATCCCTTCCTCCCACCCCAAGCCGCACCCCCAGCTACCTACTAACCTCATCCCACCTCCTTGACCTGTCCGTCTTCCCCGGACTGACCTATCCCCTCCCTACCTCCCCACCTACACCCTCTCCACCTATCTTCTTTACTCTCCATCTTCGGTCCGCCTCCCCCTCTCTCCCTATTTATTCCAGTTCCCTCCCCCCATCCCCCTCTCTGATGAAGGGTCTAGGCCCGAAACGTCAGCTTTTGTGCTCCTGAGATGCTGCTTGGCCTGCTGTCTTCATCCAGCCTCACATTTTATTATCAAGGCCTGGATAGTGTCCCTGATTGTCCCAGATCCCATTGTGGACCAACTGGCGAAGGTTTTCACCTACATGTTCAACCCCTCCCACCTAAGGGCCAAAGTCCCCACCTGTTTCAAGAAGACCGCCATCATCCCCATGCCTAAGAAATGTGGCTCTGACCTCATTAATCATGAAGTGCTTTGAGGGGCTAGTCAAAGCCTCCCAACCTGCTTTGATCCCCTACAATTTGCCTATTGACATAACAGGTCCACGGAGGATGCCATATCCCTAGAGCTGCACTCATCCCTGGAACATTTGGAGAACAAGGACATCTTTGTCAGACTCCTGCTCATTGACTACAGCTTCACCTCCAACACCATTGTCCCCTCCAGACTGAACTCAAAACTGCAGGACCTTGGTCTCAGCTCCGCTCTCTGCAATTGGATCCTCAGCTTCCTGACCCATAGACTGCAATCAATGAGGATAGACAACTGCACCTCCTCAATAACAGTCAACACTGACCCCCGCCCCACACAAGGATGCATCCTTAGTGCCCTACTGTACTCCGTGTACACCCATGACTGTGTTTTGCAAATTTTGAATGAAAGTCATCTACACGTTCACTGATGACTCTACCATAGTGGGACAGATATCTAACAATGATGAGTCAGATTACAGAAGGGAGATAAAGGGCTTTGTGACGTGGTGCAATGATAGCAACCTCTCTCTCAATGTTGGCAAAACGAATGAACTGATCATTGACTTCAGAAAGAAAGGAGGGGAACACTCCCCTATCTACACCAATGGAACTGAGGTAGAGAGGGTGGAGAGCATCAAGTTCCTTGGAGTGACGACAACCGACGAACTGCCCTGGACTTCCCACGTAAATGCGACAGCGAAGACGGCACAACAGCGCCTCTTCTTCCTCAGGCGGCCCAGGAGATTTGGCATGTCCGTAATGACCCTCACCAACTTCTGCAAATGCACCATTAAAACCATACTGTCCAGGCGCATAATGCCTGGTGTGGTAACTGCTCTGCTCAAGACTGTAAGAAACTACAGAAGGTAGTGTCAACAACTGTGTAAGGTGGGGCAAAAGTCCCCATCAGTTTATGGATATACCCTGGGCTAAAACCCTCTGACGGCATAAATTTGTGGAAATTACATTGGATTAAAATTGATTGAACTTTTGGATTCAAGAAATTATGGGCCTCAACCAAACCAGGAAAACACTGGTTGGGACAGAATGGGTAACATGCAAGCCTAGGGCCAAATGTCTGGGACAGAGGCTAGCTTGCAAAACTAAATGTAGAGCCCCATTCACACCCCAGCTTAAAACAATGAAAACCAGACTGCAGGAGACAAACAACTTTCAGACCTTCAGGAGATAGCAGATGCTGGAGTCAGAGACAACAGTGTGGAGTTGGAGGAATGCAGCAGGCCAAGCAGCATCAGAGGAGCTGGAAACAATAACTTTCCTGCTCCTCTGATACTGCCTGGCCTGCTGCATTCCTCCAGCTCCACGCTGCGTTATCTCAGACCTTCTGGTGCCTACGGAGATACGAAGCCATTCAATTTCCATCTAATGCTCAGGCACAGAAATACCAAACATTCCACATCATTGCGCTACATGTAAAGCTGTTTCACTTTGGGATGTAAGAATATTCACACTATTATTTAAAACTTAATGACTACCCATCCAAGGGAAATACTGGACATTCCAAACCATCGGAACCATTCACCTCAATCAAAAAGCCATTCACACCTCCACCAGTGATCAGGAAGCTCAGCCCCGAGAAGAGGAACAGTAGTTTGCCAGCCAAAACCAGATTTAGCTGGTGAAAAGGGGGCCTGCAGCTGGGAATAATGGGGGGCCCTGGTCTGACCGGAGCACACTCCAATACCATTGATGGGCCCCCGATTCCAAGTAGGCGTGTGCTCTACGGTGGGGTCTGCGTATGCCCAGTGTGAGCGGTTCATGAGCGGAGGTTGACAGTCCATACAAGAAGCAAGCCCTGCACGTGAAGGAATCCTTGAGCCTAAGCTGTGAGGAAGGGTAGAGAGATCGGTCAGACTTCCCCTATTGAGAGAAAAGTTCCCACAGACAACATCGAGTGAGGGACTCCACGAACCCTCCACATCGAGGACAACCCTCGCAAACACCGAGCACCATCAGCCAACCACGAAACACCATTCGACATCTGGAGGTGACTGGAAGCAACCAGAGACGAAAGACACTGGCCACAGCAGCACCAGCAACATCCAGCACCATCCAAGACAACCAGCCATTTGCAAGGACCGCCAAGGAAGGAAGGAATGAAACCCTGGATACTCACCCGTCAGGTCCAACGTCCCAAACCGCACCAGCAAACACCATCAGGCTGATGGTTATCAGTGCTCGCAGTCCTCTGGCGGGGACCCAACTGCAGCAAAGGATTACAGAGAAGATCCACTCAAAATTACATTCCACTTCAGGGGTGACCCTCTACTCCAGTTGGCTAGACTACGATAGGGGAAGGTGGGGTTTGGGGCTAACGGTGTGAATGGTGCCGTCTGGTCTGATTCATCTTGCATGGCTCAAAATAGCACTCCAGTAAAATCAGTACGTTCATTTCCAGGTGTCACTAGAATTACTTTTATTCCTCTGGTTAGATACAAGCAGAACTGTAATTCATGATTTCTTTTCCTAGTGATTCAGAAATGCCTCATGATCACAGGTATTGTTGTGTATGTAGTGATCATTATGAGGTCAGCCAGCTGGATCTCATAGATCATGAGTTCCCTTGATTGAGGCTGTTAATCTGGTCCAATCAGGGAGCCCCGACAGATGAAACGGGATTCTGACACTTGGTGCTGACTCTAATGAGGCTGTGCCAGAGTCAAGGACTCTCTGTGCGTAAATAAAGGGTGGCTTGATGATGCGATACCGGCCTCTGTGAAGTTATTTCACTACCATTGAGAGTAAAATGCATTCCTGAAGAAACTTGCTTTCAACTTGCTTAAGTTAGAGTAAGCATTTCTTGCAACATATCACTATTAGGGAAACTTGACTCATTTGACCCTGCTGTCAAAGACAGGGCCCAGTATGTGGGAAGAATGCATTATTTTTTTTCCTGGGTAAATGACATTGGAGTAGATGAAAAGTAACAAGTCATTCTCCTGACAGCTTGCAGACCATAGCTTTTTCTGATATCTTGATTGCAAGTCCTTTAGGTTGGCCTACAGCAAAACCCCAAAATAAAACCAAGCCTCCACCAAGCGGTTAACTTTTTTTTAGGATCTAGGCTGGCAAGCCCTTGCAGTTATTGCTGATGTATGGATTTGAGACAGCAAAAGAGCCCTACTACATATAAACTGAGTAAGATAACTCATAGGTGGGTATCCAGGTGAGTGTATACCCTGGAAAGTCTAGCTAGATTGCTTAGCAACATCCAGATCAGTTGCATCATCATCCATTTAATGGAAATTGGTACCACTGTAGCTGTATCAGTGATTGCATAACCAGTCTTTAAAAAAATTCTCTCTGAAATCCACCCTTTAAGCTTGCTCAAGATCTCGAGTAGGCTGACAATGTTTACAGATTAACTTCTGTCCCAGTCTTTTATGAAATGCAGCTGGTTCAGCTACCATTGATTGTAGTCAAAGGATCAGGCCCAAGCTTGGTGGAGCAAAGGTGGTTGAGATTTTTCTGGATTGATTCAACATTTTTCAATTAGAAAACGGCTGCCTCAGATGAAGTCCTAACAAGATACATAGAAGTTTTTCAGGAAGGCTTAGGGACTATTAGACAAGCCAAGGCTACTTTGCATGTTGGCCAAGAAGCTATTCCATGATTCTGCAAGGCCCGGTCAGTGACATTTGCCTTACTTAAAAGGCAGTCAAAGCAATAATTTCTTGTCTAGCTCCTGAGGGGATAGAATCTGTAAAATGTGTTTTAGCTCTTGTGTATGATGCAAGGATCTGAGGTTACAAATAACACAAACCGGATGCGTCTAATGAGCAGGTCCACTTTCAGCTGATAACTGGTTAGCCAGATATAGAAAAATTCAGTTAAATCACACAAAGAACAGGAAAAAAAGAGAATTACTTTAACTCCTGCTTTCCTGCACTACTACGTTAATACATTCAGCAATAAAGATTTAATCCACAAATTCTGAGGTAGCCTACATGGACTCATGATATCAACAGAGCGTGTTCCAAAGTTTAATATCCCCCAAATAAGAAATCACTATAAGCAGAGGATTGTAGTGAGGCCTTAGTTGAGGTTTAGTGTTGACCTTTGTGAGCTATATGGTTGTACAATTCACTATGTGTGATTCCATCGTAAATTGAAGAAAGCAGCCGGCTTCATTCTGGTTTAAAAAGTCACATTCTGAAAGGCCTCATTGAAAAGTTTGAGAGATTTGAAATGGGTAACCGTGCACTATTCATATCACAGAGTCATTGGCCTGGATTCTGGTGAACATAATAGTCAAAACAAGAAGCTCAGTTCCCTAAAGTATTCACAGTTTTGAAGGAATGTTATGGTACAGAAGGAGGCCATTTATCTCATCATGTGTAACTGGCTCTCGAAATGAGCACAATAGCTTAGTGCCATTCTCCTGTCTTTTTCCCAAATCCTTGCAAATTATTTATGTTTAAATAATCATCCAATGCGCGCTTGAATGCCTTAACTAAGGCACCTCCACTACACATCCAGGCAGTCCATTCCAAACCCGACTGGGACCCAGATTCAATTCCAGCCTTGAGTGACTGTCCATCTGGAGTTCTTCCCGTGTCTTCGTAGGTTTCTTACGGTTCATCCCACAATTCAAAGATGTGTAGGTTAGGTGGATTGCCTGTGCTAAGTTGTCCCATAGTGCCCATCTGTAGGGTAAATGGGTTAGCCATGGGAAATGAGGGGTTACAGGGGTACAGTTGGGGGATGATTCTGGATATGATGCTCTTCGGAAGGTTGGTGCAGACCTGATGGGCCGAGTGGCCTCTTTCCACACCGTACAGATTCCACGATTCTGTGTTTAAAAAAAAAATTCTCACCTCACAATTGCTTCTTTGCAAATTTTAATTCTGTATCCTTCCCTTCTTAATCCTTTTATGAACAGGAACAATTTCTCCCAAGGTACTTTATCGAGCCCCTCATGATGTTGAAAACTTCCATTTGATCTTCACTTAGCATACAAGAAGAACAGTACAAGCATCTCCAGTTTATCCTCATCCGGGAGTTTCTCATACCTGGAATTATGCTTGTAAATTTCTTCTGCCATCACTCCAGTGCACTCATTTCCTTCCTATAGTGTGGTGCATGGAACTGCATACAATTGCCAGCTGAGGTTTCATAAGTATCACACCTTATCCTTTGCTCTTATATTACAGATGCATGCACAAGCAAGCACTCTAGAAACTACAATGCGCAAATGACAATACACATTCGATTAAATAATGAGTTGCTTATAAGCAACATAGCTGAAATTGAGAATAGTTCTCAAGCACAGCCTGGTGTATAGGCACTGATCACAAACTCGGAAGACAACATCATATTTCAGTTTAATTTGAACAAAATGATATCAGTTTAGTCTCTGCTGCAATGCTTGGATCATTTTCATGTTTGGACACCAGCTGTCTGCACAGCACATACAATGCTTCTGTTTTACCATAATAAACTGATTACCAGTTGCCTCCATAGGCCCATAAGATATAAGAGCAAAATTACATTATATGGTCCATCAAGACTGCGCCATCATTCAATCGTGTCTGATATGTGTCTCAACTCCATCCTTCTGACTTCTGCCCATACCGCTTGATCCTCTTACTATTCAAGAGCTTCTCTGTCTCTGTCTTAAATGCACTCAATGATGTGGCCTCTTCAGCCCTCTGCTGCAATGTGTTCCAGAGATCAGCCTCCCTCTGGCAGGAGAAATTCCTCCTCATCACGGTTCTAAAGGGTCATCCCTTTACTCTGAGGCTGTGCCCTTGGGCCTTGGTCTCTCCTTCTCGTAGAAACATCCTCTCCGCATCCAATCTATTCAGGCCTCTCAGTATTCTGTAAGTTTTAATAAAATTCCCCCTCATTTTCTGAACTGCGTCAAGTACAAATGAAGTGTCCTCAACCATACCTCATATGGCAAGCCCTTCATTCCAAGGATCATTCTTGTAAACCTCCTTTGGATTCCCACGTATGCTGGCACATCCATCCTTAGATACAGAGCACAAAACCGCTCACAATGTTCAAAATGCAGCCTTAACCAAGCATCCAGGCTCCCTGAAGAATTAGGAAGGCAAAACAGGAAGACATGACCATTTTGCAAGGATTTCTGCATTAAGGGAGAATGGCAGGTTCTGGAAAAGTTTATCCCCAATTGCAGCAACCACACAATTGAAATGGAGACTTGTGAATACTGCTTTTGCAGTCCTGCTTCATGGCCTGTGAAGTTGCAGCGAGCCGATCCTTTCCTGAGGAAGAAAACAACTTCTCTGAATGGCATGCAGAGTACAAAGTTACCTTGATCAATTGGGCCAATGGGCTGAGGAGTGGCAGATGGAATTTGATTTTTGATAAATGCAAGGTGTCGCATTTTGATGAGACGAACAAGGGCAGGACTTATACAGTTGAGGGTAGGATCTTGGGTAGTGTTGTCAAAGACAGAGACCTAGTGGTTCAGGTACATAGTTCTTTGAAAGCTTTATCACAGGTAGACAGGATGTTTAAAAAGGCATTTAACATGCTTGCCTTTAATACTCTGATGTTTTGAGACATGGAGTTGGGATGTCATGTTGTGGTTGTACAGGTCATTTGTGAGGCCATTTTTGGAGTGCTGTATGTTGCTCTGGTTGCCCTGCTATAGGAAGGTTATAATTAAATTAGAAAGGGTTCAGAAAAGATTTACAGAATGCTGCTGGGACTGAAGGGTTTCAGTTATAAGGAGAGGCTGGATAGGCTGGGAGTTTTTCGAATCGAGAATGGGAGGTTGAGGAGTGATCTTATAGAGGTTTATAAACCATGAGGGGCATAAATAAGGTGAAGAGAAAAAGGCCTTTTCCTTAGGGCAGAGGAATTCAAAATTAGAGGACATTTTTTTAAGGTGAGGAAAAAGATTTAAAAGCCTGAGGGGTAACTTTTCAAATCAAGACCCCAAAAGTAGAATCTCATCATGAATCCTACTCTGCAATATTGTGATGCTTCCTGCCTGAAACTACAGCATAGTTCCATGAAAAATACTGCAAAAGAGTAAATTGTGCTTAAAATAATACTTTCACACTGCACATCAGCACCCCTAAATCGCTTTTGCAGAAAGAACACCAATCCCACTGAGACTTTCAGTTTTGTTTTGAAGAGGTTTATTCGGGAAAGAAAATTCAGCAATTTTGATGTTATTGTTGCAAAGCTATTTTTTTTTTTTGAGTTGCATTAGAATCTGTGGAACTTCCTGACGGGGGTGTTAACATTCCACTATCTCTTTATCATTCCCCCAGGTACGCTGAGGCTAATCCCAAGACATTGAAGAGGTTAAAGATCCCAATCGAAGACTGATGCTATTAAAGAAGTATAACAACTGCATAAACTTATAAGAGGTGCCTGTGGTAGAGTGTATTCACCTCTGCCACAACTAGAGATTTGGGTTCAAACTCCAAATGCAATGAAAAAGTGACAATTCTAAAATGCTAACAGAAGAACCTAATTGAAGGATACACACACAAAAGTGAATGACTTTGAAAGGAGAATTGAGATTCATTCTCCCTGCTGCAGAATGATAAATACTTGTTTCCATCCCATCTAAGTTTTTTTTAAAGCATAAAGATTGTCCTATTCACAGATGCTGTCGAATTTGCTCTGTGATAACAACACGTTCCTGTTTCACACTGGACAGCAACAGCAACGTTTCACACTAGAATCCGATGGAACAGCACCTGATATGTTGTAACTGAATGCTCTGGACCAGACCTGGTGCGCTAGAGACAGGAGTAATTACTTTTCCCGGAAAGAAGTCTCTGAAATATATTAGAACGTTAAAAAAGTGTCCACCCATGTCTCATGCACTTGCTCTCTTGTGAACCTTCTAGTTGCGATGAAACCACTATCTTGGTGACATAAGAGTTGGGGTGTCAAGTCTGATTCAAGTTTTTTTTAAACTTGGATGAATCAGGAACCCGTTGTCGGATTATGACAGACCACTTTGCCATTGTTTTCTTTGATTTTGAATTGACTAATCGATGAGTTCAGAATTAAAGAGGAAACTGGCTGGATCTTTAGAGGGGCGTCTCAAAAACACGAGGAATTCCCCTCGCGATCATCCAGCCTTTAAACCCTCTGCAGATCGATGCCAAACCCAGCTCAAACGAGCAGCACATCAAAGAACCAGTCCCAGCCACTGAGATGAAACTCAGCAAAGCGGTGAGTACGGATGAGAGAGAGAGAGCGAGGCGGGAGCCGGAGAATATGCAATTCGCGTACGATACCGGCATTTTAACAATTTAAAACTAAATATAAAGAAGTGGAGAGCTAGAAGTGATCATTATTCGGGGTGCCGAATAAGGACTCCACTGTTTTGAAGGACGAGATGATAGCGGACAGGGACGTTGGGTGGAAGATAGATAGGTGTCTGTTTGCGCTCGGTGTAAACTAACAGAAAGTCAGTTCCCACATTATGTGTGATTGGTACTTAGCAACCTGGGGGCTTGTAATACCAAGGAGTGATTAGAGCATGAAAATCTATTGAGGAGGTCAAATGTTACAGTCTACCGAAATATTGAGCAGTTTCTAACAATGCTGGACACAGGTTCTGATTGTGCTCCTGAGATGCTGCTTGGCCTGCTGTGTTCATCCAGCTCCACACTTTGTTATCTTATTTCTGATTAGCAATGCTCATTTTAACATACCTGTTTTTCTTCCGGTTATTAAAACGGTACTGGCTGTCCAAACATACAACTCAAGGAGAGAGAGAGAAAGAATATCCACAGCCGAATGACTGGAAAATATAGCCTGCAGCTTTGGGATCCAAATTTTCTATTTATTATTCATTTATGTTGTTTTAATGTTTCCACATTACAGTGGTCACCATATTTATAAGAAAGTGTTTCAAGACTGTAAAGCACTTTTGAGTTGCTCGATGATTAAGAAGAGCATTATATCAATATTTTGTTTACATTCTTAATTACTTCGGCAGTGTACCCATATGGAAATTCATGCTGGAAGGGTTGTAGCGACGTCTGTATGAAATCAAGTAAGATATTCTATAAGCAAAGAACTCGGTAACTGAAAATATAAAACCCAAGCAGAAACTGCTGGAGAAACTGAGCATCCGTGGAGAAAGTGTTGCCAGACCTGTTCAGTTTCTGCAGCGATTTCTGTTTTTATTTCAAATAAGGAATCAAACAGACAACATCGAGTTGAAAATATCTCCCCGCTGGCTAAGGCGTTTTCAGTTAATGGATTGCTTTCTGAGCTGAAGCAGAGCTCATCGTACCCATTCAGGCAAGTGCATGGTCCTTAGATCAGGAAAAGACACTGCAGAGGGAAAGGAAGTGAGGGTTGAGTTATGAGGAGAGGCTGGATAAGTTGGGATCTTTCCATTGTGGAAGGTTGAGCAGTAACCTTGCAGAGGTTAGTAAAATCATGAGAAGTATAAGTAAGGTGAATAGCAGCCGTTTTGTTTTTCCCCTAGGGTGGGGGGATTTCAAGACAAGAGGTCATATTTTTAAAGGTGAGAAGAGAACGATTTTAAAAAAAGGGAATCAATGTTTACACAGAGAGTGGTTTGTATATGGAATGAACTTCCAGAGAATGTGGTGGATGTGAGTACAGTTACAACATGTAAAAGATATACATAAGTACATGATTAAGAAATATTTAGAAGGATATGGGCCAAGTGCAGGCAGGTGGGACAAGTTTAGTTTGAGATTACGGTCAGCATGGACTTGTTCAACCGAAGGGTCTGTTCCTATGTGTCTACGACGATGACTCTATAACACAAAATAACTGTCACATAAATGTACCTCGCATAATATTTTATAATAACTTCTCGCTCAGGAATTAGACAAATACTTCTGAAATTCTTCCCTTAGACTTTCCTTTTTGTTTACATTCTTAATTACTTCGGCAGTGTACCCATATGGAAATTCATGCTGGAAGGGTTGTAGCGACGTCTGTATGAAATCAAGTAAGATATTCTATAAGCAAAGAACTCGGTAACTGAAAATATAAAACCCAAGCAGAAACTGCTGGAGAAACTGAGCATCCGTGGAGAAAGTGTTGCCAGACCTGTTCAGTTTCTGCAGCGATTTCTGTTTTTATTTCAAATAAGGAATCAAACAGACAACATCGAGTTGAAAATATCTCCCCGCTGGCTAAGGCGTTTTCAGTTAATGGATTGCTTTCTGAGCTGAAGCAGAGCTCATCGTACCCATTCAGGCAAGTGCATGGTCCTTAGATCCGGAAAAGACACTGCAGAGGGAAAGGAAGTGAGGGTTGAGTTATGAGGAGAGGCTGGATAAGTTGGGATCTTTCCATTGTGGAAGGCTGAGCAGTAACCTTGCAGAGGTTAGTAAAATCATGAGAAGTATAAGTAAGGTGAATAGCAGCCGTTTTGTTTTTCCCCTAGGGTGGGGGGATTTCAAGACAAGAGGTCATATTTTTAAAGGTGAGAAGAGAACGATTTTAAAAAAAGGGAATCAATGTTTACACAGAGAGTGGTTTGTATATGGAATGAACTTCCAGAGAATGTGGTGGATGTGAGTACAGTTACAACATGTAAAAGATATACATAAGTACATGATTAAGAAATATTTAGAAGGATATGGGCCAAGTGCAGGCAGGTGGGACAAGTTTAGTTTGAGATTACGGTCAGCATGGACTTGTTCAACCGAAGGGTCTGTTCCTATGTGTCTACGACGATGACTCTATAACACAAAATAACTGTCACATAAATGTACCTCGCATAATATTTTATAATAACTTCTCGCTCAGGAATTAGACAAATACTTCTGAAATTCTTCCCTTAGACTTTCCTTTTTGTTTACATTCTTAATTACTTCGGCAGTGTACCCATATGGAAATTCATGCTGGAAGGGTTGTAGCGACGTCTGTATGAAATCAAGTAAGATATTCTATAAGCAAAGAACTCGGTAACTGAAAATATAAAACCCAAGCAGAAACTGCTGGAGAAACTGAGCATCCGTGGAGAAAGTGTTGCCAGACCTGTTCAGTTTCTGCAGCGATTTCTGTTTTTATTTCAAATAAGGAATCAAACAGACAACATCGAGTTGAAAATATCTCCCCGCTGGCTAAGGCGTTTTCAGTTAATGGATTGCTTTCTGAGCTGAAGCAGAGCTCATCGTACCCATTCAGGCAAGTGCATGGTCCTTAGATCCGGAAAAGACACTGCAGAGGGAAAGGAAGTGAGGGTTGAGTTATGAGGAGAGGCTGGATAAGTTGGGATCTTTCCATTGTGGAAGGCTGAGCAGTAACCTTGCAGAGGTTAGTAAAATCATGAGAAGTATAAGTAAGGTGAATGGCAGCCGTTTTGTTTTTCCCCTAGGGTGGGGGGATTTCAAGACAAGAGGTCATATTTTTAAAGGTGAGAGGAGAACGATTTTAAAAAAAGGGAATCAATGTTTACACAGAGAGTGGTTTGTATATGGAATGAACTTCCAGAGAATGTGGTGGATGTGAGTACAGTTACAACATGTAAAAGATATACATAAGTACATGATTAAGAAATATTTAGAAGGATATGGGCCAAGTGCAGGCAGGTGGGACAAGTTTAGTTTGAGATTACGGTCAGCATGGACTTGTTCAACCGAAGGGTCTGTTCCTATGTGTCTACGACGATGACTCTATAACACAAAATAACTGTCACATAAATGTACCTCGCATAATATTTTATAATAACTTCTCGCTCAGGAATTAGACAAATACTTCTGAAATTCTTCCCTTAGACTTTCCTTTTTGTTTACATTCTTAATTACTTCGGCAGTGTACCCATATGGAAATTCATGCTGGAAGGGTTGTAGCGACGTCTGTATGAAATCAAGTAAGATATTCTATAAGCAAAGAACTCGGTAACTGAAAATATAAAACCCAAGCAGAAACTGCTGGAGAAACTGAGCATCCGTGGAGAAAGTGTTGCCAGACCTGTTCAGTTTCTGCAGCGATTTCTGTTTTTATTTCAAATAAGGAATCAAACAGACAACATCGAGTTGAAAATATCTCCCCGCTGGCTAAGGCGTTTTCAGTTAATGGATTGCTTTCTGAGCTGAAGCAGAGCTCATCGTACCCATTCAGGCAAGTGCATGGTCCTTAGATCCGGAAAAGACACTGCAGAGGGAAAGGAAGTGAGGGTTGAGTTATGAGGAGAGGCTGGATAAGTTGGGATCTTTCCATTGTGGAAGGCTGAGCAGTAACCTTGCAGAGGTTAGTAAAATCATGAGAAGTATAAGTAAGGTGAATGGCAGCCGTTTTGTTTTTCCCCTAGGGTGGGGGGATTTCAAGACAAGAGGTCATATTTTTAAAGGTGAGAGGAGAACGATTTTAAAAAAAGGGAATCAATGTTTACACAGAGAGTGGTTTGTATATGGAATGAACTTCCAGAGAATGTGGTGGATGTGAGTACAGTTACAACATGTAAAAGATATACATAAGTACATGATTAAGAAATATTTAGAAGGATATGGGCCAAGTGCAGGCAGGTGGGACAAGTTTAGTTTGAGATTACGGTCAGCATGGACTTGTTCAACCGAAGGGTCTGTTCCTATGTGTCTACGACAATGACTCTATAACACAAAATAACTGTCACATAAATGTACCTCGCATAATATTTTATAATAACTTCTCGCTCAGGAATTAGACAAATACTTCTGAAATTCTTCCCTTAGACTTTCCTTTTTGTTTACATTCTTAATTACTTCGGCAGTGTACCCATATGGAAATTCATGCTGGAAGGGTTGTAGCGACGTCTGTATGAAATCAAGTAAGATATTCTATAAGCAAAGAACTCGGTAACTGAAAATATAAAACCCAAGCAGAAACTGCTGGAGAAACTGAGCATCCGTGGAGAAAGTGTTGCCAGACCTGTTCAGTTTCTGCAGCGATTTCTGTTTTTATTTCAAATAAGGAATCAAACAGACAACATCGAGTTGAAAATATCTCCCCGCTGGCTAAGGCGTTTTCAGTTAATGGATTGCTTTCTGAGCTGAAGCAGAGCTCATCGTACCCATTCAGGCAAGTGCATGGTCCTTAGATCCGGAAAAGACACTGCAGAGGGAAAGGAAGTGAGGGTTGAGTTATGAGGAGAGGCTGGATAAGTTGGGATCTTTCCATTGTGGAAGGTTGAGCAGTAACCTTGCAGAGGTTAGTAAAATCATGAGAA
This sequence comes from Stegostoma tigrinum, assembly GCF_030684315.1. Taxonomy (NCBI): domain Eukaryota; kingdom Metazoa; phylum Chordata; class Chondrichthyes; order Orectolobiformes; family Stegostomatidae; genus Stegostoma; species Stegostoma tigrinum. The sequence goes on from NC_081358.1 coordinate 12,728,614, forward strand.
GTATAAGTAAGGTGAATGGCAGCCGTTTTGTTTTTCCCCTAGGGTGGGGGGATTTCAAGACAAGAGGTCATATTTTTAAAGGTGAGAGGAGAACGATTTTAAAAAAAGGGAATCAATGTTTACACAGAGAGTGGTTTGTATATGGAATGAACTTCCAGAGAATGTGGTGGATGTGAGTACAGTTACAACATGTAAAAGATATACATAAGTACATGATTAAGAAATATTTAGAAGGATATGGGCCAAGTGCAGGCAGGTGGGACAAGTTTAGTTTGAGATTATGGTCAGCATGGACTTGTTCAACCGAAGGGTCTGTTCCTATGTGTCTACGACAATGACTCTATAACACAAAATAACTGTCACATAAATGTACCTCGCATAATATTTTATAATAACTTCTCGCTCAGGAATTAGACAAATACTTCTGAAATTCTTCCCTTAGACTTTCCTTCCTCAATTATATTTACTACTTTGTTTCATAACTTCAATTGCAATAAAATTTTCCACACTAAGTTGTCAATCTTTGTATTCCTGTGTCAACTATTTTAGACAAAACAGAAATAATATTGCTTTAATTATGATGTTAACTATTATGACCTTCAATCATTTTCTCCTCTTCCACATCCCAAACCAGAAATAATGAGGCATGAGTAGAAAACCTAGTTCAGACATTTTTCAATTACTGCCAGGCAAGCTAAACTGTCCATGTACTGTATGGCTTCTTGCTTATTATGAAATGGGAATTTCTAATAATAAACAGCAAATGCAGGAAAAAACTCAGCAGATCTGGCAGCATCTGCAGAGAAATGAAATAGAGATAATGTTTCGAGTCTGGTATCTCTCTTACTCACATTCACAATTTGATTTAAATACTTTAAATACAATAAGACAATTACTATTTTAAACTTATTGAATGTGGGGCTTCTTTTTGCTTTACTTCACATGTCATGGATGACTCAGTCGCACTTTTTGTGCATTTAGGAATTGCTAGCAATATGACTGAGACAGGCTGCTCAACAGGTGGGGAGCAAGAAACAGGAACTGCGTATAACTAACAATAGTTGATTTGAGATAATAAAATGTGAGGCTGGATGAACACAGCAGGCCCAGCAGCATCTCAGGAGCACAAAAGCTGACGTTTCGGGCCTAGACCCTCCATCAGAGGGGGGGATGGGGTGGGGGTTCTGGAATAAATAGGGAGAGAGGGGGAGGCAGACCGAAGATGGAGAGAAAAGAAGATAGGTGGAGAGAGTATAGGTGGGGAGGTAGGGAGGGGATAGGTCAGTCCAGGGAAGACGGACAGGTCAAGGAGGTGGGATGAGGTTAGTAGGTAGGAGATGGAGGTGCGGCTTGGGGTGGGAGGAAGGGATGGGTGAGAGGAAGAACAGGTTAGGGAGGCAGAGACAGGTTGGACTGATTTTGGGATGCAGTGGGTGGAGGGGAAGAGCTGGGCTGGTTGTGTGGTTCAGTGGGGGGAGGGGCCAAACTGGGCTGGTTTTGGGATGCGGTGGGGGAAGGTGAGAGTTTGAAGCTGGTGAAGTCCACATTGATGCCATTGGGCTGCAGGGTTCCCAAGCGGAATATGAGTTGCTGTTCCTGCAACCTTTGGGTGGCATCATTGTGGCACTGCAGGAGGCCCATGATGGACATGTCATCTAAAGAATGGGAGGGGGAGTGGAAATGGTTTGCGACTGGGAGGTGCAGTTGTTTATTGTGAACCGAGCGGAGGTGTGCTTGGGGACTGCTTTGCAGAACACCTCCGCTCGGTTCGCAATAAACAACTGCACCTCCCAGTCGCAAACCATTTCCACTCCCCCTCCCATTCTTTAGATGACATGTCCATCATGGGCCTCCTGCAGTGCCACAATGATGCCACCCGAAGGTTGCAGGAACAGCAACTCATATTCCGCTTGGGAACCTGCAGCCCAATGGTATCAATGTGGACTTCACCAGCTTCAAAATCTTCCCTACCCCACCGCATCCCAAAACCAGCCCAGTTCGTCCTCTCCCCCCACTGCACCACACAAGCAGCCCAGCTCTTCCCCTCCACCCACTGCATCCCAAAACCAATCCAACCTGTCTCTGCCTCCCTAACCTGTTCTTCCTCTCACCCATCCCTTCCTCCCACCCCAAGCTGCACCTCCATCTCCTACCTACTAACCTCATCCCACCTCCTTGATCTGTCCATCTTCCCTGGACTGACCTATCCCCTCTCTACCTCCCCACCTATACTCTCTCCACCTATCTTCTTTTCTCTCCATCTTCAGTCCGCCTCCCCCTCTCTCCCTATTTATTCCAGAACCCTCACCCCATCCCCCTCTCTGATGAAGGGTCTAGGCCCGAAACGTCAGCTTTTGTGCTCCCGAGATGCTGCTTGGCCTGCTGTGTTCATCCAGCTTCACACTTTATTATCTTGGATTCTCCAGCATCTGCAGTTCCCATTATCTCTGATCAGTAGTTGATTTGATTTGATTTATTGTCATGTGTAACTAAGTACAGTGAATAGTTTTGTTTGCGAACAGTACAGGCAGATCATGACAGGTATTCATGGCCCCAACCTTCTGTTAATTGGTTTCCTGCGGAAAAAATTATCTTTTGGATCACGTCGGCCAAAGGTTCAGCCAACAAATATCTCAGTTGATTTGAAGAGGATTGATATGCTTTTTATATCTGAATATCAACAAAAATAAAGCTGTCATGAATAATACACAAGAAAGCAAATAAAGAGCATGTTCCCTTTTCATATAAATGAATCCCCAGCCGTGCAGTAGTCTACAATTTGTTGCATAAACGTTAGACAGTTGATGTTCCTGCCCATCAGTCACAAAGTAGGAAAGAAGGAAAACTTATCCTTTCATGGTTGTAAATGTATTGATTGCCCCAGCAGATGCTACCTCTATAACTGAAGTTAACATTTCTTTCTCTCTAGTCACTGCTCACCTTCGTTATCGTCATTATTATTTATATAAGTATAGAGAAATGCAAGGCATCTGTACCTACCTTTCAACATGAAGGTCTAACCTGTAGTCGCTGCCCTCCAGGACAACATATGGTACAGCATTGCACAAAAGACCATGATACGGAGTGTGCACCCTGTTCAGCTAATCATTATACACGGTATTGGAATTACTTGAAAAAATGCCAATACTGCAACAACTTCTGCAAAGAAAATCAAAATGTTAAGCATGAATGCAATGCAACTCATAACAGAGTGTGCGAGTGCATAGATGGCTACTTCTGGGAATATGAATTTTGTATGAAGCAGAAAACATGTCTTCCTGGATATGAAGTTAAAACAACAGGTACCTTTTTTGCAATTTGCATGTTTAAAAATATACCTTCATTTGCTAATTGGTTTGATTGTTAGTGTTTGTGCTCTATGAATATCCTCACACAATACATTACTCGAACACCACCAGCACATTTTTCTATTCTTTTCTTCTGTATGAATTCATGTTAAAGATGTTTTTGCTATTTGCCTCATTCACCCCAAGTGGTAGAAATTTCCACATTCTAACCACTCTGTGGGTAAAGAACTTTCTTCTGAATGTCATGATGTGGATGTGCCAGTGTTGGACGGGGGTGGACAAGGTCAGAAGTCATACAACCATCAGGTTATAGTGCAACTGCTCCTTCGTCAGGTGAAATGAAGAAAAGCATTCAGTCACAGAATTTATAGGCAGAGCCTATGATTCCATATTTTCTGCCTGGAACTTCTGTGCCTGTATACTTTTCTTCACTTCACCTGATGAAGAGGCAGCGATCTGAAAGCACATGATTTCAAACAAGCCTGTTGTACAATAACCTGGTGTTGTGTGACTTTTGACCTTCCCCTGAATGTGCTGTTGGATTAGTTGACCATGTACTAATACTTATGATTTCTCATTTTGGCGTCTCACACATCTTTACAATATTTAGTCTAACAAATCCCTTAATTATTTCAAGACATCCATTCAGTCATCCCTCAACTTTCTCTTTCTGGGGAAAAGAATCACAGCCTGTTCAGTCTTTACATAAATTTAGAATATGTCAGTTCTGACATTGTCTTTGTATATCTATTTTGCATAATTTAAATTGCAAGCTTGGAACATGAGACCATTGACAATAGAAACTGACTTTCTTACTGTTTTAATAGATCTAAGTGCATAATAAAAATTTGAGTACATTCATTTCCCAAATAAGAACAAAAGTTCATTAGTTTTATTGAATTCATAACTCTGGATTCATCTCAAGAGAAACATTTTGTTTATTATGTCAACCATCTTTATGAGTCATTTTAATTTTGTGTGTACTCACTTATCTTTCTTCATTCATCAGGCACTCCATACAGCAATACAATTTGTAGGAAATGTGCACGGGGTTTCTTTTCATCAGTGACTTCTACCATTGCACAATGTAAGAGACACACAAACTGCACTGAACTGGGCTTAAAGTTGGATATCCCTGGTACTGCCTGGCATGACAATTTGTGTAGCCCATGTCAGCCCAGTGGCTCTGAAGGTATCTCAATTTTTAAAAAAAATCTGTATAACTGCATGAATATTATGCAACAGTTCATTTGCAATTTTCCAGCCTAAGTAACAAGCTTTACAATAACTTTGTATTTCTGTGCTGATAGAATTATGCAATCCAACACTGTAAAGTGCTTTTAGCCAAACATGCAACATTGTAGAACATGGTAGTTCATTGGAAGTGGGCAGGGGGGGGGGGGCAACACATTGTTTCATTTAAATGAAATTATTGTAGAAACATACAGAATAGGAACAGGAGTAAGCCAGTTGGTCCTTTAGACTGCTCCATGATTCAATATGATCATGGCTGATCATCCATCTCGGTACATTGTTCCTACTTTCTTCCTTTAATCCTTTTAGCCCAAAGAACGTTATCCATCTCCTTCTTGAAAGCATGCAGTGTTTTGGCTAAGTGCTTTTTGAGGTTGCAAATTCCACAGGATCTCATTCTCTGGGTGAAAACATTTCTCTTTATCTTAGTCCTAAATGGCCCACCACTTCTGGATTTTCTGATCATCAGGAACATCCTTCCTGAGGTGTCCTGTCTAGTTCCATTCGAATTATGTAAGTTTTTATGAGATTCCTCTCCCGCCATTGTTCTATGGTTCAGTAAATATAGGCCCGAGCAATCCAGTCTCTGTTGATACATCAGTCCTGCTATCTCAGGAACCAGTCTAGTTTCAACATATGTTTCAACATATCACAGATGTTAGCACATCTCCACATTATATTACATAGAAATGGAAAGAACCCGCATGTCATCATGGTTTGCTAATCTTAATAAGTACAGGTAGAATGCACATTTGCTCTGAACACTAAGGTGCCTTTGTTCTTTCTGAAAATCACATTTGATACTACATAGTAACACCTAATGAACTAGATAACAAGCTAAGTTATTCACCATTTCTCATGCTAATATCTATTTGCCTTTAGTTAAAAATGCCTTGAAAGATCTATTTGCATGTTTCTGCTCTGAGAAACTTCTATTTTCAATCAGAAGAATAGAATTACTGAGTTATTATATACTTTATGTTCTTCTGGCATGGAGGAATGTACCCCATTAGCAGTAGTTTGAAATGCAGTGAGCACAGGTACCCTCGTATTGATCTATATTTTTCAGAATGACAACAAAATTTTCTACTGTACTCAGAATTTTAGATCTGCCTATTGAATCTATTAAACTGCAATTATGCCTTCACTGATTGATACATCCTAATGCCAACCTTCAGTTTTAGAGAACAATTATCAAGATTTCTTGTGAGCATTAGTTTTGGTGAATCTATAAATACCTTGGGTATTTATAATAGATGATATATAAATAGATTTTCCTCTATTTTCAAGATGACTTTGAGCGGGGAGATCAGCATTTTGCCTGCATACACTGAAAGTAGCAAGGGCCATGGAAATTTGCCCTTATGCTCAACAACAAAATTCTAAGTGGCCGGTACTATTCACATCTCTGTAGGTAGCTTGTTTTAACAAGATCAATGTTTTATGGCCTGTTTGACTGGTAGAGGTCTTTGTGAGAGATCCAAGAGGAGGAGATTCATTATTTCATTGTCAGATTCACTTCCTATAGGAGCAATGCTCACTTTAACTCTTTTCCTTTTTTAATGTCTGTAGAAACTCCTACAATCTGCTTTTATATTTCTAGCTATTCTCCTCTCGCACTGTCACTTTCCGGATTTATTAATCTTTTAGTCACTTTTTTATATTCAATCGAATCTTGTGATTTGCCATTCATTTTTTCATAGTAGTACGCTATTTTCTAAAGACTCTTCTTTTAATTTCTTCATTTTGAGGGATGTCATTGTCACTGGCTGGCCAGCATTTCTTGCCCGTCCCTAGTTGCCCTTGAGAAGATGGTGGTGAGCTGCCCTCTTGAATCGCTGCAGTCCTCCTGTTGAGGATTGTTGCACAATCTCATTAGGGAGGGAATTCCAGGATTTTGACCATGCGACAGTGAAGGAAGAGCAACATATTTCAGGATGGTGAGTGGCTTGGAGAGGAACTTGAGGTGGTGGTGTTCCCATATACCTGCTGCCTTTGTCCTTCTAGATGGATGTGGTCGTGGGTTTAGAAGGTGCTGTCTGAGGATTTTTGGTGAATTTCTTAAGTGTATCTTATAGATAGTACACACTGCTGCTACTGAGCTTCAATGCTGGAGGAAGTGGATGCTTGTGGATGCTTTATCCTCGATGGTGTCTAGCTTCTTGAATGTTGTTGGGGCTGCACTCGTCCAGGCAAGTGGGGAGTATTCCATCACACTCCTGACTTGTGCCTTGTGGATGTCAGACAGGCTTTCAGGAGGGAGGAGGTAAGTTACTTGCTGCAGTATTCCTAGCCTCTGACCTGCTCTTGTAGCCACCGTATTTTTGTAGTCAGTCCAGTTGAGTCTCTGATCAATGGTAACTCCCAGGGTGTTGATATTGGGGGATTCAGTGATGGTAACAT